>NC_084923.1:44287500-44887500 GCF_958298935.1 Phragmites australis
ACATTTTTTTAAATACAGTTCTCTCAATCTACTTTCCCTTGTTAAAAAATATATGATACAACTACTAAACATAAACGGCAGCTCTACTAAACATTCGAAAAGCATATGATGATTTGTTCCCGCAGCCGCACAACCAACAGGATATTAATGATCCTGTACATCCCACGCCTAGCTAGTAGGTCTCGGGTTTTCACTCTTCCCTTAGCGTTAGCCATGCAGAAAATTTTACATTTCTTGGATGACATGCTATCCAATGGAGATAAGAGGGGCAAGAGGACTCAAACCCTCCTACCTCTGGATGAAGCGCTCCTTTAATTTCTAGACATGAAAGATAAAGAAGAGAAAAAAACAGCTCCCCTAGTGTTTGACTTAGATCCACCATACCAGAAGGCATGGTAGCATGATTTCACCGTGAATTCCTTCGTCGGACCGAGGCGCATAACTCGAATGTCGGCGGCGTCCGACGGCTCAATGTGATTCAAGGCGTCCGGGAGGGAGATCAATTCCTGTTCTGCTCGAACTGAGGTGAGATGGCACATCTGCCATCCCGTGGAGTGGAAGCAGTCTGCCGCAGAGATGTTGGGGTGAGCAACATGTGAAAAAAAGAGCAGGATACTGGATACAAAGGGGTTTGTTATATCAGTCCAGCTATCGAGAAAAAAAGTAGTTCGACCATTTCCTAGTTGTACCACTGCTCGGTAGAGATCGATGCGAAGAATTAATTGTCGCCATGCTCAGGTGCAAATTGAGACCATTATATCGCCCACGCGTCTGCTATTACGATAGTGCGTCGACATAACCCATCGGGCCCAGGGAATGTCGGGTGATGCATGTATTCTGTGTATTAAATAGTAACCTGTAATATTTGTTACGATAAGTTTGATTATAATTAGTTTTTATAAGGTTAGTGTTATCTAGCTATAAAATATATAAAATTAGAAGAAGAGATAAATAATTATGTTAGTAAAAGAGAAAAATATTTATTCTTCAAACTTATAGCTAAATCATATACATATATTAATTCGATTTATATATGTTTTGATCAACTACTATAATTGTGTGATAGGTGTAGTCATCTCAATAAAAAATCAGAATAGATTTGTCCGCCTTCGTGTTGTGTTTTGCCTGCTGCTTGAATGATACAATGATCTTGAGCTACACGATACTTCTTAATATTATCTTAGTAAAAATCTTAAATTTTTATTATTTTATTATAAATTTTAACTATTGATTAATTGTATTTTATATTGACTCTTTATGTAGGTATTTGATTTTTATAATAATTTGCTATATTTGATATGGATCTTTATTGTTTCTATTCTAACCCAAATTTAATTATTATTTATTTTATTTTATTTGGACACTTTATTTAGATGTTTTGCTTTCCAAACTGTAAAAAATCGAACTACTAATTTTTTATATATTTTAATTCTGAATTTACCTATTTATTAATCATATTTGAGCAAGAAGGAAAAACATACTGATGAGCAAGAAGGAAAAACATACTGATAGATACTCGTACATTCCAAGCCCGTGTTTCCTACACCTAAAAATCCTTATGGCCTAGCATCTTCTTTCTGGCCGGGTCCTGCTTATTTGCAGCCTGAACAAAGGGCAAGCTAAGAAAGCCCAAATTTGGCGAGAATGCGGTCCAACTTCTCCTTGGAGAGTGGCTGCAGGCACACACGGAAACGAACACGAATTATCATCCGGAGCTCAACGTTACACTTACATCACACACCTACGCCCTCCAAGAGTGAGGAGCGGCAGTGCATGTGCAATTGAACCACTGCACGCGCAAGGTTTCGTTCGCTCACCTTGGGCGCGAAGTCGTCGGCGCCGGCCTTGATGAACGCGTCGACGTCGGGCGCAAGGCTGTCGCTCGACAGCCCGACGATCGGCGCCGTCACGCCCAGCGCCCGAATCTGCCTCGTCGCCTGCACACACGCCGGTTCGCCGGTCAGCTAGACGTAACGTACCAATGCGAAACGCTCACGCCACACCCCACGTAACGCACGTAGCTAACGGGGCGCGCGCGCGAGCATTCCTACCTCGTGGCCGTCCATGACGGGCATCTGCCCGTCGGTGATGACGAGGTCGTACGCGCCGGCGCCCCCTTCACGCACGCGCCGCACCGCCTCCGCGCCGTTCTTCGCCTCCTCCAGCTCCACGCCGCGGCCGGCCGCCTTCAGCACCGCCCTCGCCACAACCTGCAGCCACCGCACCACAACTGTGCATTGCTGCATTGCATTGCTGGAATTTACACATGCATATATATACAAAATTGCTGGAGCTGGCCACCGTATGCACGCACGCACCCTGTGGATTTCCTCGTCCTCCACGAGGAGGACCCTGATCATCTTGCGATCCACAGAGCTCGCTGCGCCGGCCATCGCACGTCGATCGATCAGCTCGCGGACAGCGATAGCAAGGTGCTGGTTAGTAGTACCAACCGCTGGACTGCCGGTAGCAGCTCGATCGTCTGGCCTTTAAGTGACCCGTGGAAGATCCGGTGCACAGATCGATCTGCCGGCCGAGACGTTTACGTTGCACGGAATTGCGTGAGCTAGATTCCTATATGCCATCAGCTGGTGCCTGCTTCCTTTTGGCAAGAAGCTGTACGGTTGTAGACACCGTCATGTGCTAATAGTGAGGCCGGAGCGGCGTGAACTTCTTGTGAGAGTTTTAGGTATTACTGCCCCACGAGCAACTGCTTTGGCTCATGTGTGCTTCTATTCTTTATTTCAGATTTTAAATTTTGGATTGTACTTTACAATCGGATTATATAAATAAATGGACGAATTTTGTAAGCAGATTGCAGTAATTTAGACCTACACAATCTATAATTCACCTCAAAGTAATTTCTACAATACACAATTTAGAATTCAGATTATCAAAGTCTATCGGGGAAACAAACAGGCCCTCTCTAGCGCTTGGTAGATACAAGCTGGTGTCCAAGTAAACTGCGCGCGCCATTATTGCAGTCACTTCAATTTGGGGAGGAAATGGCAATTGGAATCGGGATCATCGGCCGCGGCTGTTTGTCCAGACTATCGCTAAATTTGGCGGATCGGTCGACCTCGGCCGGTGCGAATTATTGAGTGGCCTGCAGCCTGGCTGCTTGCTACTGGCCATCGGGGCGCCGACGTACGTGGACTCGTCTCGGGTCGCCTCTGTCTCGTAAGAACGGGGTGCTACTACGTGTAGGATCTGAAAGAGCTCGTGCATCAGATAGATTTTTGCAGGATTCTTTCGATATCTTAGATCGGACGACGGCAGCATTATGATTCGTGTCGACAATTGATACAGAAAGTAGTTGAATGTACAAGAAGCAGGACCGTTTGTACCCTTCTTCACACTGGGAATGGGCTCCCGTTCGGGTTCATAGAGCCAGTAGCCCACCACAAGGTGTCTTCACACTAGCAGGGCAAAACTTTTCAGATAGCCTCTTCCATCTTTCTGTTTTTAGAAAATTTTTCTTCTCACATCTTTTTATATTTGAAATAGTTTTTCATATAAATTATACGATAAATTTTCTGAAAAAGTTAACGAGAATTTTTTTAAATAAATGTTAATAGGAAAAGTTTGCTTAGAAAAGTTTTTGAAGATTTTTTTAATGTGAACCCACCTAGGGAGGCGCGCATGTGCGAAACGGAATTTCTGCAAGGTGTCGCCGCTCGATCGCCAAGGAAGCACCAGTCTGGCTCTGGCTCCCTCTGCCAACCGACTCCGACACGGAAAATGAACAAGAAGCCACACGACACAAATGCCCGTTCTGTCGAATTTCCAGTTGTATGATCTCCTTTGCTCATCCAACGTGGCACCGTGGAAGTAAAAAAAATATTTACGGGCCATCTTGCAAATTTTGGATGGTTTATGCATGAAATTACTTTCATTTTCTAACCTAACAAAAAAGATGCAATCATGCACTGAATCGATGAGGCAGCTAGTGTCTTTTCTTGGGTGCTGGCTACTATATTTTTTTTTTGGGTGCTGGCTAGTGTTTGGGGAGCCATATCAAAGTCATAAAGCCTTCGGAAGCTAAACGTTAAGGGGTTCCCTTGTGGCCTAGAGGTCCTTGCCTTCACGAGATCATCGATCAAACGGTGGATGTCACGCCACGAGGACCCATTCTCACTGACCGCCGCACAGGCCCCCTCTGCCAGCTCCCTTGCCACGCCCCCTGTCTTCTCCCGCTCCACTCCGCCCTCCATGAACCCGGCCATCGCCCGCGCGATCGCCTCGGCCGGCACGGTCTCCACTTCCTCCTCCCTCTCGCTGCGTTTGCCGCCGTCCCACACGCGCGCGCCGAAGGCCGCCACCTCGGTGATTAGCCGCTCCTCGATGAACTGCTCGAACACTAGCGGCCATGTTAGGACTGGCACGCCGGCGCACGCGGCTTCGAGGATCGAGTTCCAACCGCAAGTGCGTCACGAACGCGCCCACCGACGAGTGGGCCAGCACCGCCAGCTGCGGGGCTCACCCGTTGACGACCATGCCGCGGTCGGCGACGCGCTGCTCCCACCCCTCCGGTTCCCACAGGCTGTTGGAGTCATCGGTGCGGATCACCCACAGGAATGGCTGGTTCGACGCCTCCAGCCCCAGTGCAAGCTCCCTGGTCTGGGTCAATGAGAAGTAGACCCAGCTCCCAAAGCAGACGTTCACTACCGACTGGCTCAGTTTTGTGGACAGCCATCTCAGGCCGTCCACGTTGCCGTCGCCACCGCAGTGCACGGTAGAGCGCGATGGCTGGGCCATGGGCCCAACGAAGTAGGCGCCGCGCGCGTCAAAGCTACTGAACTCTTCGCAGAGTGCTGCTCTAGGTCGACGAAGGTGTTGACGATGATGCCGAAACCGGCGAGTTGGGACGACGCCTTCATCCGGTGCCACGACATGGAGAGGTGGTCGTCCTGGACCAAGAAGGACGGGAGCTCGGACACTGGAATAGTGATATCTTTCCCGGGCAAGCCCGGCACGGACACTGTCCCGCCGGCGGAGCTTGTCCGAATGATGTCGGAGCGTATGGTGAAAAGGTTGTTCGTGGCGAGCTGCGGGAAGACGCCGACGCGGTGGAACGTGAAGCGCGGCACCCCGAGCTCGGCGGCGATCTCGGTTGTTCACCAGAATGGCACGTCGACGACGATGGAGTCGGGGCGGTGTTGTCGGAGCAGCGCTCGTGGGTTGTCTGCGGGACTGCGACTGCTCCATGGCGCGGTACACCCGCCACGCGTCGTGCACAGCGGCGTTGCTGAGACACTCGATCCCCTCCCCCAGTCCGACGTCGGGGAACGGGTAGCACAGGACGCACACGGCGTGCCCAGCTGCCGCGGCGCGCGTCACCGTGGGGGCGATGTGCCCCGCGTTGGCCGGCGTGACGACCATGGTGGCCTCCACCTCCGCGGGCCTCGCCGTGGCCATGCGGCACTCCAGGTCGGACATCGGGATGAGATCCCCGTCCCCGTCTTGGCGCACGCTCGCGGCGGTGGCCATGGAGCTCGACTGCCGGACACTCAGCGGGACAACGGGTGGGAGGCTACGACGACTCGACGAGTGTTAGCTAGATCCCTTTTTCTCGGCACCCGTTCTCCCATGTGTGAAGTCAGTAACGGGTGCCGGGTGCGGCCGAGCGATCGCGCCGCGACGCCCGCATGCAGCTGAAGTCTCAAGGGAAAGCGAACCAAAAAGTGCTGCGCCTGGAGCCTGGTGGCGCCCTTGGCCCGTGCCGTGCGTGCGATCGAGACCGCGGCTTGCTGAGAGTAGGTGCCTTGCTCTCGCGAGCAAGGGAGCAGCCATGCCGCGCGCCGATGTCCGGAGGGCACGTGTGTACATTCGTCCGATGACATGGTGTGGTCACCGGTTTCATAATTTTCATTCGTTCATGGTGCCCTGTTCCTGAAATACGTGCCGTGACTCATGGATAAAACTGGATGGGATTCGATCCAAGAACGACAAAGCTCCCAGGATACTAAAACAACTTACAACAGTGCAGCAACAGTAGCATCAATGGACACATGGCGGCAGGGTACATCAAAACCAATTGAAGGATACAGAATACACAACCATCGAACAAGCACAGGGAAACCAACAAATACAGCACGGCAAATTCTTGTTGGGCCGTCGTCGTAAGCGGTATCGGGCCTAGGCCACCTTTTCCACCTTCGGCCCGAACACCACCTTGGCGCCGTGCCGGAGCACCTCGCCGTCGCGGCAGATCCTGGCCGTCGCCTCCGCCGGCAGCGTCACTACCACGTCCCTCGCCTCGCCGCCCTCGGCCGCGGGAAGGACGATCACCAGCCCCTCGCCGGCGGCTCCGCCCACGCGGCACGACACGCGCACCGGCGGCGCCCCGGCCTCGAACTCCGCGCCGTACATGGGCACGTGGTCCAGCGCCATGCACGTCAGCTCCGGCCCGTACATCTGGAACGGCTCGCCGTCCTGCTGCTGCCGCGCGTGGAGCCACTCCACGGCGGCCCACAGCTCCTCCTCCGGCACGCCGGCCACGTGCCGGTCCAGCGCGGCCGCCACGGCGGGCATCCCGGACGCGAGGTCGGCGCGCGCGCGCGCGACGTAGACGGCGCTGCCGAAGTACGCCATCGGCAGCGGCGCGTGCATCCTCTTGCGGAAGTCGAGCGCGAGCGTCAGCTCCCGCTCGCCGTCCGCGGCGTTGGCGACGCGGAGCCAGAACAGCGCGGCGAGCGCGGCGAACGGGGTGGTCCCGTGCTCGAGGGAGGACAGCAGTGCGCGCACCGCGGAGGCAGGGAAGTGGAAGGTGGCGGAGGACATGGCCGCGGCATCGGTGGCCGGGGCGGCGGTACTGGACTTGACGGCGAGCAGGGGGGGTGGCGGGGGCGGCGAGGCCGGGGAGACGGCGAACGCCGGCGAGTGGAGGAAGGGCGGGTAGGGGCTGGTGGTCCGGCGGTGCGCGGCGGCCCAGGCGTGGAAGAAGAGAGCGGCGGCGGTGGGGTCGTTGTGGATGTGGGTGCAGCTCAGCCCCAGCGCGTACGACTTGTCCGCGAATTCCGTCAGCTGCATCCATGCACATCGCCACCACCGTGGCCAAGCAACAAATGAATCACGATACGAAATTTTACTACGCATATGCTGGGACCAATGGATAATGCAGGCATGTGACACATTCTATTGGTGGCCCAAGTGGAAACTAGTTCTTGTACAAGCCTGAGCCATTTAATTCTGGAGCCAGCTGTGGATCCACGGGGTGCAGGGGCTTAGCCCCCTTATGGCCCTACCCTTCCGGCGCACATGGAAGCCTCTAAGCCCCCTTCAATTTTGAAGGTGAGAAAGAAGAGAGAACTCTCTAATTCTGAATCCGTCACTGTCTAGAACTGTAGCAAATTAAATGCCAGTATTATTATCCCCAAACTCAACAATCAAACTATTTAGTCATCAGGATATGTACTCAGGCTGCGTAAGTGAGACTAATTGTTGAGTTGCCAATGAAATTAGCTCACCTAATTTTCACCAAGCAAAACTAAACCAGTGTTGAAATTGAGCAGTTAAAACGGTACCTGGACGTAGAACGGAGACCAGATGTAAGGCTGGGGCCCCATGGGCTCGTAGTAGAGGAGGTCCATCTCCTCGTCGCCGGTCGCCGTGGCGAGCCACTCGTCGAGTGTGGCCGCCACCCTGGCGTCCACCATGCGCACGCCGGCGTCGTTGCACTTCACCACCCACCCCCGCTGCGCAGGCCCGTCCACCGCCGCGGCGCCGCTGCTACCCCCATCTGCGCCGCAGCCGCGCGTGAGCCGGCCGGTCATGGCCGGGTAGAGCGACAGCACCTCGGAGAGCGACTCCTTGAGCTGCTCCCGGTCGAGGCCACCCGGCGCCGCGCGGAGGTAGAGCACCACGTGCACCGTGTGCCGCTCCATGGCGTTGTCAAGGGGCGAGAGCGCGTGCGTCTTGCCCGGCCGCACCGGCGTCACCGACGCCGCCGTCGACTTGGCGAACCGCGTCACGCGGCTGCCCGGCCCCGTCGCCATCCCCGCCGCGACCGTCATCATCGCCGCAGGCATTGCCGATCTGCGTTCGTACAACACAGGAGAGAAACGTCGCGAGTAAAATTTTAGTGCTACTCGGGTTCTTTGTGGGAAGGATTGGGACGGGGATGGAAGCATAAATAGGAAGGGAGATTTAAGGCGGGAAGGTGGGTTTAGCTGCCGGTTGTTGAGCGTATTAACTACCTTTCAAAATTAGGTGTAAAAAAAAGTACCTTTTGAATTCAGTCAATACGTGGCAGCGCGTGTATGGATGGTGAGTATAATAGCTCCTGGTTGGTTGTTGGGTGGTAGGGGCGTAAGATGGCGTCATGGGCCACCATTGACAGTACTGTGTCTGGCTAAAAATAGATAATATTTTAATTTTTCTACATTATTTAAAATATACGATGTTTTATAATTCTATGATAACTTTAAACTAAGTTTTTCAATTTTACCTCTAACTTTCTTCCCAATACAAGTTTTATTTTCCATACAATTAATGGTATTAAAAAAGATAAGATGATCATTTTATCTTTTACTTTAGGTAAAGATTAATTTCCAAGCGTGTGTTTTTTCGTCGCTCTGATCACACACTGTCTCTATCATCCGTTTGGAATCGACCTCGACTCCGAGTTTTTTTCATCACGTGGTTACCTCCACACCAATTCTTTCTATCTTCCATCCGAGCTTTCTCCCCCATTTCTTCTCCCCCTCGGCAAAATCGCCATTGCTACTGCCTAGATCAGGCCATCGCGGCCAGTGATTTCTATCGTCGATGAAGCTCTTTCTCCTCTCTAACTCTCCCTCTCCCTCTCCCACTACCAAGGTGTTGGGGATTGGACCAGACGTTCTGTGCAGGATGCCTAGCCGAATCGATGCGCATCAAATCGGGGACGAGATGGTGAATTTACTCCTAGATCCAGAGAGAGGTGGCTTTGCTGACTGGGGATGCCGCTTATGATGTTGCACACCCGGCACAGGGACCGTGGACGTTCCAGAGAGATATGGCTTTGCTAACTGGGGATGCCGCTTATGATGCTGGGCATGGGAAACGGTGGCTGTGCTGAGCTCCACCATAGGAGCGGCTACAACTTTGGTGTTTGCATGAGGCAAGACAGAGAAGGGAGAGGGCATGGAGAGAGATTCCACATGCGTTGCCCTTTTTTTGCTTCTATAATTTGTTTTTGCACATTTCTGCTCTTTGAATTTGTTAGGATTTGCGCACACATATGGTGTACCTTGCCTCTCCCAAATTTAGATTGCCCACAAAAGCTGTGTGGATTTTGCTCTTATATGATTTGCTTTGTAAATTGAAACAAATTTGCACGGTCTAGAGTATTTGAACCGGAGTGTTGATTGCATATTTTGCACACTCTAGAGTATTTGGAGCCAAGGCAGTAAATATGGTTGCAATTGAAACTCATTTTGTTGGTAAAGAGCAAAGTAATTTTATTGATCAGAGCATGGCAGCTTCAGATTATTATGTTAAAAGGAGTAGGCTATTAATTCATTTGGTCATGTGGCATACAAAGCATATATTCTTACTAGCCATTCTTCGACAGGTCAATGTAGATATTGGTTCTATTCATCAACAGTAGGCAATAGGGTTCTAGGCTTTGTGTTTTGATGTTGTCACCACTTTAAAAGTGCATCTAACCCTTATGTGCGGTTTCAGTAATTAATAACAATACCAATAGACTAACAATTGTATTGAGATTTGTTAATAGGTTGCTCCATAGGTGATGGATGGTGAAGAGATATGCGTCAAGATGAATGAGCTCTAAGTGATTCTCAATTAAGTTAATGACAACATCTATGAACTCACAATTATATTGAGAATTGCTATTAGGTTATTCCATAGGAGATGCATAAATGAACAAACATAGATTCGTTAAGAATTGTCATGAGTTCAAAGAATTGCATCAAAGTCATTAAGATCTTAGTGATGGTCATAAGAAGAAGATGAAGCTTAAAGCATGAAGGCTAAGTTACTTATGCAGATTAAGTAACTAAAGGTATGCCATTGTCAATCATATTTTATAGACTAATCCATATGTTTTATGCTTGAGAGTGAGTTGGGGTTAGAATCCATAAGAAGGCATAAGTTGAATTAAAACCATATATGCCAAGAGTGAAAAATAAGATTGGATTCTATATATGATAAATTGAATTTATTGAAGATGTCAGATACAAAATGTTATGTCTCATAGATGCAATACATCACGATGTCATCATAGGCGGGACAAAGTTTGATTGAATTGGAGAAGTCTCAGGAGAATTGACCTCACCGGAAGGTCCGGTGCAGAGGAGTTTGTACTCACCGGAGCATTATGCACAAAGGCTGATAGCCTTACTGGATAGTCCGATGCTCTATGTGTTGAACTCGCTAGAGTATTTCTGACAAATAGGGAGAAGGCTAAGGACCTTACTGGATAGTCTGGTGATCTACACAGGGTAACACTAGAATATTTCTAGGGAAAAGAAGAGAAGGTTTAACTCATTGGATGATTCAGTGTGAATAGAATAAACACCGGATGAACGTACCAGAGCATTTTACACAGGGAGGATGCAAAGTCTCTGATGGCTAAAGATAACTCACCGGAAGATCCAGTGATGGATTTGAACGTACAACGTTGTGTCCGGTGTTTACAAAGACTTTAAGTGGAAGTCCAATGACTAGTTTATGAAGTTGTAATCACTGGATGATATGGTGTTAGTACTACTATTCTCACCGGATCATCCGGTGTAAATAGCTTTTCTGAGCTGTTGGGAAAATAGGTAGTTGGCGGGTTTGAGGCTATAATTACCCCTCCACTCAATCATTTGAACGTGTGACATGCTATTGGAGTCTAGAGGAAGCTCATACACACTTGAGAAGACTTCCAAGCCACCAAAGTGCTTAAAGTGATTATCCAAGATAATTATGCATAAGATTAGAGAGTGTTTAGTGATTATAGGCCTATTGTGAGTTGTAGCTAGGTGCTGCAGCTTGAAGAAAGGATCAAGGAGTGATCCTAGCTTGTACCGAGTGGTACGTCGACACCTTAGAGTCTTGGTGACTCGCCGGTATCTTGGGCCTTGGTGACTCAAGCTTGTTGACCCTCTTACTTGCTATGGAGCGGTGGCAAGACACGTGTACGGGGACGCAGAGACTGTTTCCTTAGTGGCTCAAGCTCTAAAGTGATCACAGTGGTAGGTGACAGAAGGGAGGCTAGCGGTGAGACCTTACCTTGGTGGTTTGGTGGCTCATTATGCTTGAAACCTTGTCTTGGTGATTTGGTAGCTCAAGAGCCGTGATCAAAAGAGTTGTGCCAACTGAGAGCATATCCTGTCACACCCGATTTTAATGGACAAGATCAAGTACGGCTTATATCTACCCATGAAGTTCATCACACATAAGGACATCATAGGTGAAGTAATAAAAGTAATACTTTAACTTACAATCGTTTAACTTTTACATAAATACTTCACCTAAACAACTCTATTAAATAAAACAGCGACTGCTAAACGACGGTAGCGGGACTAAAGCATCGACAACCAAGAAACTCCACATGCACCGACCAAAAGACATGCTCTTAGTACACCAGGTTGTCATCTTGAAAGTCTTCAAAGTCTTCCATTGAGCAACATATCTATTGTGGGAGATAGCAGGGGTGAGCACATAGAGTACTCAACAAGTGTGGAAAAGATAATGATATGTAGGCTTACAACAAGAATAAACTAACAAATGGTATATTTGCGTACATATGAGTAAAGAAAACAATAATATAATTCAAAAATATTAAGCAGTTATTAATTGAATATAACCAAACAACCCAACAACTAGACATTACCCAAGTCTAACCACCTTACAAACCATAACCATCCAACCATCACCCGTATCATCAACCTATAGCCAAACCATTACCATGACCAACTAATCATGTGAGGATCCAAGTCTCCCATAACCGCAGGAACGACTGTTATAATAGTTTTACACTCTATAGAGGTTATCCAACTTTTAGCCACGAGTCGTGATACCCATGTTGCCATGTTTGCAAGATACTTAACACACGCTAGTGGTGTGTCGCTAGGAGATCACTACGAAGCATGGTCCATCAATTAGGTTCTGTTACTCTAACGAATGCTAGCCAAGTGTCTAATTGATATGCTAAGCCTTACCCATATCGACCTCGTATTTGGTACGGTATTTCTTGGGTTGTTGCTTCACGAACCGGTCCTTATATGTGACACTTGGGTAAAAACTATCCAATAGGGAAAATAACCAACCACACCTAACACCACTACTTGGAACGTATCCACAAGCCGACCACATGAACCACCATTATCAAACCAACTCCTTGCCCAAGTCCTAGGATTCCATGTTACTAAAACAAGTTCATCATCACCATTGTATATGTCCACTAAACATGTATATGACACTTCCTCAACATCCCAAAAGCATGGATAATCAATTCTACCCAAGAGACTCATATCAACTACCACTTAGGCTTCAAGGAATGTAAAGGAAGAACTAGGTAAACCCCAACATTGGTGACTACCCATCAAGTTGACAGACATTGCATGCAATTTTATAAAACGAAGCATTTAAAACATAGGTTCAAGATGATCAAGGACACTTGCCTTCTCCTTGCTGCTGCTTAGTGTACTTTAGCTCCTGGTCTTGACGTTCCTTAAACTGATCCAGGACGTTGTTATCTAATCGCACGATTACCGAAAAAGCATACAAACAAACATACTAAGAATAGCACACAAAACAGAAGAACAACAAGAAAAAAAACCTATCTAAAAATATAGAGCTTTGAAAAACAAATCCAACGACGCAAGAATCGTTTAAAATGGAGCTACGCTAAAAATAAGTTTAAGGTTTTAATATGAAAAAGAAAAGAACTTAATTTCAAATAAACATAAAGTGTAGGGACCTTTTTGTAAAAATAAAGGGACCTATTTGTAATTATAGAAAAGTTTGGGGACTAAAGTGTAAAAAAATAGGGGCTTTTATATAAAAATAGGAAAGTTAAAGGGTTTATTTGCAAAATTACCAATTAATAAAATTAATTTGGAATTATTTTTATACTGAAAAATCATCTTCTAATGCGTAGGCGCTGACTGGGCATGACTGGGCTGACACGTCGGCATAACAGGCGAGGTGGCACTGGCGTGGCGGCTGATCTGGGCTGGCCTGCTAACTGGGTTAAGAGGCGACATGCGGCACACTCTGATTGGCTGGCGAAGTGGTAAGTTGAGATTTAATCTGTGCGGTCGGCTTTAGATAGGACGGCTCGGGAGGGATCGGCTGGTAGGCGAGGCGAGGCACGTCGACGCCGAGGGATCGTGGCGGCGCACTCACTGGATGGTCGCCGGAATAGTGCTCTGACTTGCCGTGGCCATGACAAGAGTTGGTACATGAGCAAAAGCTAACGACGGATCGATCTGGATGCTTACCGAGCACAATGAGGCACGAGAAGGTGGTCAGCAATGGAAGAGGCGGCGGAGCGGCTCGGATGCGGCAGAGGGGTGCCGGACTCTCGTCGGGATCGGGATCCAACGGGTGTGGGGCTCCGGCGAGCGGCGAAACCAGGGTATGGGCGCTCGGGCAACACAGCTACGACGTTGGCAGAGGTGATGTAGCACCAGAGAAGCTCGGCGACGGGCGGTGGTGACTTCGGGTGATGGAGCTTTACGGAGAGGGCACTATGGCTTCGGAAACTCGCCGAAAAGTTGGGGAAAAGTTGTGTGGTGCTACAGGGTAGGCATAGGGGTGCATATAAATAGGCAGAGAGGGTCGGGTAGGCCGGGGCAAGCTCGGTTAGGGTATTGGGCAATGACAGACACAAATCCTAGCAGAACTCTTTGTTTAAATGCGATTCTCTTGGGGATAAGGCGGCAAGAAATAAAGGGGATCACAGGGATTCGATTGGGCAAGCTTCTAGATGATCCTCGGTTTAGGTTAGGCGTGGATTCGACACGGCGGCGGTCTCGTGAAGGCACTAGAGTCCGACTCAGGGTAAGAGACAGCTTCGACGGGTGGGACCCATATGTCAGCAGCTCAGGCGAAGGTGGGTTGGGCGCGTGCGCATTCTAGAGAGGTAGGCGGCAGGCGGCTATGCGTTGTTGGCTCGGGCTGCTCGGTTGGCTTGGGCTGAGGCCAAAACCCAGGTAGGGAGAGAAGAGAAGGAGAGGGAAACGGGCCGGCTATGCATGGATTGGACCAAAGGAGAGAGGTGCGGGCCGGGCCAGAGAAGAAAAAGAGAGAGAAAGGGTTAGGCGTAGGTTAGGTTTTAGGTCTTATTCTTTTCTAATTTATTCCTTTCCCTTATCTATTTCTATTCTAAACTGAGCAAAACAGTTTCAAACAAAAGCCAACAAAAACCAATAAAACCCTAAATGCCTAATAACAACATGAATGCACTTTAAGCAAAACATATCCTATGTCAAATTAGAATTAATTTAGAAAATTGGTTTTTATCCTATTCTATTTCTTCAAACCCTAGTTAAGTTCTACGAAAATTGTAAGAAAGTGAGAAATTTGAAAATCAGGGTGTTACATATCCTTGGTGGAGCTTCAACGTAGACTAGGGGTGGCATTAATACTATCGATACCACGGGATAACAATCTCTTGTGCCGAATTTGTCTCTCTACCTTATTATGTTTCTGTATTTACATACTCGCAATTTACCTTGCTAGACTAGGTTGCAATCCTCTTAAGCAGTAGAGTAGACACACTAGATAAATTTAGAACATATTTAAATAGAAATTAAGACAAGTTTATCTTGTCAAGTTTTTAGAGCCAATTTGGTTTAGGTTTCTAAATGTCCTAATTCACCCACTCGTAGGACGTTACTGTTTCTCACAATTGGTATCAGAGGCTCGTGTTCTTAATAGGTTTACCATCCTAGAGTTGTAACGTTCGGGGTTGGGATAGATACCCATAGTACTCCACTTTTTGATGACCCAAATTTTTTCTGTTGGAAAATTCTAATGTCTTTTTATTTGCAAGTCAGAGGTTTAGATTTTTGGAAGGTCACCGAGAAGGGATGAGCAAGTCAGAGGTTTAGATGCTTGGAGAGTCACCGAGAAGGGATGAGACCAACAAGGAGAGGCAATTAGATGCATTAGCGAAGAATATCTTTTTATCATATTTAAATATTGATGCATTTAATCATGTTTATTCTCTTACCAATGCACATGATATTTGGAATAGTCTCATTGAAATACATGAAAACACAAAGAATGTGCGCAATAAGAAATATCATATGGTTGTTACTAAGCTCAATAACATCAAACAATTTGCCCATAAAAATACTAATGACATGTACTCATGTTTGAATATTCTTGTCAATGAAATAAATAGGCTAGGTTTGACGCCAATTGACGATGATCAAGTGATGAGAAGAATACTTCAAGCTCTTCTTACGAAGTACAAGTTGATAGTTTCCATCATCTACGACAACAACGAAATCAAGAAGATGACTCCAAATTGAGTGCTCAGCAAGATCATTGCCCATGAGATGACCATAAACATAGGGTTAAAGCTTCTTCCTCATATGACGCCAAGAACCTTGAGCACACAAGCAAGCAAGCTTAATGCTAACACATAAAAGCAAGGATGAGGAGATAAGAGCAAGAGTCAAGCTCAAGCGAAGATGATGGAGATGGAGATAAAGATGAAGAGAGCAATGAAGATGATGAGCAAAGAACATCAAGTGATGAAGAAATGGATCATGAAGTTGCCAAGTTCATCTCTCAAGTGGAGAATAACATCAAGAACATCAATGCCAAGATTGATAAATGCATCTCTATGAAATACTTGGTCAAAGCTATTGATCGCATAAAGAAGGAGAAGAAGACCAAGAGGAAGAGGGAGACAAGCGGAAGAGATAAAGTGTTTGCAAGTATGGGGAGATGGGTGAGTGAAGATGAAGATTCAACCTTAAGTGATGAGAGCTTCGCCACCCATTCCTCCAAGACAAGCTCTTCCTCAAGGTTATCATCACGCAAGTCGTCATCGCGCAAGTCATCACACAAGTGTCTTATAGCCAAATGTATGGATAGCGATGTAAGTGCTGATGAATTCGATGAGTATTCTCTTTCCTATGATAAACTCCTTTATTTGATCAATAAGCAACAAAGGGCCCTTAAGAAACAATCAAAAGAGCTTAAGAAATTCAATATACTTAATGACATTCATGCTACCTTTGTTTCAAATTATAAACAATTATTGAGCAAATTCAATTTGCTAAACATGGAGCATGAAGAGCTTAAGGTAAAATTTGAGCGCATTAAATCTCAAACTAAGGTCTCTTTGGAGAAATCCACTTCTCTATTTAATTTCATTTCTAAGGTAGATGATTGCACTTCTTATGATGATTTAATTGATCTATCTAGCTCACCCCTTTGCAATGAGATATATGTTGAGAATGTTCTTGTAGAACCATCTAATGACCTCATTGTGCAAGAGAATGATAAACTCAAGCAAGAAGTGAAAAAACTCAAGAAGGACTTGGCAAGATTAAAGGTCAAGAATCATGTCCAACCTCTTCAAGATAATCATGCTAACATGGTGAAGAAGCTTGCGGAGAGGTTCACCGTGACATGCTTCAAATGTCATCAAGAAGACCACAAATCCTTCCAATACAAGCAAGTCAAGAAGGAGACCAAAGAGAAGAAGAAAGCAATGAACCTCTCCAACAAAACCTCCAATATCTACACCAAGCCTAACTACATAAACAAGATCAAGAGCAACCACTACAAGCTCAAGAAGAAGAACAATGACAAGTTGGTTGCACATGTCATTGGGAGAAAGAATTATGGGTGGAACCAACCAATTTGGGTACCCAAGGAAGTTATCACCAATATGATGGAGCCCCAATCGGTTTGTGTTCCAAAAAAAACTTGAAGCCTGAGGCGGCTATGAGGATTTGTAGACTTGGCTTACAAAATGACGTGAAGGCTCAAGCAAAGAAATCAAGTATATAAGATTGCGCACTTAATAAAGATCATAATCATCATATACCCAAATCTCTATCCAAAGGTAAAAAAGTTAATGGATCTAGATGGAAAATCTTTCAATTATTGTAGCTCATTTGTCTTGTCTAGGTTTGCATGTGCTTATTTCAATTTATTGCAATGCCTAGTGTAGATTTTAATATGGTAGATTGCTTGTGTTTATTTCTTTCTTATGAGCATCATACATGGTTTATTAGTAGTAGGTTCTTTTAATAGCATTAGTTTCATAATTGATATCTTTTATGTGCCATGAACCAATCTACAGGGTACTCTTCCCATTGTTATAAAAAACAAGTGAATATGTATCGCAAATACTCAAAACTTGTATGCACATATTTAGAGAGAATATATCCTATAGGTTGTGATTTTGTGACTAACATGTGTTGCTAGATGGATCTTTTGTAATCTCATAAAGAAATAAACACGTTCCCGGAGGTATGCGATGCTTAAATGCTACAATTGATATTATTGTCAATTTATTTATACATTTAAGCTACCTCCATACATGATATAACTTAAACTTCTTACGTCTACTTATTATCTAGATGTGCACATCTTGCTATATTCCTACAAGTGATATTCACAAGTGGGTCTCATTACATGTATGCACACATAAAGAGGGAGTTTATATTATATCATGTGAGTTTTATGAATTATAATCCTTGTTTGTCTTTTTTAAATTGATATAAATGCCTCATATCCTTATAATTTATATATCTTTTCAATTGGTATCAATTCATATGGATCATGATTTATGAAGCTCTCTCCCATGTGCTCTAACACTCTTCCTCGAGTTCAACATATGTTTGTATCCCCTTTTGAGATTGTTGACAAAGGGGAGAAGTTTGATGACCAAAGAAAGAAGCAAGATACAAGATGTCTAGTAATGCTGAAGTTGACAAAAGGGGAGAAGAAGAAGATACAAGAAGCAACATGAGGCACCTAGGTTGACAAAGGGGAAAAGTTCTTGCATGAGTCGATCAAGAAAGATAGTGGCAATGAAGAAAGTAGGATCCACAACATAGGTAGACTAAATGGCAAAAACATACATTCAAGCAATATGGTAAAGCTTTGTGCTCTTTACAATTGATATTATTTATTATTTGCCTCTTGTTTTGGTTGTGTAGTCATCAATAACTAAAAATAGGGAGATTGTAGCGAAAATAACCCTATTAGGTCATGATTGTGATTTTGGTGATTAATGACAACATAGTCATTGAGACTAATATGTTTATCAAGAATATATGTTAGTAGGTCTTATGGATGCTTTTCTGAGCTCTTAGGAAAACGGCTAGTTGGTGGGCTTGAGGCTATAAATACCCCTCCACTCAGTCATTTGAATGTATAACATATTGTTGGAGTCTAGAGGAAGCTCATACACACTTGAGAAGACATTCAAGCCACTAAAGTGCTTAAAGTGATTATCCAAGACAATTAAGCACAAGATTAGAGTGTGTTTAGTGCTTATAGGTGTAGAGCGAGTTGTAGTTAAGTGCTGCATCTTAAAGAAGGGATCAAGAAGTGATCATAGCTTGTACCGAGTGGTACGTCGACACCTTGGAGTCTTGGTGACTCGCCAGCATCTTGGACCTTGGTGGATCAAGCTTGTTGACCCTTCGACTTGGTGTGGAGCAGCGGCAAGACATGTGTACGGGGACGTAGAGACCCTTTCCTTGGTGGCTCAAGCTCTATAGTGATCATGGCGGCAAATGACCGGAAGAGAGACTAGTGGTGAGATTTTGCCTTACTGACTTGGTGGCTCAATCTGCTTGAGACTTTGTATTGGTGACTTGGTAGCTCAAGAGCCGTGACTGGAAGAGTTGTGCTGACCGGCAGCATATCCTTTGTGAAGCTCTAACGTGAACTAGGGGTGGTATTAATGTCATCGATACCACAGGATAAAAATATCTTGTGTCGAGTTTGCCTCTCTATCTTATTTACGTTTCCGAATGTATATACTTGCAATTTACCTTACTAGAGTAGGTTACAATCCTCTTAAGTGGTAGAATAGACATACTAGATAAACCTAGAGCACATTTAGATAGAAATTGAGATAGTTTTATTTTGTGAAGTTTTTGGAGCCAATTTGGTTTAGGTTTCTAAATATCCTAATTCACCACCTCTTAGGACGTCACCATTCCTCACAAACAGCACTCCAAGTTGTCGGTGTACCTCTAGGTACACATTAGGATTACTCCTTGATCTACTCTCTATGCAAAAACACATAGTAATAACTCTCTCTAGACCTATTAGAACTAATCTTTATCTAATCTTGTGCTTAATTGCCTTGGATGATAACTTTAAGTACTTCGGTGACTTGGATGTCTTCACAAGTCTATGTGAGCTTCTCTAGACTCTAGCTACTTCAAATGACCGAGTGGAGGTGTATTTATAGTCTTAACCCCGCGAACTAGCCGTTGCGCCAACGGCTCAATTTTTCTGTAAACACTGGATGATCCGGTGTAAACAGATTGTACTCATCAGACCATCCAACGTGTACATCATCCACAAACTAGCCGTTGGAACCCCACTCAAACCTTCTGTGAACACCGGATGTTCCGGCGTGTTCACCAGCTCTATCGCCCCGACCGAGCCACTGAAACCAGACCTTTTGGTGTGTTGATCTTCATTATTCAACACATGCAACCTTCTCTGCAACAAATACTTTGGCGTGTAGAACTTAAGGGCGCCGGATCTTCTGGCGTGTAGCTTCTTCAACTCCTTCCTCTGGAATTCTTCAGCGTGTACACACTCCTGAGCGCTGGACCATCCGGTGCGTTGATCTTTATTCTTTTTGTCAAGAACACTCCGGCGTGTATACCTTGCTGATCGCTGGACCATTCGACGTGTACAACTTTTCTGGGACTTCTCTAATTCAATCAATATTTTTCCTACCTTCAGTGGCTTCTTCATGTATTTTATCCATGAGACCTACTTAAGCATATACTTGACCAACTTGTTAGTCTCATTGACTATGTTTTCATTAATCACCAAAATCACACACATGTTGTAAGAGGACCATGTTCGCTACACTAGTACTGTCAGCAATGCAAATGATGGTTGTTAATCAAAATTCTTCCTTGCACAAGCAATCCAACTCATGTTTCATGCATTTACCACATAAGTTATGTAAATACCAAATATTAAATTAGAGAGTTTGTACCCTGAAGCTAAGCCTGTAAATTGCTAGTAGTCGTTTTTTTTACGTTATGGAGTGTATAGTATACTCCCGTTATATAAAGTTTTATTGCAAACTACTTTTTAATAATATTTTACTACCAACTAATTTATTTAATATCTCTAAATTTGTTTTAGAAATAGGTTCTTTACTTGGACTTCCTTGTGGTAGATAATATACCTATATCATATTGTCACCCAAGGGTTAACGCATAGGGTCAAATAGTGATAGGCAACGATATCATGCTAGACAGAAAACATGGAGTTTTTGGAAAAAATGAAAAGTGCAGTTACTAATCAACTGTTCAAGTTTTTTCTTCTCCTTGCACACTAAGTTTTGTTTTTCTTTCGAAAAGAAAATTCAGTTGAACGGAGAGTATGCAACAGCAAAACATTGCTTGGTACTTTTTTCATGATCCCAGCTTGTGCTTTCTAAATGCAAGGTAATAGCGAACTATAAAGTGATTTTAGTGTTGAATGCGTTTTATATGTTATCTGTCAGACAAATTTAGAGATTCAAATGGACTATTTAACTATTTCAGAGAAGCAAACTTTGGTAAACTGATAAGCACAAATTTCAGTATTTGATATCCTTTCTTATATGCTATCTGCCAGGCAAATCAAGTAATCCAATCAGGCAACTTAACTATCTGAAGAAGGAAAAAATTGTAAACTGATAAGCACAAATTTTAGTGTTTGAAATCCTTTTTTATATTCATGAAAATCTAGTGATCTAATCACGCAACTAAACTATTCAAAGAAGAAAAACTTTGTAAACTGATAAGTACAAATTTTAGTGTTTAAAATCCTTAATATGCTATATGTCAGGCAAATGTAAAGATCCAACCAGTCAACTTACCTATTCAAAGAAGCAAATATTTGTAAACTATAAACATAAGTTTGCATAAAAATGTACAGAAAAATATAATATTATTAGAATATTGCAACTTAAATGTTAATACTCTTTTTTTTTATGTTTTGCACTCGAGGTACTCAAATGATTAGTTCATTACCTAATGTGCATACATTCTGGGAGGAAGAAGAGTCTGCTCATATGGGATGAAGCAATTGTGCGGAATTTTATTAGCTACAATATGTGTTCATGTTTATGTGATCTGTGCACCTATATGCTCGTGTACTATATGTGTGTTTTTTACTGCAGAATCTATCTGATAACAAAATTGTGGGGCAACTGCTTTGAATTTCATGTCCAATCCATGTGCTGTGTTCCTAGGGAGAACAAATTATCATGTTCATGTGTGATACATAGCACTGTGGATCAACACTTGCAACATTTTGTTATTTCCATAGTAATAGAGATGATATATCATGTTCTTTTTTTATAGCAATTTTCTATATCAGATCTGTAGCCTTTTTGAGCAAATTTATGTTCGATATATGCAATTTATAAACACGTGCTACTCTTTTTTGCAAAAAAAAAAAAATCAACAAAATGCATATTAGAGATGAATAGGGGATGCAAGTTCTGAATGCATACATGTTTTTTTCTAAGTCAAGCATTAACTTCTTCCTGTAGCAGCAATGGTGATCTCCAAACCCATCATTGCTTCCACCATCTGCGTCAAATACTGTGGGGTTGCCTAATCTGGTAGGTGACTTGATTAGAAAGGCTGCTAATTAATTATTTTTTAATTAGGATGTACGACTGGATGGCCTTTAGTATACACGTGCATATGTTAGCCACCTTCTTTACTTAATAGTTATTTTAACTCTAAAACATCATCTATTTTAAGATAAAAAAATAGTACTTCGAGATCTCCTAGCACAAAATATAGTCATAGAATTTTTCTCGCGTCATGGAGAACATTCATGTCCTTCGTGAGAAATCATATCACTTTTTTGGAACATCACAGTCACAGATAATAGTCTAGTTTCCTCGAAAATAAAAGATAATAATCTAGTTGCGTTTGCACAGAAGGTAGGTGTCTCTAACTGTCTATTGGGCCACGCGGCTGTGGAAGGATTGATGTGGCCAGAGGGGATTAGCAGTAGTCTAGTACATAAGGATGAAAATGGAGCGCAAATTTTTCGCTCTGTATCTAGAAAAACGTATATAGATGGTTTCTTCTGAATATGGATATGAATATTTTTAGAACAGATATAGATATTTTTATTTGATATGAAAAACGAATATGGAAATGATTTATAGTTAGATATGAAACGAAACGAATAGGCAATTAGATTCAAAACAGATAATATCTATTTTCATATAACCTATTGAAGAACAAGCTACAAATCCATCAATCCACCACCACCTACCGCCCACCATGACCCATACAACTCTAACTACTTAGATCTTAATACTAACCTTATCTAGACCTATACAACACAATTTGTATATGCATATTGTTATTTTTTGTTTTTTATATGCATAATTTAAGAGGTTTTTATCATTTGACAAATATCCATATCCGTATTTATAATCGATTCGTATTTGTATAGTATTTGTTTCCGATACTATATGTATTTATTTTCAATACTATCTGTATTTGTTCCTATTTTCAATTAAAAAAATACAAATATGAAATAACAATTATCTATCCATATTTGATCCATTTTCACCCCTAGTTCCGGTATACTAAAATATTACTTGTCTCTTATCTAAAGCCATGTCATCTTCTGATCATTTCCAAACTACAATCGATCTACTCTGACCCAGTGACAATGAAGCTTAAATTCACCACGTACTAGAGTGTAGGTTCTCGGATGAGTGTGGTAGAACTATATTGTATAAACAGGCTGAAAAGAAACATACTAAATAGATTTATATTTGTTGAAAAAAAGATTTTTTAGTTGGTTGTATCTGTTTAATTAGATAAGTAGAGTTGATTTTCTATTTAGTTGATTAAATTTGAAACTATATAAATGGATGTAAGAATTGAGATTGTAATTAAGTGAATTCGCATATACAAACAAAATTTACATTCGCTAGGACAAACTACAGAATAAAGCTCGAATCAACAATATAATACATATGCAGTCTGCATCCAGTTGCAGGTTGCTGCAATATTACTTGTCTCTTATCTAAAGCCATGTCATCTTCAGATTATCTTCAAACTATAAATCTACAATCGATCTACTCTGATCCTGTGATGCTTTAATTCACCACGTACTAGAGTCAACTAGTACTCCCTCAATTTCAAATGTAAGATGCAGTTTGACACGGTACAGTTTCTAAGGCTGCACTTTGAGCGTTCTTATCACAGTCACGGTGAATAGATAGCATAAGAGACACGTGACTCACAAGTAACTCAGGTGTGGACGTGATCAAGTCTACTCGTCTGTCTCATCGTCTGCCCTGGTAAAATCCAGATCATCCTCTAAAAGCACAAGGAAGAGAGAGTATAAGAGTACTCAGTAAGCCTCAACCCTTGTTCTATGGTAAAGGTATAAATACATGCATATGGATAGACACGGAAGAAGCTGTAAGGTTATCTTTGTAGAAAAGCTAATTTTATTCATGCAAGATTCATTTTTTATAAGGCAGTCTTTATAAAAACTTTATATCTGCATCGTTATATGAAGGGGGTTTTCGGCCGCGATGGAAAGTCATCAGGGCCCAAATTTTATTGTTGCCGAATACCCCGTCTACGGCTACCCACGGCACACGACTGAACCTAACTTTCCCAAAAATAGAAACACCTTACCCATTCACACCAAGGAAACACACATATCCCATGCTAGTTTCTGTGATCGAACCGTAGTTCATCCATGACCGTGGTCATGACTATTCGAATAGTTTTAACCTCTACAAAGTGGTACACTTTACTCATAAGTTGAGTTCGACAGCATACCATGACCGTGGCAGTGCGACTCAACAAAGTCATTACCCATCACAACATCCTCTCACTGACCACCCACGGGATCTAACCAGAGGTTCCTGACCTTTAACTAAGCCTTCAACCGGGTCGCCAAGATTGCACCTGCTCCATAGCCTCCCGTTGCCCACCGGCCTTCGGGTGATCAATAGTCTAGTTGGCGGGGTTTAGACTAAGTCCTGTGCATACAAGGTCGAGTGGTTGTACTGTAAAGATTAGGTAGGATGTCACATCAACTCGGTCCTTAATTGGCCAAGACAAATATCTCCACACGAAACCTGCCACACAGGTTACACTCCAAACACTGAGCCTGTCACACAGGCAGCACTTAGGCTCCCAAGGCATCCTGATTTGCCCCAGCTCTAACCCGATTTCGGTTGTTATCATTATCTGACAAGTTCTTTCCCATCTCACAACTCACACACACCAAGCACCAAGTTTGACACATTTTGAAAAGCTAAACATGATTAAGCATGACGTATCGATAATAGTTACCAACCTAAGCATACTAGTGGCAAGGTAATCATCTAAGCATAAGTAAATTCGCTGAGACGAAGGTCCTAGGTTTACCAAGAGGGTATACAAGTTGATCACCAAAAGGCTGGCTAATCTACATTAGGTTATAACTAGATCAACAGTTTAAAATACGCCAACTAGTACTATGTCATGCAAACATTTGGTGTAAAATGACCGCTACGGGTTGTGGTGATAAAATTAGGTTCAGTATGGTCAAAGGGAAAACGGATTAAGACTTGCCTTAATTGAAGTCCTCGAGAAGGTCCTGCTCGAACTCCTATGTTCCCGGCTCCTCTTCCTCCTCCTCGACGAACTCTCCGGTATTTAAACGCGTCACATAACAAGGAAAACACACAATTAAATTCAAATAAAATATAAATAAATTTGAAATAAATAATAAATTGGTATTAAAAGATATAGTTTGAATTTAGATGAATATCGGTGGAAGAATCGTCGTAATTGGAGTTGAAATAGAGGAAATACGAGCTTTTGAAGTTGGCCATAAAATTAAATCAAGAAAAAGAAAATGGGAGAATATTCCCAAAATATTCTTTGGAAATTCCGGTTTTCGGGAAAAAGAGAAATGCTACTGTGCATGTGGGCTAGCTATGGAGGAAACGGGCTTCGGCTATTGGACTGGCCTATGGGCCGATATGGCCCAGTTCGGGCCGAGCGAGGGCGGTAACAGCAAGGTGACAATGTTAGTGGCTGAATCCACGTGTCAGGTTTACACACATAGAGAGACATAGATGATGGCGATAGCTCAGGCTGATGACACGAGGTGGCAGGATCGCTGGCGTGGTGCAAGATGGCGGCACCGAGGGGCTCCGTGGCGGAAGCTCACCGGAAAGCTCACCACCGAAAAAGGGCTCTCGGTGATCCTCACGACTCGGTGAAGGTCATGGGGGCATGTTGTCAACGGTGGTGGCCGGAGCAGTGCTAATCGTACACAAGCGTTGAAGAGGGCGGCGATCAACATGGGTTACGTGTGGGGGCGCTAGTTGGCTCGGGTTTAGGGGCACTGGAGGCTTATATGTGGTACAGGGAAACTTTCCTTGTGCTCAGTTTGGCTGGTGGGGCACCGACGGCAGTTAGCGACGGAGGCGGAGCTTCGGCTAACATGGAAGCTCAATGAGAGCTTGGGCTAGAGAGGGAAAGGCTAGTCCGATGGGCTAAGGAGATAGAGTATGGTTAGGTGGAGCTTGCCGTCAGGTCAATTTGACCGATGGCGGCTTTGACCTATGGATCGACAGCGAGCGCCATCGGCGGAAGGAGTGAGGTAGCGGGGAGAGTGAGGAAGAGAGAAGGAGAAGAGTACCTCAAGCTCGATTGGGCTACGGTGGAGTGCGGCAGAGCTTAAGTGTTGGCTTTTATAGGTGAAGGAGGGTAGACATCGCCGGTGTAGTGGTGGGGATGACAACGTGCGGCAAGGCATGGCTCGACTCAGGTGGCTTGAATGGGGGTTATCGGCATTTACGCACCACAATGGCTTCGTGCAGGTGTGTAGGTACGGAGGGGGTGGGAGAGAGAAGGGCGGAGAGAGAGGAAGACACAATGACGGTTTGGGGGTGATTGCAGTCGACCTTACCCTGCACGGTCATTGCTGGTGTAGCATGCGGTGATCGTTAGAGGAAGGGGATAGAGGAGACCGGGCGGTGAGGGTTGCATATCACATGGTAGAGGGGCGATAGAGGTGTGAGGTTCGGTGGTACAGTTGTCGCGTGAGCTCAGGCATGCGCTCGTGCGCGAGGAGGAAGAAGGGGAGCGAGATATGGGTTAGGCTGACGCGTGGCATGGGAGAGGAAGAGAGGAAGGGAGAGTGGGATGGGGAGGGAGTGGCCTAGAGAGAGAGAGAGAGAGAGAGAAAAGAATCAGGCTAGAGAAAAGGAGAAGAGAGGGCCAAACCGGAAGGAGGAAAAAGAAGATTGAGCCCAAGAAGGAAAAAAGATTTTAGACTTTTGAAATTTGATTTTGAAATACATTTGAGATAATTTTGAACTGAATTTTGAATGGATTTTGAAGTTTGATTTATTTGTTAAAAACTAGAATGTTACAAACCTACCCCAATTAAAAAGAATGTCACCCTCGAGATTCAGGAATCTCCTTGAACAGAAAGGAAACTCTTTTCTCAAGGTGTCTTCTTGTTCCCACATAGCTTCCCCTTCAGTATGCCTGCTCCACTGCACACGGCATAGACGAACTATCAAACCTTTGGTTTGATGGGAGACAACATCTAAAATCTTACTGGGACTTCTTGATACTGAAGATCATCCTGTAGGTCCAGGGCTTCCACGAAAACACACTCTTTTGGCATTCTCAAGAACTTGTTCAGCTGGGAGACATGGAAAACATTGTGAACATCTGCCAACTCTTGTGGTAGTTGTATCCTATAGGCTACTGCACCAACTTTTCCCACAACCTTGTATGGTCCAATATACCAGGGAGCCAACTTTCGATGGATTTGAAACCTCCAGGTTCCCCGTATTGGTGAGACCTTAAGATATACAAACTCTCCAACTTTGAAGTTCAGATCTCTTCTTCTTTTGTCTGTATAGCTTTTCTGGTGGGATTGAGCTTCCTTAATTTCTCTCTCATTTCTGCAACACGGCCTTCTACTTCGTTTATGAGGGCAGGTCCAAGCGAGGTACGTTCTCCAACTTATGACCCATATTAATGGTGTTCTGCACTTTCTGCCATAAAGAGCTTCAAAAGGAGATATCTTCAAACTAGCTTGATAACTATTGTTGTATGAGAACTTTGCATATGCTAAGTTTGCCTCCCAATCCTTTCCATAGGTTAGGGTACAAGCTCCCAACATGTCTTCAAGAATCTAATTAACTCTTTCAGTTTGGCCATCTGTTTGATGATGATAAGCAATGTTGAAGTCCAGTTTAGTTCCCAAGGCTGTATGCAGACTCTTTCAAAATCTTAAGGTAAACTAGGTACCTCTGTCAGAGACGATTCTGCTGGGGACTCCATATAGCTTCATTATGTTGTCGATGTACAACTAAGCTAACTTATCTCCACCATAGTTGGTTCGCACAGGTATGAAGTGAGCCACCTTGCTGAGGCGGTCCACTATTACCCAAACCAACTTATTTCCCTTCTTTGTCTTTGTGAATCCAACTATAAAGTCCATGCCTACTTCGTCCTATTTTCACACAGGAATAGGTAAGGGTTGATGTAAATTGGCAAATTTATGGTGCTCTACCTTAACTCTCTGGCGGTGTCACACTGGGCAACAAACTTGGCTATATTTTCCTTCATTCCATTCCACTAGTACTTCCTTTTTAGGAAGTCGATGCGCTCCAGGACCGGCTCCATCCGCGCGTCCGCCTGCGGTGGCGCCTCCCAGGTCGCCTTCTGGGGCTCCGCCGCCCTCTCCGGTAGCGCCAGAAGGTCATGGGGGCTGACGTCGACGTAGAACCAGTTGCGCCGCTAGTCCTCCCATTTGCTCTGCAGCGCGGTTGTCAGCAGTTGCCAGGCGTACTTTCCTCGATTTACACGGTTGCCACGCGCGCCGCCTGCCTCGTTATCACGCGCCTCGGGAGTCGGCTGGACGCTCGTCCGTTCGGCTCCCCGTTGGGCAGTACCAGAAGCCCGGACCGGTAGGACCAGTGTCTAAGAGCGCGCCACGTGGCGTCGATGCTGGTTTCAGCCTCGTTGATGATGAAGGGCTCATCCGCAGTCTCTGGGCCATCGCCTGCCAATGGGCCCGGGGGCTGCTGTCGGTGAATCAGGAACCGGGGGTCCCCGAATTCTGAGGCCAGGATAGCAATCCGCCACGTGGCGTCATCCCATGGGGTCTCCTCCGCAAGGCAAAAAAGACTAAGTCCCGGGAGAGGGCGCTCGGGGCCACAGTCAGTGGTCCCCGAGTACCCAGGTTCCCCGATGATCTGCGAAGTCTAAGTGCCGGGAAGAAAGTGCTCGGGGAGGTATAAGGTGACCCCCGACCACCCGAGTCCCCCGACGATCAGGAAAGCTAAGTACCGGGAGACGTGTGCCCGGGGCCACGAGCGGTGGCCCCCTGGGCACCCAAGTATCCTGAGGACCCACTGAAGTAAGTTCCGGGAGAGAGTGCTCGGGGCTGCGTGCAGCGGCCCCCGAGCACTCGGTCCCCCGAGGATCCGTACAAGCATGCCTGGGAGAGAGTGCTCGGGGAGGTGAACAGTAGCCCCCGAGCACTCAGTTCCCCGAGGACCGAGGAAGGGCGTTCTCGGGAGAGAGTGCTCGGGGAGGTGAACAGTGACCCCCGAGCACTCGGTTCCCCGACGATGAGGTGTCAGCCAGTCAAAAGACCGAGGCCGCATTTAAGAGCGCGCGTGGCCTATCACCTCCAACTGCTCCCGCCACACTCGGTGTCAGTTCCTGCCATTCTGGCAGAAGGGTGTGGGGACATTAAATGCACGGGTACCATCCCGTGCCATCCGGCACGTCTCGGGATAACGTCGTGAGGGCCGATGCGTTCCGTCTGCCGCGCTGCTGTGGCAGGAGAACAAGACAGGACGGGCACGCCGGGCTGCTCTGCGGCTACCCGGTGGGCCCTCTCCACGGCGTCCGTTGCCAGTGCATTTATAGTGACGGATAACCGGGCGCGGGGCGCATTTTCCACCCCCGGTCACTTCGCACAGAGGCTATGATGAAGCCCTTTGCACGCTACTGCCGGCGGGTATTTAAGGCAACCGGCAGCACGGATAGAAAAGGAGGGGGGTTCTGGCTCAGGAAAGGCTGAAGCAGTTAAGGAAGTAGAGAAGATCAAGAAGCCCAAGAGCACCCAAAAGCCAACAGATACACACAGATCGAAGAACAAGGAGCCCCAGGCTCTAGGATAGACAAACATTCTTGTAACCAGCAACATCCTTAAAGGACATTCTCAGGGCATTTTTAGTATCCATACAAGAGTAGGGTGTTACGCCTCTATGCGGTCCGAACCTGTCTAAACCCCAGTGCATTTACTTCATTCCGCACTAGATCATTCCACCCCGCCAGCCATCGCATTAATACCCATTTATTTCTCCAACAAACATATTCAGGATCATCCCCCCGGCTGAATCTCTAAAAAGGGGTCCCTCAGGATCCCTGCGATAGGAGTTAACCCTCCGACAGTATGTATGCATGTTTAGTGAGTCAGTGTCGGGTACCAATGGGTAGAATCTATGCCGATTGCATTCTTCTACAGTGAATACTTGTGTATTTACTTTCCTTGTAGCCTTGAAAGGTTGTCAATGTCTAGGTATGAGTTCAACTTATATGCTTAGCCATGCTTAGGTCATTCGGTAGAAGTCGAACGACGGCACATTCCGTTGTTCACGAGCATAGGACCTTCTTATGATTACATACTCTTGTTAAGGTTGAGATGGTTGTATGAGTGGTGAGAATGAGACGAGCTGTGTGCGGTGCTAGGATGGTGTTTTGTCTTGCCCGGATGTGGAGTTCCCCTGGGTAGGCCGGTAGAGGAAAACCGGACACCGTAGACCGCTTGCATCGTTTAAGGCCGATTGTTGAGGTAGTTGGCTTTACACTTTCCTTACTCACCACATGCTAATATAATGGTAAGGCAAGCTGAATACCTTCGCAACTGTGACTTTTTGGGTGTGAACATTGACGGTGTGAGCATGCGGGCTTGTAAGCAGTACTAATTTGCTTCGGGAGTAGTTCTAGTATCACCACGCTAAGCGATGCATGCCCCACACGGTTGGGGCTAGTTGGGAAAGGTCGTCATGAGTACCCACTTGTGTGCACTTTAGCGAGTGGCACAAGCTGTATGGTCTTCGTGTCGTATGGGTCCAGGAGTATCCTCCTGTAGGGTGTATAAACAATTCGAACTGCCGCGCTCTCGGTCATGAGCATGCTATTGTTTTATTTACACCCGGTCGTAGAGTTTTGAGTATTGTTTGTGGGAGATGGTGATTGTGGGTACTTGTTACTTGTTGATATACATGTTGTTTACAGTTGCTCTTGTTCAGTTGTTAGTTGCAGGGTAGTTTTCATATGTTTTGGTTAAGTTTCAGTCGCTCACACATATGTCTAAGATGTTTAGTGCTTATGTTTTACTTAACCTGTGGTTCATCCTTGTTAATGATCAATGCATAATCCTTAGAGCCGAGCTATGTATATGTGCTCTATATGGTTTAAATCTTGCGAGTACCTTCATACTCATTCCTGCTCTTCCAGGTACTCCTGTCGCTGAGGAAGAGGTGGTGTTTGGCTACTTCGTGCCCGCCGATGCAGGTGGTGGGCAAGAGTAGTGCATCTTACTCTGGGTGGTCGTGCTTTTGTGATGGAGCCTAAGGGCATATGACTCCATCCCCCTTTTGTTGTATAGCTTTATTCTTCCGCTGCTTAGTTCTTTTGCTGGTTAGGAGTTGAACATGTTTTAGTCTCCTCCTAGCTCTCTTTTGCTGTAAATTATGATAACTTGTTGCATGCTTAATAACTTGTAATATAATGTTAATTACTCACTCTTTCTTAAACTTTGTTGTGATGTACATGTTAGAAAGATATGTGTTCCGATCTTGGGCACAAAACACATGCCAGGACTTCCGAGATGATATTCTGGTTCATCACCAAGGTTGTGATTATGAATAATGATCTTCCTGGTGATTAATTAGAATATTATTTGGACGGTTTCTCACACCAAAGGGGTAAGTTGATGATCTAATCTGAGCCATTGGAAATAGATTGGATGGACTGGGAGATGGGAGAGGTGCTCGGCGGTGGTGGCAGAGAGAAGACAGTGGCGACCAAGGCTGCCACGATGGCGGACTTGCCGAAAGACGACCGGAACGAGTGTGGCAGAGGTGATTTTCAGATTTCTCAAATTTCTAAATTTTCCGCCCTCATATCCGAGCTGAGTTGTGCCGCCACCCTCTTTCTTGGTGTGCATGCCACGGATTCCTCGGTCCCACAGCCTATATATAACACCCGACGTGCCTTCATCTCTTTTCACCGCAGGCCACCACTCCCCATGCCCTATTTCGCTTAGTTGTCGAATCCGTAGCTACCGCCGTTGCCATAGGAGCCCCTCGATCGAGCTCGCCGATTCGCCACTTCATGACACGCATTGCCACCGCCAAGCTACATGAAAGCATCGTCATCGATTGTTGAGCTCTCATGTCCCTCTCCTTTGCTTCTCGGCCGTTGGAGACCACATCTCGATGAAAACTCAAAGCCGCCACCACCTTCTCTAATCGTCGGACCGTCCCACCGCCTCTTCGATGTCATCGAAGCCTGAGGTGAGATCACCATCCTCCTCTGATTCTATTTCGCCACTTGTCGTCGCAAACCGCTCATCGGAGTGTCGTTCCGGCCGTCTTCTGGCGAGTCCACCGCCGTACTAGCCTCCATCGCCGCCGTCTTCTCTCTGCCACCACAGCTGAGTACCACTCCCATCTCACCGTCCATCCAATCTATTGCCAATTGCTCAGATTAGATCATCAACTTACCCCTTCGGCCACCAATTAGATACTGCCATGTGTCCACATAATCCCAATCAGCTTAGCCTTGCCACCTCAGCCTGTCATGTCAGCATAACAGATAACATGTCTGCCACATTAGCTAAAGTTGCACCGTCAACTGTCCAGTCAACGATTCCTCTTTTCCAGTACAAAAATAATTTCAGAAAATAGCCTTTTGCAGAAAAACCCCTAGATCTTTAGACTTTCATATCTTCCTCGTTTTAACTCCGATTTGAGTGATTCTCGTGCTCAAATTTTTCTAGAAACATGATCTATCCAACCATGCTAGTTTTAGGTATCAATTATTACATATCTATGATAGTTATTCCTTATTAACATTTATATCCCTATAATATGAAGATATTATTTTGATTAATAAATTTATAGTTGTCACAATAACATATAAGTCCTTGCTAGAATTACATATCATTGTATCGCAAACATGAGTTTATGATATTAAAATAATATATTAATCTGTGGGTCATACATGTTAATGCTTCAGCCAATCTTTTCTATCATTTCATGTGAAGCTTTAGTTCCTTTCGCCTAATCTTTCTTCGAAAGAAGTCCAGTCGTTCTCTTTGCCTAGTTCAGCCAAAATTCGAGTCCATTGTTATGTTTCTATTGTTTTTGCAATTTGGAGTTTATTTGATGTTTATTTGATGTTGCTTTTGTCTGTTGATATAATTCACGATTAATCGATAACGCTTCGGATTTGTTCGATGGATTTCAAGACCAAGATTTTAACAACACTTAGAGCATTGGATAAAAGACAAGTTTACTTCTTGATCATCTTGAACCTACATTTTTAAATATTTTGTTTTACAAAATTACATGCAATATCAACTTGATGGGTAGTCACATCCCTTGAAGCCTAAGAGGTAGTTGGTATGAGTCTTTTGGGTAGAAGTGTTTAGCCATGCTGTCAGGATGTTAGGAAGTGTCTTATACTTGACTAATGAATATAAGGAACGGTGATGGTTAATTTGTTAATGGTCTAGCAACATGTAACCTTAGGTCTTGAGAATAGTGATGTTGGTGACAGTGGTCATGGTTATGTTGTTAGTTTATAAATGCTCAAGTAACCTAAATAAGAACTGGTTCATGGAGCGACAACCCAAAAAGTAACGTACCAACCACGAGCTTTTATGGAGGGGTCTGGCTTATTAATTAGTGGATTCTAATTTGTGTGTGCCAAACGGGAGGAGTGGACGCATGGGGAAGGCTTTTAAGACATAACCATTTGGCTAGTGGTAGTAGACATGTGGGGAACTGATCTAAGATCCTGAGAACTATCTGACGCAAGAGGGGGCTTCTGGGTAGGACATATGCATCTGTTTCGTAAAACCTAGTGGTGAAACCTTAGCGGGCATGCACATATTGGAAGAAACTTTGTAACAGCCTTGTAGTGATCTCTTGGATACACACCTCAGAAGTGTGTAAGTGTTTTGCACGAACACGGGCAAAATGAAGAATTTAGTCACTTGCTTGCAGGTGATAAAATCATGTCTCATAGGAAAAGCTGGACAACCTTTGCAGAATGTAAAATTTGATATATCAGTCGTGCTCACGGTCCTTAGAGATTTGGATCCTCACTTGATTAGTTGGTTATGGAATGGTGGTGTATATTGTTTTGGTTATGGTTTCGTGGTACTGGTGGTACGAGATAGTTATGGTTTGCTAGGTGGTTAGCCTTGGGAGATGTTTAATTGTTGGGTTATTTGGGTTATATTCACTTAACAAATGTTTAATACTTTTGAGTTTAAATATCTTTTCTTTACTCGCATTTATGCAAATAAACCCTTATGCCAATCTATCATTGGTATAAGCTTGTATATCATTATTCTCCTATACACTTGCTGAGCGTGTCATGTGCTCACAATTGCTATTTTCCCTATGTCACACGACATGTGTGGTATTGCTTAGTATGTGAAGTCGTTGAACACTATCAAGATGAGGTTGTGATGTTCTAGGCGCGTGTCTTCTGGTTGATTGCCTGTGGTGTTGTTGGGCACCAGTGCTTCTGTTCTGCTGCAGATATCTACATAGAAGACAATATATGTCTATTGCTATAAGAGATAAATGTTTATTCTATAAAAATATTACTTTTGTTACTTCACTTGTGATATCCTTATGTGTGTTGAACATTATGAGCACATATAAACTGCATCTGATTTTATCCTTTAAAACCAGGTGTGACAGGTGGAGTGCGGTGGAGCTTGGGTGTTGGCTTTTATAGGCGAAGGAGGGCAGACATCGCCAGTGTAGCGATGGGGACAATGACGTGCAGTGAGGCATGGCTAGGCTCAGGTGGCTTGAATGCGGGCTGCCGGCATTTACACACCACAGTGGCTTCGTGCAGGTGTGCAAGTACGGAGGGGGTGAGAGAGAGAAGGGTGGAGAGAGAGGAAGACACGATGGCGGTTGGGAGGTGACCGGTGGTGGACCTTACCCTACGCGATCGTCGGCGGTGTAGCACGCGGTTACTGGCAGAGTAGGGGGGCTGAGGAGACTAGGTAGTAAGGGTTGCACGGCGTGTGGCAGAGGGGCGACATAGGTGTGGAGATCAGTGGTACGGTTGCCGCTCGAGCTTGTGCGTGTGTGCATGCGTGAGGAGGAAGAAGGGAGCGGTATGTAGGTTGAGCTGTGTCGAGGGTTAGTTCCTGACAATGATTCTGGGGTGTACCGATCGATGGGTACGTAAACATCGCTTGTGGTGTTTGTGTTGGTGATGAACTCAAGAACACATGGATTATCTGGGTTCAGGCCTCTCTTAGGGTAACAACCCTATGTCCTGTGTATTTTGTTATCAGAGTTTTTGAACTAGTTATCCTTTCCCTCCTCTATAAACTGGGTCCTCCTCTCTTTATATACTAGAGAAAAGGTAAACTTACAAATGGGTCATTTTCTAATAAACCATACCTTAGCTAAACCTCCCACTCCTTGACAATTAAAATGGACGACGCATGTGCCCCTTTTTGTTCTGATGAAGCAATAGAGTCCATCCCATCTACTAGACACCTCCACACCTACGCCACCCCTGTTAGCCAGTATGCCTTGTCCCATCAGCGGTCTCGCACGCACGTCTGTGAAACAGTTGACACGCCTGCGAGCCCGTCTCGTAACGTTGAATGCTATGGGACGGGGCATGGCACCACTGCGTCGATCACAACCTGTCCACTGGGGAGGAGTTCCTAGGGAAGGAAAACACTTGAGTGTAATGCATTTAATGAGAATAGACTTGTTTGATGAGTACATGTCCCGTTATTAGCGAAGGCTGGTCGTGGGAATCCTTATATGGTAAGGATCCTTGTCGCATGGTGGGACCCTGGTCCAGAAAAGAATCTTCTACCAACTAGATATTGGTTGGTGTGGGCCCTCAGAACAGGTGACTCCCCTATTCTATACACTGACAGTAGCTCCGAAGCTCCCTCGCGGATGTGGTGGTCTGAATGGTTCGCCACGTGGTCGCGGATAGACTTGGTTGTGCCACCTGGGCCCTAGGTCAACACAAGTTCACCCTAGGAGTGGCCATCAACGTAGTCCACTTCTGTGGTCGGTCTACAAAATTGCATCCCCATGGGAGGTTTTAAACTTCCAAAGAGAGAGAGAGAGAAACATCTTAGGAGAGAGACATTGATTTTCGCCGTACTTGAGGGAATTTCGGCCCCCAAAGTGTGACCTTTCGAATTTCGAGACGGCTAAGCTCCGTGCGACTGTTGGGATATCACGCTGACCCTATAAATTGAAAAACCAAAGCTTTCTTATGAATCCTTTCACCACCCCCACAGCCTTCAAGCCCTTGTGCTCAGAGCCCATCATTTCCATCACTACTCATGTTTTCGTAGCCACCTCTGGCGCTCCCAATGGCACCACGTACCAGTAAAGAGACAGATTTTTTCCAAGTCTAAATGCACTATAACGAAGCTAAAACAGATATACGATAACCGTCTACTCCCGCGTTCACCTTTCTTTGGGGTACCAGCTGAGAGAGATCGTGCTATTTGCTTTTTTTGGCTGGCCTGCGTGAGAGCAGGTCACTGGCCCAAGACAGGCCGACTCAACTTGTGGAGCATGAGAGCCAGTCTGCAACTGCTCGTAGTAGGTTTTTTTTATTAATAACGAATCCCAGCCGCTATTATAAAGCTTTTGCTACGAGGTAAACTCCAAATAGAAGTTTTCGCTCGTAGCAGCTCTAGCCTCTCAAAGAAAAGTTTCTCTAAATTATTTGTTTGAGCTTCTGCTACTTAGAAGTAAAAAACTAAATCAAATAATCAATTTTTTTAAAATGATTTTTGAGAAACAAACATAGTCATTATTACTAAAAATTACGTGCTAGTATAGTTGTTTGGAGAAGCTTTTGTAGCTTCTGAATAATATTCTAAACAGTATTATATATATTATATATTTTATTCGTATTAAAATCTAATTTAAAAACAGATTTTCTATAAACAACTTTTTAACAATAACTTTCAAAAAAAATTTAGGAAAAACTTACCCTAACCAACACACGCCCTACGAAAAACTCTAATAAATTTCCGAGTAAAGCCATTTGTGACAAGTCTCGTTATTACAAACCCATTTTAAACGGCTAGTTTTCAGATTATACTATACAAATATAAGTAGAACCTTCACGGAAAATTTAAGTACAAGTGATGCCAGCACACCAGTGCATTCGGCTCATGCATCTACCAAATGGTGATCATGCTTTGCTTCGGCCGGAGAACTCGAAGAAAACCATCACGATTCCAGTTCAGTGCGATACCTCCGCCGCTATGCAAAAGCAACGCATCTCGCCCCCCTTCCAGACGTCACCAGACCGAACGGTGCCGTCAAAAAAAGAACGCGGCTCGCACACCTGGGCCCCACGCGTTAGCCTCCGGGTCCCGCCACGTCGGACCACCCGCACCGCCGGAGATGGAAGACGAATCCTCGCGAAACTTCACTTCCTCTCTCGCGCCATCCTCTCCTCTCCTCCATTGGCCCATTCCCCTCCTCGTTAAGAACCCGCGCCCCGCGAGCTCTTCGTCGCAACCACCACGGCACAACGACAGCGACCAAGAAGCCGCGAGCTCCGAGCGCAGCGACCCGCGTGTCCGTACACCGGTGTGAGAGGAGAGGGGTCTGTGGGAGAGGAACAGAGGAGGAAACGATGTACTTACGGCCACCGCCCAAGGGGCCCGAGTGGTACGCGGGGGATGCGGAGGCGGGGCAGGCGGCGCGGCCGCTGTACCCGATGATGCTGGAGGACCCGCGGCTGCGGTGGGCATTCATCCGGAAGGTGTACAGCATCCTCTCCATCCAGATGCTGCTCACCGTCGCCGTGGCAGCCGTCGTCGTCTACGTCCGCCCCATCGCGCTCTTCTTCGTCTCCACGCCCGGGGGGTTCGGGCTCTACATCTTCATCATCATCCTCCCGTTCATCGGTGCGCGCGCTGCTCCTTGTTTTGGTTTCTTGGATGGCATACGATGCGAGCAATCCGATTGATTCGATTTGTCTGCTCTCATCGATCTTTGCAGTGCTGTGTCCTCTGTACTACTACTACCAGCATCACCCGGTGAACCTGCTGCTTCTCGGCCTCTTCACCGTCGCCATCAGCTTCGCCGTGGGCCTCACCTGCGCCTTCACCAAAGGTAAAGTTAAAAGCTGCAAACTTGCTCTGCTCTGAAGATTGCGCCACTGCAGCTGAACCGTGCTCGCCTCACCATGTAATGTCTGCTTCTGACAGGTGAGGTGATCCTGGAGTCGGCGATCTTGACGTCGGTGGTGGTGCTGAGCCTGACGGCGTACACGTTCTGGGCGGCGAAGCGCGGGCATGACTTCAGCTTCCTGGGCCCGTTCCTGTTCGCGGCCGTCATGATCCTCATGGTGTTCGCGCTCATCCAGCTCTTCTTCCCGTTGGGCCGCATCTCGCTGATGATCTACGGCGGGCTGGCGGCGCTGGTGTTCTGCGGGTACATCATCTACGACACCGACAACCTCATCAAGCGCTACTCGTACGACGAGTACGTCTGGGCTGCCGTCGCGCTCTACCTCGACGTCATCAACCTTTTCCTCTCCCTCCTCACGCTCTTCCGTGCGGCCGATTCGTGAGCAGAGCCGGCGATTTGGAATGTGCTTTGCCTTGGCTTGGCTCTTGAGTACTGCTTGAATTCGTCTGTAAAGTAAAATAGTTGTTTTGGTTATGTGCTTCCCTTTGATCTTTGCTTGCCAAGATTGTTTAATGGAATGCAGTAGTCCTATCCTAACTGGCGCATAACTTTGCCCTCGTGGAATGCAACTCTATGTTCACTCGTGTGTGTGTATATATATATATATATATATAGGAAAACTAGTATGTACTCCTGGGTGTATATACTCTCACCTCTCATATACCACTTTTACACGTGTGTTATACTTCTTTATCACTTTAAATATATTTCATTAGTAATTATAAGATACTACAATACAAATCCCACGAAATTTTTTATGAAATTCCATGATTTTTATCATAATTTGCGTATATACTTCTTTTATGTATAAAAAAGAGTATATAGCAAAAATGAAAGGCTAACATTGAATTTTTTTCTTACAACTCATATTGGAGTATCTTAGAATTAGTATTAGAGTATACTAAAAATGATAAAAGAGTATAAAGTGTTTGTTTAGATGGTATATTGCATGTGGGAGTACATACTCCTAGGAGTATAGAATAGGTGTCCTATATATATATATATATATATATATATATATATATATATATATATATATATATATATATATATATATATATATATAGGAAAACTAGTATGTACTCCCACATACAATATACCATCTAAACAAACACTTTATACTAGTTTTCCTATATATATATATATATATATATATATACTCCTGGGTGTATGTACTCCTGGGTGTATGTACTCCCACCTCTCATATACCACTTTTACACATGTGTTATACTTCTTTATCACTTTAAATATACTTCATTAGTAATTATAAGATACTACAATACAAATCCCACGAAAATTTTTATGAAATTCCATGATTTTTATCTTAATTTGCGTATATACTTCTTTTATGTATAAAAAAGAGTATATAGCAAAAATGAAAGGCTAACATTGAATTTTTTTTCATACAACTCATATTAGAGTATCTTAGAATTAGTATTAGAGTATACTAAAAATGATAAAAGAGTATAAAGTGTTTGTTTAGGTGGTATATTGCATGTGGGAGTACATACTCCTAGGAGTATAGAATAGGTGTCCTATATATATATATATATATATATATATATATATATATATATAATCTCGTCTATTTCATATCAATGTAAAAGAGTGGTTGTGATAAATTATACGTGTGTATCCGCGAGTGACAATTTTCCTTCACTTTGCCCTCTCTTTTTTCCTCTTTATTACGTCGTATTTGATATGGCGTGCACGCAGTGATGAATCTGAATGTTCGTGCAGCAGACCATGAGAAATCACAGGAAAACTCACATAATCGAGAACGCCTGGGATGGATCGTGAAACACGTGGAAGTTTCTGGACCGAATGGTCAACCAACTCCCCCCGCTTGACACGTTCGCCGCCCGATCTCCTTCCCTGTTGTGAGCGGGAGCGGCGCCGGCTGCCTGATCTGCCGTGGCGGCGAGCGAGCGAGCAGGCCGTCTTAGCCATGTTGCCGGCGTTCTTAGAGCAGCCGCCGCGGGCCCTAGCGGTCGAGCGTTTTGTTGAATGACTGGTCGTTGAACGCTAACACCGTACGCCCTGGAGTCGATTCTGTTACAAACCGACATTCAAAGGATAAAAATGTGATCAATTAGAAAATAACTACAGTATGCAATTAATCATTTATTATCTATGTAAATATTCACACAGTTCTGTTTAGAATATAAGTTATTATTTACTCTCTATTTTCTTTATCTTTGCAATTTTACTTTTAATATGTTATCACTAACTCGAGTTTCTACCACTGATGGGCCACAACACTAAGGCACCAAGATCTCGATCTCTTAGGGTAACTGCCACACTGTCCACACCCTCACTACACCCACCATCTTTCACATCGTGGTACTGCTTGTCACCGGTTTGGCCGCCACAGCGGCCCTACAAGTGCCGCTTCTACCGTCTGGCCATCGCCCTCACCGCCACCAGCATCGTTGCCCTTGTCGCTCGTTTCTTTTGGTGTTAGGATGCCTACAGCACCGACCACCAGCGTGAGGTCCTTAACGGCAGGGGCTACCACCACAACAATGGTTGGCTCCGATCCACCACCCTCAATGGCGGCGCACATAGGCGATGTTCCCTTCTTCAACATCACACCATCGGCGGAGATGGTGGATAACTCATTGGAGGAGGACACAAAGGAGTATGTCCCACGGACGCCCTCCCTCACCACTCCTCCTCCACCTGTTGTCCTAGACTTGAACACGGTGGCCACGACCTCTTCCTACGTTGCAACTCCGTACCATCGCCTTGGTCACACTATGACAGCGACAGCCAACCGTCGGCTGAGGTTGTGGGCACCTGCGGCCCTTGGCTTCCTCTCCGATGGTGCCTAAGCGTGCCTCGGTATGCACACATGCTTGGGGAAGGGGTCCTTTGGGCCCCTTCATGCACACATGTGAGGGGGAGGAGGCGGTGCACCCCCAACGCCGACAATCCCACCGACAACATGAAGAAGGCGGCGACAGTCAACTCCCGGTATCCACGTTTTGCCTCCCGACTTCTCAACGTCACCGATGCGGGCACCTCCCGGATCTGATGGCACTCGAGCACTCCAAGGCGGCGTGGTGACATGCCCGCATCAGCTCTCCAGCACACGGTGACCCAGCGGCAACCTGGTGGCACGAACCGCCCTAGTGGCGGCGCACAGTGAGGGGAGGGTCAAGCGGTTAGGGTTGGGACCCTAATCCGCCGCCTTCTTCCCCTTATATCGGGCATGGGGTGGGGGAAGCTCTGAATGGGCTTGCGATGAAAAGGCCGCTTGGGTCGTAGCACAGGTTGGTTTAGCCCACTCGGCTAGGCCAAAATACTGCAGGCCTTCGGCCATTTTGCAGAATAGCCCTCGACTTCTTGTATATTTATATGTTTGTATAAAAAAAGAAAATTCCATTGGTTAGCTATTTCCATTCAGACCCCTAGGATCCTAATAAATAGCCCATATAAATAGTATTACGTATATTATTTCTATTATAGCCCTTCTAATTGTTTATAATTGTACCAATTTATGTACTTTTATAAATAAGCATTTCTACACCCAATAAGTACTAGATTTGCAACATGTTTAATGTGTTTGCGTCCCCGCATTCCCATCAGCATGTTTTTACCTTTCCACACTATCAAAATTCTTGCAATTTCCTTTTATATTGCCATTTAATACTTTCTGCACTTATATCTTATTTAAGTCCAAAATTGTTTTATATAAGCACAAAATGCTTAATTCAAAGCAGAATTTAATGCAAAATTTTAAGTAATTACCTCAATTTAATATTTGTAAAACACAAGCTAATCGAATTAAGCATCTACTGTCCCTTTACAGATTATGCTCCATCACTGAGAGGTCTATGACTACCTTCAAAGTGTCCCTCCAAATATTCAATTTTGCATAATACAAGGTAATAGGAATATAGGCATCTATTGAAAAATGTCATATTATGCATCATATTACTGCAAGATCTACACAATTTTTTGTCATTATCTTCAATATGTTAGCTCCATAATTTAAGATCTACACTATGTAATTCAAATCTTAACTTGACTTGACAATTTTATTATTATTACAACATTACCATGATTTTTCAATTTAATCAAAGTGTAAATTCATTCAATCATTGGTCATTTTTGTAGGACCAAATGTCCAACGTGGAGTTTGAGAGACTCAAGTTAGATGGTCGTAACTATCTAACTTGGGCAATGGACATGAAAATAAGTCTATTGTCCCGTAACTCATAACGAAAATTAATCCTCCTCAAAAAGAAGATCCGTCACTTATAGATCAAATCAAATATAGGACTCTATACTTCATAAGGCACCATCTTAATCCAGATTTAAAATCTGAATACTTGATGGATGAGAATCCATCTAATCTATGGAAGTCGCTCAAAGAGCATTATGAATAGCAAAATGCAGTTATTCTGCCTGAAGCACAACGCAAGTGGTCCAACATTCGTCTCTAGGAATTTAAGTACATTGGAGAATACAACCATGTTGTTCACAAGATCTGCTCTAAATTTCTAATTTGTAACAAAGCTCCCATAGATACGTAGAAAAATGAAAAAAAAACTTTGTCTACAATGCTTCCTGCCTATAGGGTATTGCAACAACAATATTGTGCTAGAAATTACCAGCACTATTCCCAAAAGCATGATGAACTTCTGTTGAAAAATCATCACCAACGCCCTTCAGGCGCTGCTCCTTTAATTGAAGTAAATTCTAATATTTAGAATACCACAAAGTTCTATAGCAACAAATGCCGCCCAAAGAACTTCAAAGGCAACAAGAAGCAGAAATTCCATAGACGCAACAAGGGAAATGGCATTTCCAGGAACAATAAATAAACATATGAAATTTGTTGTAAATGTGGTTGATATAGCCACACAATTAAGAAATTCCGCACCCCAAGACACTTGATTGATGTCTACCTCAAGTCCATTGGACGAAACCGACCAGCTCAAGGTGACATATTTGAAACGCATTTCAATCTTCAGCCTGACACCACCAGGAAGGCCAGTTGTTCCTAAAGCATTCCTACAGAACCGGACAACAACATAACTATGCTGTAGCATGAGGACCTTGAGAGCACCGACAACATGATCATGGAATTTGCTTCTAACGACATGTTTGGAGATCTCAATTAGTCTCCCAATTAATTAGATATTACTATATTTATGTCCTACATAGTATTGTAATAGTTTATTGCAATCTTATACTATATTGTATATTTCAAAAATGTATCAGCACATTGATACTTACTAAAGTTGTATGTATTATATATATCTATGAAGAATTTCACTTTAAATTCTCTATTTCTATATATAGATGTCTACAGGGACAATCCGATGGAAGTGCAAATATGCTTAGTGGATAGCTGTACCACTAACTATATATTTAGAAAAACTAAATATTTTCAATCTCTTAAAAAGAGTGAAGGAAATATTATGATAATCATTGGACATGATGTGATGATTGTTGGCTCTTATCACGCTATAATCACTCTCCCTATGGGTACTCAAATCACAATCAATGATGCACTATTGTATCACAATTTAACTCGTACTCTACTACGTTATAGAGATATCTATCAAAATTAGTTTCCATATTGAAACTCATGATGATAACAAAGAGGAATATCTCCTCATTACAAAAAATAACAGATATGCTAAACAAATACTAGAGAAAATTTTCTCTTTATCTTCACGATTGTACTGCACATACATCAAATCCGTACCACATGTTACATATAAGGTAATTTTTTAGAATGTTGACACATTCCAAATATGGCATGATCGCCTTGGTTCCCAGCGTTAGGATGATGTAAAAAATTATCAGCAATTTAATTGGTCATGACATGAATACTGCCAAATTCCTACAATCCTCGGATTTTGTGTGCACCGCATGTGCTATAGGGAAATTAATTTTAAGCTCCTCTTATCTTAAAATCTGAACTGAACCACTCAAATTCCTTGAACATATTCAAGGCGATATATATGGTTCAATCCAACCATTATCTGTACCGTTCATGTACTTCATGGTTCTCATTAATGCATCTACACGATGGTCACATGTGTATCTTTTGTCAATATGAAACCATATTTTGTCAAAATAATTACTCAAATTATTAAATTACGAGCACATTATCCTAAACATATGATACAATACATTCAAATGGACAATGCAGTTGAATTCTCGTCATGAGCTTTCAATGATTATTGTATGACCTTAGGAATTCAAGTCCAGCATTCAGTACCATACATCTATACTTAAAATGGTTTGCCTGAATCTCTCATCAAGATAGTCAAGCTCATCGTACGATTATTATTATATAATTTCAACTTACCAACTTCATATTAGAGTCATGCAGTCTTACACGCTGCTGACTTAATTCAATTGCAACCAACTGCATATCATATAGCTTCCCTGCTATAGTTAGTACGTGAAAATCCTCCTAGCATCTCCCATATGTGGAAGTTTGGTTGCGCTATATATGTACCGATCTCACCATCACAGCGTACATCAATAGGCCCACACATAAAATTGGAGATCTACGTGGGGTATAACTCTCCTTCAATCATAAAATAGCTCGAGCCCCTTACATGTGACTTATTTACAGCACAGTATGCTGACTGCATATTTGATGAGAAGTATTTTCCAGCATTAGCGGGAGATTTCAAGTACCAGAAAGAATGCTAGGAAATCAATTGGAATGCCACATATATTTTCTCCTTAGATCCACGTACTCAAGAATCTGAACTCCAAGTTCAGAGAATCATAAATTTGTAACTTATTATAAACAATCTGCCAAATACATTTACTGACAATAAAGGTGTCACCAAAACCTACATTCTAGCTAAAAATGTTCCAGAAAGAGTAGATGTACCAAATAAAATCACTTAACTCCCAAATCAAAATAAGAGGAAGACAAGCACGGTCACAAAGGATAAAGCTTCTTGTAAGGTACTGTGGAAACAGAGGAATCTCTCCTCTAAAATAGTAAATACAAATCAACATCAAATTGAATAACACCCAAGGCCTTTGGATACTATACATCGAGTGGATAATCAACATCCACATCCTAACTCAATCATGCACATAAATATTGATGATGGGACATCGAGACACCCCGACTCTATGGTAATAGGAAATCATGATGGGTCAGAAAGGGTAGATGAATTTTTCATCAATTATATTAATTCTGGAGAATCATTTGACCGAAAGATTACAATTGTCAACAATTACTTCTCCTCAAAGATTGCAAATGACCTTCACAATGACTTAGATCCCAAGACCATGGTAGAGTATTGCAAGCGCTCGAACTGGACACAATAGAAAGATGCAATACATGCAGAATTGCGCTCACTCTCCAAAAGTGATGTATTCACATCACTAATACCTACTCCTCATAACATCTTCCCTATGGGATACAAATGGGTCATTTGCAAACGGAACGAAAACAATGAGGTGATGAGATATAAAATGAGGCTTGTAGCACAAGGGTTCACGTAGAGATTCGGCATTGATTTCAATGAGACTTATGTCACGTCCCGAAATCCATAATTGTGTGTTTTAATCCTAAAACATGCAATTTCAGCTTCATGTTCCAGTTTGGGATCACTGGAGCACTTCACTTTGAGTCAATGAGGTGGGAGAAGGAAAAACTAAGAGAAATAAAGGAGCTGGAAGCAAGTCTGGACTTTCCTCTAGGTAAATGGGGCCCACTTGGGTGGAAAATATCTCTCTATAAGTGGGCAACAGCTCTCTCTCCCTCAAACCTGCCCATACGTACTCCTCACCCACTCCACCACATAAGGCTTTTTTGAGGAAGCAAGTTGGAGTTGGCTGTCTCTCTCACTCTCTCTTAGGCTCCCTTTTTCCCCTTTTGGATCCCTACCTCTGGGAGCAAGATCAAGGTACGTATGTGGTACTCATGTGACCACCAGCTCAAGGACTACTCGTCCATCCAATTCATTTTCAGTTTCCCCGAAGGAATTCGAGCTGGTTCTGAACTTGTTTGGTGTTCTTTGGGAGAAGCAAAGAAGCAGCAGTTTTTCCTCTCTTCTCCAAGCCATTTTCCGTCGTTTCCTCCTTCAACTGGCGGTCGCCAACCTCAGCAAAGGACCTTAGGTGAGTCTGCTAGGCTCCCATGGCAAGTATGCTCATTTTTGGTTGGATAGATCTTGGATCTGGAACTAGGGTTGCAAAGTTCTTAAAGTTCTACAGTCTGGGAACAAATGAGGATTTATGTGGATTTGAGTTAGGAATCATGTTGCTAGGCGGTTGAACAAAGTCTAGACCCTGTACACCCTTCTAGGCATTTTTACTTTTGATTTAGAGAGACTCCCAGGTTAGTTTAGCTCAGTTTTTTTTCCCTTCGTAATGGCTGCTGTTCTGGAGCTGCGCGAGGCTGATTTTACTGTAGCGCGAGTACTGTTCACCCGAGCACCCCGGATACTGTTCACCGAGCACCCCCTGATACTGTTCACCGACGACCCCCGGGTACTGTTCACCCGAGCACGGGCGCAGTCACCGCGAGCACTCCCGAGCACCCCGGGTACTGTTCACCCGACGACCCCCCGGGTACTGTTCACCCGAGCACGAGCTCAGTCACCGCGAGCACTCCCGAGCACCCCGGGTACTGTTCACCCGACGATCCCCGGGTACTGTTCACCCGAGCACGAGCTCAGTCACCGCGAGCACCCCGGGTACTGTTCACCCGACCACGAGCTCAGTCACCGCGAGCACTCCCGAGCACCCCTGGTACTGTTCACCCGACGACCCCCGGTACTGTTCACCCGAGCACGAGATCAGTCACCCCGAGCACTCCCGACGACCCCCGGGTACTATTCACCCGACGACCCCTGGTACTGTTCACCCGAGCACCCCGAGCACCCCCTGTACTGTTCACCCCGAGCACCCGAGCACGGTCGATCCCGAGGACCCCCGGGTACTGTTCACCCGAGCACCCCCGGTACTGTTCACCCCGGGTACCCCGTGAGTACTGTTCATCCCGGGCACCCCGAGCACGGTTTATCAGGCTTTCCTGATAGCTGATAGCTTGTAAAATTCGTAGTTAATTCGTAGGAACTCCAAACTTTTTGAGACCACTTGGAAAATTCTGGTTTGGTCAGTACGATCTTGGAATAATATTGTCATGTATTGTGGAGCATATTTTTCTTACGTGATCGCATTTCATACATGCTCATTACATTGCACGCGTTGCTCTCTGTAGTGAACGCCGATCCGTCGATCCCGGAGGCCGTGGGCGATCGTGAGGCGTCCCACCTTTCAGGGCAGCAAGGCAAGCATCGTTCATATTGCACCGTGTCTACTTGAAATTTTAATATGTTATCTACGCTTATGTATACATTGCATGTGTCGGGTACTGAGTTGGGTAGAACCTATGCCAATGCATTATCCCATTTCGGTCACGTATCATGTGTTGTTCCTAGGAGCCTAGTGGTGTCATCGAGGTCTAATTTTAGTTCGCTATGCTTAGTGGTACTTAGGCTTTCCGGTAGAAGTCGGCGACGGCGTCCACCGTTGTCGCGAGCCTAGGACTTATTATTTGTTCGCACTTATGGTTGTGTTGATGATGAGTCGGTTTGGTGAGTGGTGAGTTGAGACGAGGTGTGGGCGGTGTTAGGGGTGTCATCTGCTCACGAGGAGTCCTCAGGCAGTTCGGGGAGGGAACCCGGACACCGTAGACCGCTTGCACCGGTTAAGCACCGATCATCGGTGTAGTCGGCTTTAGCACATACCTTACTCACCACATGCTGATATAATGGTAGGCGAGCCGATTACCTTCGCAGACGTGGTCATGTGGGCCTCGTCATAGACGGTGTGAGTCCGGTTTGAGTCCGGGCTTTTAGCGGTATTAGTTTGCTCGGGGAGTAGTTCTAATACCGCCGTGCCGAGCTATGGTTGATCCACATGGTTGGGCCTGGTTGGGAAAGGTTGTCACGGGTACCCCCTTGTGCGCATCTTAGCGGGTGGCACAAGCCGTATGGTCCCTGTGTCGTGTGGGCCCAGGAGTATCCCCCTGCAGGGTGTATAATCAGTTCGAGCTGCCGCGCTCTCGGTCATGAGCACCGCTATCGCTTATCTCCACCGAGCGACCATATTTTGGTCGTAGAGTTTCGATGTGGGTTGTGGCATGGTTGGATTGGGGTGGTTTGGTCGGTATGTGGTTGGTGGTTTGGTGGGAATGGTTTGTTTTTATACACTTGTTGTTATATATCTGTTTTGATCAGTTGGTTGGCAGGGTTTGAGTCGGTGGTTGGTTAAGTCAGTTGCTTACACCTAGAGTCTAGGTTGCTTACCGCTTAATGAACTTAAACATGTCTTAATCCTTGCTACAGCTTTAAATGCATGATCCTTGGAGTCGAGAATATATATACTCATACTGTGTAAGACTTGCTAGTACCTTCGTACTAAGGGTGCTGCCCTTAAGTTGCTTTCAGGTTCGCAGGTCGGCGAAGATGGGGCAGTGTTCGGCTACTTTGTGCCTGCCGATCAGGGTGGCGGGCAGGAGTAGCACCTTCTACTCCGAACTCCGGCGCTTTTGGTATGGAGCCTAAGGGCATACGGCTCCATACTCTTTTGTTGTATAGGTTTTTCTTCCGCTGCGTAGTAGTTGTTGTTGTTCCTATTTTGTTGTAAATTGTGGAAGCAGTTGCTTGTTTAACAATGGTAATCCAGTTTAATTATTTGCTCTCTATTAAACTGTGTTGTGATATTTGAGTTGGAAGGCATGTGTTCCGATCCTGGGCACAAAACACGTGCCGGGACTACCGGAATGGTATTCTGGTTAATCGTCGAGGTTGTGATTATGAATAATGATCCTCCTGATGATTAATTAGAATACTATTTGGACGGTTCCTCACAGCTTGGTATCAGAGCCTGGTTTAATTTAGTAGCCTAAACATAATTAGTGCGTTGTTTAGTAAGTCGACAACTTCACCTAAACAACCCATAATTTATGTTTATGCCTCTTCATGTTTAATATGTATTAAACTGCTATCGTTTATGCCCCTAAGTTAAAATGCGTATTATGAGGGACGTTTATATGTCTTATACCACGTTGTTTTGCTTTCGACCCTGCATTGATTCATGTTGAGCATTGCATCTTCGGCTTTGCATCGTCGGAAGGTAAGGTACGACGCTCGGTGGCGGTTAATCACCGAGGGCTCAGCCGGATGCGAGGCAGAGGCCCGGCATGTTCCGTACGGTGATCCGTACGGGAAGTGAATACGCTAGCAATAGCGTATGAACATCCACCATGCGATGGGAGACATGGTCGTCTACTCGTGTGGCGTTTACACGAGATGTCCCGTAGGGTCTACGGGAAGTGAATACGTCGTTGTCGACGTATGGATTGTCGCTTGTACGGCATGTGGTACAAGGGCCGTTCGCGCTCTTACTCTTTCTAGCGCGAAGGGTACGTTCTGGATATTATAAACTGCCTGTGATTTTGATGCTTGCAGGTGCGATTCTTATTTTGAGAAAGAAGCGGTAGCTAGGTTCGAGCATGCATCATTTCATGGCATTCATGCATGCATTCATGTTTGTACATGTATTACGGGATTCTAACAATATATCCGGCGAACGCATTGTGCTGAGTCGGAATTTGACGTTTCCCCCTGTTATTTTACATTTCAAGAATGTGTATCCGCTTCCTAGGATTGACATCTTGTTTGATCAGTTGACTGGAGCCCGAGTCTTCTCAAAGATTGACTTGAGGCTGGGCTATCACCAGATCAAGGTCCGACCAGAGGATATTCCAAAGACAGCATTCTCTACTAGATACGGCTTGTATGAGTTCACCGTTATGTCGTTTGGCTTGACTAATGCGCCGGCTTTCTTTATGTACCTCATGAACTCGGTATTCATGGAGGAGTTGGACAAGTTTGTCATTGTTTTCATTGACGACATTCTGATATACTCCAAGACTGTACAAGAGCACATTGGGCACCTCCGTATTGTTCTGGGCAGGCTCCGAGAGCATCAGTTGTATGCCAAGTTCAGCAAGTGTGAGTTCTGGCTCAGGGAGGTGGCTTTTCTGGGACATGTTCTATCAGAGAACGGAGTGGCAGTTGACCCGAGCAAGGTGCAGGATGTGCTCGACTGGGTTCAGCCCCAGAATGTCAGTGAGATCCGGAGTTTTCTTGGACTTGCAGGCTATTACCGTCGTTTCATCGAGAACTTCTCCAAGGTTGCGAAGCCGATGACTCAGTTGTTGAAGCAAGGCAGCGTGTTTGAGTGGTCAGATGCCTGTGAGTCTGCCTTCCAGACATTGAAGAAGCTGCTCACGACCGCTCCAGTGCTTGCTCAGCCTGATGTGACCAGAGGATTTGATGTGTATTGCGACGCGTCCGGCATCGGTCTCGGCTGTGTTTTGATGCAGGAGGACCGAGTCATTGCATATGCATCCCGACAGCTGAAGCGTCACGAGGAGAACTATCCGACACATGATCTTGAACTTGCAGCTGTCGTGCACGCTCTGAAGATGTGGCGCCACTACTTGATGGGCAACTTGTGCCGTATCTACACGGATCACAAGAGCCTGAAGTACATCTTCACGCAGTCAGATTTGAACATGAGGCAGCGCAGGTGGCTTGAGTTGATCAAAGACTATGAGCTGGAGGTTCACTACCATCCTGGCAAGGCGAATGTGGTCGCCGATGCTTTGAGTCGAAGGGCTCATTGTCACTGTCTTATAGCCTCGCCGATGGATTCCACGTTATGTGATGATTTCCGGCGTCTTGGGCTTGATATGGTGCCGGATGGTTTTATTGCCAATCTCGAAATCAAGTCCACGCTCATTGATGAGATTAAGGCTGCACAGAGGGATGATAAGGGTATGGCCCGAATTCGAGAGAAGAGGAAGATCGGGCAGGCCTTGTGCTTTACTGAGGATGATCAAGGCGTTATCTGGTTTGGGAACCGTCTAGTGGTTCCGAGGGTCGAGGCGCTGAGGAAGAAGATCCTTGGCGAGGCTCATGATTCGTTGCTGGCCATTCACCCTGGCAGTACGAAGATGTATCAGGATTTGAAACCCCGTTTCTGGTGGACTCGCATGAAGCGGGAGATTGCTAGGTATGTGTCTGAGTGCGACGTCTGCCGAAGGGTGAAGGCTGAACACATCAAGCCTGCCGGCACACTCCAGCCTTTGCCCATTCCATCTTGGAAGTGGGAAGAAGTTGGGATGGATTTCATTACTGGCTTACCGAAGACTTCGAGTGGGTATGACTCTATTTGGGTCATCGTGGACCGGTTGACAAAATCCGCGCATTTCCTTCCTGTCAGGACCACTTTTTCTGCTAAGCAGTATGCGGAGTTGTACCTCACTAGAATTGTTTGTCTCCATGGAGTGCCGAAGAAGATCGTTTCTGATCGGGGTACACAGTTTACTTCTCATTTCTGGAGAAGTTTCCAGGAGGCTATGGAAACCGAATTGTTCCACAGCACGGCGTATCACCCGCAGACGGATGGTCAGACGGAGAGGGTAAATCAGATTCTCGAAGATATGCTCCGTGCTTGTGTGCTCACTTATGGGAAGAAGTGGGACATATGCCTGCCGTTCGCGGAATTTTCGTATAACAACAGTTTCCAGGCTAGTATTGGGATGGCGCCATTCGAGGCCCTTTATGGTCGGAGGTGCCGTACGCCGCTGAATTGGTCTGAATCCGGTGAGCGGGCTTTTCTGGGTCCGGATTTGGTCAAGGAGGCAGAAGACCATGTCCAGAATATCCGCAGGAGTATTCTCACGGCCCAGTCTAGGCAGAAGAGCTATGCAGATCGACGTCGCCGAGAGCTCACCTTTGAGGTGGGGGATCACGTGTACCTGAAGGTCTCACCTCTCAAAGGCGTTCGTCGATTCCAAGTCCGAGGCAAATTGGCGCCTCGGTATGTTGGTCCATTTCAGATTCTTGCTCGGCGTGGAGAGGTCGCGTACCAGTTGGACTTGCCTCCGTCTCTCTCCGCCGTACACAATGTGTTCCATGTGTCACAATTGAAGAAGTGTCTCCGAGTCTCGACGGAAGTCGTTGATATTGCACCCCAAGAGTTGCAACCGGATTTGACATATTGTGAGCGACCAATTTGTATCTTGGATGAAGCCGAGCGCAAGACACGACGCCACTCTACCAAATTCCTGAAAGTCCAATGGAGCCACCATACAGAAGCCGAAGCGACATGGGAGCGGGAAGATAAGCTCCGCTCCGAGTATCCTGAGTTCTTTGAGGACTTGTGAAAGATGTCGTAATATGGCATATTTGGAATCTCTCACATGAGTGTGCTCATCGTTCTCTCCACGACTCGTACTGAATCTCGGGACGAGATTCTTTTTAGGGGGGGAGGTTTGTCACGTCCCGAAATCCATAATTGTGTGTTTTAATCCTAAAACATGCAATTTCAGCTTCATGTTCCAGTTTGGGATCACTGGAGCACTTCACTTTGAGTCAATGAGGTGGGAGAAGGAAAAACTAAGAGAAATAAAGGAGCTGGAAGCAAGTCTGGACTTTCCTCTAGGTAAATGGGGCCCACTTGGGTGGAAAATATCTCTCTATAAGTGGGCAACAGCTCTCTCTCCCTCAAACCTGCCCATACGTACTCCTCACCCACTCCACCACATAAGGCTTTTTGAGGAAGCAAGTTGGAGTTGGCTGTCTCTCTCACTCTCTCTTAGGCTCCCTTTTTCCCCTTTTGGATCCCTACCTCTGGGAGCAAGATCAAGGTACGTATGTGGTACTCATGTGACTACCAGCTCAAGGACTACTCGTCCATCCAATTCATTTTCAGTTTCCCCGAAGGAATTCGAGCTGGTTCTGAACTTGTTTGGTGTTCTTTGGGAGAAGCAAAGAAGCAGCAGTTTTTCCTCTCTTCTCCAAGCCATTTTCCGTCGTTTCCTCCTTCAACTGGCGGTCGCCAACCTCAGCAAAGGACCTTAGGTGAGTCTGCTAGGCTCCCATGGCAAGTATGCTCATTTTTGGTTGGATAGATCTTGGATCTGGAACTAGGGTTGCAAAGTTCTTAAAGTTCTACAGTCTGGGAACAAATGAGGATTTATGTGGATTTGAGTTAGGAATCATGTTGCTAGGCGGTTGAACAAAGTCTAGACCCTGTACACCCTTCTAGGCATTTTTACTTTTGATTTAGAGAGACTCCCAGGTTAGTTTAGCTCAGTTTTTTTTCCCTTCGTAATGGCTGCTGTTCTGGAGCTGCGCGAGGCTGATTTTACTGTAGCGCGAGTACTGTTCACCCGAGCACCCCGGATACTGTTCACCGAGCACCCCCTGATACTGTTCACCGACGACCCCCGGGTACTGTTCACCCGAGCACGGGCGCAGTCACCGCGAGCACTCCCGAGCACCCCGGGTACTGTTCACCCGACGACCCCCGGGTACTGTTCACCCGAGCACGAGCTCAGTCACCGCGAGCACTCCCGAGCACCCCGGGTACTGTTCACCGGGTACTGTTCACCCGAGCACGAGCTCAGTCACCGCGAGCACCCCGGGTACTGTTCACCCGACCACGAGCTCAGTCACCGCGAGCACTCCCGAGCACCCCTGGTACTGTTCACCCGACGACCCCCCGGTACTGTTCACCCGAGCACGAGATCAGTCACCCCGAGCACTCCCGATGACCCCCGGGTACTATTCACCCGACGACCCCTGGTACTGTTCACCCGAGCACCCCGAGCACCCCCTGTACTGTTCACCCCGAGCACCCGAGCACGGTCGATCCCGAGGACCCCCGGGTACTGTTCACCCGAGCACCCCCGGTACTGTTCACCCCGGGTACCCCGTGAGTACTGTTCATCCCGGGCACCCCGAGCACGGTTTATCAGGCTTTCCTGATAGCTGATAGCTTGTAAAATTCGTAGTTAATTCGTAGGAACTCCAAACTTTTTGAGACCACTTGGAAAATTCTGGTTTGGTCAGTACGATCTTGGAATAATATTGTCATGTATTGTGGAGCATATTTTTCTTACGTGATCGCATTTCATACATGCTCATTACATTGCACGCGTTGCTCTCTGTAGTGAACGCCGATCCGTCGATCCCGGAGGCCGTGGGCGATCGTGAGGCGTCCCACCTTTCAGGGCAGCAAGGCAAGCATCGTTCATATTGCACCGTGTCTACTTGAAATTTTAATATGTTATCTACGCTTATGTATACATTGCATGTGTCGGGTACTGAGTTGGGTAGAACCTATGCCAATGCATTATCCCATTTCGGTCACGTATCATGTGTTGTTCCTAGGAGCCTAGTGGTGTCATCGAGGTCTAATTTTAGTTCGCTATGCTTAGTGGTACTTAGGCTTTCCGGTAGAAGTCGGCGACGGCGTCCACCGTTGTCGCGAGCCTAGGACTTATTATTTGTTCGCACTTATGGTTGTGTTGATGATGAGTCGGTTTGGTGAGTGGTGAGTTGAGACGAGGTGTGGGCGGTGTTAGGGGTGTCATCTGCTCACGAGGAGTCCTCAGGCAGTTCGGGGAGGGAACCCGGACACCGTAGACCGCTTGCACCGGTTAAGCACCGATCATCGGTGTAGTCGGCTTTAGCACATACCTTACTCACCACATGCTGATATAATGGTAGGCGAGCCGATTACCTTCGCAGACGTGGTCATGTGGGCCTCGTCATAGACGGTGTGAGTCCGGTTTGAGTCCGGGCTTTTAGCGGTATTAGTTTGCTCGGGGAGTAGTTCTAATACCGCCGTGCCGAGCTATGGTTGATCCACATGGTTGGGCCTGGTTGGGAAAGGTTGTCACGGGTACCCCCTTGTGCGCATCTTAGCGGGTGGCACAAGCCGTATGGTCCCTGTGTCGTGTGGGCCCAGGAGTATCCCCCTGCAGGGTGTATAATCAGTTCGAGCTGCCGCGCTCTCGGTCATGAGCACCGCTATCGCTTATCTCCACCGAGCGACCATATTTTGGTCGTAGAGTTTCGATGTGGGTTGTGGCATGGTTGGATTGGGGTGGTTTGGTCGGTATGTGGTTGGTGGTTTGGTGGGAATGGTTTGTTTTTATACACTTGTTGTTATATATCTGTTTTGATCAGTTGGTTGGCAGGGTTTGAGTCGGTGGTTGGTTAAGTCAGTTGCTTACACCTAGAGTCTAGGTTGCTTACCGCTTAATGAACTTAAACATGTCTTAATCCTTGCTACAGCTTTAAATGCATGATCCTTGGAGTCGAGAATATATATACTCATACTGTGTAAGACTTGCTAGTACCTTCGTACTAAGGGTGCTGCCCTTAAGTTGCTTTCAGGTTCGCAGGTCGGCGAAGATGGGGCAGTGTTCGGCTACTTTGTGCCTGCCGATCAGGGTGGCGGGCAGGAGTAGCACCTTCTACTCCGAACTCCGGCGCTTTTGGTATGGAGCCTAAGGGCATACGGCTCCATACTCTTTTGTTGTATAGGTTTTTCTTCCGCTGCGTAGTAGTTGTTGTTGTTCCTATTTTGTTGTAAATTGTGGAAGCAGTTGCTTGTTTAACAATGGTAATCCAGTTTAATTATTTGCTCTCTATTAAACTGTGTTGTGATATTTGAGTTGGAAGGCATGTGTTCCGATCCTGGGCACAAAACACGTGCCGGGACTACCGGAATGGTATTCTGGTTAATCGTCGAGGTTGTGATTATGAATAATGATCCTCCTGATGATTAATTAGAATACTATTTGGACGGTTCCTCACAACTTATTCCCCAATAATAAATGGAATCATATTCTGATATCTAATTTAATTGGCAGTTCAAAATCATCTAACTATATAGTTGCTAGATGTAGTGACTGCATACCTATATGGGTCACTTGATTCATATATATATATATATTGTGTAAAATTAGATATTCTGAATCAAAACACAAATTGCAATATGTATTGTGTAAAGTTTAGAAAGTCACTGTGTGGTTCAAAGTAGTCGGAAAGAATGTGATACAACCGATTAAAATAGTTCCTTCTACAAAAAGGGTACCCCAACAATGATGATTGCCTATGTGTTTTCATAAAGAAATCATCAACAAGATTTTGCATCATCTATGTATATGTTGATGATCTAAATATCATTGGAAATACATAAAATATAAATGAAGCACGTAATCATCTAAACATAGAATTTAAAATGAAGGATTTGGGTAAAACCAAATTTTGCTTGGGTATACAACTCGAATATCTTCCTTTAGGAATTGTAGTATACCAAGCCGCATATAACCAAAAAATATTGGAGAAAATCAATATAGATAAATCATATTCATCCAAGACTCCCATGGTTGTTTGATCTCTTGATATGTTGAAAGATCCATTTAGACCACGGAAGGAAGTAGAAGAGAACTAGGACTCGAGATTCCTTATCTCAATGTCATTAGAGCGCTTATTTATCTTGCAAATTGTAGCAGGCATGATATCGCATTTGCAGTTAACTTACTAACTAGCCATAGTGCTGCCCCAACTAAATGCCATTAGGCGAGAGTCAAAAATATCTTTCGATATCTCCAAGACACTGTTAACCCAACCATATATGCAAAAATATTCTACAAGTAACTCTTTAGCATTATAATCTATCTCAAATTTGATCTCAAACTTGAGATAGATACCTCATATTGAAATATTTCTGGTAGAGAATTTTAAAGAATTAGAAATAATATTATTTTATTAGGAAATTATAAAAATAATATTTAAAATAGAAAATTTGCAGAAATAGGTGCTAGTCGACACTCCAATTACCGACTAGCTACCTATCAGCATTCTAAACGGATTCAAATGGAAAATTGTTCAACTACGAAGCTACAGACTAGATCTAGAATTTCTAGCCACTTTTTAAGTCTATAAACAGATTCAAATGAAAAAGTGTTCAACTACAAAGTTATAGATATCGTCGATATGTAAAATTTTTGTATAAATATTATCTTCATGCGAGCTCATATGAAATAGTTATAGATTTTTTTCTTTGAATATCGTCTGCGAGACACAAGACCTAGTCCCTGAGAATGTGCCAAATGGTATGTCGGCACTCCAATTATCGGTAGGTGGCTAGTTAACAATTGGATGCCTATTAATACCTATTTTTGTAAATTTTCTATTTAAATAATATGTTTGTAATTTTCTAATAAAATAATATTATTTTAAAAAAGATTCTATTTTAAATCTAAATGAATGGAGAAAATACAACTTGAAACCGCAATGAAAATAGTAAATCTAAATAAATGGAGAAAACACAATCATCTTGAAGTGAATGTGTTTCCTGCCACTCATTTAGAAAACACAAACAGGGACGATAGTGAGGTCAGCGATGGGAGAAGACGGGCCCGAGGGGAGTGAGATACCAAGATGGGGAGCAAGGCAACATAGCCGTGGTAGGAGACAGCAACAACGACAAGGTCAGCGACGGGAGTGGGGAGTGAGATGGGGAAAGGTCAGCTGTGGAATGGCCCGAGGGGAGTGAGATGGGAAGAGGGAAAGTGGGGTGGGGTGGCCACGGTAGGGGACAGGGATGGCGGTGAGGTCGGCGATGGTAACCATGGTATCACTTCGATCGCCACTACCTGTCGAGATTGATATTCTATAGGTGAGTGAGATAGGGAGCGGAGTTGTCGAGATATTTATAGAATGCGCCTTATTACTGTCGGTTTGTAACGACTCATGTATTGATTAGTTGGTTAAGATTATGAACTGACAGTGATATTTTTTATCATTATCGGTTAGTAATGCGAACCAACAGTGATGTATCACTATCGATTCTTAACGACTCAATGTTAGATCTGCCAGTTTAACTAATGAGCCGGTAGTGAAAGAGGGACAGAGATGACACTTTCTATAGTAGTGATAGTGTGTAAATAAAATATATGTGCGGCAAACATGTCAGCTTGCATGCACTTACGAGCAGGTTTGCATCCTGTGTAACGCACAGTGCGAATAGAGCTAATAAAAGCATCTCCAATAATACCGATAGTTGCTACCTATAACAGATATACATGTCACTAATAGATAATACAATAGTCAACTCTTCCAATAGTATAATAGCATTGTCTATAAAATTAATATTAGCTCACATGCAATAGACTACAATATTATTATATTTAATGAGTAGACTATCTAATGATTAGTAGTGTTGGCCAAATGGGCAGCCCGGCACGGTAGGCCAAGTGGGTCGTGCCGTGCTGGCCCGCGTGTCGAGCATTCAGTCTAGGCACATCCCACGTAAGGCTAGGTCGTGCCGAGCTGGGGTACGGTAGGCCTGATGGGCATTTTTTGGTTGTTAACCCGTTAGCACATGAAAAAATCGAAAAAAATAAATATGTGTGTGTGGGGGGGGGGGGGCTACTCACCACATGCATGCATCTGCTTTGAGCTCCCATGTCAGCGGAGGTTAGCTCACGGTCATGAGTCACAGTGCGCTGGTAAATAAAAAAATATGTGACTTATCATATATGCGTGAGACTGTGCGTGTTGCAACTTACATGTGAGAGAGGGAGTAAGAGACGGCAAGCATGTGCACGGCCACCCTATGTTGACACTGTTGATATTGCTAGCTTGCAAAGTGTGAATGCCGAGGCCCGAATCCGTGTCGACTATTGCCAATGGGCCAAGCCGTGATAGGCCATGTCGTGCTGGCTCGGTGTGACATGGTTTCAGTCCAAGCACGGCCTAGCCTGTCGTGTCATGTCAGCATGACCTAATTATAAACGGGCCATATCGTGCTTAAGTTGTGCCCATAGTTCCAGGCCGTGTGCCAATCCATTTGTCCAGCTCTACTGATCAATAGCTAGTATTTCTCTCTTTTCATTTATTTTTCACTCCATATCAGCAAAAATCTGATATGATCTCACTTATAGCTAGCTGATATAGATTATTGGACACACTCTAAAGTGCTTCGGTGGACTGCACTGCATTGATCACTAATGTTGACATTAAGTTGCATGGTTGTTTCACCATGCATTAAGGCTGCAGTTTCGTGAACTCATGCGTTAAGCTAAGTCCATTGGGTGCTTTGGTGCTGCTATATATATATGTCTCACCGTGAGAATATTTGGAGCAAGAAAAGAGAGCATTCCAGAGGTGAGAGAAACCAAAGAATGCACATGAGAGTAGTTATCTAATCATCAAGAGAACAAGAAAACTAGATAGAAGAGAGATGATAAAAACTTTTAAGATGCAAAGAGCTAATACGCAAGTAGAAAAGTTTGTGCAGTGTAGCACATGATCGATTAAGTTGTGCGATGCACACCTAAAAGCTACTTTATTTTATTTGGTTAAATCAATTTATGCCATGTATAGCTTCCACGAAATTTGGCTTACAATAACTTCCTCTCTCGTCTAAAGAGAACCAGATTTGGTTGGAGTTTGACATTTCTATTTATTTCCTTCCAAATATTCCAACAAAATAGAGAAGGTCGACACAGCAGCAATGACTTCCTATGCTCTAATGGTATGATCAGATCAAATCCTATAATAATGGATTTCCTTACAAAAGTCCTACGAAATTCGTTCAATCCAAAAGCCCTTTTTCCGTTTGTTTACCAGCGAGGCCAGGAACGAGTCTCATTCCTTGATCCTCGCCAACAACCTCCTGTTTTCCGCTCCCTCTCGCCGCTCGGTCGATCGCTAACTTGAGTAACTTCCATCCATTCTGCAACGAACCCCTCTCACGCCGCCCAAATTCCAGCACGTTTTAATCGCTTTAGATCTCAGGCGCGTTCTTCCAAAACAAATATTGATTTCGTATAAGCTCGTCTGTTTTAGCTTTATATCCCATTAGCCTTCTCCTTGGTTTGTTTCTGCTAGTTTAGGGCAGTTCTTGATTCCTTTTTCCCAATCGATATCCTTTTGTTTAACCTTTTCTTTATGCGCTTGTGTGGTTGATTTTTTGTGTGTTCGGTTGAATCTTTTTTTGGATTTTTTTTTTTTTTTTTTTTTTTTTGCATCTGGTTTGCATACATAAAACTGCACAATGCAATTGTCAACCGGAGATATGCACGCTAATTTCCTCTTGCTACATGGATAAATTGCGTATATCCTCTCGCAAGATTTGGCGCTGCTGAGTGCATCGCACCAGTTTTCGTCGAAGATTTGGCCCTCATTTAAACCAGGCGCAGCCAAAGATTTGTCTCCATGCATCTTCAATTTAATAAAAGGGACGAAACTGGTCGAGGCATGCAAGAAGAGGCCTCGTAGCTGGCAAGGGCGAAAAAGGCACAACACAGCAGCTTCGATTCCCTTCCGGTCGGCCGGAGAACGGGATGGACTCCATCACGAGCCCCACCCGCGGCCGCAACCCAAGCTTCGGCGGCGGCAGCGCCGGCGCCGACGACGCTGATGTGTTCGTGAGGGCGGGGGCGGGCAACGAGATGTACGTGCGGGCGGACAAGATCGACCTGAAGAACCTGGACGTGCAGCTGGACAGGACGCGGTCCAAGGTGTGGCTGGAGAACCAGCGGAGCGCGTCGCCGCGGCCGCGGCCGCTGCTCGAGTGGGAGGTCGACCTCGCCAAGCTCGACATCCAGAACCAGATCGCGCACGGCACGTTCGGCGTCGTCTACCGCGGCACCTACGACGGCCACGACGTCGCCGGTACGTACGTTTATGCGCGCGCATCTGCCGTCTCGTTACTTGCTAGATGTGAAAAGGTCGCGCGGCGCAGATCCTTGCCGGCGGCGCCTCGTCTCGGCTAGCGAGATTGCGCCGACGTCTTTTTTTTTCGAAAAAGCAGAAGATCTGCTTTTCATTTTATTAGAAGGAATAAAGAGGTACACGATAAAATAGGAAAGGAAGCTATCTAACTAACCAAAACAAATAAGATTTATACATGGATGGGAGAACCTAGGTGACTTTCCCGCTAATAAGGATTCAGATATAGTAAAGCTCAGGTCGCTTGTACTCGAAAGATGTACCGGTTCTGCTCCTTCCACATATATCAGATTGTAAGAAGTAGGATGTTGGAAGTTTTTTTTTTACACTTGTGGTGCGATAGTTATATATTGTCTCTACCATCCTAAGAAGGGCAGATGGAGTTGGTTGCCCATATTTGATAGGCTAGATCAGGAGGCTATTGTGAGGAATAGTGACGTTATAAGAGAAGATGAATTATGACACTTAAAAATTTAAATTAGATTGGCTTTAAAATTTTACAAGATAAATCTATCTCAATTTCTATCTAAATATACCTTAGATTTATTTAGTGTGTCTAATTTATCGGTCAAGAGGATTACAACATAATCTAGCAAAGTAAATTACAAATATGTAAATACGGAAACGTAAATAAGATAGATAGATAAATTTGGCACAAGATATTTTTATCTCGTAATATCAATGGCATGAATGTCAACCTTAATCCATATTAGAGCTCCATCAAAAATATACTCTCGGTCGGCACCCAATCATGACTCTTGAGCCATCAAGCCACCAAAGAAAAATCTCAAGCCGAATGAGCTACCAAGCCACCAAGATAAAATCTCACCACTAGCATATCTTCCGGTCATTTGCTGTCGTGATCACTTTGAAGCTTGAGCCACCAAGGCAAGTATCTCCGCATCCCTGTACATATAGAGCACCGGACTATCCGGTGAAGTCATCAGCATTCACTTTGCCTCTGGATAAAATATTTCGGTGAATTCAACCCCTCTGCACCGAACCTTTCGATATGGCAAATCTTCATGAGACTTTTCCAATTCAATCAAACTTTGTCCCGACTGTGTTGGCTTCTTAATATATTTCATCCATGAGACCTACTAATATATATTATTGACAAACATTTAGTCTCAATAACTATGTTATCATTAATCACCAAAATCACAATCATGACCTAATAGAACTATTTTCGCTATAGCTACCATTGTCCAGATTGTTGTGGAAAAAAGACATTCGAGGAAGAGGTGATCAATGGTCTCTAGGTTTCGCATGCATAGGGGGCAAAAGTAGGAATTTGGCCACCCTTGCGCCATAGGCGATCTGCGGTGTAGACTCTCTTCTGGGCAAGTAGCTAGGCAAAGATTTTGATCCTAGGTGTCTCCTAAGGATCCCAGACGAGCGGTGCATAGTTGACAGAGATGCTACCAGTGAACTATGCAATGTAGGCTGACCTAGATGTGTATTCGCCCGAGGCTGCCTCTCTCCATGTGATGTTGTCTGGCATGTTAGATAGAACAATTCCTTGCAGAGCCTACCACCATCGAACATAGTCCGGTAGTATGTCTAGCGTGATGATGTCCCGGATGCCATCAATCCATTTGTTTCCTATGAGTGCCGCACGGATAATTTGGTGACGTGGTCATAAAGTCAAGAATAGTTGCAGTGCTACATTCCTGGGTGCCGAACCGTGTAGCCAAGGGCTGCTCCGGAAGTCTGTTGTGTTCCCATTGCCGACAGTCACCATTGTGAGGGTATAGAACAATTGCAGATCCATGCTATCACATGGTAGTTCCAGTCCCACCCATGACTTATTTGATGTCTTCCAAGAGAACCATAGCCAACATAGTCTAAGTGCCCGACCAAATTTCTTGAGGTTTAGGATGCTTAGACCCCCAAGTTCCTTTCGCCGGTAGACTCTGGCCCATGCAATTTTACATTTTGCTCCACTGGCCTCCTTGATGCTTGCCCATAACCATGAGCGCATGATTTTATCAAGGCGCTTGCGGATGGACACCGGAAGCATGTGTGTTTTCATGATGTATACGGGTAGTGCTATGAGGGCGCTTTTCAGAAGCACTACTCATCCGGTAGGGGTGAATAATCTTCCTTTCCATCCTACTAGGCTTCCAGTTGCACTGTCAATCAGTGGTTGGAGCTCAACATGTCACAGCTTTCGTAGGGACAAAGGCATTCCCAGATACTTGAAAGGTAGTGATACAAGTGGGATTTGCAGATGTTGAAGGATGTCTGTCATGTCAATATCATCGCATCGGATTGCGGCCACCAAGCTCTTTGCAAGGTTTGCATGCAGCCCCAAAGCTTGTCTAAAGGTGTCCAGAATTTGTCTAGTGGTCTGTAGCTCATCCTTAATGGGCGCCAGGAAGATAACCGTGTCATCGGCGTATAAGGAGAGCCTCATGCGTGCAGCTCTATGATTGAGCTGTGATAGGTGGCCTTCGTTGGTTGCTAGCTCGAAGAGGTGTTGCAGCGGATCAATTGCGATGATGAACAGGAAGGGGGAGAATGGGTCCCCTTGTCGAAGTCCCCAACGGTGGAGGAGGTATTGTCCTGGGGAACCATTGAGGAGCACTCTTGATGAGGATGTGGACGGGTTGCACCGATGTTAGTCTTTTAGGGTCCATGGGGCATTCTCAACAGAAGTTTTTGGTGGGCGACAATCGGCCAACTATGAAATATGGTCGACGATGATGATGTCGCTGGCCACGATGAAGTATTGTTTCTGTTGAGAGTAGCAATAGTATGACACAATTGATGGCCGCAAGAGACATCACAGTCAACGTATGTTGATGGTGAGGGAGGAGGGAAGGAGTCTTTACTAGAAGCTTGTCGTCATTCGCTAGAAACAGCAGGGTGGAAGAAACAAGAGGTTGTTTTTTGTTGGAAACAAAAATATAATACAATATTTTTGTTGCACCCCGGCGTGGGGCCGAGGATGTTATTAACATCTTTTCAGCTTTTTCCTGAAAAAACCAGAATTATCTAAACGGATGGCTTTTGGCCCCAATTTCTAGTGGCTTTTAGTTGGTTGAGGAAGTGTTTGTAGCTGAAATAAACTAAAAGCTAAGAAGCAGGTTTTGGCTAGCTTTTCTAGCTTTTGGGTATGCTGAGAAGCTAAAATTTTATTATAAAAACCAACAACCAAATTTCAACAACCACAACAGTATCCTCAACTAGCTAGAAGTTCTATAGCCACAAATTATCCAAATAGGCCCTAAGTACTCCCTCCGTTGAAAAATACAAGACATTTTTTGTTTTAGCTCGGTCTTTAAAGTTGGACTTTGACTATTTTTCCTCACAAAATATATAGTTTATAGCTACTAAACTAATATAGTGTGAAAGAATTTTAAAATATGAATCTAGTTATATATTTTTTACACTAAACATATTTATAATTTGACTAGTTGTTAGTCAAAATATATAAAGTTGATTTTTTCAAAATAAAATAAGTCTTGTATTTTTGAACAGAGGGAGTACTACTTTCATTGAGGGTGGCAATAGTAGAACATATATAATCGATGGCTGCAAATGATGTGGTAATCTATAGGAATAGCAATTGTTGGTTGGATTTGGTAAAATTCTACAATTTGACTTATTATAGTATATATAGTTCTAATAAAGAAAATGTGATTCATGTAGAAGCATGGTTTTACACTAATCACCGATGATACTTTACCTAGCCACAAGATCCTGAGGTATTTACCTTTTCCAGTCTCCTTAAGAGAAAATATATATTGACTATTGTATATGAAACTATATATTTTTCTTGTGAATGATCTGCATATTATCTTTATTCGATTTAATTTAGTACACATATTATTCAAAATGATATTACTGACGAAACAAATTAAACAACATTTTACATTAGGTGGGGTAATCATGTAAAATCTTGTGCATACGGTCGTATTTATACCTATTTATATTTGTGCATTTCACGCTAGGCCTAAAAAACTTATAAATGGATTGCTGGAATAATGTGTGCACTTGTAATATATATGTAAAATGTGCTCAGTTGTGCACTGTAAAAAATACGCACTATATATATATTTCAGATTTAAGTTCATTTTCTCATAGGGCGCATATAGCCTATTGCTGCACGCAACTTTTGCAAATGCGCATAATCCAGCATGTTCCATATATTTTTTCCTGACTTTTTTTTCTCTTCAAATTAAAGTGCTATGTGATCACCTTTTTCAGAAGAAAAAAATGCGAATCAGGTGCAAATGCGACGTTGACATATTGATTTTGCCCAACTTTCTCACTAACACATTGCATTTGGATGCAGTGAAGGTGCTGGACTGGGGGCAGGAGGGCCATGACACGACGGCGAAGCACCGCGAGGCCTTCGAGAAGGAGGTCGCCGTCTGGCAGAAGCTTGACCATCCCAATGTCACGAAGGTACGTAAGCGGAAGTCACCATCGTCTTCGAATCCGCCGTGCACGTCTGAATCCGGTACGTTGCGGTGAAATGTATCTTGAAATGTTTCTGAACTTGGCTGCAGTTCGTGGGCGCGTCCATGGGGACGTCGCAGCTGAAGATCCCCAAGAAGGGCTCGTCCTCTGGCGGCCGCGCCGTGCCGAACGAGTGCTGCGTCGTCGTCGTCGAGTTCCAGCACGGCGGCACGCTGAAGACGCTGCTGTACAACCACCGCGACAAGAAGCTGCCGTACAAGAAGGTCGTCCAGCTCGCCCTCGACCTCGCTAGAGGGTGAGTGCCCAGTTGTGCTGCATACATCATTACCATCGATGCGCGCACCATGCATGCATACATCATTGCTGATTGATCCACGACGGGTGCGCTGCCATGCATGCAGGCTGAGCTACCTGCACTCGAAGAAGATCGTGCACCGCGACGTGAAGGCGGAGAACATGCTGCTGGACCGGAAGCGGACGCTGAAGATCGCCGACTTCGGGGTGGCGCGCGTGGAGGCGGGGAGCGAGATGACGGGGCAGACGGGCACGCTGGGCTACATGGCGCCGGAGGTGCTGGAGGGCCGGTCGTACGACCACAAGTGCGACGTCTACAGCTTCGGCATCCTGCTGTGGGAGACCTACTGCTGCGCCATGGCGTACCCCAACTACAGCCTCGCCGACATTTCCTACCACGTCGTCAAGCTGGTGCGTTAAGTTCCGTGTTTCTTTTTTTATTTTTCCTCGGTCGGCGTCGTCACACTTCTGATCACTGGACGATGCGTTTCGTGCAGGGGATCCGGCCGGACATCCCGCGGTGCTGCCCTCGGGCGCTGGCGGACATCATGACGCGGTGCTGGGACGGGAACCCGGACAGCCGGCCGGAGATGTCGGAGGTGGTGTCGCTGCTGGAGAGGATCGACACCGCCAGCGGCAAGGGCGGCATGACGCCCGTCGACGAAGTCGCGCAGGGCTGCTCCTGCTTCGGCTTCCCCCGTAGCGCCTAGCTCGTCAGCTAATCAAAAGCTAATAAAGCAGCAACCACCAAGCGGCCATGCATGCCTCGCGCTCATGCAACTCTGTGACCTGCTTGCTTGTTGTCTTCTCCATTGGTGCGGACTCGTCTGCATCCCCGTGGAATCGTATTACCGGCGGCATTGCTCGTTCGCTCTGTGTGTGGTCTGAAATCCATGCTCGCTTGAGACTCGATCTGGTTATCTGCAAGTGCGGCACTTTGGCATGCATGCATGTAGTAGAGTGGCACCTCCGTTTTGGAGGTTTTTTTTTTGTGTCTATCCATCTCAAGTTCTCGAGGTGCACGCAAATAACTCAGCTAGCTCCAACCAATGCTTTCTGACTGTCTGTAACAAAAATTGGCGTTTTTTAATTAGATTTGGGCATTGTTTTATTAGACTCTAAAATTTTAGTAAAACGAAGAAACATAGTTCGGCACTCCCTTTCATTTTTGAATCAAAGTTGGCCAAAACTTTTGAATTTGGACGACTGAAGCATGTGCCGGTGTATGTGTGTTCTAGGTGTGTATGAGGTTGCTGTATTATATGAGCAGATTGAGACGAAACAAGTTAAGTGAAATTACATTAATTAAAAAAAATATTTATTTGTATCGTTAAATTAAACTGCTTATCCGCTGGGTCAGGACATGGAGATGCGGAAACCAAAGTGAATCGGCAGCAGGGGTTCGTGCTGGACACCAGCAAGCGCGTCGCATCGTGCTTCTCTAAAGTGGGGTTGGCCCTTCTAGACTGGTTCAAGAACCCGAAGGACCATAGTCGTTGCACCGGCTTGGACGGCGACCAAGACGACGACTTTGTGCCCCCTACCAAATCAGACTTCTTGGAAGAATGAAGCAGCGCCGCTGCCGGCGGAGGATCCAAATTGCTGTTGACCCGCGCCGGCTACCCTGCACCTGCCTCGCATGAGGACGCCGAGTTTGAGGCCGATGTCAACGAGGTCAGCCGGATACTGAGCTCCCGGTTCGCGTCTCCTGAGGTCACCGTGATAGCCATGGACTGCTGCCCCGTCAAAGTGTCAGTGCGTCTAGTTGACAAGATCCACTACGTGAAAAACAAATAAAAAAGATATATATAAAGATCAGGTATTTATTCGTCATAGATAACAGATAGTAGATGATAGATCATAATATTAACCATCACCTATAACATGAGTGACAGATAATAACTAAACTAGCTCATCATTTATAACTTAGTCATAAATGACAGGCCTTCCTGTACCAGTCATAAGTGACAGGTCATGTTATAAACCGTCACTTATGACTTGCAAATGTGACGAGTCATAATATGATCTGTCATTTATAATAATTAATAAGTGTCGGATAATATTATCACCCGTCACTTATTACTTAGATCTGTTTTAACACCTAGCCAGTCATTGTGCGGGCGAACAATTACTCAACAGTTCCGCTTGCATAGTGTTGACCATTTTCACCGAATTCGGTAGAGATTTTCTAATGTCTTGTTGATTTAAAGTTTGAATTTGTGCTAGGTCTTTCAAGGTTTGCATCTCCCCTTTTCTCCTCATTTCCTTCTCCTCTAATCCCTATTTGTTAAATTTGTTGTGCTTTGAGTTGTAATCGGCTATTTTGCATCTTTATTCAAAATCTTAGTACAAGTGAGTTGTATTTATGTTAGATTTGATACTAGATTTGTCCGATCTACCACGAGATGCCACATATCTAGTGTATTTGTATGAAATTTTTAATTACATGCTTAATCATGAAATTAAGGTAATTGTTAATGAAGAATGAATTTTTTATATTAATTGTAGATGACGGATATAAGTTAGATGTACCTTAAGACCCGAACTTGTCCAGAGTAACTGAGCGGGGTGAAGTATTTCATGATTGCTGCCTTGGTAGATATGAAAGATCGTGGTAAAACGGCAATGTATTGTCCATGTCGCAACTATAAGAATGATAAGAAGTTCCTAAAACCAGACAATATCCATGCACACTTGGTCATACGTGAATTTAAAGAGAATTATACATGTTGGAACAAACATATCGAGGAAGGTCTTAACGGGGGAGAGTTGGATCGGGCCCTCCATACTGACAGTGTTGATAAAGGACTTACACCTGATGAAATGGATCATGATATCAGGGATGAGGACATATTAGGTTTCAATTATAATGATCTCGAGAATTTTGTAGAGAATATGGACCAAATGGTGCGGGATGTCGAGCGGTATAACGAGTATAACAACGGTGAGTTTACTAAATTTCAGGACTCTGTGCGGGATTCCAAGACACCCATTTATCCCAACTGTAAGAAAAAATACACACAGATATCTGAGAACCTAAAGCTTCTACAGCTGAAGGCAACCCATGGTTGGACTGACAAGAGTTTCAGCATTGCTGGATCTGCTAAAGGACATATTACCGGAGGGAAACTTGGTGCCCGAGGGCGTCTACGATGCGAAGAAGATAATTTGTTCTTTAGGGCTGAAAATAGAAAAAATACATATATGTAAGCATGATTGTATCTTGTTTCGTGGAGAGTACGCGGAGCTGGATCAATACCCCGTTTGTGGAACCTATTGATATAAGCGTAGAAACGATGGTGGTGACCGGGATGGAGGCAAGAAAAGTAAAGGTGGTTTTAGAAAGGTGATGTGGTATTTTCCTGTAATTCCCCGCCTGAAGCGTCTGTTTGCCAACAGAAATGAGGCACAATTGGTGCGTTGGCATAAGGAGGGTCGTAAAAAATGATGCAATGATATGGCACCCAGCGGATTCCGCTCGGTGGCGAATCGTTGATTCCATATTTTGTTGGTTCACTCAAGAATTAAGAAATATTATGTTTGCTATGAGCACAGATGGCATGAATTCATTTGGTAACATGAGTACCTCACATAGCACCTGGTCTGTTGTCTTATCGATCTACAACTTTTCACCCTGACTTTGTAACAAACAGAAATACATTATATTGTCGATCTTGATATCAAGACCGAAACAACTTGATAACGATATTGATGTGTACCTCAGGGCTTTAGTCGATGATCTTAAGAAACTCTGATCGAAACGCGTCGCGATTTGGGATCAGTACAAGTAAGAGTACTTTACCTTGCACGCCATGTTGTTTGTCATCATCATTGATCTGCCAGCACTTCGTAACTTGTCAGGTCAAAGCAATAGAAAAGGTGAAGCTTGCCCACATTGCTTAAATGACACATGCAGTTTGATGTTGAACAACTCAAAGAAAATAATGTACATACGGCATCGACGTTTCCTTCCCAGGAAGCATACGTACCAAAACATGAACAAACAGTTCGATAGCACTAGGGAGAAAGCGTTACGTTCGAGGTATTTTAGCAGAGAAGATGTCCACAATCAGGTTAAGAATATCAATATTGTCCTTAGCAAACGAAAACAATCCTCCAAGAATGATGAATAGTTAGAAATGTGAAAAAAGAAATCAATATTATTCAAGCTAGAGCATTGAAAAAAATTAGATGTTCGTCACTCTATCGACAATATGCACGTAAAGAAGAATATCTACGAGAGTCTGATTAGTACATTACTCCAAATAAAGAGAAAAAAGAAAGAATCATGAGATCGCACAAGCTGATCTTGAAAAATGGGTTTAAGATCGGAGCTCCATACACATGACACTGATAAAGAAAAACACCTACCCAGCAGCTATCACTCTCTTAAAAAGGAGAAAAAAAAATTCTACGAGTTCTTGCACAGTATGAAAATTCTCTCTGGTTACTTGTCCAATATTGCAAGACTTATTTCAGTAAAAGAGCTGAAATAAATTTTACCATAATAAAATCCCATAATTACCATATAATAATAACGTTACTACTTCCTGTAGCTATTAAAAATATCCTTCTAATAAAACTTGGCGAGGCTATGATATAAATCAGAATTGGAGAGAAGGCAGCGAACATGAACAGCTGTTCATAGTACTGAGTTTGTTAGAAAAATGTTCTTAGCAAATCTCATTATGTAAACGATAGTACAATGGACAAGCGCACCGGAGTTTTTTACACTAAAACAATGCGATGTACCAAAACAATTACAAAAGCATATGGCAGACTGTATAAAACCGCAATTATGATAAGGTACTATACATTTACCATATATGCGAGTATGCCACGTTCATTCCCAAATAAATTCTTCTCACTGTGTTCAACATTAAAGACCACAAGGTTATGCTCCCCTCCACAAGGTAAATTTCTCCAAAGCTGAGCTCTGTTAATCAGAACAACCACCAATAGCAACCAACAGGAAAAAATATCTCCTTTTTTCCTTTAACCAAAGAACTCCAAACAACCCATATCCAATTTACTGCTCGCTCACTTCTCCAATCAAACATGCAACATTAAGCTACTCGATGACCTACAAATAGACATTACCACTGATACAACTATAGCTGTGATCAGGAATGGACGCACAGCGTGCCTGGTTCTGGCATTCCACCGAACAAGTAGAGCGCGCGCCCCCAACCTCAAGCACGAGATCAAACAACCGACAGTCACCACACGCAACGCCCAGGAATCCAACCGCGAACGTAGCACGGTTGCACGAACCAGGAAAGCACGAGGAGGCCGAAGGGACGAAGAGAGCTCCCTCCGGCGCAGGAGAGCGGCGACCGCAATTGCACTGTATCCTCTCCCTCGCTTCCCCCGCTGACACGGCTCGGAGCGCGGCAACGGCGAGGCACCAGTCCCGGCTCGGCAGCGCAGGGAGAGGAGGAAACCAACCACCAATGCGCTCGCAGGGTGGGGGTGGAGGAGGAGGACGAGGCGGCGGACGAACCGGAGACGAAAGCCTCACGTGGCCGCCAAGCCCGGAATATTCCATTCTCCTCGGCTCAGTTTATTTCTTGGGCTTGGGCCCAAGGCCCATAGTCGTTGCGACCAAGCCCAACTCGTTTCGGGCTGAGCCCACCCTATCATCCGAGTCCAACTCGCAGCCCGGGCGCGCTTTCTCTTTCCTCTCTCTCCCCCGATTAGGATTCTGACTTCAATTCTGACTTCACCTTTGAAAGCACCGTGACTCCAATATAAACCAAAAAATATTGTATAATAATATTATATAATTAATTAGAGAACGTTGCGGAAAAATATTGTGTAACTAATCGAGAAACGTTATACTCCAATAAAATCAATCTTGCAAAGTCCTAATCCCCCCTCTTCGTCTTCCGCTCTCTAGTCTCCAACGAAGGCCGAAACCGAGCCACCCTTGCCAAGAACCGACGCCACCGGCCGCACGGCCTCCTCCTCCGTGGCCGCTGCCGTAATCCACGCGAGGATGTGAGGAATCCTTCAACTCAGCAGCTAGCCCAGTGTCCCCTTTGCTGTTTGCTTACCTTACCAACGGGGGAGCGGTTTGATGTTGCCGTGCAGGACGATGTCGGAGGCCGAGGCCGGCAGGACGGCTATCCGGCGCGCCCTGAAGTCATTGCGGCGGAGGCACCTCGTCGAGGAAGGAGCGCACAGCCCGGCTATCGAGGCGCTTACCCGGCCCTTCGCCGCCCACGTAAGGACGATCCCCCCCCCCCCCCCCTCCTTTTCCAATTTTGCAGCTTGCTTCATGCTTGCTTGATAGAACTTTGAGGCCTGTAATTGAATGTGTGTTACTAATGATATCACTCGAGCCTTCTGAAATTGACTCTCCTATCTCGCCGAAAATCCAAGCTTCTTTTCAAGAACGTGAATTTTCCATTATGTCTTCGGCATTTAGTGAACGAGGGATCGTTTCTGGACTCCTTGCAGGCTTTGCAGTGGAAGGAGAAGGATGAGAAGCACGAGTTGGAGCTGCAGCAGTGCTACAAGGCACAATCCCGTTTGTCTGGGCAGCTTGTTACCGAGATAGAAGAGGGGAAAGCATCAAAAGCGCTGCTCAAGGAGAAAGAAGCATTGATTACCACTTTGCAGAATGAACTGAAGCATACTAGGTATTAAATGTGGTTCTTAGTTTGCTTGGACATTGTTGTGGAGACATGTTCAATTGACATTTGCGCAAAACAATTGCAGCGAAGAGAATGTGCAGCTAAAGCAGTCGCTTGACGAAAAAACAAAAGCATTAGATCTCCTCATTCAAGAGCACCAGACGGTTAAAGCTGAACTTGAACAGGCATTAACGAAACTAAAAGCTGCAGAGGATGAAACCAAGAATCTGATTGATCGATGGATGCTAGAGAAGATGAAGGATGCAGAGAGGCTCAATGAGGTACCTTATTGTCTCTTTGTTGCTAAAAATGCACGTTTCTGGTATGCGGTATCTGAAATTGGGGATTGTTCAAGCATTATGCTTGTGTCTTTCCTATTGAGCAACTGGCACCAATATGATAAAGAAAAACTTCATACCTGTTAGCAATATACATTCCTTTACCATAGTTGCAATGATCCTGTAATAACCAATGGAGATACGTCAAATACAAGAATACTTGCCATAACATAGCACAGCAAGCATGGTACATTATTACTCTTGGTAGAATATTTTGTTCTATAATTTTGCATGACTGCTGAAGTGTCATCCTTGTAAATGACCTTTTTTTCCAGCAGTCTTGAAATATGTGCCCCTTATGTGTACAAAACTGAACATATTGTCCACATCAGTTCAATCCTTTCTGAACCATACATAGCATTTCAACTCTTTTGCTTCCCTAACAAGAGTGGACACAGAAGAAGCGACTAAATATGTTGTTTAAATGGAGATACATGTTTTATTTTGCTGCCTGGTTTACATTGTCAACTGTACCCATATCACTAGCATGTATCAACAAATTATTGCTGTAACTGGTCTAAAAAAATTGTTTAGGCCAATGCGATGTATGAGGAGATGGTTCTAAAGCTAAAGACAGCTGGAGTTGGTGGTATACAACACAATGCACAACAAGAAGCTGATGGCATCATACGTCGTTCTGAAGCTGGGTACATGGAAACACCAATCCCATCAACATGCACAATCACCATTCGTGCTCATGATGGTGGGTGTGGATCTTTAGTGTTCCAGAATAACTCAGACAAGCTAATTAGTGGCGGTCAGGATCAAACTGTTAAGATATGGTGTGCATATACTGGTGCTTTGACCTCTATTCTACATGGTTGCTTGGGGTCTGTTAACGACCTTGCTGTGACCAATGATAACAAGTTTGTGGTCGCTGCCTGTAGCTCCAACAAACTGTTTGTGTGGGAAGTTAATGGGGGGCGTCCTCGTCACACTCTCACTGGTCACACAAAAAATGTTTCTTCTGTCGATGCAAGCTGGGTGAAAAGCTTTGTTGTTGCTAGTTCATCCAATGATCGTACTATCAAGATTTGGGATCTCCAGACAGGTTTCTGCAAAAGCACCATAATGTCAGCAAGCAACCCCAACTCACTAGCTTTCATTGATGGTGACATCATTTGTTCAGGTCATAGGGATGGAAACCTTCGGTTATGGGACATCCGTAGTGGGAAATGCACTACACAGATAGCTGCTCATCTTGATGTCACCTCGGTCTGTGTGTCACGGAGCAAAAATTTTGTTCTTACAAGTGGGAGGGATAATGTGCACAACCTTTTTGATGTCAGAACTTTGGAGGTTTGTGGAACATTCAGGGCCACGGGTAACAGAATGGTGAGCAGCTGGGGCAGACCTTGTATAAGCCCTGATGATAATTGCATTGCTGCTGGTTCTTCTGATGGGTCTGTTTATATATGGTCGAGACTGAAGAATGAGATGCCGACCATCATAGAGGGTCATTCTTCACCAGTTCTCGCAAGTGCGTGGTGTGGGCTAGGACCCCTCGCGACCTCAGACAGGAATCATATTTATATCTGGACTTGAGATCCACGATTCATTAACTCATCCAATCCAAGATCTGGAGAGTTTCGCTTCAGTAGGTCAATATTTGTTCTCTTCTTGAGAACACTAGTTTTCATGTGAATGGTTTAGTTTCTGAACGTTGTAAATATCAAAATTGACAGTACACACAGCGACTAATTCACTTTGCCACCTGTTGCGCGGATGCATGGTTTGCAAGGTTTTGAAGGCAGGAATTTCCTGCTATTGCTGATTCATTTTGGTGTTACTTTAAGGGTAAATTTGTGAATCACCAGCCAGCTCAGCAAACGTTTTCCATCATTATGGAAAATGACATTGAATTTATTGAGGAGTGCTTTCTCCTTTCAAATTGCATATTGATATTGTTGTTGCTTCAATTAAATTAGTAAATACTCCACGATCCTTCTGTGTTCGGTACAGTTGAGACGTTATGGACTCGTAAAATTGTGTGGCATTTCCACTTGCGCATGACTTCCTTTGGGTGTGATCAGGTGTAAATAAGTATTTACTTGTGGTTTTGTTCAAAGAAGCTAAGTATAGTCTTGAGTCTAAGAGTCTTGCACCTGTTTTCCTCAGAATAAAAAAAAGGTCTTACACCTGCATTTGATGCAGGAGAGATCAATTCGGACACCTGTACTTGTTCCTTTCCAACTGTCTTAATAGAGGATTGTGTTGTTGATACAGGAGGCCATATGTTCCTGAATGTTACCCAATCTTCTTATGAAACCATGAAGTCAGACAATTTTTACATCATTTGTTGTGTGAGTTCATGCACTGGACATGCGTATAGCACATTAATTTCGTAGCACATGAGCTATGGTCTATTGATAACAAGGACAAAAGTTATATAGAGTAAGTAAACAACTGCAACTTGTGAGGTACGTACTTCAAATTTAATTACAACAGTGTTAGACAATGACAAATATTATGATAAATATTGGCACGACTAATTGCCCCCAGCCATCACCCCTTCAAAAGGTACTAAGCTATCTAACGGTATATTTATTTGGGTTTCTGTTTTTAGGTTTTATTGAAAAGTTGTGTTTTTAATTTGTCTGAAAAGCTGTTTTTGAAAATAGATTATTGACTTGTATAATAAATTTTTAGCTTTTTAACACATAACTTATTAGAAAAGCGTTTCTCAGTTTTAGTTTATTTTTCTCAAAAACAAACTTCTGTCTTCTTCAGAAACCACTTCTCCATAACCTGTTTGTTCTAATTTCTGATAACAGCAGAATCAAAACCAGAAGCACGGAAAACACGGCCTAAGCCACATTGCAAAAAAATGGCTCGGCCTTCTTTTTTTATATATATTTTTAATTTTTGCTTGTTCATACACTCCTTCAAAAAAATTATATAATGGCTCGCGCTATGGGGAACTCCCCAAAGTTTCTCGGTAAAAATGCAGGAGTTTCTGTGGCACCACTGAAGCTAAGCTCATCAAGAAATGCCTTGGCGCTCAAACTCATCATCATCACCATGAATATGTTCATAATCCTCTTTGCCCCTCTGCAAGAAAGAGAGGTTTCAAACTTTAAATACTCAGGCAATGCCCATCACATTGGATCATCAGCTGACACATAACAGTCACAAGAAAATAAATAAAAATGGGCGTCAAATTCAATCCAGTCAGCTTCATGGAAAGGAAGCTTGACAGAGGAACCGAAACACTAGAGATCAGATGAGATCAAACGGCCGCAGCAGTGAAGCGAAGCAAAGGAAGCGTGAGCAGCGGGTGGCCCCACAGGACAGTCACACGGCCACAGTGTAGGTTAGCTGCAACCGCTTGCTGAACCCCGGGCGGGGCCCCGACAGGGACAAGGCACCGTTCAAGTGGGCGCACACGCTCCCACGGGCCTAGCTGATCATATCGTCTGCAACTTTGGATGTGCAGGGCTTGCCACAAGAGACACCAATCATTGGGTTCTTTTCTTTCGGGTTATGCCTCGAGAAACCATCAATGACTGGGACTCGCTTCATGTCAAATCTAGTTTTTTCATCGGGAAATAGTCTGAAATTATTATCAGTGTTGGAGAAAGGTTCTGAAATTATTGTTAGAATTTGGAAGTGTTCTGAAGTTCTATTTAGAAATTGATCTGTCTATGTCGTTTGCAGTCACAAACTCAATTCAGGAATCAGGACTCAAGTAGTTTAGGAATTAAGAAGAGCTAGGCTTGTCTTGAGATTAAATCCATCACATAGTGGTTCAGCAATCGGCAGCTAATTTACAGGTTGAGATTTTGCAGTTTTCTCTAATAATAACATGCTGGAATTTACTCAAGTTTATATCACAGCTTCAGCTCAACCTGAACAAAACACCTAGTAGATCATCTGATCAAAAGAACATCTATGATCATCTGATCAGATTGAACAACCAATACAACATAACAGCATTAAGGCTGAACTTAATAGCACTCAGCAAACTCAATTTACCTATGCATCAGGCTACTGGCTACACGGGCATCGATCACAAGCTCAAGAAGCCCCTGTCGCCGCGCGCCGGCAAATTTATCGGCCGCGGCGAGCTCTCCGTGCCGCTCGCATCGGCGAGCCCGGCGCCCTCCACGACGCGGTCGCCGAAGATGTGCACCGTCCTCGGGTTTGGACCGCGGGAGATGACGCACGTGTAGTCCTCCGACGACGGTTCCATCTCCCCTGGATCGGCCGGTGCCCGCGTCGGAGACTCGCGGCCACCGCAGCGCAGGGGCAGCCACGAGCTCTTGTTCTTGACGCCGAACTCGACACGGCGGTCGAGGGAACACGATCTGACCAGGGGCGGCGCTTGCGCCCTGACAGCCGGCGACGTCGCCGCAAGGACGCCCCTTTCCTGCTGGTCGGAGTCCAGCGCGTCGGTGAGGCCGTGCAGCCCCTCGAGCCACGGCCGGCGCTTGCCGACGACATCGGAGCCGGACGCGAAGGCCGCCGCCGCGTCGAGCACGGAGGTCGGGCTCAAGGAGAAGGCCGTCTCGGAGTCGGCGTCCGGCGCTGGGTCCTTGGCGAAGACGCTGCCGGTGGGCAGGGAGGAAGAGTGCAACAGCCTCGGAGATGCGAACAGCACACGAGCTGTAGCGCTCTTACTGCCGCCAGCGCCGCCCCCACCACGGCTGTCGCTGTCGCATGGAATTGCCGACGAGCTCGCGAGCTGATCGGAGATGTGGCTCCGCTGCGCGCTGGCGCCGTTCATCGACCTCGACCTCCTCCTCGGGATCATCTCCTGGATCTTTGATCTCAAGAACATGCCAAGAACACTGGACAGCCTGAACAGCACTCTGCATCCACAGACGTTATCACAAAAGAAAGGTCGATTTGCGATGTTCATGTCGAGAACTGATCAGCAAAAAAAGTGATTTTTAATGAATTCACAGCCTGGTCTTGATTCTACCTTCAGGTAGGTGGACAAGAAGCAGCAGCTAGCAAGAACCAGCAAGTCTTGCAGGCTTCAACGGCATGGACGTGGCGGTGAGCTTAAGTACGGAGCTCGAGGGCCAATCAAAACTTTAGAGGTGCACTCAAACACAACTGCAAGTGTCTTTAAAAAAACAAACGCAACTGCAAGTTCAGGGGGAGAAGCAAAATGGGACCTTGCAAGCCTTGGCAAGATCCAAGGTACCTTACAAGCTCATGCACCAGCTTGCTTGTAGCAGTGTGCCTTACTGCACTTCAAGCATCAAGCAGGAATTAAAAGAGCTCAATTGCTAGTTACCTACGACCTAGTCTAGAGTGACACAATGCAGAGAGAGAGAGCAATGAGGAGGAGGCTGGGACTTGGGAGAGTGTGGTGATCTTAAAGAAGGCTCTCTCTCTCTCCTCTCCTCTCCTCACTGTGCCTGTGCCTGTGCCTGTGCCTGTGATGTCATTGTTGGTTTGTGTGTGCGCGCTTCCAAAGGGCAGGTCCATATCTTCATCACTGCCCATCTTTTCTCTCTGCCCTTGCTAGCTCCTTGTGCTGTGTGTTGCCGTTCGTTCCCATTCGAGCCCATGCAAACAATGGTAGGTTCCAATTTCATTGGTGCACAGCACTACGCCAGGTAGATTTGCTGTCGACCTGTGAATGGAAGGTGCAGCAAAATCTTGTCATCCTTCTGGGCAGATGATCCAAATGTTGCTCTGCTTCACATTTTTCTTGCAAGAGCAACAGCAGAAACAGAAACACAGATAGATCATGCACTTGGTAAAAATATCATGATTTATCTAACCGTGTTTAAAATACATGAATTTCACAAATCTAAAAAAATACTTTACATAAGATAGTTCAATTCCTTTAGAAATAGTAAAAATGTTCATGCTAAGAAACGGGACTTTACATGCAAGATGGAGCTCACATGGAGAGAAGATACTCAACGGTTTGCTAGCCGGGTCATTGGTCATACTAGGTGTGGTTGATGTGACTATCAGTTTTTCACTGAGTCACGTTGTTAACGCTCTAAAATGTTCAACTATTCAGTTTGATTCTTTTCTTAGTTTTAAGAAGCAATATAGGAAGGGTGAGAATAATTTAGCTACTGGTTCTTGATACAAGAAAATATTCGTGAGTATTAATTTACGTAAAGAAGAGAAATTACAAGAACAAGAAATATATATTCAGATTAGGTCAATGTTAGTGAAATACAAGACATCTATTTATCATAGTCATATTTTCTATGACCTTCAGGGATATAGGAGACTTTCTTTTATTATCCTCCACAAGATCAAGTTGACCCAATCTCAGATATTAAAGATAATAAAGTTTTAAATCATCTTGGATTTGATCCATCACCGCCAGATAGGCCCGAAGTAAAATTAATATAACTCTCTCCTACGAAGTCCGATTGGGGCATGTGAGTGCTTAATGTAAAACTTATTTCATTATCTTTTCATTGGATCCGACCTCATAGTCAGATTCATCATGTGTGCATAATAATGGTCGAAACAAGTGTTGGTTTGTGTTGAGTCCGAATCAGAGTCTCTAGTCTAGTTCGAGTCCAATTATGTGTTTTGGCTAGCCTGCATGCCATAAAGCATAGGGTAGGCATCCTTGTATCCTCAGACTGGTTTATTGTGCATTTCTTGGAGGGTTTCCTCGAGAAGAAGAGAGATGGCGATCACATTCTCGTGATGATTATCTATTGCCACCACTTTAGGGCTTGGAGAAGAATGTGATCAGATTTGTTTGATTTGAGTGTGTTCTTGATTTCATTAGAGATCCATCCTTTTGATAGGGGTGCATCCGTGTCGCTGGTGGAAGACTTTGTTAGGGTTTGGATTACATCTTTGTGTAAGCCAAAAACATTTTACCTTCAGAATTGCCGTTGTTCTTTATTTGTTGTTCCTACTAATATTTGGATCGTTTGGAGCGAGATTGCTATTGTTTGTGGATTGTTTTGCTGTTACTTGATTAAAAAATCCGAGAAGTATTTGTTGCTGAGATTATACCATGAAAGGTTGGGCAAAAAGCCAGGCATCGCAAGCGTGTGCTCATCAAGTGGTATCAGACTTCGGGTTACTCATGGTACTTCTGAATTTATACAGAAACTGTAAGATGGATAATTATGAGAATTATAAAGTTGTTGATGCTAAAGTTTCCACTCATGGTGTTGTTGATAAATTGCCTGACGTAACACATCCTGTTTTTTTTATCCTAAAATACCTACTAAAGTTATGAGTGGATTGGAAGACACATGTCGGTATTTGGAGAATCGTATGGATCGTGGTTTTGCTAAAATGATGAAGACTTTTATTACTGAGATTTATGCACGTCTACTTCCACGACGTGATGCACATATTGGAAGGCATTTCCGTGCTTTTGATTGTCGTGTTTATGATGCTAAAGATGAGAGTCCGAGACTACTATATGATGGTAATGATTATCATCGTCAACCACAACATCCTCTGCATCGGCGTGATGCTCATATGGAGCGACTTGCTACTAATATTTGACATGTTAACCGTGATAACAATACGGTTGGTTGAGTTGTTCGTGTTCCGCTAGATGAAGGGCTTGGTAAGTTAAAAATTTGCATGCCTTCTTTTTTGGGATCAAGTGAGCCGGAGGACTATTTGGGGTGGGAGATGCGCTGTGATTAGATTTTTGATAGCCATGATTATTCTAAGGAGAAAAAGGTACGCATTGCATCTATTGAGTTCACTAGGTATGTTTTGACTTGGTGGAATTCTTTGTGCTGTGCTAGAGGTCGTCCACACACTTGGACATATATGAAGGATATTATGCATCATCGCTTTGTGCCTGAAAATTTTACTATGACCATGTATATTCGTTTGCAGTGACTTGAGCAAGGTAATCTTAGTATGTATGCTTATTATAAGGGAGATGGAACTTTTGATGATTCGTACAGGTGTGCAAGAGGATGAGAATGTCACTATATCTCGGTTTATTACTGGCTTGAATTTGGATGTGGAGGAACGTGTTGAAACTGCACATTATTATGATATGTAAAGTTTGGTGCATGTTGCTCAGAGGGTGGAGCAACAACTGAAGGCTCGTTGTGCTGCTGGTCGCTCTCGTTATTTTTAGCGATGCGATGATTGGGGTGCTGCTAGTAAGTCAGTTTCCTTCAAACTGAGAACTCCGTCAAAAGCGGCGTCTAAATCAGTCATTGGTTCGATGAGTAAAGCATAATCCAAAGTTGAATCTCCTGCAGCACTTCTTCTCATTCCGGAAAGTTGTGTTATACTTATGGAGGAAGAGGGTATTTTATACGGGATTGTCCTAATGAAAAGAAGGTGTTGATGACCAAAGAAGGTTATGTTTCTAATAGTCTTTCTGAAGAATCCGAAGAAGGGTATGTTTATGATGCTTATACTTGTCATAACTACCCTAATTTATATGCAACAGATAATGATAAATATATTGATGATGCTCCAAAGACGGATTTATCTTTGTTAGCCCATGAAATTCAGTGTGATGGTGCACTTGTTGAGGCGACAAGACAACGCTATAATGTGTTTCAATCATTGTGCAAAGTACAAGATAAAGTATGTAAATTAATATTGATGGTGGAAGTTTTACCAATACTATTAGTTCAGATTTGATGCATGCATTATCCTTATTTACGCGGAGGCTACCTACAGCACTGTAAGACTCCTGCTCTCGGGATCTCCTGTGTCTCCTATATCAGTTTCTGGATTAAGTAATTGATACATATAGTATAATAATTATAGTATCACAGTTAAACTTTATACATAAATATTAAGATTCTGAGTATAAAAGGTTACAAACCATACTGTATATTACAAACCTGGCCTAACAGCCAACAAAACACAGCGGAAAGCAAAAGCCCAAGCCACAAGCAGCGAGGGTGCGAACGTGACTCTTTAGACTACTCTTCATCCCTAGGTTCACCTCCGGCGAAGTCGGCATCGGCTTCTTCATCTAGATGACAACAAAAGTGAGTACAGAAGATACTCAGCAAGCCCTATACTACTTCAAAGTGTTGATAGATGCATAATAAGGGCAAGGCTTTATGGTTTTGCTTTTAGCGTAAAGTAGTTTTATGCAGGTATTCAATTGTGTCATCTACTAAAGACTTCAAAATAGTTTGAATAGTTCAAAACAAGGTAACAAGCTGTATCTGGGGGGGGGGGGTTCGGTCCTAGGATGGGCTACACCTTACTCTGTAGTCGCTATTATCACATCTAGTATACCTCTAGTACCACATGGCTTCTGGCGAATTGAGCCAGGAACTTCACCACATGGATATCTAGTCTACACACACTCATCAAGATACATGCACCCAGAGTCTAGTCAAATGGGGTTATGCTTCGCATGTCCATGACCGTGGATACGGCTATTTGAATAGATTTACGCTCTGCAGAGGTTGTACAACTTTTCCCAAGCAATATGCTCATCCTCCAACCATTGCAAGTGGAGGCGCTAATCATACCGAGACCCCCCAAATACCTTTCCTATCAGACTTTTTTACGAGACATCCCAAGCCCCAAAGGCTATGCACTAAAGGCTAGCCACCTTTTTAAGCTTAGGCCAGTTCTAGAAACCTTCAGATAGAGGGACAGATGGGCATTTGACCTCTCCCTACTCTTAGCCTCCTAGAATTATGCCCAACTCAATTCGATGAAAGAAAGTCAAATCTTGCCCATTTAGGACGCATGGTTGCACGGGGGTGGCTAAGCATGTCGAGACAATTGACTCGGTTCTTAAGTGACTGAGGTAGGTATCTTCCAACAATAAACACTATAGAGGTGACTCAAGCCCCCAGGACATCCTCATCCAGAGTACTACTCCACCTGTCCCCGCCAAACAGTTTTCATCCATTTTTACACACCAACCTCCATATCCCACACGCCATCAAAGATTTCACAACCATCAAGAATCCATATTATATAAGTTAACATTGATAACATTAAATCGTTACCTCTGAAGAGATGCATTTTAACATTGATAACATTAAATCTTTGTATTTTAGATTTTTATGCTGAGCTACAGTAATAATTAGCAGGTGGCCTGAGAGAGTGTCGATTTTTCCACCGTTATTATATGTTATAAAATGGAGGATATTGGTTTCCTACGGACTCATGTATGTAATATATATAGGAAAAAAATAAAAACTCAAAAAAATATGATTTTTTTTGTTAGATTCGTATTACTGTCGTAGCTACTGTCCATCAATAAATTATGTATCTACATATGAGTATATATATATATACAAATTCTTTCAATCGATTTATCTATATAACTAATTTTTCTTTCACATTTTTCTGAAATTTCCCAAAAAGAAAATATACATATGCAGGTATACATATATATACACAGTGATGGACCCACATACTACTATAGCTGAAGCAAATAGTGGTGGACCCCACTGCTACAGTAGCTGGGGTCGGGGGTGCTGGAACCCACAGAAAAATACAAAATTAGATAATATACGTGACCGTATTTACCGAAATAGACAACATATCGTCGTATTTATAATTTTAGCATTCGTATTCGGTACCTCGTTTACCAAAAAATGACTTTCGGTACACCATACCCCGAAAATACCATATTTGGCACACGGTGTGCCAAATATGGTATTATAGCACTGTATTCGGCACACGGTGTACCGAATAGGTTCCGGTCATAAACAGTAACAGCAATACATTTGAATTTCGCTTTCCCTCTTTTTCAAAACAGTGGTCTTCTGTTACTCCAAAAAATTTAGAACTTTTTTTGCGTATTCTATAATCCATGTGCAACCCATTTTAATTTGATTCACCGAAAAATCCTTTGTATGTTTAAAACTAAAATTCTCAAAAAAAAAGACTACTTTTATAAATTGTAACAATTGTTAGTGTCTCAAATAAATTCCCAAAAATCTAGAAAAATTCACTAATATTCTTCTTATGTGATGGACTAATTTATAAAATTATTTCCAGCCCTAGTTTATATGATGAAAAAGTGAGTTCCTTTGTAATACTTCATTTATATGCATTTTTATCATTTCATGTGATATTCTCTTTTTAATTCAATTTGAATAAAAATAAATTTAAACATGCACAAAACCTACAATCAAGGGGTAAGTTTACCAAAAAATCATCGTAACCAACTCAGCATCTTTCTGACGTACTCCGTGACGGCCATATTATTTTTTTTGTGTTTGGATAGGTTTAGAGATAGAACTCAGAGATAAACTCGGTTTTGTATCCATGCATTATTTCATGTGATCGAAATCATCTGTATGAGGTGCAATCCATTTGTAACTCTAGTTATGGTTCGGTAGCCTATATATATATACATCAACACAGCCTCGAGAGAGGTGATAACGCTTCCCAATATGGCATTAGAGTCTCTTCTCTAAATTTTATCGACTCCATCTTCAATTCTCGGGTTTTCACCCGCTGACTATTTTTCCTCGGTCGCTCGCATCCTCCTGATAGTTGAATTTTGTTCGAATTCAAATTGAATTAAAACAAGAATATGACATGAAATGATAAAAATACATATAAATGGAGCATTACAAAGAAACTCACTTTTTCATCATATAACCTAGGGCTAGGAATAATTTTAGAAATTAGTCCATCACATAAGAAGAATATTAGTGATTTTTTCTAGATTTTTAGGAATTTATGTGAGACACTAACAATTGTTACAATTTATAAAAGTAGTCTTTTTTGAGAATTTTAGTTTTAAATATACAAAGGATTTTTTTGGTGAATCCAATTAAAATGGGTTGCACATGGATTATAGAACACGTAAAAAAAGTTTTAAAATTTTTGGAGTAACAAAAGACCACCATTTTAAAGAAGATGGAAATCGAAATTCAAACGCACTACTGTTACTGTTCATACATGACACTGTTCATAACCGGGGCCTATTTGACACTGTGTGTCGAATATGGTATTTTCGGTATATGGTGTATCGAAAATCAATTTTCGGTAAACGAGATGTCGAATACGAATATTAAAATTGTAAATACGATAATATGTTGTCTATTTTGGTAAATACGGTCACGTATGTTATGTAATTTTGTATTTTTTTCAAATCCACCCCGTATAGTATATAGTAATAGTATTGATACGTGTGCCTTGCGTTTGTTTGCTTCTCCTCTCTGCACTGGCCAGCCCCCACACAATGCGTGCTGCAGTAGGCTTCGACATTGCTCTCCCGCCACGTCTCCCATTACAAGGACAGAAATGGCAGCATCATGAGCCATTTGACCCACCCGATTTGGGGGCTAATGGCGCTGCAAAGAGTGTGGGTCAGAGGCATAAGAGATAAGACAGTAGCTGGGAGGAGTACCTAATCAAGGTAGACTAAATAAATCTGAGGAATATTTTTGTGACGGCATCTTGTTCTGTGTGGATAACTCTACCTTTGAAGGTCCAATTCAATACTCTGATGGGGCCGTTACTCTGATAACTAAACTGTTGAAAACCACATAAAAAAATCTTTGCAATATGTGTCTGTGAATTGAATTACAGTTTTTTTTTTTTTGCATGGATATCCGTTCATGACGCGAAAAAAAAAAGTTTTCGGTTTGTTGATCATTTCCATATCTATTCCAAATTTCGAATTTTGAAAAGATTGAAAATAAAATCCGCATACCGAACAATACGGAAAAACCGGTTCCTGTCCCTTTCCCGTTTTTCGCCAAAAAAAAAAACAGACTTCGCAAACGCTGCGACGAGTGAACAACGGCGAAATCTGCTCCACGCCACTATGATTGTTACCAACACGCCGGTCACGCCCATGCCTCTGCTGCCCGATGGCCTGGCCGTAGCTTGGCCATCCAAATTATTGGAGCTGACACTTGAATCATCAAGCCGTGATTATCAGTACATTTTCTGTTGGAGCAATTGTTCTGCAGGCTGACAAGTGAGAGATGGAACGCCTTGAAGCATCAGCTGTGATTGTACTGCATTTTTTTTGGAGTATTTGTTTCGTATGGTGACAAGTTCGTGACCGAGCAGAAAGGGATTGGCCTGCAGTTGATTTCGTATCAGGATTCAGGAGTGCTACCAGCTGATACTAGTTCATGATTTTTTTTGCGAGGGCTAGTTCAAGATTTCTGATGCGTAAACATTCGTTAATAGGCAACTTATCTGATGCCTTGTACTAGCATCCGTCAAGAAACTGCTACTGAACTACTTGTTTACTGTCCTTGGTCAATGGCACCGAATTTTTCAGCCACGCCTTCTCCTGACTGAATTTTCAGCTGAACGGATGTCAGCTAGGCATGAGCTTGTGGGCGACGATGGCATGGCACATTGGAAGGGGGAGAATGGCTGGTGGAAAGAACGGCCTGCCAATTCCTTAGGTATTTGGTCCAAATTAACAAAGCAACCAATCCCATGCCATCATCGGACATAAACCTCTCTCATCATAGTAGAAAAGAAACAGTTAACCATCTCTCTCTCTCTCTCTCTCTCTCTCTCTCTCTAATCTGCTGAGAGGGTAATCCAGTTATGTGCCTTTCCATTCTTTCTTCTCCTTGACATTGCCTAAAGATTGAAAGGGAGCGGTGCCTAACCTGCTGCCCTCCTGACTGGTGCATTTCTGGATTGTTTTTCTCTGAAAATAGATGCATCTCCGAACAGGGTGATGGAAACCAGAAACGCCAGACACTACATAATACTAACACTTGGGAAGCTGTTGCACTTGCACATGCACCAACAGTGCAGTGATTGGACAGGCCTTTTGTACTAAACAAAGTCATGAACAAAGCAATTAGGCGAACCCTGATTAACCCCATGCTCCCAAAGCCTGCTGTTTCTGACTTTCTGTGTGCTCAGAGCATTATGCAGTGGTAGAAAGTAAAACTAGGCAGTAGCTGTCACTGGGTCCGTGAAATGAATCTAGCATGAGTGCTTGTCCCCCTTTCGCCTTCAGTAAGAAGCATAAGCCCAATGCGAAGAAAAGCACAAAAAAAGAGAGAGAAGCATCAGCTTAATGAGAAAAGAACAAAAGAAAAAAGAAGCATCAGCTCAATGCGGAGAAAACAACAAGCCAACCACAGTTGGTTACAGACAGTGCTTGCTTGGGCCTGCGCCATGGAAGCTTCATACGGAGCTTTCAGGTGAAGAAGCCAATAAGCGTCTCCCAATCCGTCAGTCTAGTGACTCTGGCGGCGTTGCTGCTGTGGCGGCGTTTAATCTCAAGTCATCGGGTTGTCAAAATGATGAGGGTGAATCAGTTTTGTCTTATGCCTTCTCGTGGATGGACAGCCACTGTTCGTTAGATATTTCATGTTTGTTCTGATCTGGTTTGGACTGATTTGAGTTTCTCTTGTCATCCAATTACAGAGGAGTTCCAAAATTTTCTCCCTTGTCTCAAGCGTCGTTTTTTAAAAAAACTTTTTTTTGGTTGGACGAGAGGTGACACAACACAAGTTACTCACATCTAAGCTGCAGTTGCATGGTTGGAAAACCAATCAGAGGGCATGCAGCCAGGGAAAACTTGGGACCTAGCTTCTCTGATCACTACGGCAATAACTCCATGAGCATCAACTTTCAACTGCGCTATCAAACAAGATAGCATTGTTTAGATCTTTGAACAATGAGTAATCGAGTGAGTTCCATATTTCAGAAGAAGATTGCATCTGGAAGAACAGAACAGCAGCCAGGCAGCCATCATGCTGTTGACCAAGGGATTTAACTTTCTTGTAGAGAACTCTAATCTTTCTTACCAACCGTGCTTGCCTTTGCATCTCTACTCAATGGATAAGGTTTTTAGGTCAGAATAAATTCCCACACTTCCCTTGTTTAGCCCTTTTCATCCGAGCTGGAATGGATTCCTAAACTCCCTTTCTTTAGCCATATTTCGTCGATGAACAATATTTCGGAAGGTAAGGAATACTAGCGTCTAGTTTGGAACACAGGGATTTCACAGTAACCATACCGGAACATCCGGAACCTAAATAATTGCGTTGTCTGATGCAAAATTCCCCTGAAATATACGAAATATTTCGGCTGATCAAGACTAGGCGACAAACAGGCCATTGGAGGGGCTGGAAATATTCTTCCTGGCATACCGTAGCAAACATTGCATGTGCGGTGGCCGTTCGTTCCAGCTCGGCAGAACCATCGGACACGTCGCACTGCAGCAGGACACGGAAGCTTTCGCAAAAGCGAAAGAAACAGAAGCCTTGTCCTCACCGGCGTCACGCCGGCGGTCCTGCCGTGCGCCAGTACTCCGGAAAGAGAGAACGGGGCCTGATCCGAATCCTCACGCTCTTTTCTCGGATTGATCTTTGCGTCCCGGCCATGAGGCGGATCAGGGTGCAGTTCAATCAGCCGCAAATTGATGCCTCGCAAAAACGATCTCCTCCAATTACACGATAACACATGCAACTATTGGCTTGGTTAACGTTTAAAGTCACAGCTCACGACAGATGCAGACAAGGAGACACGAAAACTGCATCAATTTTTACTGAAGTAATCAGCTGAATTGTTGTTATGCTAACGGATCATAAGCAAATAATTTAGTATAAATTTACTCTTACAGTTGTTAATACAATCCCTGTGTTTCAAATTAGTGATGGTACAACACAGCAACAAAGACCTGTTCTATTGTTTCGTTGAAAGTTGAAACCACAGGTTGAGCTAGCTCTTGATTTTCTTATCGTTTCTGCCTCTTTTCCTCTGCTCTCTTCTCTCTTCCGAGTAGTGCTTCTTCACCAGCATCTTATGCATCGAAACTTTCAGCGAAGCCAGCACTGAGGCTAACACTTCCTCTTGCTTTGCAATGTCAAGGCTCCCTTGCAGCGCCAAAAGAAGCTTCTCACCGTGTGGTACTTCACTGTCTTCGAGGATTACAGGACCATTATTAGAAGACGATAATAGATCATTTTGGAAGTGGGGAATGATCCTTAAACGGGTAAATAACTGGGAGGCAGCCTGGTTAGGCACGTTTGATGCGCCCATGACAGTCCACAGGAGTTCTGCTGATAAGCTGGAAGCTAAGCTAGTGGGAATATAGCTCTTTTCCATTGTAATCACCTGCAATTGTATTAGATGCATCGGCTCATCAATGAGATACAAAGGTAAAAAATACTGTAGAACAGCTGAGACACAAGGCTTCTATCACAATTGAGCCCCACAAGATTATTCAAATTTCTATCTGAGCTTGAAATCTTACGATTAGTTTCCAGATCCAGTAAGACCATTCATAATAAATCTCAACTAGCTAGTAAGACTGACGTATTAACAAACAAGTCCAACAGCGAAGTAGGGCACATGGCTGGGCTTCTTGGCTAGAAAACCAAGTACAATAAAACCAGCTAGAAACTAATGTCATTGCTAGAAGCCTGGAGCTGACGTGAAAAAAAGGTTCTGGGATCAAGAGCTAGCAACTAGCAAGTAGCGAGCATCAGCACTGATCCATGAAAAAATATCACCCAGCTACTGAGCAGTATCAACGGTGTTCATGGTCAGTAAATCTTGTTCAGAAACAAGACCTAGGCCATGGTTTTGTTTCCATGTCAGTTATCTTGAAGGCCATGAACATTGTCTACCAAATAGACGTACCTTTAGAAAAGATAACTTCTTTCCTATTAGATCACATGTTAAAAGCATTACGCCATTGAAACTGCAGTGTGAAAAAAGAACATCATGTTACTGAGCACACTAAATTCCTTCACTTTCTTGTAGAAGAACCACCACATGAGTCAAGCTTACCTTTGAATTGCTACGGCGACCAGTGAGCCGTCATTACTCAGACATATATCTGCAATGGCTAGATTGCTGTCATCAGTTTCGTTTGTCTCTATGAATTCTCCCACCTGCAAGTAGTTTTAAAAACTGTTATATTCAAAAATAACTTGAAAATGTCGAAAACTGAGAACAGACAGATTGTATATTAATGTTCTTTTCACGAAAGATGCAAAGAGATAACTTCCAGCTGCTACCTTGTCTCTGACTTGACATGTATCAAGGAGATATCCATTTATGTAGTCCCATAGGCGAACCTTAACAAGTGAAAAAATGTTAGGAGAAGCTTGTCGAGAGAAAAGTACATGTCTGTATACTAAAATGCTTATGTACCCACAGTTGAATCGCCGCCTCCTGATATAAGAAAGCTCTGACTTTCTGATATGCGTGCGAAGGCGATGCACGAGACAAAGCTGGAAGACGAGTCATAGCCATTATCAAATACATCAAACAAAAATGTGCTGTGACTCTTATCTCTGAAACTTCTACAGTTGGAATCGTGATCAATAAATTCAATTCCTCTATATATTACAAGAACTTGAAAACAGAATAAAACTGTCATAACGAATAACGATGGCATTGTACACTAAACATACTCTGTATGTCCAAGGCAAAAGCTCTGTATTTCGTGGGCCCCTTTTAGAGGATTATTTGGGAATAATGTGACCTACAAAATTAATTGCAACACAATAAGAGAACTAGTTTAAAATTATGCTCCTTAATGCAACCAGTGCAAAGAACAGAAGTCATACTCGGATTTTAAAGTCCCTATCAGCAGTAGCAATAAACCGTCCGTCTGGTGAAAACTTCTGCAATCCCACGCAAATGACATAAGCATGGTTAATCATATAGGACATGAAAGGAGCAACTCACAACAGTGCAGTGTAGCACACTTTGTTGGTTTGTCAATAGGATTGCCCATTCGTTTACTATATTAAATATAAGAGACAAAATATATACCATAGGTAACATAATTTTAAAACTTGTCCGTACCATGCTAGTGATGATACTACAATAGTGACCAAGAATTGACACAGGTTTGTTATCAACTGAAACCTGCTCTCCACCATCATCCCCCATAGTGACTAACCAAACAACGCCAAATTTATCAGAAAAAGTAACATACAGATCATCGTTGCTAATAGCAACTGCGCTGACCCTCTTCTCTGAAGTTCTGCAAGTGAAAATATCGCAACACATTCATATCCATGCAGGAAACATAACATGAAAACAATGAAATTTTATAAAAGAATTAAACATAACAAGCTGCTGTAGGGCGTTGTTTGGTTAAATCAAGTTACATTTCACAATATAATTACTGCACCGGAACAAAGTTCATAGACTACAGATACTGCAAACATAAAGGCCCATTGATCTGGTGTCAATTGTGTTAGTTACATAAAGAACAGAACAACATTGTGAGGCACTTACAGAGTCCGGATGCAACGCCACGAATCAGTCTTCCACACCTTCACAAGCTTGTCATCACCACCAGACGCAAACAAAACACCATTCACACTAAAGCAAATAGCTCTAATAGCATCCGAATGAGAACCGCCGCCACAGTCATCTGACAATGAAACTGCACAACCAGCCCTGGATGCACAAAATAAATATTTATTCGCACATTCCACCAAGTGAAATGCAAAGAGAAGTTTCACACTTCTCACTGAGACATGTGAATTGGACAGTACAAAACTAAGCATACGAGAGCGAATCAATCTCACTAATAACAATTTACACAAGCTGCATCACAAGAACTCCATTTTTATTCCCTTAAAAGGAACAACTTTCAGTTCTTCTCTACACAAAACTAAGATAAGCAGTTAGACTCAGCTCAAAAACGCAGTACCACCCAACCTCCACTAAAATCTATCAATAATTTAGTCAAAATACGGACTATTTCTACACACGAGATCCAGGGTTAATCGGGAAGCCGCGATAGAAGCGAAGAGGGCATTCCTTACTTGAGATCGAACACGCGGAGCTCGGGCCCGACGGCGACGGCGACGGAGTGGCCTTGCGGGTGGGCGGCGACGAGCGCCGGCGCGAACTCCGCCGCGCCGCTCACCTCCGCCTCCTCCACCGCTGTGTCCTCCATTGCAGCAGCAGCAGCAACCAGCAAGCGAGGGGGCTTCGATTCGAATCGAGCGCGAGATGGAGCGGGTGGGGAGCGATTCAGGGATTAGGGTTTATGGGCAGCTCGCACGTGGGACCCAGAGGCCAGTTCTCGTGAAGGAGTGCTTGGTTCAAGTGTTGTAGCGCGGCCCGGCCCAAGTTGTAGCATAAAGGCCATGGTTTTGCTGGGCTTGGACCTCCGTGAACACTAGCTCTGTTGGTTCTTTCATATGTTTTTTTTAACCGAAAATGCTCAAACACTTACATCTGATACGAGCTATTCGCTCCCGGGCGCATCATCTGCCATCTACTGCAGTTTGATGAAACGGGCGGCCCCGGTGCACCGGCAATCTTCGTTTTTGGACCCGGTGCACACGTGTTCCCCATGCTTTGCTAAGACCGGACCCGAAGTTTCTGACAACCAAAAACAATAAACAAGTCACGTCCGCCCAGGCATCAACTAGTAGTTCTCATCCTCATTAGTTGTCTCCCACCCTGCTCTCAACTCTATGTCTCCAATTCTCCATCAAGAGCACCAGACCACAACATGCCATGGCCCATGGCCTCCACTTCCGTGTCTCCCCTAACCTCACCTCTCTCCCCCCCCCCCTGCACATGCTCGAGGAAGGTTGTGGGTCCGCAAGACCTTGCGGTGAAGAGGTCGGAGCTCCCTCGATTTGGCATCATCGTGGCTAGAGCTCGCTGGATTTAGTGAGATCGAGACCACAATAAGGCAGTGTCGTGGCCATCATCTCCAGTCTAGTGCAGCTTGCTCTTGCGCTCTAGTCCAGGCCCCTTCCTCCCCCTGTGCACGCCCGATGAAGGCTATGGTGCGGCAGGAAACTCAAGAGAGTGATGGTTACTTGCATGAAGAGGTCGTAGCAGCCTCGATTTGTCACCATCGTAGCCCGAGCTTGCCATATTTTACTAGATGGAGACCCAACAAGGCGGTGTTGCAACTGGTCTCTCCATTTGTTGAAACCGCTCTCTTCATTTGTTGCAAGCTTGTTATCAGGTTGTTGCAACCTTTTGTACTTTCTTATTCTAGTTTTTAGATGTTGCATTCATACTTCAAGAATATTACAGTTACGCTCTTTGAACGTTACAGGCTTATGGTTGTTGTAAAATTGTTTGATTGAGTGTTTCCATAGTTAGTTTTAAATGTTGCTGGATTTTGGGATGTTGCATTGTGTATTTTGAGATGTTGCAATAGCAATTGTTGGATATTGCAATTGTTTGTGTGGCTGATGTTGTGATTTAGGGCTAGGAAACTTGATTTCCAGGACATCTTCTATGCCATTTTTACAGTAGGATTGATCAAAAAGTGAAACTCATTCAAGATCTCATGCGATGAGCTCAAAGTCAAGTGACCACATAGGTTTTGCATGAAAATATTGCATAAAACAAGTCGTAATGTTACGGTATTTTCATGAAACAAGTCATAATGTTGCGGTGTGAATTTTTCTCCTGGATCGGATGTATGCGATGTGCTATTTTGATGCATATTTTTTATGTTGCAAACAATCATTCCGATGTTGCAGATATTATTTTTCAATGTTGCAACAGATCATTAGAACGTTCGATGCATCAGATGTCCGGGCGCTAGAAGCGCTCTTTTTTTAACACAAACCAAATAGAACCCACTACAGAAAATGTTGCTTATCCATAATGGGAAGCCGGACCAAAACGAAAGGGCAACCATGCACAATTTGCCCTATGAAATCGGTCCATATAAATACAAGTTCCTGCAACTGTACGAACAGATAGGAAGTGACAGAGGACATGAGGTGGCCTCCGGGGAAGGCGTTGTCTGCCATGCAGTTTGGCCTCAAGTGGTTGATCAGGTGTCTCCTCGACGAGGACATCTCGTTTGCTGCGTGTTGGCAGTCTCAGCTAGCGCACAGTGCACAGCTGAATGCTCTCAAATCTCAACTGGCCACGTACAGACACAGTATAGCGTATGCTGAGCCCATATTGACGGGAACACTCGCCGAGGGAACGACAATGTATTGCACCGCTACGTGTCCGAGACAAGCGAAGATCGTCAACAGGAGATGCTCGTGGCCTGGCGTGAGGATGAGACGAGATCACGAGACATTTAAAAGTAGGTCTTGATAATGTTTTTTTTTTTTGTTGTTGGTCCTCTGAAATTTCCTTTTTCTGATGTGAATCTTCTATGTTCTCTTCATTATGTTGATTTCTCCTGAATTTTTCTAATTTTATACAATCGAACATAAAACATAATATGTCACAAAACAGAGATAACATTTAAATGCCAGGTGGCATTTATGATGAAATAATGATAATATATTCACTATAATTAATATAAAAGATGTACATAACTAACGTCATCACATTCAAACCGTACAACAACCTTGTTATATATAAAAAAAAGATGAAAATATGTTGTTACTTGAGCTGCTCGTGTCTTCAAGGCATCATCTTGTTACAGCGAAGGATCACCATAATCTTTCTTACATTGATTTGAATGAAGTGGAAGTATTTGTCCTCCTAATGGCGTATGGATGCCATATCTTGCCTCACTCTCTCCAAGTTCTCATCAGTTTCCTGTATGATAATATTATTGTATGCAATATTATTATGGCAATGTGGACAACAATTTTTTTGGCACCTTCAAGATGCTTCGCCCAGTCTATCATGTATTTGTCATTTCGCTCTTATGGATCTTCCTCTTCACATTCCTCTATATCTTACTCTCCGTGCCCTTCTGAGACTTCTTCATCTTCATTATCAATGTAGCCACCAACACCAGCAGTATGATTGTGATGATGACATGTAGGTTTAGTGATGGTGTGATCCAAGACATCCACTACATCATCAGACTTTGGGCCATAGCGTTCAAACAACAGTGGCACACAGTCAATCAGAACAGCGTAGAGGTGACTTTGGGGTAGCCTTGCCACGTTTGATGCACAATAGAGCTTCATCTTCTTCGTCACTTTAGATCACGATAACCTCCATTATTGTTTGGTATGCTTTGGTGCACTCATTGTCATCAATGTTCATATTTGGAGTGGTTGGGGAGGCACAATTTAATGCCAGTGACTGGACGTCGTGAGGGCCTCTAGATCATGCTAATGATCCATTGTATGTGGTGACCAGGAGAAGGAAGAAGCACACATCGGTGCTTTTCCTTTCTTAGAATATTTTTGGATGAGGCTTTGGTTGCCAGGTTGTTGACGTTGTCTTGGAGAAGTTGACACAGCCATAGAGCTTTGTTGTGGGTTGGAATTCATTGTCTTCTTCACTTCAGACTCTTCAACATGATGCATATCAAATCTAGCAGAACATTAAGGTGCAAGAAAACCTATAGAAGGTCGGACTACACACTCTACTATCTAGGTAGCCAGGAGAGAGCCAGCCAATGGTGGTGTTGTGTGGCATCTGAGGGTGTGCTGCATAGCACCTAGCGAGATCTCGTCGTTGGTCGCCTTCATCTCATCAAGATTGTTCACCATCTTCCTCATGTCAACTTTCCCTATTGGATAGAGTAGATTGTAAATTTGCATTTTTTTATTTTGATTTTGGAGTCCTTCCATCGCCTTTTGAGTCTGCTTCATACCAAATACCTGTAGGAAACTTCCTGAAGAGGACAGCTGCTAAAAATCAGACAAAACCGAGATAGTTTGGTTTGTGCTGCACAGCATACATAAGCATGACATCATCATTTTTTTATCTTCTTTTTTCTAAAAAAATATAGTAATATATACACACACACACACACACACACACACACACACACACACACACACACACACACAACATGCTATGTTTTACGTCGCTAAATCGACAAGCTCTTTTTAAATTTATAGACATCGAATGCTTTGAGTTCAACTATATCTGATTCGATATATACCTTCAATAGTTGCCCATTCACTGTATATGTTTCACCTTTTTCACCCATAATAACAATAGCTCCATATTGTAGCACTTTGTGTACAACATACGGTCCATCCCATTTACTTTTCAATTTGCCTTTGCGAAAGAATTTGAACCATGAATTGAATAATATGACCTTATCTCTTTCTTTGAATTCCTTTTTCTCTGGTCGTCTATCAAACCTCATTTTCACCCTGTATTTATAGATGCTCTCATTGATGTACGCCTTTAATCTTAACTCTTCTAACTCTTTGATTTGAATCCTCCTTTCTATTCATGTAGTGCCCAGATTAAGATTCATTTCCTTTATAGCCCAATATGACTTGTGTTCTAATTCCAGTGGCAATCTACAAGATTTTCTATAGACCACCTGATAAGGAGTCATGCTAATAAGAGTTCAATTTATTAGATCAGCCATTTCCTCCTTTAGTCACAATCTTTTTTTAATATATCCTTGATTTCCTTGTTTAAAGATTTAACTTGGCTGTTAGTCTGTGGATGATATGCAGTAGCAACTATGTGGTCAATACCAACCTTTGAGAGGAATCTTTCCAAAACCTTTTCAATAAAATGTGACCCTCCATTACTTATCATAGCTCTTAGTAATTAAAATCTTGTGAAAATGACATCATTAAACATTCTCAAAGTGCCATCTGAAGTAGCTTTCTTAAGAGGCATAGCTTCCACCCATTTACAAACATATTCCACTTCAACTAGGATGTATATCCATGGGAATTTTTGAATGGGCCCATATGTATATGTCAAACACATCGATTTGAATATTGCAATTCAATGGCATGGATGAATGAACTGAAATGTTACCTGATGGCTGGCACTCGGAACATGACGCTACTAACTTTCTTGCAACTTCATGCATAATTGGCCAATAAAATCCACTAGCATGCGCATTGGCTTGAGTTCTGAAGAATTCGTAGTGCCCGCCATATGGACTTGAGTGATATTTTTATAGTATCAGTGTAATAGGTAAGGAGGTTGCCCCATCCGGCAGGCCCACGCTACCACGTGTCAACTCGTGAGCGAATACCCTCAAGACCATGGCCTTACCTTCCGACCAGGATAAGACTTCATCGACCAGCACCTTGATGGTGGACAAAACCTTGTGACCAGCCTCTGTTGGTCGCAAGGCAGGTACCCACCTAACCAGTTGAATCACGTTTAATGTCATCCACTCTAGTATTTTTCTTCCTCGGACACTCCCTTTCGGCGAGCTAGGTCGTGGGAAGGCGTGATGTGTAGTGACCCTTCTCATAGCATTTAATGCTATAGGATGGCCTCACAGACATGCATGACAGCGTTCAGTGGATGGAACAAGGCTTGTATAACTACCAAAGCAAGACAAGTGTGCCTACCCCCCGTCATGATGAGCTAGGAGTAGTTAGCTTCATCAGGTGTAGGTCTGTCACAGAGTTTGGCACAATCCATTCGTATGTACTCATTTTCCTCTGTTATATGAAGGGGAGGACCTGGCTTATAAGGACATTCGGTAATAAGTTGGGGCATTGCATAGTCCGAAAGGCATCCATCTATAAGCAAATGTACCGTAAGGACATGTGAATGTAATATTGTGTTGATCATTCAGGTGAATAGGGATCTAGAAAAATCTTGAGTATCTATCCAAGTAACAAAAATATGAGTGCTTAATTAACCTCTCAAGCAACTCGTCAATGAAGGGCAATGGGAATTGATCCTTCTTTGTGGCTTTATTCAATTTCCTGTAGTCAACACACATTCTTCTCATTCTTGACCACAGTTAATCCTCCTTTGTTTGGCACACAATGCATTGGACTCACTTGTTCACCGTTAGAGATTGGATAGATGATTCCTGCCTTTAACAATCACATGACATCTTTCTTCACAACATCCCTCATTGCGTTATTAAGTCTTCTCTGATGCTCTATAGTGGCATGATGCTCTATAGTGAGCTTGAACTCATCCTCCATATGTATCCGATGTGTGCAGAAAGCAAGGCTAGTTCCTTTTATTTTCAAATCATCAATAGTGTAGCCAATTATCTTCTTGTATTTTCTGAGAAGCTGGAGTATACATGTTGTTTCTTCTTCACTGTGCTCGTCACTAACAATCATTGGGTAAGTCTTATTTGGCCCAAGATACTCATATTGCAGCCCCTTTGGCAGCGGCCTTTGCTCCACTTTCGGTGTTAGCTTCTCTTGGATCTTGTATATTTTTTGGGGCAGGGTTTATCTCAAATCTAGGTGCGACTAATGCGCCAACAACTTCATCAATCTCCTGATCCTCAGTGTTGTCATCAATGTTATCTTCAAGAACTTTTTAAAGTTGGTCCCTGAAAGCATGTGTGTATGAGCCATTTTCCACTTCTTCTTTACCAAGAGGTGCATCAATATATAAGAAGGTCTAAGTATTGCACAAAATCATGAGTACCCCATTCGCCACCATTGCTGTGTCGACCTGCCCTGCGTCCACCCCTCTAAACTCAAGGATGCCAAAACCACGCTTTCCAGACCCTAAATCCCGACAATAACCAAGCTGTTGTTTCATCGAGTATAATAAGACGTGTTTTCATCTGATTGATTAGTATGAGAACTTTTGAATAAAGTGTGTTTTTACATATCTACATTAGCAAAAGAGTCCCTCTCTTTGTCTCGCGTGGGACCCTCAAAATCTTAGGCACAGAAGATATCGGCAACCTAGCCCTTTCTTGTGAACAAGGGCAGAGACCAAATATTTCCTCACACTTTGACCCAACTTTTTGACAAAGTGTCATCCATGTGGACAATGGAGCTTAAGAACGCAACTGATGCAATAGACTTCTGCACGAAATTGTCTTGATGTTTCTCTATTTCCTTTTGTTGAGAGCAACAGGGTGCAGGACACCTGTCTGTACTGTGCGTACTATTGATAGTGCGACGTGTTTACTCTCCTACATGAGAATAGTAGCGAGAGGAGTAAGGACATGTTTGTTTGGGTTTTTACTAGGTTTTTCCTTATCAAAACCTAAAAACCTAAATAAATATGGTTAAAAAAGTGGTTTCTGGAGAAACAAAAACTTACTTATGAGGAAATAAAATAGAAGCTGAGAAGTTAGTTAAGAGAAGTTTTTATAAATTTTGGTGTGTTGAGAAGTTAAAAATTTATTATAAAAATCAACTGTTAAAATTCAAAAATAGCTTTTAAAAAAACCAAAATTAATCTTTGGACTAGAAACCTAAAGCAAAGCCCAAACAGAAAAGCAATCTAGCATGCATCCGATCATCCGATGGTGCTCTCCATGTGCAAAAAGGCGGTCTTTTCCCTTGAAAACAATGCGATTAATTGTGCCGGTCCTCGGACAGAGGCAGGTGCCATGCAAGCATCGGCGCCGGGTACTGTAGCAGAGTCGTCCTCTCGTTCCTCCCGAAAACCATATAAACACGCCAAACTAAGCAGCCAGGAGAACACAGCGCAAAGCTCTACTTCACAAGCAAGCACATTAAGCTACGGCCAAGCTCAGATTAGCATCTTTGATCACACACATATATACATAGTTCTTGCAGTCCAGGAACTGATAAAAAAACCTTTCTTTGAAGGCCGGTTGTGTTGCTGCGTGATCAAGAATTGATCAGTGGATCGAGGTGTGTAGGCATGGAGGTGGAGGCGGTGAGCTGCGAGTGCTGCGGGCTGGAGGAGGAGTGCACCGGCGAATATATTGGCGGCGTGAGGGCCTACTTCGGGGGGAGGTGGCTCTGCGGGCTGTGCTCGGAGGCCGTCAAGTACGAGGCCGGCAAGTGCGCGGGCGCCGCGGCGCCGGACGTGGAGGAGGCCGTGCGCGCGCACATGGCCATCTGCCGCATGCTGAAGAGGGGCGGCCCCGCGGGGCGCGTCGCCGAGGGCATGTGCCAGATGCTGCGCACCGCGTCCTGGAAGAAGGCCTCCTCCTCGTCCACGCCGTCGCCGTCGCCATCTCCGTCGCCGCGGGAGCACCACCGCGCCTCGCCGGTGTCCGTCGGGCTCTGATCGCAAGGGAGGCGTCGTGTTCTCGGTTCTTTTGAGGTGCACGCTAGCTTCGTCTTCGTCCCGCCTCGCTAGCTAGGCACTGGTGTTAATTAGCGTTCTTCATTAGATCGCCATGGGTGTTTAATCGCAACTTCTATGTAGAGTTGATTATGGTCAACGAGGTGTACATATATATAAGGGTTAATCAAGCCTTTGAGATGATGGTTTTGATCAAGAAATCAAATATGGGTATTTCGAAAAGAAATCAAATATGCGCGTCGGTTATTTCACACGAGGTGGTCGTTCCTGGCTTCGATCCTCTGGTTAATTAAACTCGAGCATCTCTGTCTTGTCCGGCGGCAGCTTCCACCGTCGAGTGGCCTGCTTCGTACGTGCATAATTTACCGTCGGACTTATTTCTTGATACGGAGGCGCCGAGCATTAGATGCCGCGGCCGCAGCGGAGCCGGTCCGCTCCGGCGTTCTCCATGCCTCCGGCCATGGCGTGCGAGCACGTCTGTTCTCGGCTCAGCCTTTCTTAGAACTGTTCGATCACTCTCGATCTAGGCATTTTTTTCCTATGAGAAATTATCCTTTAACAATTCATTACTGGCATTTACACCCCAGTTGGTTCGTGGCACCAATAATCCGCAAGTCGGCACCTGGTTTCTGAACTGACCGTTGGATCACGTTCTACCGGCCCAGATCGATCCTTGGATGGTTGGGTTTCTGCTCTGGTGCCGTCTCTGTCACCGTATGGCCGGTTCTTGCCTTTCTGTTTGTCGAATGCAACGTTGCGGACTTTCTTCATCGAAATTTTGTACTTTGCTATCGTTTCTGTTGACTTGAGTAGAATCTCTTTCTCACTCGTCTTTACTTGAGAATCTTTCTGAAATTGATCGTATAAAATGTTCATCCAAGTTTTCAGAAAGGACACATCGCAATCTCTCTCCAAACCAACAAAAATGACATTTTCATCCGTTGTTTTCAGTAAACCTCACTCTCAACGCACATGGAGAAACATATAATCATATATGATGCCATCGTTCTTGGAACTGAATAGAGAAACAACACACAGAGAGGAGAGCTGAAATGCACACGATTCATCCTGTTGTTGTTCACGAAACTTTTTCATGAATCGAAAATTGCATAGTTTATCCTCGTCTCGTTTCTCACCCGCCACCAGTCCACCATGACACCTCATCTATCTCCCCCGTGTTTGAAAAAAAATAGCAACAAGACATTGCTGTGCCTATGATTAGCAATTGCTTTCCTACACCTGGCTAGCTATGGGCTAGACAGAGAAAGATAACCAGGTGTTGTCAACAGAATACTCTGGCTGATGTTCACGGGAACATCTGTACAGAGCATCTGTACAGATTAGTTGATGGTTTGATAGAGTAACTTTTTGAATAAAATAGTTGATGCCTTGATGGAGTATTATGAGAAATTGATTACGACCTTTGCTCCGTTCGACCACCAAAGAGCGACTTGCTGTGTTACATGAGCAAACTGAATTTCAACTGCAACTTTCGACCTGTATACGTGTATACCAGCAGGACGTCACAACTCCAACTGCAGTGCTATGATCCTTTCCATTACAATAAAACTTTACGGGTATTATCGAGGGTCGGTGCCTAATAATAATTTCAATGTATCGATCAATGAACGTGTTAATTATGTTTGTGGTATGTGAAAGGATAATAATATCATCTAGAGGAGAGGTGAATAGTCGTTTTTATAAAATTTGTTCCTTTTTCTTGTTAGTCTAAACTTATAGCGAAAAATAAACTAGCGAATTTTTTATAAGTTAAAATCTTAAATATGTTAAACTTAACTAGTGCATAATCACCAAAATAAGTGTAGAGGTTACAATATTCTCTATATAGTTAGTGTCTATTCGTGCTACGAAAAAACCCTACGTCTCATGTAATATTCATTAGCGTATGTAACATCTATCTAGGTTTTACGATAATTATGCTTCACACTACTATTATTTGAAAATTTATATTTTACACCCTCCCATGATTACTTCACTAAAAAATTAACTTAAGCATTTATACATCAACTATATAAAAAAATATTGACAAAGTGACATCGAATCAAAATTAAAGATACAATGAACTACTCTGTAATGCTATTGGATAACTATTTACATAACAAGTATTTTTCATCGAACGAATATGGAACATTTTCAAATTGTCATATACAAAGATTATATTAAAAAAACAATTATACATGTCTATCTGCTATACATTAATAAAGATATCGCACATTCACCGAGCAAGACGAATGTCTCGCTCATTGAGCGATGGAGCTCATAAGTTTTCGCCCGTTCAACAGATAAGATCTTGTTCTCGTTCGTTGAACAGGTGACAATAGGCTCCACGTACAATTTTTTTCAAATGAGTATATATATATTCGTCTCTCGCTCTACACGCTTCCTTGAGCAACATACCTGATGGATTTGGACCTGGTTGCTCTCGATCCGACCAAGGCCCAGCCCAGTAGGAAGCCGTGTCACAACCTCGAGTCGAGCCGGCCCCATCGGATTCATTCAGTTTAACGAGAGTTCAGTTCCGATACCAGATCTTCGCGATGGGTTCGTACTGACTGCATGGTACAGTCAAGCTGAATAGAAGCTAACTTCGAGTCGAGCTGGTTTCTTCTCAGTTGTGTAAAATTATATTATATTAAATAAAAATAAGAGTATTTATTTAGTTATATTGTTTAGATAAATTGAATTAAATTTCTGTTTGTTTGTTTGAATTTAAGATCGTTTGAACGATATAAAAGTTAATATTGTAATTAGTTACTCATATGAAGATTATTTTATGATACTGATAAGTGAATCTGTTTGTATGAGTGGATGAGTTTGTATCTGTTGGGCTAGGATATATTTCTGAATAAACTAAAAACATATATTTATATTTCTTAAATCAGACTAAAATAATAAATATAAATAATTAAATACATTTTCCTATAAGATTATAGGTTGCCTAATTCGGGCAACCAATGGTCAGGTCGACCGTTGCTCGCGGATGCCGTTGGTTGGGCCGCCACTACGCCGTTTCAAATTTCGAAGCCCCGTCCTTTCCCCCCCTTCCCATCTCCTCCCCTTTTCCCACTGGCACGACACAGATCCAAACCCAAGACGAGTCCATGGACGAGCGGAGGGAGATGGATCCGGCGGCAAGGAGGGCGCCCACCACCAGCGGCACACCCACCGCGACGCGCGGCTCCAGCACGGTCTCCTCCTGCTCCTCCAACTCCAACCCCACCTCTGCCTCCACGGGGACGCCGCCGCCCACCATAGTGCCGTGGGCGGGGGGTGCGGGGGACAGCCACTACTACCCGGGGTGTCGCAAGGACGCCAACTGCGCCTGCGAGATGTGCCTCGCCAGCATCAACGCCACGCGGGACCTCATCCTCGCGCCCGAGGCGGCCTCCGCGCGCAGGTTCTTCGCTGGCGCCGCCGCCAGGGACCGGAGGCGCGCGCTCTTCTGCCGCGACCGCGACGCGGCGACGCCAGGGTCCGCCGTGACCGAGCCGTGGACGCCGCCGATGCGGTCCACGGCCAAGTCCAGGCGGCACGGGCGGGCAGCGGAGGCGGCAGCCCGTGGGAGCCGCGGAAAGAGAGGCGGGTCGCACGACTGGGCGCTCTACGCGGCGACGGTTCTTGGGTTCTTGATTCTTCTGTGGGTGGACACGGGGCTCGTTCCGGAGGCCGCGGCGAGGGGGTTCGGGCCGAGGCTGTCGCCGGAGGCCGTGGCACGGGTGGGGGCCGAAGCGCGCCTAGCGCCTGGAGGCCTGGACAATAAACTGCGCGTCCTGGAGCGGACGGTCGGGCAGCTCGTCGGCGACGAGAGGGTCGCCAACTGCAGCTTGCATGACTCCGTCTGGCGGCTCCACCAGGTTTGCCATTCTTCAACATCATATTCGTTCTTGATCTTGATCGTAGAGACGATTCACTGAGTAAAATTCGTATTTTTCTTACACAGGATGATCAGCATGTGTTCCACTGGCGCCGAGCGATGTACAAGTCGGCTGCGGAGGAGGTCAGCGTCTGGGGGAGCCCTCTCCGCAGCTCCGGACTCCTCCCGGCCACGCTCTCGACGCGGCACCTCACCCTCATCGCCGGCAAGATCACCGAGGTAACTAAACCGCCAAGAACCTGTCACTTCTTTGTCCAGACCAAGTACCATCAGCTCGCTGAAACCCTGCGTGGCTTTTGCTTTCAGTGGTCCGACGGGAGGGTGTGGCCGACGGTGAGGACGAGCAACAGCAGCTCCTGGGGCTACCGGAGGCACAGCGCGGCAGCGGTTCGGCTGGAGCCGGAGACGTGGGTGCTGGAGTACCAGAGGAGCGCGCTGTTCGAGGGCACACGGCTGATACCGGCTGCCGCGGAGCTGCTCGTGTCCAGGTGCTCGACGATGGCACGGCGGGCGCGGCGGTGGCTGGCAAGCCGGCGGTTTGGTTGTGGCGCACAGGCGAACCCAACCTGACTTGGGCTGGCAATTTGCCGTCTAGGATTAGCTCTAGTAGGTTAATCTCATCTCCTGCGAGGAGATTTGATCAGAATGTTTGTGTTCTTTTGGTTGGTTGCAGTGATGTGTAGGCAGACAGCCGGATCAGAAAGCCGCTAATCTTTTTTCTAATTATTCTTCGGATCATAAACCATGATTAATTAGTACCTGTGATTCGGCGTTGAGCCACGAAGTTGTGGCACTGGCACAGCCCCTTTTGGTAGCTTAGAATGAAAGGAAAATGCTATACGTACGACGTGGTCTTACGATCCGTAGTTACGACCAAATAGTGCTACAGTATCCTGTGCAGTAAGTGGATCATAACGCAGCCGGACGTTACGATCATACATATAGCAGGGTTGAGAATTAAATCGTTTCTGGTTGAATTTCTACAAAGTTCAGTGTTCTGAACATATATCCTTGTCTAAGTTTTTCACCCCTACAGAATGTGATTACATGTAAAAGAGTACTAGTATCAGAATATGATGTTACCTGCCATTCCATTCGAGTACTCCAAGACCACAGTAGCTCTACTGATTTAGGGCGCATTTGGATGGTGCCCAAGCTAGCCACGCCAAACCGTTGGCTTGCCAAAAAAAGGGGAAAGTATCAGTACGGTCTAAAAACAGACTTTACATTTGCTATATATTGAACTAGGAATCTCATTATACAAAAACTTTACAGATGATAACAAAACATAATGCTATTAATTTAACGTAAAAAGTCGTTCATACAAAGAGGACATCCAAGGATAAAAAAGAATAAACACTGCAGCTGTCACAGTCTTCTCATCCGCATCTCCCACAGGCAATCAATATAGAGCATCACCTTAGATTCCTTCATCCTCGGAGTAATCTTCAGCATTTTTTCCGACTAAACATTATGGTTATAGCAAGTGTCAGTATGTCCCGTACTCCACAAATTATGGTTAAGTAATAATATGAAAGCAATAATAATAATAAGACTTACATGAATTTATTTACATAAATGCATAATTTAAGTAAAACATTGAAATAAAAACAATAGTAAATGACTAAAAGTAAATAACCTCGAGAATTTAACATTCTTGACCTCAAACGAAGTTGAATGTCTCAATCGAAGTTGACCATCTCAAACATGATTCCTACAACCATGAATGACCCATCCAAACACAAGGTTTTCCAAAATATTATAATCATGTGTGTCATTCCTTACCGCTCATGATAGTAAGCACAACTGATATGTCAGTTTTACACTCTATAGAAGTTGTATATTTTACCCGTAAGATGTGATTATTTGTTATGCTCATATTAGCTAGATACTTACACACTTCCAAGGTGTGCAATCAGGATTCTCACTGCAAGGCCTTTACAAAATTTCTTCCAAGAAGTGTCTACCTGTTGAGGTTTAATTGCCGAAGTGACACAAATATCCTCAATAACGGAAGCCCGCTCTTGTGCCTTACAGTTCCATGGAAGAGAATTCATTCCCCGTTCCACCACCTGATCTACACTATATTGTGAGAAAACTAATTATTCAGTCAGATCTATCTCATACAAAGCTTGTGATTATATTATAAAGCTCAGTCTGATCGCACCATGAACTAATTCTTAATTGACTTAAGCAAGACTATTGTCCACATGCCCTTTGCAACCAACACAACCCCTTGCACAATTGCCTAGTCCATGTTGATAAAAACACAATTTTGTCTTGTTGCATAAAACCTTTATCAAGTTATCAAACAAAGTTTTTTCCAACCATGACTAAGCAGTAATACTCTTGATCCCAAAAAAAACCAAGACGATAAGGTAGATATGAGAAAGCTAAGTTATTACCTATCATAGGTTTTCCACCGACAACTATAAGCATGCACTTTTATAAACGAAAACATTTACAAACATATGATTAAAATGCATCAAGGCTAACTTGCTTTCACCCCGGTGTGATCACCGGGGCTTCACCGGGGCTTTGAATTCCTAGTCCTGAAAACCTAAAATCTTCCTCCGGGACGGCGACATCTAATCACAAAAGAAAATAAGACAATAAACACCAAAATACAAGAAAAGAAGCTAAAAATACAACAAACAACTCAATTTACTGACACTTGAAAACGGTGGAAGAGCTAAAAACACAATAAACAACTCGATTCCCTTATGTAATTTTTGGTGAATTATTAGTGAAAGGTTTTCTTTTGCTTTTTTTTCTTTTTTCCTTTCTTTTTCTTATTTCCCAAAGCCTCAAATCTATTCTTTTAGTTTATTAAAAAGGGACCTTAGGACATTATTCAATACTTTTGTTGAGAAGTTTTTATTTTGTAAAATTTAAGATGTTACACGAGAGCATTTGGCCACCACCGTTTCGCCCACATGGGCATGAAAATGAAACGGTCTCGTGTGCCTGGCGCTGGGGCACCCCCCCCCCCCACACCCAAACAAGCCTTTACACTCCAACGGATTCCAAGGTGTGACGTGTTCTACTCACATTCCACCTCCAGCTCCATAACATTCTTTATCGTCACAGTTCCAAACCAAACATCACCAAATCTCAGAGCACACAATCACCAGCTGCAAAAAAGGAAAACTGCATCCATTCCGCTCCCTTTGACAATTTTGCAAATATACCGCTGAAACACGGTCTGGGGAGCGCAACAGCAGCGACCTTTTCTGTCAATTTTGCAATTAAAGAATTCAAACATTTGCTCTGGGGAGCGCAGCGGCAGCGATCTGTTGACATACAGTAGTTGCTCAAAAAACGCAGGCTAAACAATACTGACATAATTATCACTTAATGCTAGCTAAAATTATACGAAAAAATACGGGAGCTCAAATTTGGATCACCCAGAATATTTCATTTAACGACTGTTCCTGAAGGCTTGTCCATAGATAACCGGCGCACAACGCTACTGGTTTAGTCCAAACCAGACTGATGGGGGTACCCCAAGAGAGCAACCCCTTGGGAGGATATATAGGACCCATACAACAGTGCAACAGTACAGCAAAGTTCAATTTAATGGTAAACTACCAGTAGATATGTCTAAGCTAGTCGATATTCAAACTACTTATCAGCAGGTAACCCAAAGAAACCCTGGGTGACGCTTTTCGGTGTTTTCCCAAATCCACCACTGACTTTCAGCATGGCCTTAAACTTTACCTCCTCGCGCTTTACTTGGTCCACGTGGTTTAGAACATTGGAGAGAATCACACTGTAATTTGAAGTATCAGATAAGGGGCTGGGATCTGCAAGCTCAGCTCTTTCAGATTCAAGCTGCCTATATAGGCTGAGGATGTAATCTTTCTGGGAATAAAGCTTCTGCTCTGCCAGCCTATATTCTGCTTCCTGAGATTTCTTTAGTTCTTGAAGGGCAAGATCTATCTCATCCTCAAACTTGGCAGACATGACATTGTGATCACCAGTAATGTACACTGGAAGATTTTCAACAGCCATTTGTAAATCATCAAGCAGTGGATCTATTATATCAGGATGCCCCGGCAGTGTACCCTCTTCTGGAATTTGCTGAGCCCCAAGCACAGTCACACCACTGGTAGGTGAGGAATTCTCTCCTACATTACATATAAAGAAAATAGACAAATTATGCACAAGAAGTAAATGGAGCAACAATGCCAATACACTAGTTATCCAATTGTTATGACAGTCCTCCAAGGTTTCATTAAGTGCCCATTATTCAAATTATATTGGAATGCTGGATCGCAAATAACATGAGGATTAGTCATTTTTACATCACTGAGGCAAGCATAGGTATTACATCACTCAGGCTACACTTTGTATTTTCTAAACTAACGTTTGTGCAGGACACATCTCAGATAGATTTGATTTATATGATCCCAAGATTCATCATAATCTACGGATGTTTCTCAGAACTATATAGAACACCAAATGTCCAAGGCATTGCAACTAGGCTGAGATTTTTTCGACTGACATTCATAGTCCTAGAACAGTATTTGGTCTTAATATTGTTCTATCCTTCTATGATTAGTTGCAACCAAAAAAATAGTTGCAAAAGATAAGGTTACCTGCACTGAGTGTTGCCCTGCCCTCATCATCTTCCATTTTCCAAACCTCAACAATCTCAACACCACATTTCAGCTGCATTAAGCAATAGATTGCCAATCCATAGCGTCAGATACTCAAATTACTGAAAATAGGGCCCATAAAGTATGATAAACGAAGACAAAAATGGGTTACTGACAGTGTGTAGCATCCCCAGTTCAGCACCAATCATAGGAGTACTGAACCATAACAACTAGGGCACTGTGCTATTAAGAGATAATCAAATACATCACATTATACCTTCGCCATTGCTGATCCCATATAGTTCTCCAAGCTTTTTGCTCTTGTTTGTCTTGAGCCACGCAAGATGCATAAGCCCGTATTCAGGATAGGTTCGATTTCATCCGTTGATTCGAGAGATTTACATGTTTCCATGAGCTTTTCCACATGCATCATCAAGTTAGTTTTGTTATCACAGCGCCTGCAGTAATATTGCACATCCAAGCCAATACTTCCTCCAACAGTTCCAGCCATGTAACATCGAAGAGCACAATCAAGGTGTGCAACATGACCACAGATGTAGTTCTCTTCCACATCCGCCTCACATTTTATGTAGCTGTAACCTCCAAAAGAATAGTCAATAGTCCTGTGACATAAGATGCAGCAGCACTCACGACAGAAACCAGGCTCTTTGCAGCAGATATCACAAGCCTGTGCTGGTGATGATTCAATAAAGCCTTCTCTCTCAAGGTTGCACAAGGTATTCCTAGCCTTACATGGGCCAGCTGGATCAGCCACCACAGGTTCAGGTTCAGGAAGCCTCACTTGTTGGGTACCTGGAAATATTTAGGTATTAAAGAGCAGCACAAGGCAAGCAATCTGGGAAAAAAAATAGCAGCAAATATGCAAAGACAGCATGATGCATCTTATAATGCGTTAGCATACAAAAGCCAGAATAATCAGCATCTCAAATGATCAAATATTTCCCCCCTTTGGTTTTGTAGTACCACTACATCACTAGATATAACCCCGAGCAATTTCCAGATTAGATATGAAGAAAAAATAAGACAGAAAATCAGTTCAGATCCTTCTTTTGAATGTGGAAAGGTGACTGATGTCCTGTATGCACTAGGATTTAGGGAAAATCACTGAATAAAGGAGAAGAGATCTGATTGTTACCAAGGTTGGGGGCAATAAGGAAGATGGAGTTGGAGCTGATGATGCTCTGGGGCGGGAGCGGACGGGGAAGGAGATAGCACCGCCGCTTCATTTCGCAGCTTCGCTCAAAGGAAGAGGGATTCATCGGCAGCAACAGTTGGCCGGAAGCGGAGGTGGAATGGGTTGGCGGCTAGGGTTTGAGGATTGGGGGAAGTTAGGAATGAGCTCTGTACACCACTATATATATGTATACAACATGGAAAATATAGTATGGGCCCAAACTTATACATGTACAAAAATTAGTAGTGTTCAAAACATGCTAGACATGGAAAATATAGTATGGGCCTAAAACTTATACGTGTACAAAAATTGACACTGCTCAAACATGCCCGCAGCTAAAACCTATTTAAATATCGAAATACTTCCCATATTAGATGTTAACAAATAAAACTTTGTGAACAGACTGAAATCAGAAATGATTTTTGCTAAATTACATTGCAAGGACAGCTACATTGGCTTCACAATAGAGGTAAGTGTAAAAGGAGATTCAATGCATGATAACAACTGCAAATGTGGAAGGTGTAAGAGAATAGCGGGATTGGAAAGTGAGATCAACATCCTGAGAAGTTAGACAACATGTCCATGTGGCCTGTTGCTCATTGACTTTATTATTTACCACCCAATTGCAAATGCAACTCGTACTTTCTACCTTATACACTCAAATGCTCACCTTTTCTAAATGGGTCATCTTTCATACAAGGAATCGAGCGATAGGGGTGAACTAAGTTTGTGACCAACATCCATCATCCAACAAGGTACAAAAGGGAAGGGGGGGGGGGGGAGGGAAGGGGGAGGGTCTACTACACCAAGGAATAAAAAGGAACAGGTTGTGTTGTACAGTTAAAAGGGTATTTTGAATTGTGAACTGCAGATGCATAGGGTGGAGTTGTGGCAATATATTAGGTGCAACACAGTCAGCTACATTTGCACGAACAAGGTGAAGTTCACTTACAAAATAAGCACCTAAAACATAAGAAGGTCTTAAGTACAAAAGCCGCTATAGCAATGACAAAGGTACGGCAATATGAAATTGAGATGATTACAGAAGAAGTTATCAGTAGGTAGATGAAAGGAATAGAAGATCATCAGGCATATTCAGAAAGTAGTGGTACATATTAGCTGCTTCTAAAAAAAAATTGATACGAGATCCAACGGAAGTGTTAGATCTATATATTGCTCTGTGTAATATCCCCAGAGTATAAGGGGTTCTTTGCATATTGTAATTTGTACATGTATATATACTGGTTCAGGGCCTCCAGGGAATACAAGTTGTTATTTCTAACATGGTATTAGAGCTAGGGGTTTTTTTTTTGACGCAACAACTCGTCCTATCTAGATCTATTCCACGTCTTCTTTTCCTTGCCCGACCCGGCTGCTTTCCTTAGCTACACATCATTATCTATAGCTGCTATTGTGCAAATGTATAGAGAATAAATATGAAACAAATGACTTCCAAAGGATGGGTAGATTTCTATCTGCGGAGGCACCCATATGCCACTACATGCTATCCACTATATCAGTTGTTGTGGTGCTCTATAGGTATACAGTGAATCTCCTTTGTGCACAAGCACGTGCTGCTTATTACTATAAGAGCTGTTATGGTTCCGCTATAAGCCCCGCAACTGCACATGCTCAACACAACAGACACTTATAACAGCTTTCACAACCCATAATCTGGCCCAATAGTGGCATAGTGCCTCAATGAAGTAATATTTAAACACTAGTTACATGACCACTAAAACAACATAAAATGTAAAAGAAAAGTATAACCTTTTTGTATCCTGTGTCCTTTAGCAGGGATCCTCCAGATAAACATAGAAAAGAATGTGCTAGGATCAACATCTGGGAACTCTCCCTTAATAAATTCTTCAACTCGTAATCTACTTGCAAATGCTGTCTTTTTACCAGTAGCATCACGAAAACGTGAGGGCGGCATAAGATACCTGTTCACAGTTGGATGCGTAACAGAAATCAACAGCACATATAAACTTCACTTTCTTGGCACAACCATATATAGAATGAATAATTTAACTGCAGACCTTGGTTGGTCCAATGCAAAATACAGAATTGATGCCCACTATTCATTTTCTTCTCTCTACGCAGTGCAAAACTACTAAAATTCGGATCCAACCTAATGGGCCTTGATAGGAGCATCACCTGTCAGCCCAGTGGCCCCCTACAGCAGCCCTGTATCCCACTTTCCAGTACCATTGATCTCCAGGACATGGCCAATTTTCAGGAGCATAGGGCAGACCTTTACCAAATGCATTGGCATGAACAGGTATGGCAACAATGCCAGCCTCAGTTCTGCACAATTCTGATAAATCAAGTTCCCCAGATACCGCCTCATCAGGGACCTGAAAGCAAAGAAGAATCTCATGAGAGCATAGCTAAAATTGCACAAAATGCAGCAAATGCAGAAACAAACTTGCCCCCGTTGTATATCCCAATTCCCTATAAATTCCCATGATAATTGGGAAAGGGAGGAGGAAATACTAGAAATTTTCATACACTGGTCTGGAGAAAAGGGAATTTTTCTTTCACTCACCAAGTGAACCCAAATTACAATGGTTCCTACTAGCCTTTTCACCATATGCAATTAAATAAAACTATAACCCATTAATAATAAAACTGATTTCAAGGCCTCCAAGTTATGCAAGCAATATATTCCTGATGAGCAACAGTACTAATCTCCGAAGATGGTGAGCAAGATGAAATTTAGTTTTCTAGGAACAAAAAGTTATGCACATTTACGCACATTGACATCTGCAACCCAACATATTAAAAAAGACATGACTAAGTAGTCACGTCAACAGTTAGTATACACTGAGACATGATTGAGCAGCACCAAAATTTTCCTAAGAATTTTCTTCCTGGTCAAAGAACAAATTGCATTAATCCCTCATTGGTTTGGCAAAAGAAACCAAAAGAAAAATAACAAGATGGAATATTTCAATGCAAAACAGTCAAAGAGTTTAAGACATTTCCGCAAGATAACAATAGGTGGCATATAGCTAGAGGTTAAATTAATGTTATGGTTGTTTGAATAGAACTATTATTTATAAGGAAACAGAAAACTAGAGAAATTAAGTTCATCAGCAGATAGCAAGCACCATAAAAGAGTATCTAAAATACCAATTGTTGTCGAACTATTTTTTTAGATATAAAAGGCACAAACTATTTACATTAGGTATAGTGTTGTTAAACGCCGCGACCAAATCACCCACCACACGATTGTAGCAGAGTTAGTAAAAGGGCTCAGTCCGTGACAAGTGAATCATGGGGCTAAGGAGACATGTCAGCCATTCTGATATTGATGATGAACCAAACGCTTTCATAGGAAAGAATGGCACAACTAAAGTTACAGGTGGCAAAGCTAAGCATCCAGCGTCAATATTACCAAAGCCACTTCCTCGGTCAATCGATGAGAACAAGCAGTAACGTCAACAAAATAAATTTATGCTTGGTTAATAATTATTAAGGTCCAAAGATCAATACCTCACTTTCATTCACCATATGATTTGAATTTTCGGCAACGTTATATTCCAAACCATTTGGTGCAGTACGTTGAAGCCTCTCCTTTGGCGGTTTTTTACGCGCCTTTTTGTTTGGAGCACTTCTTGAATTCTCGGCAGCTGGACGTTTCTCCTTATCCTTACCAAATAGCTCCATTAACCTATCATGATGGTCAATGGTCTTCGTCATCCATTTTTTCGCTTCTGGTTTTCTCTACAAGATCAAAGCAAAGGATTTATGTCGGGTCAGGGATTCTCAACATCTTTTTTTCTCAAACAAGTTTAAACATTTACAAGAGTTGTCTGTCAGCATCTACTCTTGACTGATTGATAGCACACAGACCTCAACTAACTCTCTCCAAACGTGCGGGTCGGCATGGAACCTCTTGCTCTCTGCATTCCACTTAATTCTACTATCTTCGCCCAAGAGGTTTTTGCACTCATGGAAAGAGTCCTTGATATACTTGAGGCGGTTCTTGATGTTGTTACGGTCGATCGCCACCCCAAACCTGTCACCAACCCCGTCGATGATGTTATCATATGCCACCGAGAGGAACTTGCTCTCACCCCTGTTCCCGATGGCCTGCTGGTGGAGCAGCGAGTCGATGAGGTACTCATTCATCTTCTCAGACCAGAACACCGCGTCCCGGGCCGGAGCATGGCCGGGCTTAATGGGGGACATGTGGATTCAGCAGAACCCCCCAAAAATCCTGGAAAAAAAAAAAACACTTCACCGTCCTTGCTAAGCTTGATCAGTTGATCCTGCGCGCTGGGAGGAAGAACCTAATCGAACCACGGATAGATGGATTGATTAGTAGGGCACCATGCATCACGCAATTCTACGACTAACTGGATGGAAAGATTCCAACAAAAACCAACTCGTCCCCGGAACAGTCCGCCCAAGCAAGCTAGGATTACTCACCAGCTAAAGAAGAAATCAATCCACTGCCGGATGGAGCTCCATTCCACTCCACGGGGCCGAGGGAGGAGCCGCGCTCTGGCGGCAGCGCCTGAGGAGCGGCCGGCGGAGGATCAGCCGGGGAGAGGGGGAGGGACCCGCGGTGCTCGGCAGAGCTGAGTCGAGAGTCTGGGGACTCGGGAGAGCGTTGGTTGTTCGGTCGGGGCTGGATGTAAATGGTGGAAGGAACACAGTGGGAAACGAAGATGTAGGGAAATGGTTGGACCATCTTCAACTATATTCTTTTTTTTTCTCTATTTTTATTCACTCTATTTTCTCTCATCTCCAACAATTTTCTTTCAAACGAAATTGCAAAATGAAATAAAAAAGAATCTTGTCTTGAAGGGAATGACTCTGGGAATCCTATCATAAGAGAAACCGTTGGAGCGCAGAAAGGAACAAAAATCCCTTCATGACGGAAATTTCCCCTGCGAGGAGAATCCTTTGGGCATGGTCTTACGATTTTAACGTCACTCTAATTTTATAACTTATAAATAAAATTAACGAATTCACGTATTAGTAATAAAGTCATCGTGGCTTTTAATATTACATGATATTGATACTCTCAGATGGAGAATGAATGTTGAAGTGTTAAAAAAGTTAGATCTCCAAGTTAGGTTGGGTTGGGCCGGAACTTTTGCCCAGGCCTAGCCTGGTAATACAATGCTCGACTCATTTCGTCGTGTTGGATTTGTCATGATATTCTCATCTCATTCTTAGATCATCGGTTGATGACAATAACCTACGATGGAGAAAAAGCGTGTGTGCAATTCAACTTGAATGCGTCTTATGAGCCATCCATATGCCATTGATTTTATAGTACATCTTTGAAGACAGGAAGAGAGTAGCAAAGCTACCACAACTTGGATTGAGATGGCAAGAATGACGTAGCAAAGAGATAACCAACTAACCAAATCATGAAAAAAAAACACCTGAGGTAAACAAGAAACATGGAGAAACATTGAAACTGCTAACCTACTTGTACAACACCCATCTAGGGGTTACAAGGAGCGGTGAGAAAACATGAGACTCTTAGTTTTGGAGGGGGAGGTGCCTCAGAAAAGAAAAACTTGACCCCCATGCAAAGTCAAAAGTGCTCTATTTCATTTGTTGTGCTTGCATCTTGCAAGCGTCTAGACCATGATGCTATTGCGACGTTACTCTTGCTCACGTCTCAGTCATCGTATTCAATTGTTTTGTTGCATTTTTGTATTGTCGTGACGAAAGTTGGTAAACTAATTGGCGTCATGTAGAGTGCGAACTGCAACCCGACTTTTCACCTCGCAATGGACTGTATAAGATGCATTAAATTAGTCTATTTTCAAACTAAGAGCAACTCTAGGAATTATAGACAGTAGATAGCTCTTATTACTATAGTATGTAGAAAGAAGAAAAATGAATGAGATGAAGATGAACCTAACTAGAGGGAAATCTTACTCACATGGAGAGGAATCTTAGAGATAGCGTTTAAGGAAAAAAAAAAAGAGATAGCACTATGTATTGTGAGATATGAAAAATTGAAAACGAAATCTTTTAAGAAGTATGCTGAGAAAAATAAGAAATAGTAGATAGAGGTAACCACCGAAGATACTTAAAAAGACATTATCGTGTTACTAACACATCATCGACTAAAGATAAACCATTTTTAAAAGAATAGAAGGGAGAAGACCCATTTTGAAAAAAAGAATTGTTCGCTCAAAGTACCAAATTTCATAATAACTTGTTTGTTTTCTAACCAAAATCATACAAACATATTTCTTAATAGTCCTCGTTATCGAGCATACATTCCAGAAAAAATTCCTTGCATGCCATAGAATATTACACTTACCCTAATATGCCATCGAAAATATAGAGTTTACTTATGTGCCACCACTTTAGTTTTGCCTTCCCTTTCATGTTATTTTCTTCATCTCTATTTTACTCAAGTCACCATTAACGCTAGCTGCCCTGTCAGTTTTATGAAAAAATGGCCGAAATGCCCTACCCCCTTGACGTTTCTTCTCTCTCACATCGCCTGTCTCCCACCCATCCGTCTCTCTCTCCAAACCGAGGCACCACCACACCATAATCACCGAGACCGAGCTTGAGGACAAGGCGTGGGTGGTGGTGGCGTTGGTCGAGGAGGGCAGGCTCGGGGAGGAGGACAACGAAGACTAGCTCTTGATGCTGGCACTGTTGTATCCTGGTGCTGACTTAGGTTGGCCCTCGAACCGAATAGAGGAGACTAGAGACATGTTGAACACTGCTTCAATCTGATGGCCAAAATGATTAAGGTGATGGACAAAAAAATAGTGATGCCAATTTTTACAAGGACACAAAGCAGTCCTATCTGATATTATGATTTTTTATCCAACACCATCGAGTATAAAAAGGATATTGTACTTTCATATATTTCTTCTTGCTGAGACATCGAGATAAATAAATATCTATATCTACACTCATATATAATTGATCAGTTATAACTGATCCAAATGATCTTTACTGTCTATCTAAATTGATAAAATATCATCATACAAAATTAAAATCCATTCTACTTTTAAAAATACTATCAATCACCATTTATTTATCTAACATACTACCATTCCATTTGGCTCCTCTCTCTCTCCTCTGCTCTGCTTGTCCTGAGCCCGCTGATTCGAGCGCAGAGAGCGAGAGAGGTTGACGGTGATGGCTGGTATAAGCTCATGGGATCCAATCCTACTCTCCGACGACGACGAGCCGGTCGCCGCTGCCGAGCACGAGCAGCCAAGTGGGAAAACACCGTAGCCGTGTGGAAGGCCGGGCTGAGGGCGTTCGGCAGAAACCACCCGCCGGCCAACTATACGTCAATCTCAAGTTCGAGCGACGACCCCGTCGTGCGTGTACAGCAAGAAGCTCCCCAAGATCCAGGCCGCCCTGAGGCACGGGCGCCTGTCCATCGGCGGTAAGCACCTCGGCAGGCGCATCACGGCGGCCCTCACGGACAGCGAGCTCGACACCATCATCGACGACGATCGCACCCGCAGGCTGGACGTGCCGGTGTTCGACCGTGATGGGAGGCAGTATGACTTCAGGTGCGTGTACGCGGAGGACACAGGCTTCTACAGCCTGGTCGGGGCCGCGGTATACGAGCGGTTCATGCCCTCATGGTCGACAACAACGTGGTCCGCGACGTCGCGGAGCTGGGCAAGGAGCTGTTCATGGGGGTCTGGGCGTTCCGCGCGCCGGCACTGAGCAGGGGTAGGCGGTCCGCGAACGACCACCCGGACGGGGCCCTCGGAATGGTGATACTGTTGATCTGTTCTTCGACCTCGACGCCGACGGTCTGGGTGACGAGCTGTTCGACGACGACAGCCTCACCATCAAGCACTTTCCGAGGCACTATCCTAAAGTGCCAGAAGGCTACATGCTAGAGTAGTAACGGGTGCAAGATATGCGTTCTTGATAAATGAGTGCGATGACTTTACGATTAGAAAATTTCATTCTTGAATTGTATAGCTTAGTCCATTACCAAATATGAATGATATTATAGCGATCTTTGTTGTATTTTCATTAATTTTAAACGATCATTTGTACAATAACACAGAGTTCAGCATCTAAACCATAGAAAATCTGCATCTCCTTGCTGTGCGTTGAAAGATGTGATATATCTAGGTAGAGAATAGTTGGGATTAACAAAGTTTGCTGAGCAAGCTCCCAGTCTCACAAAGAAAAGGCATAACTCATCTAAATTTACGCATTATTTATTGAGAATTGAAGGCATGATTCACAAATATATTTGACTGTGATCATTTCTATCATTATGTACTGCCTATCACGGCTTGTTTAAATTGTACCAATGTAACTATCGTGAACAATCTTTTGATTTCTTTAAGTAGTTAGGCCAGCTCAAGTGACAACGGTATCGAGTGCTACAGTACTCAATACGATCTCATGTGTAGGGGTGAAAACGGATCGGATACGGATGAATAATGATTATTCCATATCTTTATCCTTATCTTTTATTGGAAATGAAAACGAATACGGAAATCCCAAATACGAAAATGAATATGGATAGTATCGAAAACAAATATGGTGCGAATATAAATCAAATATAAATATAGATCTAGATATCTGTCAAATGATAAAGACCCTTTAAATTACACATAAATTTGGATTACAACCATATCAAAATTTGAGACAATTGAGAGTATAACATGTGGGATCCACTTGTCATATAAAATTTTTCCTATCAAAATATAGTCAGGCAGGGTCTTGTTTTGTAGATTTAATTATATGATAATAATGGTATAGTAAGATTATAAGTCAAATTTATAGTTTAAAAAATATAGTTATTTGAATCTTGTTATCTCTAAGTTCTAAATCGAAAAACTAAAAACAGATATTATCCGTTTTGAATTGATCATATATCCATTTTGTATCCGTATCCGGTCCAAAAAGCGTTTTTGCTTTCGTATCCTTATCTGGATAAAGAATATTGAAAGTGCATCTAGCCTCTATGTGTGACTTTGGTAATTAATGATAATACTTATGGACTAACAATTGTGTTTAGTTTATTAGTAGGTTGTTCCATATGTGATGCGTGGAGGAGAGATATGTGATGAATGAGCTTTAGTAATGTTCGGGTAAGTTAATGACAATACCTATGAACTAATAATTATGTTGAGAATTGTTATTAGGTTATTCCATAGAAGATGCATAAATGATTAAGTGTGGATTCGTTAAGAATTGCCACGAGTTCAAAGAATTGCATCAAAATCATTGAGATCTTAGTGATGCTCATAAGAGGAAATACAAACTCATAGAAAGATTGGCGATATGCGTGAATGCTAAGTTACTTATGGAGATCAAGTAGCTCAGGGTATGTCATTGTCAATAGAGTTTTTTAGATTAACACATGTGATTTGTGTTTGAGAGAGAGTTGAGGTTAGGATCTATAAGAAGACATAAGTTGAATTGAAATCATATATAACAAGAGTGAAGAACAAGAGTGAACTCTATATGTAATAAAGTGAATTTCTTAAAGATATTGAATACAAAATGATTTTTCTATGGTAAGACAGTGAAGAGCAAGCAAGACTCGGCTGTGATGGACCATCCGTGATGAAGAGTAAGCAAATAGCTTAGCGCCGAAGGACCAAGTCGGTGGTGAAGAGCAAGTGAAGGCTTTTGCGCCAATACTATGAGAGGCCATAGGAAGCTATGGGTGATTTGCATGAATCAAATAAAGAATCAAGAAGAAATAAGTGACGATGATATAAAGTTGTCAACTCTCTAAGTTTGAAGGAAATGAGTGGTACTTGAAGGTATTCAAAGGCTCAATGTGATTCAAACGCGTTTTATCTTTGAAACTGAGAATAGGTATGCCGCACTATTAAGAGGGATACAACATAGAGCTATTATCGTGTCTCAGTGCTCAAGAGTTTCTAATCAACCCAAAGTGAGAGTTCGCTTTAGGAATCCGGTGCGGAAAGTGTGGGAGTGTCTAAATTAGGTTTTAGAGTGTTACTAGTTTGATCCTATATGTTTAAGATCATGATTTCAGTTGGGATGTGTAGCTCTCTGAATAAGCTTTTCGTATAGTCCAAAATCATCAAAATCGGATATCAGGATCAAAAGTTATCACCGTTCCAGAGGATCAGTTTTGCTGAACTCAGACATTCCGAGTTGACCCGGATACTCTGGGTTGGCCGGAGTCTCCAGGTTTAGCTCTTAGCCAAGTGGTCTATTAGAACCTAAGTGTTTTACCCGGATACTCTGGGTTGACCCGGAGACTCTGAGTTCTAGTAGTTGTTTGGACCCTTCGAGTTGTACTCAGGTCAAGATTCTCGATTACGCGTTCAAGTGCCAACCCGGATACTCCGGATCAGTAAAAAAATTGTGTAACGGTTAGTTTTTTTGAAAATGTTATATGTAACTCCTCACCCCCATCCTTGTTTGTTGCTGCTTGGGCACGAAAGAAAAATCTTCTAGAGCTAAAAGAACTCTCTCTCACTCCAATGTAGCGTGTGATTTGAGAAGAAAAGTGAGTTGAATTGAGAGATTGCAAGTTTGATTGCAAGTGAATGTATCTCCTATCTTGAGCACTCGGGTTTATCGGCAAGAAGTTCGTGAAACATTTGTTACTCTTATGGATTCAATCCCCTATGCGGCTAGATATCGTCAGCGAGCACCTAAGGTTGTGGTGTACCGCAGAAAGTTTATGAAGGCTTCGATTTCACCTCCGAAAGAGAGAAATCAAGAGTGAAAACCCATACTCAAGTGTAACCGAGCTTGAAGAGGAAAATAGTTGAGAGAGACCTGGCTCAAGTATGACCGAGTCCCTCAACGAAGACGTAGGAAACTCTAAAGGAGGTGTCCGAACTTCGGAAAACAAATTTTGTGTCTCCTCTCTTGTATTCTTATTTTTGAGTTCGTGCTTAATATTTATGTATATTACTCGATCTATTTACTTATGTGAAATTAATTGTAGATTCTCCGTAAATCTACTTGGAATCATAATTTGGAACACACGACTTCATTCAGTTTGAGCTAGAAGTTCTTAGTCGCTCTTTAATTTCAATTTTAAGTTCATTCTCTGTTAAATCTTGAAATTTTGGATTTAACCGGTAAGGTCCGGATTCTGTATAATTAGATCTAAACTCGGAGGTTCAAGATTAAATCTGGAAATTTTTAATTAGGATTTTCTTGTATATCTTTTGTTAGTTTTGAATAATCTTGATCACTTTAGGATTGTAACTTTACACTTGTTTAAGGTGATTGTGCACTAGTTGAGCCTAATATATTTATGATTTTCACTTGTAAAAAATCCGTTAGTTTATTTTTCGCTGCAAGTTTAAACCAACGATAAAAGGGGACAATTTTTAAAAAAAACACATATTCATTCCGTTTAAAAGATATCATTGTCCTTCTAAATATTCATATTCATATCCAGATAAGACCATTCGTATCCATTTTTTCGAAAATGGAGCGGAAAGCTCCGTTTTATAGGCTACTCATTAGCCCCGACGTTTTTCAACTGCTACAGTAGCAATATAGTGCTGCGAGGAGAGAGAAGTGGACTCCAGATTTCATGATTCTCTCTCATATCTGTATTACTGTTTATAGAGGATGATTATGAGGCTAAAAGTAGAACAAGAGTAATGAAAGGTAGCGAATAAGGTAACCGTTGGAGATGAAAAAAAATAAAGATATTGTAATAGTGTTAAAAGATATTATAATAGAGTTATAGAGTATAAATTTTTAAAATACCTGTTAGAGGTGGGCTTAGTACAGCTCTGTACAAATACTGCCATCCTGAACCGCTAGCTAGCTGGGGAAATTTTGAAATCTAACAATTAAGAGGGTGGTAGTACATGATCTAGAACTGCAACGGAAGTACGTCAAGGAGATGAAAGTATATTGCACTAGGGTAGTTTGAAAGAAAGAAAAAAAAGTGTATCAGTAATAGTATGATGTTGGAAGCTTTGTGGGTACCCTGAGAGTAGCACCCTAACATTGTCATGAAACTATATAATACATGTGACTATGTTGTCGTAAACCTGGCGCAGTAAGACATGTCTAAGTGAGGCCAACTACATGCTGTCGTATGTTTTACCGTAATACCAAAATATTGCTAATAAAGCGAAGGGTCTGAGGATAACTTCTACTCGAGTTAATCAAAAGGTTAACGTATAAAGTTAGATCCCATTTGTCTTAAAAAAATACTATCAGTCATTATTTATTTGTCTTCCATAATAGTTATCAATCATCATTTATTTATCTTCTATAATAGATATCTTCTTTCATCCGATAATGCATCTCCTTCAACTTCAATCGACACACAATTTTTTTGCGACTAAGACTTTGAGCGGATGCACGGCGCCTCCAATCTCGACAAATAACGAAGCAGTCACGGCCGGGAGATTGACGCTCCTACCGCTACCGCACACCTTGCTGATGAAGGAGACGACAGGGAGGTTGAGTCCAAAGGTGAGTACGGCACCTTTCAGATAAAAGGGTATTGATATGAACTATGAACACCATATTTCACAATCTTTTCCTCCAAAAAATCATTATCTCGTAAGATCAAGCTTCGGATTTTCTGAATGACCACCTTTATTCATTTTTTCATTCTAGGCATTGATAGAGTTCTTCTCACCACTGGAGAAATACCAAAGAACACTAGATGATACATAGATGCTAAACCTTTGACCAGACTACCGCTAAAACCACTATTCTGTTATGTTCTAATTAGCTTGCTCGTGATGGGAGTGATCTCATGGCATAGCGGCCTTGATATTCTGGGTGGACTCCTCTAGGCTTTTCAGTCCTACAGGAGTAGCAGCTTCACACAACTGTGTAACAATTGCGCTTCCAATGATCACACCATCTGCTCCCCAGCCTGCAATCTGTTTTGTAAATAGTGAAGTTGTCAAAAGGCTGAACATAGATAATATTGTAATCATGCTTTTAATTTAACAAAGAAAGTTGCCCGAGTCTAATTCACCGGCTTCACATGCTCTGGTTTTGATACGCCAAAGCCAACGGCCATAGGTTTGTCTGTAACCTGTAAAGTCAGGAAGATACGCATTCTTGAACTTAAAAAATTCTACACAACTACTTCATTGTACACTGATCAGAGTAGTCTGCTAACCTGCTTGATCTCCTGAAGATGTTCTACACGTGAGTTTACATTTGAGAGTGCACCTGCAACTCCAACAGCACTCAGCTGCTTAACGTACAAGTTAGTAATGACACATGCAATTTAGTGCCAGTATTCACTAAACAAATTCAAGTGCCATGGTACAATATGGTGGTGAATTTAAAGAAAACTGAGTAGATTGGCTCGCTACCCTTTACCCGTTCATACTACAGTGCAAATAGAAGTGTAGATAAGAAAATTACATAGAGAAGTAATTGAATAGTAGCATAATATATATGTTTGTTGTCTAAAATTATTATTTTATGAAAAATAGATAGCACAATAAGGATTAATATAAGTACTAATTTGAAAAAATAAGGTCACGAGGATTTTTTTGCCGGCGATTAGAGTTTTTGGAGGGAAACGTTGGATTTCTCTGATCTCACGTGTACGAGGAAATAAATGAGAGAGGTGCAAAAGGAAAAATTACATGCAGAGGTAATTGAATAGCAGCACAACATATAGATTCATTATCCAAAATTCTTTTGTAGAAAATGGGATTTTTTGTCCAGCGATTGGAGTTTCTAGAGACATGCTTGATTTCTCTGGTCCCATGTGTGTTAGGGAATAAATGAGTAAGATATTTTGTTATTATTTTTTAGAATAAAATAAATAAATATTTTATTTTTTGTTAAATAGATGGCAACAATAACTACAGTATACACTGTGCTGCCACAGTACAATCCCCACATCCGGAACAGTAGCTGCATTGAGGGAGAGCTACTAAGAGCTGGCCGATCCTATCCCTTTGGGATATATGAGCTTTCCTCCATATTCTTTTGATGAACATCAGAACAAAATTGAGATGACAATTTGTTTGGTGTTTGATTAATGTAAGACATGACGAAGGGGACATGTTCCTGCTCTGAATTTGCTTCGTCAGATGTTCTGTTGTACATATCAAAATTTCAGAGTTTAGAAAATTCCAAAATTCCGGAGAGAAACGAGATTCAGTGTTAGCAATAGATAATATTATTAGCAGTTTCTGAATTTCACCTTTTGATCTGATGGTATAGAAATATTTTGGTTCTACGTATTCTACTCTAAATTTGCTTCGTCATGTATGCTACTGTACATATCAAAATTTCAGAGTTAAAAAAGTTCAGAAGTTTCAGAGAGGAACGAGTTTCAGTGTTAGCAATAGATAATATCAGTGTTCAGAAAAACGAGTTTCGGAACCAGAGATTAGTAATACTATTATTTTTCTTAGAACTGTTATACCGTTTTTCCACTTTATATATTTTAAAATAATCTAAGCATATGTTAGATTAAAACAATACATAATCATATTGGTTATTTTACTTTAGTTATGTAGTATTGTAATATGTGATTGTAAATATTTACATCGTAGTTTGCTTAAAATTTTAACTCTTGTTGCTATGTTATTGATTTGATATGCATGTTTTTATTGTAACATTATTAATAACACATGTGTTCGTGGATACTTACTAGCTCTTGAAAAATAAACGAGTTATAACATATTTGAACGATCTCCACCGTATATCTTACACGATCAAATAGTTTATAATTAAAGTTGATCCCTGTCGAAGGATTAACTCCTGTCGCAGGGATCCCGAGAGACCCCTTTTTAGAGATTCGGTCGGGAGATGATCCTGAATAAGTTCGTCGGAGAAATGAATGAGAGTAAATGCAACGGTCGGTGGGGGGGGGGGGGGGTGATGACCTAGTGCAAGGAGAAATGAATGCACCGGAATTTAGATAGGTTCGGGCCGCTCGGGGGCGTAATACCCTACTCCTGTATGGATGCGATAACTGTCCTGAGAAAGTCCCTCAAGGATGTTGCTGGTTACAAGAATATTGGCCTAACTAAGAGCTTGAGGCTCCTTGTTCTTCGGTAGGGACTGCGCCTTGTGCTTTGTGTTCGTCTATGGTTCGGTTCTTGCTATGTTCGTCGATCCTTGGACCTATCTTCTCTTCTGTGTGCTGGCTCTTTTTGTACTCGCCGGCTGAGACATGCCCAGAACGGGAAGAAGGGGGGCACAAGTTCCGAGACGCCATGACTGTGAAATACGTTATTATTTCTTCTGGGTGAAGTGACGGGGGTGGAAAAAACGCCGCACGCCCGGTCACCTGTCACCATAAACGCCCTGGCAATGGGCGCCGTGGAGAGGGCCCACCGGGCAGCCGCAAAGCAACCCGGTGTGCCCGCCCTGTCTTGCTCCTCTGCCATAGCAGGGCGGCAGACGGAACGCCTTGATCCCTGCGATGTTATCCCGAGACAAACCGGATGATACGGGACGGGACTCGTGCAATTAATAGCCCCACGCCTCTTTGCCAAAATATGGCAGGGACTGACACCACGGCGGGAGCAGTTGGAGATGTCAAGCCACGCACGCTCATTAAATGCGGTCTCGGACCTCTTACTGGTGGACACCTCATCGGTGGGCCCCTCGGGGGCCTTTCTGGGTCGTCGGGGCACCGAGTGCTCGGGGGTGCTGTTCACCTCCCCGAGCACTCTCTCCCGAGAATGCCTATCATTGTCCTCGGAGTACCGGGTGCTCGGGGGTACTGTTCACCTCCCCGAGCACTCTCGCACGATCCTTCGGGGGATCGAGTGCTCGGGGGCTGCCACGTGCAGCCCCGAGCACTCTCTCCCGAGCACTCTTACGCGGATCCTCGGGGAACTGAGCGCTCGAGAGCTGCCGCACGCAGCCCCGAGCACTCTCTCCCGGAACTTAGCTCTTCTGATCATCGGGGGACTAGGGTGCTCGGGGGTGACCGGGCACCTCCCCGAGCACTTTCTTCCCGGTACTTAGACTCTGTGGATCATCGGGGAACTAGGGTGCTCGGGGACTAGTGACTGTGGCCCCGAGCATCTTCTCCCGAGACTTGAACTTTTCTCATTCTTTAGGAGGGACCTCGTGGGATGGCGCCATGTGGCGGATGGCTGGCCGGACCTCGGGACTCAGGGACCCCCGGTTCCTGATACACTGACAATCTCCTACATCATCATCTCTCATATCTCTCCTACTTAAAAAACACGCAAGGCGTGTTCCGTCCGCCAGGAATATTCCTTCGCTCCGTCCGCAGCACCCGCGCCTTCTCCGCTCCCTCCGAGCTCCGCGACCCCCCGGGAAAACCCACTCCGGGCTTCTCCGCAACAGTCGCTCCGTTCTTCTCCGCAGCACCCGCGCCTTCTCCGCTCCGTCCGAGCTCCGCGGCCACCTCGTGAGGTGAGTAGCACTAGGCGACGTCGAAGGCGACGGTGAGTCGGAGCAGGGCCGCATAGTGGATTTGGGCTGGGCTTGGCTTTACCTACGCAGCTGGATTTGACGAGATCCGCCCAGATCTCGCGTGTGCCCACGCCACCGCCAAGTCCTACATCGCTGTTGCCACCCGCACTGAGATTGAGGACCTCATCGTCGCCAAGCTTGACCTCGAGGAGAAGCAGCAGCACCCGGAAGAGGCAGAGCAGGGACCTCCGAGGAGGCGGACGCGGCGCAGCAGCACCTCCTGCCACGCCCGCTCGTCATTGACCTCCCGACGTCATCGGCGACGTGGGAGGCGGACGGCGAGGGGTTGGAGGAGGTGCCGTCGGATGTGTGGTGCGCGAGCTGGAGGCTGGCGGCAGAGGCCAACTACTTGGCGTCGTGGAAGGCCGTTCCGGTGGAGTGCGCGATTCACATGCGGGACTACGTCACGGGGGTTGCCTACATCACGGGGGTCGCCTACCGCTCCGACCTGGAGCTCGTGGCGCGGGAGTCCTCCGCGAGTGCACCACGCCCATCGGGGATGACGGCCGTGACACCTGGGTGTTCGACGTCGACGAGACGATGCTCTCCAACCTGCCCTACTACGTCGAGCACGGATACGGGTGAACGCCCCTGTTGCCTCGCGCATCCCCATCTAAAAAAATGGCAGAAAATTCCAATTTGTTAGGCATCAGTTTGATTGTGCAATCAATCCTCGTTTGGTACATGCTATCGAAAAATTGGCAAAACTTTAGGCAGGAAACGGAAAAAAAAGTTAGGCATGAATTACTTAATTGAAATGGTCTCACATGTGGTTCCTGATTTCAAAATGGTAGGCTTGAACTGTTCGACCACCACTCGTTTGACAATTGGGTGGAGAGGGGGGAGGCGCCGGGGATCCCCTCTAGCTTGAAGCCGTACAAGGAGGTTCGTGATCTTGGATTCAAGACCTTCCTGCTCACCAGCCGAAGCGAGGCGCACCAGGGCGTCATGGTGGACAACCTGAACAAAGAGTGTTTCCATGATTGGGACAAGCTCATACAGAGGTATACCTCGCACATTGCAACATTTAGCTACCATTGCCAAGGACGCGATTTATGGTGAAATCTTGGGTGCTATTTATTATCTGGCTAACCTGACTTGTTATTGTCCGTTCTAAGAAAAGTATCACTTTACTCTAAAATAGTTCATTAGCTTGGTATTTTCTTCCAAATATTTTATCTGCTCTCTGGTGTTCTTCATGGCATGTGACATTATCTACCATAGATTAGCTAATGGTAGTTAAGGGTCAAAATCCCTTTGATGTATGCTGAAATTGACCCCTCTCCCCTCCCCCAAAAAAAAGAACGCTGAATTTGGCATCTTCGTCTCTGCTCCCCTCGTCCAATGGCCTCCTTGTGACCTGCTCAGGTATGATCCATCAGCAAAGCTACTCATCCCAGTTGCTTTTGCTGTTTGCCACCTGTTCTGTTCGCATCCGCCATGTGCTTGATCAAATGCCTCGACGAAGAATATCACGCACACATACATAGCTTCCTTTTTGCCACGCTAGCGATTGCACTTTATGATTTTCCACCCTCTCGACCTTGCTAATCCAGTAATTTGGTCCACAGCTCGAGAGCTTGTCAGATATCTTGATTGCCCACCTCAAACGTAGCTATCATTGACAAACGAAGGTTCTTGTGCAATGTACAGTACATATGCATCTTGATTCTACTGAATAACCAGTGCAATGTTACCAACAGGCATCATCATAGGCCAATGGTATGCGCAACTGTACACTCTACCCTGCAGACTGTTTTGTCTGTCCGATTAGCTTTTATGATTTCCATAGTTAAGGATACTGTATTGGTTTTAGCAAGAAATCCTACTGTTACAAGTACATCGACAGGAATGTCTGCCATTAGGAGCTAATGCGAATGGAAGTTCGATGACATCATCGTGATCTTGCAACCAGCATTATATTGATGTGATCAGTAACCGGTGCTTGCTCAGGAGGCCACCCCCGCTCTGAAGAACGCTGTTTAAGCTATCCTTGACTCGCTGTAGTGTGGCAAAGGGAGGGCTCCAGTGTAGGCTGTGTAGGGTGACAAGGAGTTAGCCAATCCAAAAGATCAAAAACTGCTGTGGAAAAAATGGGCCTTTTCATATCTTATTTTTTCAGATTACAAACACAGTAAATACACAAGGATTGGCAATCCTAGCTATGTTTTTCTTTAAGGTTGCCAAATTCTTATGTGACAATCTTTAAGGTGGCAGATGATTGATATTTCCTTTTATTGCAACTAACAGATCAAGTTAATACGTAGGTCAAGTTTTGATCCCCTGTCCGAAGGTGGGTAGAGTTTCATCTGTTTGCGGTAGGAATTCTGGGAGCCAAGAGGAGCACCAATGCCATTTTGGAGGAGTTTGTTATTCTTCCTTATGGCTCAAAAGATCATTATGGTAGTCCTCGTGCATGCTGCTCTTGTGAGATTTATCGAAGAGGTCCAATTATGATTGACGGTTGTTAGCAATTGACATCTTCTGTGCTACAGATATATTGCCGTGTGACTTCATGGTGAGTACTGTGTAGTTACCATAGCGATCTTTAAGGTGGCAGATGATTGATATTTCCTTTTATTGCAACTAACGGATCAAGTTAATACATAGGTCAAGTTTTGACCCCCTGTCCGAAGGTGGGTAGAGTTTCATCTGTTTGCGGCAGGAATTATGGGAGCAAGAGGAGCACCAATGCCATTTTGGAGGAGTTTGTTATTCTTCCTTATGGCTCAAAAGATCGCTATAGTAGTCCTCGTGCATGATGCTCTTGTGAGATTTATCGAAGAGGTCCAATTCTGATTGATGATTGTTAGCATTTGACATCTTCTGTGCTGCAGATATCTTGCCTACGACTTCATGGTGAGTACTGTGGAGTACTGTGCAGTTACTTCCCAAGTTTTCCCTGAATATGCAGAGCAAAGTTTACTTCCTATTTGAGATGTGTGCAAACCCGGAAGCACAAGTGAGTGATATCTGGTTGAAGGGTTCTTGGCATATTTCTCTCCAAAGATATTTTAGTGATATGGAATTAAGAGAATGGGCAGGTTTGACGGCAAGGCTTGCTACTGTCAACATTTCCTTAGAAGAGGACATGGTAATCTGGGCCTTCAAAAATAATGGGCAGTTTTCTACTCTATCCACCATCCTCATATAGCTCTACAGATTTTGGAGGGCACATTAATAGTCAGATGAAGCAGGCTTGGAACATTACGGCACCTTTCAAGGTGCGGATTATTTTGGAGGGCATATTAATAGTCAGATGAAGCAGGCTTGGAACATTACGGCACCTTTCAAGGTGCGGATTTTCATTTGGCAGGCATATCATGGCAAAATTTAGTCTGTAGCGCAAGTGCAAAAATGCAATGGTCCATGAAAGACAGTGTGTTATATGGTTAGCTTGAAGATGCAGATTATATTATCCTTCATTGCTACTTAGCAACATTTCTGTGGGCTTGTGTTCAGGAGGTTTTCGGCACCATATACTTCCAACTGGTACTCCAATGAACATATACGGGTAACTTCGTTTTGAACATCATTAGAAGCAATAAGCAATAAGTATGTTTATTTAACACAGAGTTTACAATTCATTCTATCGTAGGTATTTATCTGGTTACTTCGTTTTGCAATTCATGTGCGCATGGAATGGTAAAAGGCTACACATGCCAATCTGCACGGTGAGCATATTACTTTGTCGCACCATCGTATGTACATTTCAAGTTACAATACTATACTTTAAACATGAGATATATTTACATTTACATATATGTGATGCATGTGCAGGATGGCTAAGCACTGAGGAGGCATTTTTTTATCAGCCTATTGACGTACGACGGGAATTCACATCGATATGTAATACCTGCATGTGTACGAGAATATCTTAGCTGCATCGTGGGCAATACGATTTGAAAGAGATAGTTGTGAAAATAAATATATTTCTATGGACTTATTTATTTGTACTCAAAGTTGAGTCATAGTTGTATTTGAAATCCAAGTTGCAAGCTTTATCTGAAAGCGGTTTTATTATTTGTCATGTGGCAATTCATTGTGCAATGAGATAAGAACTAACGATGTTTCTTGGCAATTGGTGTGTTGTTGATGACTTGATGCGAGAGCGATTTGCTTGTTTCTCTGTTGGTGTGCTGAAATCAGTGATGCGTCATTGCAGCTGATGCTGATTGATGGATTAGATAAGATTGATTTCATGTTTTAGTTTCGAAGTAGAGTATGTGATTCAAATGCCTAAACATGCCGCCTTTACTATTCTACAAGTCTCTACCTTTGCTTTGCTAATCCATGAATCAATTATATTTATGTGCTTTTATACGTAATTTGTTCTTGATCTATTAGCGATATTATTTTTGTTATATTCATGTTAGACAAAAAATCAAGAGTCATGATATTGTCCTAACGTTAAATCTTAGACATCATAGAGCACTATTTCTCAATGAATTAAATGTTACCTTTAGTATCAATGTTTTGTTCATGTGGAAAGTAAAATAATATTATGTGAGATTTAGAAACCATTGCAATGTAGAGGTGCCAGATTTAGGATCTGTTGCCAATGCACATGGGTATTTAATAGCCATATCATCTTTCTCTTGTCTTATGTTATTTTAGAATTCAAAGTATTTATAGCGGTAATACAATCGTGCGTTATATTATTTTTAATATGTTTCACATGGTCAAATATATTACCTTGTGAAAAAATTTAGCGCCCGTTGCAACGCACGAGCAGATAACTAGTAATATGTAAAATCACAATCAATTACCTTATTAACAATTAGTGGTGGAGCTTGAAGAAGAATGCAGGAGGTAAGCTAAGGAAGAATATTGTAGCGGGGCTAAGCTAAGGAAGAAGATTATAGTGAGGCAAAATTAGTCCATAGAGAAAATTATAAAGAGGATACTATTCCTAGACACGAAGGTCGGAGGGTAAAGGGGGCCACAACCCATCTTAGTCTACAAGAAGCTCCGCCCCTATTCACAACCAATATATTCCACACGTGCCGTTTACGATCATCTTACTTCATTATAGCATGTTTTCTTCGATTACTCTATTTTTAAAATTTAAATCAAAATAAATAATCATCACATAATAAAAGATGATCTCCTTATCATAATCCATCTCCACGTCACATAGCTATTTGAATTCACTCATCTTTATGCAAATCTCTCTTTTATTACGCTGGTAAATACATGTACAGTGCTCGTTAAAGAAAAGTGATCAATAAATCGATATGACAATGCAGCTCCTACGCACAATGGACACGTCGTGGCAAGCCACTCAAACCAACAGCATGTCGCCACGTGCACAGGAGTCCTATGTGGGCAGGCCACGCAGGCACCCGGCGCGCATCAACGGAATCCATCGCACAACCAACGGCTGAGATAACCCCGTGCAAGCAAGTAAGCAACAAAAATAAAACAAAATAAATCCCCTCGTAATTAGCTCGGAGCCCAAAAGAACAGCTCGCCGTCTCCGCCGAATGGCAACTCTCCCGAACCCGACGACGACGACGCTGCGAGCCGGCGCCCAGTGATCGCTTCGAGAAGCTTCCACAAGGTTCCCCCGCCATGGCCGCGCCCTTCTTCTCCACGCCCTTCCAGCCCTACGTCTACCAGGTCCGTGCTCACCCCCTGTGCGATCTGATCCTCTTTCTTCGCGCGGCGGTCTCGCCTCCACGTAGATGTTCGGGTTGGATTCCAGCTCGTGGGGGTGGATCGACCCGATCCGCCGCTCATGAGCTACGACTCTATTATTCCCGATCTGATTCGGTTTGAACTGTGTGGGTTGGTTTCAGAGCCTGCAAGGATCTGTGACGGCGTTTCAGATATCCGGCGGAGATGTGCAGGTCCTGCAGGTAGTTTCTGGTGCTCAAATCGGTTCTGTTTACTCTGATTTCCTTCATTCAGTTTAATTGAAATCGTACTCATTTGTAACTGTTCAGGGGAATGATTTTTTAGGTGATGTTGAAGTCTCAGGAGAAGTTGACTGCGAAACCAGGTAACTGAATTGAATCCCTTCTGCTCTGCAGCTTGCCTGCTGAACAAGTATTCTTGGCATGTGAAGTTCAATTAACTTAGTAAGTAAGGTGCTAAACTGGCCATAATTTGGCAGAAGTTGTAAGTTTTCGGCATATCTTCGAACAAAACCATGCAAAAAAAAAAACAAAAAACTCTAGTGTCTATTTTTTTAGTTATCTCACTGCAGTTTTGTCTGGTACTTCTTTTCGACCATAACCCAGCCTGTAATTCATAATGTATTAGCGTTGTGGTTGGTAGTTACTGAGAATGACATGTTCTGTGAAAAATGAAACGTGCCTAGAGATTGTTAGCATGCGATTTCTCATCATTGCTGTTTTCTTTAGGTACAATGTGCTACATGTCTGGGAACATGCAGATGGACAATATTTACTTGCCTGAAAATGAAGGAGGCGTGTGGCAGTGGATTTTTGGGAAAAGCATAAGCAGCTCAGTTTTCTTCAATCCTGGTTCCGATGATGGATATGTTGGGATTGCTGCACTATTTCCTGGGAGGATACTTCCGGTTAGTAATGTCTCTTGTCAGTACAGTCGTTATACACTTCGAATATTAGTATCACTTTTTTCCTCATGTAATGTAGCTCTGAGCTGTTCCCCTGACCTAGCTCGACCTGCCTAACAAAGCAATAGTTTGGTAATGCGGAATACATCGCTATTGTTCTCTTACATGAACTAATACCAGATTGCATGCGCTAGTTGTTTAAATTTCCATGATTTCTGTACAGCTCTGAAAATTTGAATTGTAACTGTCAGACGAGGATTTGTTAGTTCTCTTGTTCAATTTAGACCAGCCACTTCAATACATTATAATTGCGCGTTGATATGAGTACTATGAGTACCGAAATCGCTATCTTAGTCTGACTATAGCTGCTTGCTTTTGTTACAGGTAGATCTAGCAAACTTTGGTGGAGAACTTCTTTGCCAGGTAAGTTCTGATTTGAGTTTTATTTGCTTGAATACCAAGAGAGCTTCTTCATATACTGAATCATTGTTGCAGGCAGATGCTTTTCTGTGTTCAGTCAATGATGTGTCAGTCACTAGGACTGTTGAGCCAAGACCACGGAACGCCGAGATTGGTGCAGAGGTAGGTTAAACTATTGAGCTATATTATTGACTTGGAGACCGTGTTGGGGTTTGCACCTTTTCGGTTCTTTTATCTATGCTTTGTGGTTAACTTGCATGTTGGAATATGAAAGCTCTACATTTCTTCTCCAGATGGTCCTTAAACAAAAGCTTAGGGGCCAGGGGATGGCTTTCCTTGTTGGTGGTGGATCAGGTACAATTTGAAAATGCAATGTTATTCTGCTCTCTAGCAATGCAAATTGGGCAGATGTAAGAAATTTTAGGTATTGAACTTTAAAAAGAGGAGCTATGATGCTGTAAAAGGTTTAGGATATATTGCTAAAAGATAATATTGTCTGTAGTAAAAGTTGCATGCAACATTAGGTTGACACGTTTTACATTAACAGATATGGATGTTGTCAACAAGGCAAATACTTACCGCGCCAATAGTATATGCGTGCATCATTTGGTAAATGCCTAAATAGCAAACTTCAGGTTGTTTTACACACAATACATGTGATTTCAGATCGTATATTTTGATGATAGCAAGTTATTGTTAACTTTGGTAAGATCTACATGCGGTCCCCTCCTATTAATTGGGCAGATTTTGCTCTTTAATTTTGTTAGTCATGCAGAAAATCCTTGCTCCCCGTGAGGTTATTACTGTTGACGCTGCTTGTATTGTGGCTATGACAATGACCATTACCTTTCAATTGAAGAGCCCTAACCAACTTAGAAGAACAGTCTTTGGGGTGAGTAGATCCTCTTCTCCCTCTCCATGCTTCATGTTACCTTATTAATTGTTCATGTTCAGAATTCCTTCTTTTCTTTGCACTGAGAAGCATCATCTTATGCAGGGTGACAACCAGCTAACAGCATCTCTCACAGGACCAGGTGTTGTTTTCATTCAGAGTCTACCCTTCCATCGACTCTCACAGCGGATTGCCAGGTATGATGATGTCACAGATCCGTTGGACTGTTCTTGCTCATTGTGTAGATAACTTAAAGTTTATTCTTGTATTCTCAAGCAGTAGATCAGTGGCAGCCCCAAGTTTGAGGGACAACCCGAAGTTCTTCATCCAGATTGTCATGTTCTTCTTCCTCGCCTATGTCATGATTGTATCATCCATAATTCTGACAGATATTTAGATTCTCAGCGAGCTTTTGGTGTATTCCTAGACAAGTTCTTGCAGAGTGAAAGGTCTTGCAACTTACAGGCATTCTCCACCTTCCATGTAGATGTAAGAGAAGGAATTTCATAAACTGTTGGTAGAAACCATAGTCAAAGTTCATAAAAAAATTTGTAATAGTTTGCAGCATCGAGCCCTGGTTAGCGTGTAAAGAGTAAAAAGAGCAAAATCATGTTGCACAGCATATGGTGAATGTACGTTAATATCTTCCGCTAGCTGCTGCTCGGCGTTTTTAATAATTGTACCGATCTGGTTCGAGTAGCTGTGTACTCATCAATCTTGTGAATGTGAAGTATCATACTGAGACATCTAATTTCCGCCTATGTAGGCGCCATGCATATTGCTTAGCTGTTTCACATTGTCCTGCACTTGCACTCTGCTAAATTCTTTTTTGGCTGCTCTCTTCATGAGTTTAGTTCTTCTCTCCTGGTTGAGCTATGGGCGCGCCTGGTTGAGCCGTGCCGCGGTAGTCACCGCATCCGCCACGCTGCCCGTTGTGGCCACCATGTCCGGCTAGTTCCGCATCTCCGCAGACACGACCCTCTCGGCGTCCTCCCCGCGTCGCCCTCTTGTCAGCCGGCAGCTTCTCCCTCGCGTTCTGCGTGCTCACGCAATTCATGGTCATCACTAACTGGCAGTTCACGCACTTTGTCCTATAGCTACGAACCAAGAAACGAGAAAGCATAGTAGAGCGCACCGAGAGGACGTCCCGGAGCTTGACCATGTCCTCGTCGCGCGCGGCGCGGACGTTCAGTGACGTTGGACCCCGTGGCACACATCTCGGCCGCCGCGTCGCTCTGGTCCACCGGCTTGTCCCCGACCGTCGCGGCCACGGCCTCCAGCGCGTGGCCGATCGTGATTGAGTCATGGTCGAGCGCGCCCGACGGGTCCGTCGCCACAACTGGCGCCGGGGTCACGAACTTCCCCACTACCGCCGACGAACATTCCATCCTTTAAATTTTATGCTAAAATATCTAGCTTCAAAATTTTATTTTCCTAAAAACTTAATGACATCACAAATAAAATAATCCACAAGTTGTTCTCGTTAGACTAACATCTCAAAATAACCAGGCCCTCGTAAATCCATATCTAAAACTTATAACATAAGTTAGTTGTTAATTTGTTGCCATATATCTTATAACCTAGGTTATTTGTTAATTTGTTGACATATATTAAGATATCAATCTCTTTTCCTCTCATATATCTTTTATCTAGATACATAACCTAAAAACATTAAACTTAAATAACCTTGCCCACTCCATGTTTCTGATGTGGCGTTAGTCCTAACTTAAGTGCAAGTCTGCTAAGTTGCTTGCTAGGTGTATTTTATTCTTTATTGTCGTGATCACACCATTTGCTCTTTGATAATAACTTAAATAGATATAGTTGTCAGTATTTGGAGACACGGTTTCTCTTTTCCTTCATAAGGATGCATCATTCGTGACTTATTTTGGCTATATGGTACGTGAGAGGGTGGCTTATTGGCATCAATTGAGCGATAGAGTTGTTAGTATTTGGGGACACAATTTCTCTTTTCCTCTGTAAGGATGCGCGATTCATGACTTATTTTGGTTATATCGTATGTGAGAGAGTAGCGTATTGGCGTCAATTGAGCGATGAATTGGAGATAAGAATTGAAGACATCGCTTTTAAAACACTTCTTTCCAGAGATAAAAATTATTGTTGTCAATGTTAAACTCATATACTATAATCCTTGATGGTTATGAATTCTGTGATGGTTGTGAAATTCTTGATGTTACGTGAGATATGATAGGAGTTGTGTAAAAATAAGTGAAAATTGTTTGACGGGACATATGGAGTAGTACTCTGAATGAGGATGCTCCTGAGGGCTTGAGTCATCTATGTGATGTTCATGGCTAGAAAATACCTACCCTGACCGCTTAAAGATCGAGTCTTGCGCCATCATTCTTAGCCATCCTCATGCAACCATTTATCCTAAACAGACAGGACTTGACTTTTCTTCACCGGACTGAGTTGGGCATCATACTAGGAGGCTGAGAGCAGTGAGCAGTCAAATGACTATGTAGCCCTCTGTTTGAACGCGTAGAGACCGACAAATACTTAAAAAAGGAACCTGACATTCAGTACAAGACCACTAGTACTTGGGAGTAAATCTCGTAGAAATGTTACCTAGTTTTGAACTACTGCAAACTGTTTTAAAGTTAACAATAGAAAATACAACAGAGTCCTTGCATAAATTGTTTTGCGCTTAAAACTAAACCGTAAATCCTTATCTTTGAATTACGTTTATATATCTATTAAACACTTTAAGTAGTATAGGACTTGTTACTACCTTCCATATTTAGTCTTGTTGCTTTTCAGACTGTTGAGATGGAAATCAACATCAATCAAGATGAAGTTAAAGAGAACAAGTCTAAGGTCATGTCCGCATCCAAGTTGCTTGTAGTATTGTGCTGCACTGTTTGTTTCGCTCCGCTGTAGATTTTTATGTCTGGTTGGTCTGTTGAATTCTTATCCACGAGACAATCTTCCGCCCTTTTCAAATAATTATTTTATTTGAAATATGTTTTTGATACTGTTTTACCTGGTTGGACTGATACAAGAGGCACATAGAAATTCGAGATCAGGGTCCTGACACCTAACCTCTCATCGCCGATGAAATTTGAAGGTCGCTTGAAATTTCGTGCTATTTTAGGCATCCGAAAAATAGAAAACGTGGTAAAATAGAGTAAGTATATGTTTTTAGATATTTATTTAGTAATTTGGAATGAAAAGGCGTTTTTTTCTTTCTGGAAACGTATAGCTGCATCTTTACTCATCCATGCGTGCTCGTGTCCCTACGTAAGAGTGTGTTTTATGCAAGGGAATTGGCTAACACATTCTACTGTGTATTACCAGCTATCTGAGAAATCCAAGTGAACCTTCCATTGCTAAGCCACGCTTAAATTAAAAAAAAGTCCGAATATCTTTACCTTTGCAGATAAAAATCTACCTTCACAAACCAACAAAATTCATACCATTAGAACCTCCAAATTTGGAGGTGGTGTTTTCATCTATACCTGCTTACAATCATAAGCGAAGTTTTTCGAGACTAAAAGAAAACTACCTATGCTCTCTTCTTTCTCTACAAAATTCACATAATCACATATCACTAGTAGCGGATCTTTAAAAAATCATACTCTCTACCAACTATTACTTCTCTATATCCGTTAGCCCTCCTCTATTTTTACAAGAGAAGAAAAGGGTGACGATGTTGAGGAGGAAGAAGAAAAGATGAGCTCCCATGCATTACTTGGCTTCGCTGAATGAACACCAAATTAAGCATGTTTTTTCTTCGCATCACCTCCCTATGCATCTCTTCAAGCTCCGTCACTCACTGCTTGCTATGCATCTTTTCAAGCTCCGTCACTCACTGTTTGCTTACACTGGTCACACCATCGTAGCAACGAACGGGAGGAAAATCTCACTCCACACCTCGAACATTCAAAAACCATGGACGCGCATCCTCTACCATTGCTCCTTAGAGTCACCGTAACGCACAGTAAAATGAGTCAGAATAAACAGTTCCCTGACATATTCTACTGTAGCAACTCTACTGTTTGGAGAGCTACTGTAGCAGTTAATCTGGTGCACCCATTCCAAATCTAACGGTTAAAAAATCCAATATTATAGTACTGTTTATCCTATGCCTTTGCTTCTGCAAAATCAGAGGATACGAGTCCAAAAACCACATATCTCGCAACATCTCTCTCTCCACGGCACGAACCCAGATCCCACACAACCCCATCACCTTGGCCGGCCGCAGCGCCTGCGCGCAGGCCCCGCGCGTCAGTTACCACTGCTACCCGACGCGACGCGCACACTATCAACGCAGCGGCAGATCATCGCAAAAACAAATTAACCCCCCCCCCCTCTGGAAAAACGCAGCGGCAGCCGAGCACAACGCAAGCCTCCCTCCCCCGCTCCCCGTTGGATCCTCCACCGCCTGCTCCTCCCCAATCCGCCGCTCGTCCCCCGGTGCAGTGGGGCGGAGATCTACCCTTAGGTTGGTTCCTCCTCTTGTTCTGGTGAGCGATTCGTCCTAACTTGCTCTGGGTGGGTGGATGGATTCCCTTGTTCTGACTTCAAGCTGGTTTTGCTCCCAATCGAATCCGTTTTGCTGCTGATTTGTGTGCTGCGTGGTGCAGTACTGATCCAAAATCCTCCATTTGGTGGTTTGATTAGGTGGTTCTTCTTCTTCTTCGGCGCTCGAGATCGGCAGCAGGTGACGCCGAAGGACTTTGTGGCGCCGAATTCTCCAGAAATTTTAGGGGTTCAACTGAACTCCCATGCCCGACGCCACTGTGAGTTACTTCCTCTCCGAAGTCTCTCCAGGAATTATGCCTTTTATTTAGGTGATGTTTTACTACCTTCCTTTCTCGGTAGGGTTGCTGGTGCGTGATCTTTATTTTTCTAAATAAAAGCTAGGGTTTTTCTGGGAAACAAAATCGAGCTAGTCCTTTGCGGTCCATTTTGTTGCCCGTTTGATGTTGCATTGGCCGGGAATTTCTTAATCAGGCTGGAGTAGGTTTAAACTAGGGTTTAGGGTAGATCGCGCTGTTTAGTTGGTTTACCATTTCGCGAACTCTTGATGAGAGATGGCGGGGTTTGATCATCTGATGAGGTTTTTGATCTCTGCAGGGGCTTGGAATGGGTCATAAAGGCTCTAAGGGAACTCCAATGCCAGGAATGGAAGACTGCACGACAAAGGATTTGGAGAAGGTTCCTGCCCCCTTGGAGGTGATCAAGTCATCCGTTGGCAGTGACGAGGATCTTGGTGGAGGGCCCGCTCTGACTGGGAAGAAAAGGAAGGGTGGTGCGAAGGGTTCTGTGGTTGAGAATGGGAGCATGACAAAGAGAGTTTTGAGGTCCGACTCCATGAAGCTGCGTGCGGATGCTGAGACAGCGGGTGGAGTGGCCATGGAGTTTAGCAAAAGTGACAGTTTGGAGAGGAATCACTGTGAGGCTATTGTGGAGGCTGATGCAAGCGGGGTGCTGACAGTTAATACTTACAATGGCGAGGAAGACAGGGAACTGGGTAATGTGAACGCGAGTGAAGTTTCTGAAGAGTCAGCTAGGTGTTCTGAGAATAATGTGGAAATTTCTGGTGTTGCTGTGATGGAATCTTCTCAAGGGAATGGCTTAGGCACTCAAGGCAGCATTGCAGAATTAGATGATAAGAGAGTCAGATCAAATGAAACAATCTCCACTGATGAGAAGATCTCCGCTGTAACTCATGACGAGCAGGATGAGTCTATGGCTGGAACAAGCAGTTTGAGTATTGATGAGTCCCAAGCTGACAAGGTGGGCCATGGGCCTTGCCAGGGTGAGGTCACAGACCCATCAGCCGTTGCAAATGATGACAAAACTAGTACGGGTTTGAGCAGAATCAATCCTACCAGTGGATCAGAATCTGTTGAACAGGAGGATACTGTGTTTTGTACTGAGGGAGTGGTACTCCATAGCAGTGATCAGAAAGTTGGGAAGCATTCTCACAATGACGATGTACGGAAAACTGAGGTTTCTTTGATTGAGGATGAAAGATGCACAGTAGATAACCGCACTGATATAACTGAGTGCACTAAGCAGGAGGGGAGGGGCAGCCTTGTGAATGAAACCAAGGATGTTTCACAACGTGACATTGTCTTTACAAGGAGAAACTCGATTACTAGACAAACATGTGAGGCGAAGCAGGTGAAATGTGAAGAGGAGATGCGATTTGAGAAGCGAGTTACAAGGTCATCTACAGTTAGACAGAAAGAAGCTTCTGGAAGCTCATGCAAAACTACCACAAATGAGGCTAAGTTAGGAAGCAAAGGGATGAAGGGAGATGCCCTTGCTCACTATACAAGGAAAGTGAGCAGTATGGTATCCCCAAAAGCTCAGCACACTGAGCTGGTAGAACTTAATACCAGTGCGAAGAAGCAAACAGTAAAAGGAAAGGTTGTTGATCAGAGGGACTCAGATGTCACTGGGCATGCTGATCATGCGAATACCACAGAAAACGAGGAATCGGAAAATGAAATAAAGATCAATTTAAAGTCGCAACAACTCAGAAGAAGTATCAGCATTGTTAAGAAAACAGCTGAAGTCGCTGCTCCTGCGGTGGATCAGAACATCTCTGGTTCAGCCATCACTGAAAGAAATGATACAGAGCATACGGATTCTGATGGAGTTAAATCTGAAAACAAGACTCCTGTGCAGAAACCAGCATTGTCAGTTGGTGCGAAGATTGTTGCCAGTAAGAAGAGAATATTGGAATCAGGGCTTGATAAACTTGCTGGAAGGTCACCAGTTGCCATGCCATCCAAGAAAAAGCCAAGAGATGCATCTTCTGATACCGAGATAGAGCAACCAAATAAGTCTTCTGGAGAGAAACTTGTTGGGAAGAACTGTGGTTCAGACAATAAACGTGTTTTGAGGGAGCGGCAGCATCGCAAACAAACAGCCAATTCAAGCAGATCTTCTAACCACTCTAATCAAAATGCATCTAAGCTGACACACGCTGAATCTGATGATGATGAGACTGGCAGCGATACTTCCTACAGGAGAACTCGTAGTGGACGTAGTCGTGGTGCTGACCCTCTGGTCCTGAAAAAACTAGAGGACTCTAGTGATTCTCAAGAAGTCGTTATAGTGAGGAAAAATCAGCAAAAAGGGAAAGATTCTGAGCATAAACAAATGGCCGGATCTAAGTTGAAGCATTCTTCTTGTCCTTCCAAAGCAGGTCGTTTGGGCAGACCTATTCTGACTAAATCTGAATCTAGCTCCTTATCTCTGCAAGCAGGAAACGGGAAAGTGAAGGCGCCTGAAGGTAAGGGAAAGGTAGACAGGGCTGTAAGCCCAAGTGAGCAGATAAATACAGGAAGCCTTCGCGAAGAAAAGAAAAAAATAAGTGAACAGATAAAGGCAATACTTCTGGATGCTGGTTGGACGATTGATTTAAGACCCAGGAATGGCAGAGATTACAAGGATTCCGTGTATATACCTCCTAGTGGCAAAGGATCTTACTGGTCAGTCACAAAAGCATATTATGCGTTTCGTGAAGGTGTGGAATCTGAAAAAAAGGACCGTTCTAAAAGTAGTGTATCAAAAAAGTCTGCTGGTAGCATTCGCGAAAGGCATGCCTCTAGTTCTTCAGGGTGTTCTTTAACAGAGGATATCCTTAGCAAATTAAAAAGAGTTGTTGTGCACAGGCGGACGACCAAAGTAGAGCTTCAGAAGTTGAGAAAGAAGAAACATGGTTTGCTGAATAAGTTTAAGAAATCTAAGGGCAAGTCAAAGGAAAAGAAGAATAAGATTACATATTCAAGAAGGCTGCATTTAGGCAATGAAAGAAAAAAGCGAGGTGGCTGTGCTCTACTTGCTCGTGGATCAAACAAGGAGTCTGGAAGCGGCACTGATGGTTTTGTTCCATATGAATGGAAACGCACAATTTTCTCCTGGTTGATTGATCTAGATGTTCTATCAGTCAACACTAACCTTAAATGTATGGATGAAAGCCGCTCAAAAGTTTTACTAGAGGGTATAGTCACTAGGGATGGGATTAATTGCAGCTGCTGTAACAAGGTCCTTTCAGTACTTGAATTTGTGGCTCATGGTGGTGGTGAAGTGAAGAAGCCATACAGAAATATACTTGTAGATGGGCTGGACATTGACCTTTTACATTGTCTCGTTAATGCGTGGAATAAGCAATCTGATTCTGAAAGGCAGGCTTTCTTTCCTATTAGCATCGAGGGTGATGACCCGAATGATGACACATGTGGTATTTGCGGCGATGGAGGCAATTTGATCTGCTGTGATGGATGCCCCTCGACATTCCACATGAGTTGTCTAGGACTGGAGGTATATATTTATGCTTTTCGCACCTGTATTATGCCAGGCTGTTAGCTTAATCATTTTTTATGAACTGTAACATCTCTTTTGATTGAAGAAGCAAATTTGGCAGTATGTCAGTTCATGTCCCTGTTTTATTTAGTTGGCTGTTTCTGGATTAGGGGACATGGTCCAAAACTTGAAATGCCCAATAATAGTACTCCCAATTTTCTGTACCGATAAGGCTTGATAAATGTTTTCAATGCAGCATTCTCTAATTGATATGAACTTCTGATTTTGCAGGCGCTTCCCTCTGATGACTGGTGTTGTGCAAACTGCTCATGTAAATTTTGTCATGAACATTCTAGTCATGACGCTGAAGACATTGCTGATGTTGATTCTTCATTGCATACTTGTTCCCAGTGCGAAGAGAAGTGTATGTGCTCTCTGTTTATACTTTCTCCGTAGTTCTTTCAAACTTTGAAGTCTTTGACAATTTTTATACCTGATTTTCATTATTACTTACTATATTATTTTGATGGTCAATCATGTTTCTGAGTACTCCATAATGATGATGTCTGCAGATCACCAAGCCTGCTCTCCTGAGATTGATTCCATAACCAGCGTTTCCGGTCAGTCAGGCAATTTATTCTGCCAACAAAGTTGCAGACTGGTAATACTTGTCAGACTTTTGTTCTTTTTGCCATGACCTTCTTTCTGCACATATTACCTTGTAGTTTTCCATGAGCATGATTCTCGTGTTGGTATTTTCTATTTTTACTTAGTATTGAGACCTCAGTCCTTATATATCTGCACCATCTGTTAGGGTCTGTTCTGTTGGCTTTCATTTTTCATTATGCTATTTCCTTTTATGTCCAAGTATCTGTATTTGGCACGATATCAATATCATAGAAATGTATGGTAATTCTCAAAAGGTCGCAGACTTTTTATTTTCCTGAATTTCGTAATTATAAGCCATCTCATATAGTAAGGTACTGCATGAATTTGATATCTGAAATCTCTATTCATGTGATGCAGCTGTTTGAGGAATTGCAGAATCTTCTTGCAGTTAAGAAGGATCTTGAACCAGAATTTTCATGCAGAGTTGTTCAACACATCCATGAAGATATACCAAAAACAGTCCTTGCTTTGGATGAAAGGGTTGAGTGTAACTCCAAGATTGCTGTTGCGCTTTCCTTAATGGATGAGTGCTTTCTTCCAATTGTTGACCAGAGAACTGGCATCAACTTGATTCGCAATGTTGTGTATGGCTGTGGGTATGCATCTATCTTTCTACGAACTCGCAGTAGTCCATGCAATTTCAAGTATTCTTTGTAAAACATGCAAGTTGTCGATACTGCTTTGGCCTTTTATCTTTGCACACATCCATCACTCCCTCCCTCCCTCTGTGTATGTGGTCCTTGTGTTTTGGTTGGTGGGGCCATCGGGATGAGCTGACCTGACAGTATTACAGAAGTCACTGCTCATTGTTAACATCTTCGCGTAAGGCACAACACAGAGGTGCATAGCTCTTCATAAATCGACCTGAGAGCATTAAATTGGTTACCTAGTCATAAATTTAGCTATTTTTTTTAATATTCTGGAGATAATAAAGATTTTGGTCCCTTTAATTTTAGACATTAAGTTATTTGAGTTTATCTAATGATATAACATTCTTCATTATGTTCTCTATTTTCATCTGGAACAACTTGGATCGTACCTGCATGAAACAGGGCTAGGAAGCAGCATGTGTGGGATAATTTAAGCTAACTTGCTTGAACACATACCAAAACATTTGGAACCTAAGTACATATTGAAGTAAACCCTAGTGACTGTATACAGTGTACATAGTATCATCGGTGCTGTTAATCACTGTTGACCTGCAATTTTTTAATGGGAGGTTTGTTCTGATCTAGTCCATCCACGGTTTGATCATCTGTTGTGGCTTCTGGCTATCTTTCAGGGTTAGGTGTGGCCGGGTGTTAGCTCGATTCAGGCCTAATTTTGACAAGTTCCCTAATATGGTAGTATGTGGCAGTTTAGGTAGCAATAGGTCATGAGTGGGTACATATCACTTCGCGCTTATATGGTATGTGGCCTTTTTTGCGATATAACTCGTAAACAAATTGAACCATTGTTCATATATTGATGGGATATATGCCGAATATACACCATATACGGATAAAAAGAAACAGCAAGCAAATGCTGTAAGCACCAAAACTTCACCTACACATACATCAAATAAAAAGGGGGCCAACGCAGCATGCGATTAGTTACATCAGGAAAATGTAACTGCCACATTCCATTTATTAATGTAATCTATCAAAAGCAACTGACGGGTGGACCAATCACTAATGCTTGCACGGACGTATATGGGGCTTGAGTGGGATTGATTTAATGCACTGTTATGGTCCGCTAGTTCACCTTGTGTTGATTTACAGGCCTACATTATTGCTTGGTACATTTTTTCGTTGCTGTGTAAATTGGTCTAGTTTTTTATGAACAGTAGAAGCTGCTGTGCCAACTTTTCTCAGATGATTGATTGTTATCTCTCCTTTTGTCTTTGCTTGAATGCAGATCAAATTTCGTTCGACTGGATTTCCGTGGATTCTATATATTTATTTTGGAACGGGGAGACGAAATAATAGCTGCAGCATCTATCAGGTGAGTTGTTTCCTCTTGCTTTCTTTCGCTTGCTATGTTATGTGACTGTCCAGGCATCTATGTGGCACTGAATGTTGTATCCAGAGAGATGAATGCCGAAGCTATATATAGTGTTGAATGTCTGTGCTGTGCAGCGGATAAGAAGAATCATACTATAGGCTCTAAAACCCCCTTAAACAAACCAAAGTTTGTCTCAATGTACCAGGCAAAAGATGTTCCTTCAAGTGACCATACCAGGAGCCACTGTTCTATAGAATCAATTCATTTTCAAACACAATGACTTTTGATTTGGTATATTCCAATAGTATTGATCTAAATTTAGTGCCTAACTTGACTACTTGATTGCTAACAATGGTCGTCCCCATGTACTTAATTACTTTATATAATTCGTGTAACCATTTTATGTTCCAAATTTTGAAGGAACATATATCCTTACTTAGGTGACCAGTATTTTGTTATATGATTAATACCTTCATGTTGCTGAAAAGCCATCTGTGGTATCTGCAGTACCATGGAGGCAAATCTCCCTTTACATTTTAGTTTCTTCGGTTTATGAAGAAGTTTTGAATGCTTCCTTTAGCGAAGTGCATTTCATGTCTGCCTGACGAATTTATAGTTTGCATAATTCATAACGACTTTGCATGAACTTTGTGTAGCTTGTTAATGCACATCTGTCAAGACGTGTTATATACCTTCTATTTTTCTGCACATAGCTGTTTTGTCTTATTGTTACATGAATTATAGGATGAGACAGTAAACATAAACAAACAGGCTCTGGCTCCTAGGTAGGTTTCTTTTCTTGAATTGCTGGACTCTGATACGATTTTATTGTTATCATCTCTTATTCTGAAACAGAATACATGGAACCAAGTTAGCCGAGATGCCATTCATTGGTACCCGGAATATGTATAGGCGCCAAGGGATGTGCCGTCGACTTCTAGATGGAATCGAAATGGTATCTTAATCTGAGCCCAGAATCCAGATCCTTTTACGCATGCTTCATGATGCTACCGCTAATGTAGGATAGTGGTTATTTGAGGAAAATGCATTTACAGTACCTAATTTCTTCAGTGATAGTTCCCCTAATGTGTGCTTTCTAATGTGTATGATCCTAGTAGTGCCGTACAAGTTTACACATTGCATGGTTGAACCCAATGCGGACTACTATTTTCATTTTCAAAAGAGTGCAGCTATTAATCTAGCATAGTTAACCTGTCTATGCACCTTATATTGATGATGACCATAATAGATTATAGATTTACTGACTTGATATTTTGCTTAATTGAACTTTTCTGATGGGTGTGATTGTTGTCCTTTTGTTTTCCATTTCAGATCCTCAGCTCTCTCAATGTTGAGAAGTTGATCATTCCTGCTATCACAGAACTTGTGGACACCTGGACATCTAAATTTGGATTTAGTCCACTTGAAGTTTCTCACAAGCAAGAAGTGAAGTCTATTAGCATGCTAGTTTTTCCAGGTACAGGTCTTCTTCAAAAGCCATTGCTGAAGAAAGCTTTACCTGACGAACACCTATGTTCCCAAGGAGGTCAGAGCAGATGACATATTCCTTATTGATATCCCAATTCTCTTGTTGTCCTTTTATTTAATGGTGAGCAGCCATTTATACAGCTGGTGCTGTTTCCTCTGCATACAAGACCGGGAAACCATATGATGTGGCCAATGAACATACTCTTTGCTCTGTTGCAAATGCTGACCCCCTAGGTTCGGAGGTCACAGAGTATGTGAACAGCAGCAAAAATGCTGACGGTACTTGCGACGGTGATGTTTCACAACTATCTCTCCATCCTTAATTGCATGTAAAGCTTACATGTTGATTGAGATATTGATATAGTTGTTTAAGATAACTTTCTTCAGATAAGCAACATAATTTTGTTAGTAAAAGAGTGAAATATATTCTGTAAGGGTGATATGAGATGTAGATACCTATGTCTGATGCCTAGAAAATAACAGTAAATGTAGGAGTACTATGATTTTTCAATCTTTACATGGGTCTCATGATTTTTAATCTTCAATGCAGACGAGTAACCTTTGGTTGCAATTTTTTGGGCCAATCAAATGGTGTACCTGCTTACCAAGAGAGGGCCCCAAGCTTTAGACATGAAGCCATGAGTAATCTGGGAAGAGGGTGCGTTTTTTGAAGATACCTCGCAGCAGTAGCCCTGTTGTTTTGCCCAGAAATTGATGACTCAATTGACTCATCGGCCTGGACTTACAGAATCAGCCTGTGCAGTACTGAGAAGCGTTGACCCCGATCATCTAACTTTGTGCGACTGCAAAGTCCACATGTAGAACGCGGATGATAATTCCGCTATGTTTTGGTTTTAATTTAAACTGTTAACTTAAACTCCAAGGGCCAATGGAGCCACCAAATCGTCGTATTTGCTCTTAGTTGGCATTTTATTAATAGTTTTATGTTTGTGCAAGCTCATTCCTGCAGTCAGATCTCATTTCTGTAAGATAATTCTCATCTCTGTAAGACAATTAATGTATGGGCAGGAAGAAAATTGTCAACCGGTTCGGTCATGCTGCAACTGAATCAAAATTGGTTCCTAGTCTGCAACTTGGGTAGAAAACCCCTGCTCCTGCAGAATAACGAGGCTTGTGTGCATACATCATGCCTCCAGCCTCCATGGGCCAACTCAAATGTTTTTGCATCATGCTGCAATGTATCTATTCTTTGTGTCTAGGACGTTTGACTGGTAAAAGCACTGGAGTAGAATCACTTTCCCCTCAATATTACAATGCAGTACAATGCTGCAAAAGGCAAAATGCTACAGGCAGGCCTCTGCGGTGTTGAGGTCCTCCAGGATCTTATTCTTGACATCCTGTGGAAGCGAAGCGAGAGGTCCTGCTTTGGAGTAGAACTCCGCCAGTGATCTGATCGCCTTCTCCAACGCAACGTACGACTCCTGGAGTCACATGCATGCAACAAATGATCAATCACCTGTAAAATTGCTCGAGAATCACTTGATGGTAACTCACGCTGGACGAGCCCACGCATGGTTGTAGCGGAGTACAAACAATGCGAAATTTACATTTTTAGAAGAGGAAAATCAATGAATGAATATATATTAGGTAGAATAGATAGACGTCCACAAGTCTATGCGCATTTACATTTTCCTAAGGTCAACAGGAAAAAGATAACTTCGCATGGAGTATAGATACAAATTATCTGATTGTTCGTCCCTACTATTTGATATCTTTTTTATCTTTAATTCTCTCATATATCTAATGTTTTTTTTTCATTGCCTCTCCCGCCTCCGTTATGAATTCAACATAAATAAACGGCACTACAAAATTTTCACTTCCATGTCTAACAGTTTTGAACTGAGTAACATACCTCGGCGGCGACGACCTGCTGGCCTCTCCATCCGCCCAGGAACTCCCTGATGGACTCCTTGGCGGCGTCGGCGTTCCGCCGGAACTTGGCAATGTCGCCGCCGCCGTCCTCCTCCAGGGACTCCCGGAGCGTGCGCACCACCTCCCTGGACGCCTTCAGGTACGCCTTGGGCAGCACCTTGCCCGCCTTGGTCTTCTCGTTCGGGTCGAAGATCGACTTGATGGCGCCGAGGACGCCCTCCTCGCCGCCGTTCTCCTCCTCCGCCCTGACCCGAGCCGCCGGCGCAGACACTGCTGCCCCCACGAGGCCAAGGAGGAGCGAGGCGGCGTGCGCTCTCCTGGTGGTGATCAGCACCCGCGCTCCTCCGCCTGCGCTGTTGCGCGGCCGCACGCAAGAATCAATCACAACGGTTCAACGCGACGCGACGCGCCAACGCGAGAGCACGCGACAGCGAGGAGGAGGAGGAGGATGAGAGTGATGATAAGCTACGCACATATAGGCTGCTTGATCTCCGCAGCTCGCTGCGGCCTCGGCGGCGGCGGCGACGACGACGAGCAGCAGCGGCAGCACTTGTTGAACGGGGACATGGAAGGCGGAGGGGAAGGCATCGTTGATCCTAGCTACGACTTCTGCAATGCAGCAGCAATGGATGAGATGCTTAGTGGCGATGGATGGATGGATGGATGAGGCAATCAATGCGAGTAGAGAGAGTAGCTTGGATTGCTCGTACCTGTTCTTGGTTCAACTCGAGGATTTGATCGGAGCTCTCGCTCTTCTGTCCATCCACAACCTTATCCGCATGTACCGATGTACGTATCCAGATTCTAGGCTTGGGTCGGGATGCCACGGGCCACATGTGCGAGAACAGTTCATAATATTTTTATCATTTATATAATTACGACTATACGATTAATTAAAATATTATTTTGATAGTTTCGCCGTGTGTTTTATATTTAAGATCAAAATACATGCTTTTACAGCAAACACATCATCATAAGACATAATAAAAAACAAGTAATTAAATTAAATTACAAGTCTTTAAATCGATTAACTTTATGACCAAAATATAAACCGAATATTATTAGAGTAACTACGTAGTAGAAAGAGTTACATAACGACAAAAGAGGGTAGCGTTATTGCCTTAAGGTGCCATCCTAAGATAACAATACTAATAAAATGATACTACTCTTGCCTGTCGTTAACATCGGTAGGCGTAATGTAGCAAAAGATTAAACATTCCTTACCTGAAAAGCAAACGAAGCACGTTACTCACAAGGCTTAATTCATAATGGACACTTATAAATAGTCCAACTCAAAGAAAATGCAATTTGAATAATTAACAAGAACTCAACCACAAGATTAATTGAATTTCATATGCAAGAGCAATTTCGACTCAAGTGTAAGCATCTACACCTAACTATAACCAAACTTCTATCCTGAGATCATTACTATACCAAAATTATAACTTGAATCGTATCAAAACTTCAACAATATCATCATACATTTCCTAACATACCATCACAGCCATAGTCGGAACTCTACGATTGATGCAAACGGACAGAAGTGTGCTCATAAACAAGACCGCAACAATTTGAATTGTTTTACACCCTACAGGGGGTACTTTATTACCCACACGACTTGAGGATCATACGGCTTGCGTGATCACACAGGTCCACACAAGGGGTACTCATATCAACCATTCCCAAATAAGATCCAACCGTTTGAACATGCATCTCGGTATGCAGGGGTCATCTAGAACTACTCCCAGAGCAAACTAGATACCCCTTCCAAGCCTATTATACCGACAACACCCGAGACGAGCACGCCAAAAGATCACAGCTACATAAGGTATTCGGCTCATCCGTCTCATATACGGATACGTGGTAAGTACGGACAAGTGTTAAAGCCAACTACAACAATAAACAATGCTTAATCGATTCAAGCAGGCCTATATCATCTAAGACTACATTCTAGAGCCATCCCTATTTCCCGCTTGAATCTCGGCTCATCCTCACTAACTTACACCATCCTCCATCATCATTATCTTTGTGATATAAAGTAAGCCCTAAGCTCGTGAACGATAGTCGAACCACCGCTCGACTTCTACCGAGGACCTATGCCATGCTAAGCATAACACAATTTTTTTAAGTTAGAGCATTATATGACATGAACAACCCAGATTACAAAGGATCAAACGATAAACAATGTCAAGGGAGGATAATGCAACAAATAGGATCTAACCCAAAACCCGACATAAGACTCATTAACATGCAAACATACATAAAGTATAACTTATCAATTGACACAATATATGATCCAAAGTAATGGGAAGAAAATTCTTAGATGCTTGCCGTGTTGATCAGCTTCACAAGCAAGGGAAATAACTTCCGGATAGTCCTCGATCACGCCCGCGATACCCTGAGGTCCTTCATTCACTAAGAAGAACACATGCAATGATAAGCATGAAAGAGATGCTATAAAAATGCTACAAAATTTTAATGGGGATGTGGTTAAATGAACTTCAACAATTTAAACAACATTTTTATACTAAAGTATATTTTTTCTAGATAGCATTGATCAAAACATAAATTATCCACATGGTTTCATAATTTTAGGACATGATATTAATTAATCAAGATTTAATTAATCTAAAATACATTTAATTAATTAATTATAAAAAAGTATTTTCTTGGGTTCTAACATTTTTAACATGTATTTATGCTCATACGAAGATAACCCAATGAGTTTCATGATTTTTGGAGTTCGTATGAATTAATTATGAAATTTATAAGTTATCAACAAAGTAAATAAAAAAGAAAAATGTCTGATGAACAGTACAATCTGGATGCTTCGGATTGAACTCGGACCCTTCGGGTTCCAGAGTCTCTGGGTGAACATCAAGGTGGAGGTCCTCGGGTATTTTTGGTTAGGATCACTCGGAACCTCCGAGTTAAACTCAGACCCTCTAGGTTCCAGAGTCTCTAGGTGAATCTTCAGATGGGGGTCCTCTGTTATTTTTGGTTAGGATCATCTAGAACCTCCGAGTTCCTACAGAAGACATATTTTGCGATGTTTTTTTTTTGATCAATTTAACTTGCACGTCGAATTCCCAACCACTTAAACATGCATAAGCACTAAACCAAGGGTTCTAGACCTATTTTATTCACTTCACAAACACGATCACTAGCTCTAACTCATCAAAACCTTTATTCTAGCTCTATCACCTCAAGAACACAACGTTAATTTGCCATTCCTTGATTGCAGCCCACAAATCCATCCAAAACCAAACTAAAATGTGCATTGCTAGTAAGGAACACTAGAGACTTACCCCAGGTCCTTTGCCAAGGGTTGTGACCATCAATTTGGGGAAGAATCAGAGGGAAGAACTTGGAGAAAGAAAACCAAAGTGCTGCTAAAATTTTAGAACAAAGGCGGCGACGAAATTGCTTGCAATTCCTTTAAAACTCCATGCATGTAAGAGATTCTTGGATGGAAAAAAAAGCTAAGAAGGAGGGGAAAACTGCAGTATAACATGCATACCTCAAATCCTAGTGCTTAGGTGGGATTTGGGTGGAAAGTGAGAGAGTTTGAGAGAGGAAAGGAGAAAGAGTGCTGCCTCTTTTACTCTTAGCTGTTGGAAAGGGAGAGAGTGAACGCGAGGGAGAAAGTGAGGTGGAGGGGAGGGGCTGCTGCAGCCCAAAGAGAGGAAGTCAAAGGTGGTGGGGCTAGCCAGCTAGGTGGGTCCCACATACAAGAGAGGCAAGTATTTTGCAGAAATTCTATTCCTTTTCTCCCCTTTCTATTAGTCCAAACGACCTGACTTAAACTCCAAAAATTCTTGGAATTTTTGTGACGTGATTACAAAACGAGAGGAAACCTTTCTAAAAGGATTCACCCACAACGCATAAGTAGAGGTTAAACTAAAGAACTTTTTATGTTAGATATTTTCAAAATATATAGCAATTATCAAGCACCATTAGAAATGACAAACGCTCAACAATGCTTAACAAATAAATATGATGCTCTTGATGCATGATTATGCTTAATGACATGCTTCCGGATTTAGTATGTGACAACATGTGATCCCCATGACCTAACCAATGACTAACGAGTGAAGGCCTAGAGCTTGTTACGTTGAGATCGATTGTTGTTTTGCCTTTCCAATTGCATGTCACCTAAGAAAATTGTCTAGAACTAGCTTATTGCCCGTGTGTTGCAACGAGAACACAAAGTTTGGACGAGATATGACAATATTATGCAAAACAACATACCTAAAGTGGGGTGGTAACGAATATCTATAGGCCAATATAGTTAAATACCCATGCGTTGCAATGGGAGCTGAAATTTTGCACAAGGTAATATAATTACCGAGCACCACATGACGAGTTGTAATGAAGTCTATCTTGCACCACACAACATTCATGTTTTATAAAGCACAAACGACGAGCGAGCACTTCAGGGCAAAGTATGTCGTTTAAACGAGCATTTTCGTTATATCTATCCCTACAAATCTCTTGGTTTACGATGCGGTCACAGACACCCTTTTTCGGTATGCGTTGCAAACACTTCCATGTTCATCGTCTCTGTCCATTTTTTGTTTCCATTTCTTCATAAAGGGAACTCACATTGGAGGACAGAACTGACAATAATCAACAAAAAAAAAAACAATGACACAATAATGAACTGGAAACCAATCAATTCATCACAAAGAACAACATTGAATTCATGTATGTGTATTTTAGGTCACCTAAATTTTCACACTTGTATAATATGCACAGAGATTTTCACAGCTTGCAAGAAAATGTATACTGATTCACAACCCAACTTGTAGATTTAGAGCTGAATGCCCTCTAGAGTTATCTTGCTTACTTGCATTCCAAGGATTCTTCGAGGTTTCTTCAGATGAAACATACATGCAGGTTCTACCATGAGTGGCTGCCTTTACCTGTGCAACACAACATGGAATGATCAGTACCAAACAAAATGTCATGCGAGACATGTATACAACTCGTAATGATATGGTCTTCTAGAAAAAAAAACTCGTAATGATATGCCTTGCCAAGTTATGTAGAAGAGGGGTTTCTTTTTTTTTTTCTCATTTGAATCTGTCTTGCCGCCAAGGAACCGAGAAGAGGAGGGTTGAGCTGTGGATTTGTGCTTACCAAGTCGGGGAACATGTTCCTGAGGGGAGCCATCTGATTTTTGCCACCATACACTTGCCCTGACGCAACATATATCTGTGTTCCACTTGTGTATCCCAGTGCTCTAAGGATCACAACTATCTCACATGGCTCAAGAGGGCAACACCCTTCTTTTATCTTCTGCAGTGCCAATGGCCATAGATGGGATCCATTCTGCATGTGAAGTTGCAAACACAAAAGAAAATATATTTGTTAGAATGGTATAATGTGTGTGCTTCATGTCTTCTTTTTAACTCAAACACAACAGTTTCTTCAAGATTGGCGAGACCTTGTAGCGCCTTGGCCATTCTTTCTGCCTGTAAGCGGCCATCATCGCCTTCTCCTCCCATGTGCTAGTAAAATCGCAAAAGGAAAGGCCCACCATTCCTTTCTCAAATCCCCGATGAAGAGCCCTTTAAAAGGAAGTGACAATATTTGATTATTAAATGAACTTATGACTGTCAAGTGTCAACTTCAGCTAAGTCTGATAAAAGATTAGCTTACATGTATGGATTTACGCTGCCAGTTCGGTTCCTCATCCTAGCTGCAAGCTTATCAGCCATTTCTTCAATATCTCCATTAGCACATGATAGTTAACTCTGCATCTGAGCCGGTTAAACTCCGTTGGAACATTATCATACCTGAAATTGAAGCTTTACGTTAGGTTTAGCTTGTTCAATTCCTATGGGGAAGATATAACAGATTGTATATCCTCCCTTTATAACATCATAGAAGCTGATAGGATATCATGAATTACAAAATTAAATGAACAAAAAAATGTCAAAATAGTTACATTCAAAAGTTTACTTACCCCAACCTGTCGACAAATGGCTTAATAGGCATTATGCTTTTCTCTTTGATCCTCGGAAGTACATTATCAATATAAAATTGGGCAGATGCATACTTTGGGATGTTCTCCATTTTCACTTCTCAAGAAGGAAATGCTAACGAGAAACAAAAACAATACAAAAAATATATGAGTCTCCATTTTCACTTCGCAAGAAGGAAACCAACAAATAGGTGTGTTGATCTACATGTTGGTCAAGCCATGTAAAAGCACATTGTTTGAAGATTCATATAACTGATCATCTACAATTCACTCCCTCTACTTACACATGAAAACATAGTTTGTATGGTGATTTTAAATATTATCCATCCAATCGAACAATTAATGTGAGCATGTCACGTTTCGTACATATTTTATGTTGTGAAAGAAATATATTACCATCTAAGGAAAGGTTGTCTCAAATCTTTAAAATCAAATAAATTAACCTCCAAAAAAATCAGCTAAGAATGCACGAGCAATTGAGACTAACACTATAACAACATCAACATAGACTTAAATTTTCCCATGCCTATCGAGATGATATAACCAAATCATAAATAAGTACTACTGATGATAGAAAATAGTCTAATAGTAAATTAGTAATATAAAGTTCATTGTCGACAGTGTTTGCATACTGTAACATCAATTTCTGAAAGTTTGAGGTAATTATGACACTGAGTAAGCCAAAATGTAGCACCCACTTTATGCTGGTGAAAAGCTCATCTTTCTCTGTGAACCAGCTAGGGATGTCTCACACAATGCATACATCATCCTTCAAATAGTTTATAAAATGATCAACATCAAAGATATTTTCAAATTTCCTATAGAGTGTATAAATGTTCTCACAATGAAGGTAATATAGTAGAAAACAAAACACAATGCATATAAGGGCTCAAAAAAGACAAGAACTGTATTAAAGGAGACAAAAGAAGAGGGGAGAGGCTTATACACGCAGGGAGAGCCAGGAAGAGACCAGAAATCTATAGAAAATTAGAATTCTAGTGAGTCTATAGAAAATTAGAGTTTTAGTGAGTCAGATTTTATGAACTATCTAGTAAATAATAACAAGGAAATAGACATAGAATCAGAACAAGAAACGACACTTACAGCTAGTCTTTTTATATCTGGTCCTGCTTCAGAATTGGTAAAATAAGTGTTGCGCTCATTATCTTAGCAATAGCAACAACATCACATATTTGTAGAAGCCAGAACACCAAATACGGGAATTAACTGATGGGTCTATGATGTAACTGGAGCTTCTTTCTTTTTGTTTCCTTTTCTTTTGAGAGGAGTAGTTGAAATTCTATGCCATGTTAGAAAGCTAATAAACACAGCTCAAGAAATCAACATGTCCTGCTTAGGAAAGACCCTAATATGTATTAAACAACATTTTTTTATAAAAACAATCAATCTTTAGTAGGTCATGGCAAACGCAAGCAATCAAAAGGAATTACAAGCTTATATTGAAGTATATTGCAATTACACTTGTGTAGCAAAGTTGCTAATAGGAAAAGAATTCTCAAGTAATAAAATGTGGACCTCAACAGGTAGCAACAAATCTGAGGTTAGATAGCAAAAGACATTGCACCATCAAAGCAAATATTTAGCGCTCACTCACAACTAGGAGAGGAAAGTTGAGAGAAACAGAAGTGCATACATACGGCTATGCGTTGCTGGTTTAGTCCACCCTCAGCATGAATAAAAATATACCCAGAGGTTTGATTCTCTGGATGGACATATGCGTGACATAGAAATATATATTATCATCATTCATCAGGACCCAACCACAAAAGAAAACATATGGCATATGATCCTTGAAGGCACAGTTTGATACACAAAACGAGGTGTGCAAGTCTCATAAATCTGCCATCTAACATGGAACAAATTTGATGCGTTCTCAAGGAACACTAGATAATCAGGTTTTAGCAAGCCTACCAAATTATGTACCACACATCACAATCACTCTATGATGTCAAAAGTGCACAATCTAGGTTACTGACCTAACATTAATTAAGTACCATATGAAAAAATGATGCAATATATGGTACAATGCTGTCTTCAAGCATCATGAATGGTGGACTGCCTGAGGGCTCATCGCTATATCGCTCTGTGCAAGGCTTGCAGGAGGTAGTGGCAGCACGTGGATTCTCCCGTAGCGAGGGGGGGGGGGGGTTCCTTCGTCTGCACCCAAAGCAAGAATTCCTCAGATCACTTGATGCAAGAACAACTGCATGAGTACCAAAATGAGCGGTGCGTGTCCTTGCAGTCGTTGTCGTCACCGCCGCGGTTGCCGCGAGCGGAGGGAGAGGCGAGGAAAGGGGACGATGTGGCGGAGGCTTCAGAGTCGAGCTTTGCGGGGGAGTTGGACGCGCGCGCCGCCGTCGAGTGCCACAGCTCCACCATGGGCGCTGGTGCTGGCGGTGGCTGCGAGGGATGGGGTGCGAGGGAATGGGAGTCATCCACCGGCAGCAGATCGAACGGGGGAGGCAGGCCTCCGGACTCCAGTAATCGATCTCAGGAGGAAGGCCAATGCTAGCTCTCGCGAACACAGTGGATGCGCTTGCCGAAGGAGGAAGAAGCTTGCCCTCCTTGTGCATGCACCGCTTGTCCAACCGCCACTCCTCCGTCTCCTCCACCTTTGCTCGTCCAGTCGCCGCTCCTCCTCCACTCGTCTAGTCGACGGATCTTGCCGCCTAGAGCTTGGGGACGCCGGATCTGGCCGCCCCCGAGGCGTGCCATGGGACAGAAGGAGAGAGGGGCAGAGGAGGGGTACACGGCGGCGCGGCTGTGCGAGGGCTGGAGGGAACGGTTGCGGTGGCGGTGATGCTAGGCGAGGGTAGGAAAGCGTGGGCGTGCGAATGAAGCACACGCGTGTCCGATCGGGCGAACGGGTGATCGTGCAGGTTAGCGGATGAGCAGAGGAATCTGGCGGGCGGATAGAACACGCCCTACATCTTTTTTAAATAGGAGAGATTATTATCAGTTTTTTTTGTTAATACTAATAATTCATGAATTATTATCATAGACAAGCACAAGTTTTCAACTGAAGACAGGGGATTTTTTTCAGTACAATACACAGACATATGTACAAACTTATATCACCATACGTATACACTCACACAACTCGTACTAAAAATGTGTAATAAAAACGTGAGATACAGAGCTTGAACATTAATAAAATCACCATATACGTCTAATTCTACTAACCACTTAAGTCAAGATTTGGTTCTCGAAGACAGGAGATTTGACATCAAAGGATCAGCTGCAGCATGCATTCTCTAAAAAATACTCCTACACAGTACACAGGCACTCATTTGAAGCTTATTGGACAGCAGCTCGCAAAGTCGTATGAGCTCTGGCTCATCCGATCCGAGAGCACAGAAGTGTGGAAGGGAGCAGAAAATGGGGTGAGCAAAAACTGGTCTAGCATTATCATGGTACGATATCCATATCACGGTTGTTTTACATCCAGAACACCACGGGATCATCCAGGACATAGGCATTAGCAACTTCAGGCACTTTGTAGCTATTAAAAGTTGAAATGGAGACAGACTAAAGACAATAAATTGTAGTAAAAGAACTCATTTGTCTCATTGATTCATGTTCAATATTTATATAAGGTCTAAGGACATGTTGGTGTCTATCAAGAAGATATCCTTTTCGAACGGACACCCTTTGGCTAGTTTTGACTTGGCAGTTGTTGATCATGCAACTATTAGATAGTTGCCATTTAGTCTTGATCATCTGTGTTGTAACACTCTCTCTTGATTGATACTGCTATATGTTATTAAACATAATGAGTAATTTTTCAAAAACCCTATAAAAAAATGAGGATAAAATAATAATATGTTGATATACCATTAAAACTTCTTTAAAAAATCAATGAGAAAATATAAGGAGAAATTGATACGGTATATATTGGTTATTGTCTCATTGTAAGTTTATAAGAGAAACCTAGATAGAAAAAATTTCTTTGTGAATTTAGAGAATAATAATTATGATCTGTGAATTATATTAAAACCTCTGAAAACTCTCTTGAGAAAATAGAAGGAATAAGATAGATATTGTCTCATTAATAATTTTATATGAGAAACCGTATAAGAAAACTCATAAAAGAAAAGAGTGTAATATAATATGAACATGTTATTATTCAGGGATTAACCTCCTTAACCTTTAAAATCTCGTAGTCGTCACATATCAATTCCGTGAATATATTTTTGAAATACGGAAGTTGGTAATGACTTAGTGAATAAATTAGCGAGATTATCACATGATTTAGTTTGTAAGATTTCTATTCCATATTATTTTGTAATTCACGAGGATAGAATAATTTAGAGGCAATATATTTAATTATATTGTTTTTTATGTAACATATTTGCATTTGAGCAATGCATGCAGAATTATCTTCGTAGATAATAGTTGGTGATTCAATGGAACCAATACCACATGATTGTTATATGTAGTTTATCATTTTGTGAAGCCACACATATTCACGTGATGCTTCATATAATGCAATTATTTTAGAATGATTTGTGAATGTAGCCATTAGGGTTTGTTTTGAAGATTTTCATGAAATAGTTATTCCACTGTGTAAGAATACGGAGCTTGTTTGTCACTTGGTATTATGGGGATATGATAGATAACCAACGTTATTGTATCCAATCATATTAATATTTTGTTATCTTTGAAAGAAAAGACTAAGATATATGGTACCTTGAGATATCGAAAGATATTTTTGACTCCTATCCAATGACATTTAGTTGGAGCAGCGCTATGTCTAGCTAGTAAGTTCACTGCAAATACGATATCAGGCCTGATGCAATTTGCAAGATATATAAATGCTCCAATAACACTGAGATAAGGAACCTTAGGTCCCAGTATCTTTTTTCCTTTCTTCCATAGTCTAAATGGATCTTTCCCTATATCAAGAGATCGAATAACCATAAGAGTCTTGGATGGATACGATTTGTCCATATTGAATTTCTCTAATATTTTCTAGTATATGCGATAAGCATCGTTGTTGCCCCCCACCGCATGGGCCCCCATACAAACTTCATGTTCGGTCTTAGAGTCCTTGGACTCTGGCTCGGTGTCCTATGCTTGGAGCACATTGGACTCGTCATGGGTCATACCCCATGACAAAAACCTCACGACGGTCAGGGTCCTCGCAACGGGATTCTACATCTGTCATGGATCTGGATGTGGGTAGACTAACCATAGTCTCCGAACTTGTAGCAAACGCGAAAACACGTCCCTACATGGCGTGCCAATTGTCGGGGGATGATCCCTGATAATGAATCTGGGGTATACTAGATGATAGATGCGTTGATATAAGTTTCTTGTGGGTGTATATCAAACTGGACTTAAGAATACAAGGATTTATCCAGGTTCAGATCTCCCGTGGGATAATAGCTCTACGTCATGCGTATTATTTTATGAATTGGATGAACTTGTTAAAAAGTGTGTTCTCTGTCCCTACAAGCTGGGTCTTCATCTCTTTATATACTAGGGGAAAAGATGTTCATACAAACGGATGGTGCCAAAACAGGTGACAGATCTACGCCTGATGAAGCCTAGCTATTCCTAGCTCATCATGACGGTGGGTAAGCATGCCCACCTCGCTCTAGTTGTCATGCACGCCCTGTACCATCACCAAATGCCGTCATGCTCACTTGTCAGACTATCCAACAACATTAAGTGCTACAAGATGGGTCACTGCAGCACCACGCCGCCCCATGACCATTCATCGCTGAAAGTGAGCGCCTGGGGAAGGAAATTACTTGAGTGGATAGCATTAAATAAGACTTGACTGGTTAGGTGAGTACTTGCCTTGCGACCAGCCCTAGTCGCAGGATTTTGCTCTGCGATCAGGGGTTGTTCACACGAGCCTCGCCCTGGTCGTGCGATGAGGCCACGGTGTTGACAATACCTATTGTCGGCTGACATTCGGCAGTGCGAGACTCATCTCGTGGGGCACCCTCTTCTCTATTACATCGACAGTAGCCCCTAAGCTCTCTTGTGGATATGGTAGACTCAGTGGTTTGCCATAGGGGTCCATGCTTTCTGCATGCCACGTGGTCGTGATCGAGTTTGGTCGCACCACATGAGTCCTAGCTGATCATAAGTTTGCTTAGGGAGTGGTCGTTGATGTAGCCCACATTAGTGGTCAACTCAGGAAACCACATCCTGAGAGGAGGTTAAACATTTGGAGAGAGAGTGAGAGGAAAATATGGGAGAGAGAAACATTAATTGCCATTGGGCCCGAGGGAATTTCGGTTCCCCACGCGACACCTTTCGTATTTCACGCGGATCAGACCCCATGGTGGTTGAGATGCTACGATGGCCCTTTAAATTGGAGCGCCAATGGTTCCAACTAATCCTTTCGTCGCCTCCCTTAGTCTCCAAGCCTTTCCTCTCAGAGCGCTTCATCTCTGTCTCCGTTCTTGCCCCATAACATCTTCCATTTTGTCTAATGGCACATACCGGCAGCAAGCCCTCCTTCCCTAGATCCAAGTGTGACGGGGTGAGACTGAAGGCGATATACGAGTTTGGCCTGTTCACCCGCCGCCTTTCATCAGGGTACCATTCCATGGAGAGCGCTCTCGCTCCCCGCCAGGTGAAGATTGTGATATTCGTCTCCTTTTTCTTAGCAGGTCTCATGCCGCCCTTCTCCAAGTTCTTCACCACCGTCATTTCCTTCCATGACATCTGCAACCTCCATCTCAACCCAATCTCCATTCTCATGATGAGCATTTTCGCTCATCTATGTGAGAACTTCATCAGGGTTGAGCCATGCCTCATCCTCCTTTTGTTTTTCTACACTTGCCGGTTGGTGACCGAGCTGGCCACCAGAAGCTATGCGTTATGGCTTCGCGACGGCGCCACGGACTCCTACATCGAGGTGGGCCTCAAGTCTTCACGGTCAGGCTGGAGGGAGGATCGGTTATACCTCGCAGTTGATAGTTTCTTGGACAACCTCCACGCGCCGAGTGCGCCAGCGTAGGTTACAGACAATTGGGGAATTCGCCTGTGACTACCCCAGAGCTACTGACCCTGGCCAAGTGGGTTAGCCATCTTTGAGAAGCCAGGCTAAAGGGGTCAGACATCCGGTAAGTTGTGCCCCCTCTAGAGGCGAGCACATTCGGCGTTTTTGTACTCTGACTCGAACGATGTCACTTGGGAGAGTAGCACAGGTAACCCCGCCACTGTTTCCTTGATATCACTTTTTTGTATAGGTGTGTGACCTCTCACGTCTCTTTTGTTATTCAAATCTCACTGACGATGTCGTTGACTCGTGGGTCCAAATCCTAATGTCGACCTCGGAAAGACGATCCTCCAGTCGGTGCACTTCCGCTATGTGATCTCACCCTATCAGAGAGAGTGCAGCTTAGGAGGATAAGTTTGGTATTTCTAAAATTCATGCCCCCTGAGCCTTTTTAGGAGTTAGATATTCACAATTGGCACCATTGCAGAACCTCCTTGAGGCCGACATTTTGCGCCTAATCATTGAAGAGGTTCTGGAGGCCTAAGATCATGTCGCCTTAGGGAGAGGAATTCACGGTGACCTCCATCCTGGAACCTAGCAGAGCATGGCCCCGCCTCCTCATAATCTATCTGGTCATGCCTCCAAACCGTCTGGTCACGGCGATGCCTATACTGCTCAAGACGGAACATTGACCCCTGGCGGAGGTCTCGCGAGCAGTGCTGGTCATCACAGAAGCGACCAGCCTCACCCTGAGTCAACACGGGATGACCGAACTACTCGTAGTCCAGCATTGACCCCGAGCGGAGGTCTTGCGAATGGCGCTGGCCCATAGGGGAGCGACTAGTCTTGCCCTGAGCCAGTCGGGGGTGACTAGACTTCTCGTCAAGCATCCACTCAAGGGGAAAAGAGACCGGCGATGGCCGAGTGTGAACTTGGGTTTGTGGTCAAGCGAGAGAACTTGCAGAGCGATCTTTGAGGAGCGCTAGTCTTGCCACACTCTAAAGCCACGTGTAGTCTTAGCCTAGCTAAGTAATACCTGACCAGCTGACTCATGTGTGCTCTACGACTTGTTCCCATCCTCACCATCATCGTTGCGCCTGAACTTGCGTTCCCCAAGCTCATAGTCAATGATACCTCGCACGAACTTGCATTTGGTCAAGTTGTGGGCGTCGGTATGATGTATCGGGAAGTAGCTTCTTCCCTTCTTCCCGTCCTTCTTCTTAAAGCGTCGACATGGTTGGCTGGTTTGCTTGATAGCCATAATGTCAGGTGGTCCAGCCTTGCGTTTGTTTTTCTTTTTCTCCTTTTGGCCGACCCCTTTAGAAGAAGTGGGCTGGTTGGAGGACAGCTACACCTTCACACTGATCTAGCGCTCTTAGGCCTTAGCAGCTTGCGCTCCAGACTTCCTTAGTGGCCTGCTTTTCGATGATCTTCTAGTCTCTGACCCCCTCTAGAACGCTATGACCACAGACTCGCTCATGATCCTTGGAATGATATTTCAGCATTTGGTGAAACACCGGATGTAGTCTCACAGCGGCTCACCTTATCGCTGCCTAACCTAATACAGGTCATTCTCGACCCCTAGTCAAGGGTAGGTCCACTGGAAGTTGATGAGGAACTAGTCGCACAAGTCTTCTAAAGACTGAACCAACCCGCAGGGGAGATTCATCAGCTAAGACTATGCTGAACCCGCCAGGGCGGTTGAGAAATAGTTTGCCATGACCTTCCCGTCGCCTCCCGCAGCCTACACCATGGTGGTGTAGATCTGCAGGAACTCCTCCGGGCTAGTCGAGCCATTGTATTTTTCGGCTAGGATTGGCAGGAACTTCTTCGGCCAACGCACCTCTCACAGCTAAGTACAGAAAGTATTGCACCATGTCCTGTAGCAGGGAGTCGCTCGCTGTTGGGCTGCTGCACGTGCTCGGGGAGAGAGCCGATGGTCTCGTGGCACTAGCGAGGTGATGGAGGAGTCTGATGCCTCCCCTGATGGGAAGGTGAGTGACAGGTCCGCTTGCCATTTTCTTGCTCTCATTGAGCGCGGTCCTCCTATTTTTGAGTGGCCCTCTAGCCTCGTATTACGTCGTGGAGGTGGCGGCGGCGAAGCAAGTTGCTCAGGTCAGCAGGTGGACTGTCCCTGTGCGGTGGGGGTCTCCTCATATTCCCTGCCATGGAGGGAGCCAAGGTTTTCCTTCTGCCACGGAGCCCACTGTGGACCCTACCAGCCACTATCTCGACCGTCCCTTATGGTGGTTGGGGTGGTGGCTGCCACGGTAGGGCATCGGGCGGTCTTTGCCAAGAGGGAGAGATCGCGTAGCCATGGTGCTAATGGTGATCCCTCCTGTACTACCACCGGTAGGTGGCTAAGAAGTACTCGGGTAGTATGCAAGTTTTGCGCGTGGGTCACGGCCTCGTAGTAGAGCTGCTGACCGCGGAGCGGTGAGACATTGTGAGGGGGAGACAAGGTCTCTACCTCATGTGCGTGTTCTTCTGATGTTGTTGTTGTTGCTGGGGAAATATAGGACCATCTCCATGCCTGGCATCGAGCTGGTTTCCCTCTCGGCCTACGGCCTAAGGCTAACCTCTCAATCCCACAGCACGAGCATTGTTGTTGCACCCCGTTGCATGGGCCGTCATGCAAACTTCATGTTCGGTCTTAGAGTCCTCAGACTCTGGCTCAGTGTTCCACGCTTGGAGCACATCGAACTCGTCTGGGTCGTACCCCATGACGAAATCCTCACGACGGTCGGGGTCCTTGAAATGGGACTCCATAGCTGTCACAAATCTGGATGTGGGTAGCCCAACCATAGCCTCCAAACTTACAACAAACATGAAAAATGTGTCCCTACCTAGCGCGTCAACTATTGAGGAATGATCCCTAGCAATAAATCTGAGGTATGTCGGACTATAGGCACATTGATCCGCATTTCTTATGGGTGTATATCGAACTCAACCCAAGAATACAAGGATTTATCCAAGTTCAAGCCTCATGTGAAATAATATCCCTATGTCTTGTGTATTGTCTTATGAATTGGGTGAACTTGTTACAAAGTGTGTTCTTTGTCCCTACAACCTGGGTCTTCACCCCTTCATATATTAGGGAAAAAAATGTTCATACAAATGAATCATACCAAAACAGGTGACAGACCTACGTCTGATGAAGCCTAGCTATTTCTAGCTCATCATGACAGTGGGTAAGTATGCCCACCCAGCTCTGGTCATCCTGCACGCCCTGTACCATCACCTGTACCTTCACGCTCACCTATCAGACTATCTCATAACATTAAATTCTACGGGACGGGTCACTGCAACACCACGCTGCCCCACGACAATGCCTCACCGAAAGCGAGCATCTGGGGAAGGAAAATACTCGAGTAGACAACATTAAATGAAACTTGACATGTTAGGTGAGCACATGCCCTAATTTTTCTTTGCAACCAGAGGCTAGTTGCACGAGCCTCGCCCTGGTCGTGCGATAAGGTTGCGGTCTTGACAATACCGACTGTTGATTGACATTCAGCGGTGCGGGATCCGCCTCGTGGGGTATCCCCTTATCTATTACACCGACAGAGGTACTATGATCGATAGAGAGTTATACCCTATGTAGATCCTTAATTTCCTGTGTCGGCCTATTGATGTACGCTACGTTGGTGAGATTGGTACGTATATAACGCAATTGAACTATCGCAAATGGGAAATTCTAGGTGAATTTTCACGTACTAACTATAGCGGAGAAGTAGTGTGATATGCAGTTGGTCATAATTGAATTAAGTTAGCAACGTATAAGACTATATGACCCTAACATGAAGTTGATAAATTACAATTATGTAATAATGGTCGTGCGATGAGCTTGACTCTCTTGATAAGAGATTCAGCCAAACCATTTTAAGTATGGACGTATCGTATTGAATGCTGGACTTAAATTTTTATGGCCATACAATAATCATTGAAGCATGTGAGATGAATTCAGTCGCATTGTCCATTCGAATGGATTGTATCCTATGTTCAGGATAATGTGCTCGTAATTTAATAGTTTGAGCAATTATTTTGGCAAATGCATGCTCGTGAGGACAAAAGACACACATGTGATCATCGTGTAGATGCATCGATAAGAACCATGAAGTACCTGAACGATCTATATAATTGTTGGATTGGACCACATATATCATCCTCAATGCATTCAAGTAATTTGAGTGGTTCAACTCGGATTTTAAGGTAAGAGAGCTTTAAAATCAATTTTCTTATGGCACATACAATATACACAAAATCCAAAGATTGTGGGAATTTGATAGTATTTATGCTATGATCAATTGAATTACTGATAATTTTCGCATCATCCCAACGTCGGGATGACCAAGACGATCATGTCATATTTGAAATGTATCTACATTCTAAAAAGTTACCTTATACGCAATATGTAGTACATGTTTGATATACATATAATACAATCTTGAAGATAAAGAGAGAATTTTCTCTAGTATTTCTCTTTGTTGTCGTCATGGGTTTTGATATGAAAACTATTTTGATGAATATCTCTATAACTTAGTAGGATACGAGTCGAATCGAGATATAATAGTGCATTATTGATTGTGATTTGAGTACCCATATGGAGAGTGATTATGACGCGACTAGAGCTAACGATCATATCATCGCGTCCATCAATTATTATAATATTTCCTTTACTCTTTTTAAGAGTTTGAAAATATTTAGTTTCCCTAAATATAGTTAGTGGTACAACTATCCACTAAGCACATTTGCTCTTCTATTAGATTGTCCCCCGTAGACATCTTCTGGGAGAAGCCTTCGTGCCTTTGTGTTGTGGCTTGTTACTGAGAGGAAGAACTAGCGTGTCTAATTACATATTAAAAATAGAAATAGAGACAAGACAAAAACAATAGATTATATAAAAAAGAACTTATTATTCTCATTGATTCATGTTCAATATTTATATATGGTGTAAGAACATGTTGATGTCGGTAGGAAAGGCATTCCTCCCGATCGATCACTTTTTGGCTAACGAGTATGTTAACTACTTGGCGGTTGTTGATTAGGCAACTGTTAGGCAGTTGCTATTTGGTCTTGATCATGAATGTTGTAACAGTAGCATCGAACCGGGCTGTCGTCAGGTTTCCGTCCTTGCCAAACTTCAGAGAAAGCGTCGTTAAGCGAAACAGATATGTGCTGGATGTAAATAAAGCAGTAGTTTGCTCGTTGTGTGTGTTGGAGTATGATGACTTTGTCGATCTGCCGAAAGGGAGTTTCCAAACGCCGCATGTGACGTGCGCCGGGCAGCGTTTCGCGTCGAGTCTTCGCGGGAAACGCAGGTGGGAACTGGAACCGGGAGGGCGAGCAGCGATCGAGAGGTGGTGGCGGCGGCGATGGCCGGTCCAACGAAGCAGCGGCCGCTTTTGCGGGACGTCCCTTTTACCTCCCCCACCGGACCAAAGGAAAGATGGAAGCCACCGTCCCTGTCGAGAAGCTGAGTGAATTCGCAGAGAGCGGGGCCGCACGACCGGCACGGTGAGCTGGCCAAACCACCCACCACATTTACTTCCAGCTCAGAATAGACATATTTTTTTTATTCCCTCGAAAGAGTTTTTCTCCCTGTCACAATTGATTAGTACAAGCAAGCAATGAACGTTTATGCTTTTTTATTTTTTTTATATGGACGTATTCCTATAATATGCTGGAGCTACCATAATTTTTTTTGCAAATTTATAGGCTAGCCTATCGGCATTCGGTGTGCCGACAAGTAATTCGGCACGGGTCTATCGGCATACCAATTGCCGATATTTAAAAAAAAATTATCTGTAGGACATCATCCTACAAATGTGGTTTTGTTTGTGGCACATTGTAGAAGTCGATTTGATTCAATGGACTCCGGGAATATGTGGTTCTTGCTTGTACCACACCGTGACCAATAAAATAATATTTCCGACAGAAAAGAGGAGAGAGAGGCAGTGAAAATGGCTTTGTTGCCCTTTGGGTTGGGTGGTCAAACCAAAGTTCGTGTGATCGAGTGAGACCAGCCACCCATTCCACTATCGCCGAATCCCCTCTAGCTCGGGTGGTTTCAGCCTCGCCACCACTGCATCTCACCCAGTCACCCCAGCCTTTAACCGTAGCCCGACTGCATCGCCCTAGCCTTTAACCCTAGCCCGACCACATCCATGCCCGCTGTTGCCAAATCGATGATGAGAGGAGGCAGAAGAGGTGTGTCAAAGAAGCAGCATCGCCCTCATGGTCTTGTTCTGAAGCTCAATCTAGATTTGGTAACCATGTGGTCAGAAGGAGCTCTTGACCCTTGATTGAGTGCCTGTATCACCCGAAATGAAATGTGGTCAAGCTGACTACGAATACTCCCCAAAATCATGGGAGGAAGTTTTGCATATGCTTGAAGGGTGCAAGGGTATGATACTTACCATGACTTGTTGATTTGGTTAAGTTGAATTCGAGGTCTAGGGTTTATAATTGCGGATTTATTTTCTCTGCCTTTGTTTGTAGACGGCCGGTGCTTGCAATTTCTTCATGTGGGAAGATGAGTACATGAAGTATTTAGTGGAGGGTGGGTTTCTAGTGGAGATAGAGACTTGGGTTCCTGCTGTTGAGACTTAGGTTCTTGGTGTTGCCAGCGGTTATGTTCTTCAAGCCGTTGCAGAGATGAAGGGACTCATTGGTTAGCTGAATGCTACGATGAGGGAGATGATAGCTGAGGTTACTGCACTAAAGCATCAGGCTGGCAGCAAAGTTTCAAGTGGAACCCGTGAGATGATCACCTTGCTAGTTGGCATGAATTTCATTTTAGTTGTTGATGTTCTGATTGTAGCTTTATTGAAATATATAGTGTATGTGAGGTAATAAACTGAGATGTAAGGAATGCTGGATTTGTTAATGTCATGAATAAACTGGGAATGTGCATTTTGCTTGTTTAAAAAGTTGAATGAAACATTTCAGCTTGATTATTCAGTTGGAAATTAACAAGTTCTCTCTTGATAATAGTGAAATTTTAGTACAATATTCAAGGTAGAATCCATGAAGCACACACCAAGCTCAGATGAGAATCTGTATATTATAGATATCACAACAGAAATCAAACAAACTTAACATCATAGAAACTGTGATAATATAACAGAATTTGCTTAACCAGCACACACCAAGGACATACATTTGTATCACAGATAACATTAATATATTTCACTAATAACACGACAGAATATGCTTACCAGCACACACCAAGTTTTGTTGATAACATGATAGATAACAAACCAAATTAACATGTTACAGGTTACAATCTGACATAAAAAAAATTAGCAAAGTATGGAGCAGAGCTACTTAGCCTTTTTCTTCTAATTTTTCTTGCTCATGCCCAGCTTTTGCTTCTTGGACTTGTCTCCATCTTGGCTTCCTCCAGAAGTAGGGCTGCCTTCCATCAGTAGCTCTTTTTCGGTTGTTGCACAAAAGTGATGTTAGTGGGTTGCACAACAAATAGTGCATATAGGGAAAATGTATAGATATGTTTATCTCCTAGTTAGTGCTCCAGGGCTGTTGTTGAGGTCCAATGAGCTTGAAGGTTCTGGTAGGAGCCTAAGTGGAGTAGTTGTAGCCTATGGTGTTTCTTCATGTGTAACATGCTTCTTTTTGGCCCTCTTCCTTTTAGGCTTTGGAGGTGCAGGTGGTGGTGCATCTAAATTATACACATGCTCATTGCAAGTTTTCTGCATATGCCAAAACTAATGACATCTCTTGCATCTCTGCCTCTTCATGTTTGGACCTCCTTCCTAAACTCCTTTCAACTTTCTTGTCCTTGGTCTACCAGCTGCCCTCTTGAGCACTAGAGGCCATAGCTTGAATCCCATGTCAACTGGAGGCCATTGAGTCTTGTCAATCATAAGCACCATCCATCCTTCATATGCTGCCTGAAACTTAGTCCTTGAATAGTAGTAATGGATATAATCTTCAAGATATAGATTTTGTAAGAGCATATAACACTAATTGCATGAGTGCATGGTAGTCCAGTGAGCTACCATTTCTTGCAACTGCGCTCTCTTGCCTTTAGATCCACAACATGCCTCCAAGGGCTCAAGTCCATATGGACACCACTAACTTCTACTGTGTGATCATGACCTTTATGTATTACATAACCAGTCAGACCCCTACTCTGTGCATGGAGATCCTTCGTGATGTGTGGTAGAATTCTCCCTGTCAGCTTGTTGGTCAATCTTCTCCCAACATAAAGCTTGTCCATAATCTTCTACCTAGTTGTATCTATGAGCTCCATGACAGGTAATGACTTCTCATGCTTTATCTAGTTGTTAAATGTTTCTACAATGTTGTTGGTCATATAATCACACTTGCTAGTTGTGGAGAAGAAAGATCTAGCCCACAAATGTTGATGATTCTCCTCAATCCAAGTAATGGCCTTTGGTGATGATGCTTTCATAATGTTATAATGCTTGGCAAACACCTTCCTTCTGTAAGTCCTTGATGGTGACCACAGGTTCCTTTGAAACACCTCACCATGGAATCTCTTCTGGAAGTACTTGAAAAGGTGTCTCATACATTCCCTGTGCTCAACTCAATTGGTGAACACTTTGGTCACTGTCGAGTCTATGCATTTCCTAGCATCAGTTGAAATCACTAGTCTAAGTGGTGACCTAATTGCCATTGCCAGCATCTCCATGAACCATCCCTAATTTTCATTTGACTCTAACTCAGACACTCCATGTGCCACAGGGAACATCCAGTTGTGGTCATCAACTCCTACAACAGATACTAGCAAACCCTTCCACCACTCAGTTAACACAATAAAGTCAATGCCCAAGTATGGCATGCATCCATTGTTGAAGCCATCTATACATGGCTTCAAAGCAACAAACATCTTGGAGAATTCTTGGAACCAAACTTCTTATAATAGACCTCTACTACACTTCCAGGTGACTTCTTCTCCATTTCTGCCTTGAAAGCAAAGGCATAATCAAAATTGTCCTCCCATTTCCCTACTACCTCATCAAGAGCCAGCTGCCTTCCATTCCAAACTATCCAATATGATAGTTTAAGTATATACATCTCCTCCAACTTCTTTTGCAAAGCAGTAGAACCAACAGTAGGATCATCCCTGAGTCATTGAATAACCATGTCTCTGACCCAAAATTGGTTAGCCATACAATTGCTCTCAACTTTACTTATGCCTCTGCAGTAATCGTTGAAATGTATCTTCTTAATCTGCAAAACAAGAGACAAAGTTTAACATCTTCACATTGAAAAAGGGACACAATTGAAAATTTAAAATGCATCAGCTTCAGTTCGGGGCATACCATCCATGTCCTTCCATCTTGCAGCCTAGATGCATGTATCCTCCACTTGCACTTCTTAGTCTTGCAGTAGCCTCTATACCTGGTAGCTTCACTGTAAGGAGCTGCAATTTCAATCTTATTTAGAATTGCATATTGTCTAATTGCCCTTTTGAATGTATATTCATCCTCAAAAGTCACACCAACTACAATCTTAGGGTTCTCTAACATTGACACGACAACCATCATCGTCATCCACTGCTAAGTCATCTATATCCTCATCGTTAGAATCAGGAATATAATCTAAGTCACATTCATCATCAAACACCAAATTAGCATAGTTGTGCTCAACATCTACACCAACGTACTCAACTTCACCATTCTCACCCCAAACATCAACCTTAGCACCAGGCTCAGAAGGACCTACCTCAGAGTTACCTACATGCTTAGAAGGACCAGGTTGTTGTGCAGTGCTTAGGTGTGTATTGTCAGGGTGGTGTGGTTGTTGTGAGGTAGTGCTCTGCTATGTAAAAATAGGAGGCCCTAGCTGTGAAGCTGCTTCAACCTCAATGCTAGATTGCTCAACCCGGGTCAATGCACTACTCTCGGCTATGCAACATGGCTGGTCTATGACTACCACAGTCAGCTGGAGTCTTCTCAACTTCCAGTACATGGCAAAGGCGTCAAGCAAGATAGAGTTAGAATCAATCTCTTTATAGTGACCTTCATTCTTGTCCCAGTAGCTCACCTGGAAGATTTGGTTCTTGTCACATTTGATCTCAACATCTAGTTCAGCAAACAAAATGATCCATCAAATTTTATCCTTGTCTCTAACCCATCTAACATCTCTGCTAACATGATACTCGGCATTATCGTCGTCGCTTTGTTCTCAATAGCCTACTATCCTAATCGTAACTCTACGCACTGAGCTATGGTCCACCCTAACCACACGAACCCAAATGCAACGGAGTCAAATCGCAATCACACTAGAAAAAATAGGTGAAACCCTAGATCCCTAAATTCCTCAAATCTACGGCAAAATGCCATGCACACAGAAACAAATCTAGCCAAGGATTTGAAGCTTACCCGTCGGGAACACAGGACAAGTTCACACCCTTCTTTGGACTGTGAGTGCTATGAAGCCGTCCCACACCACATTTGAGAGTCAAGGAACTTTGCGAATCCATTTGGTTCTCCACAAGCTTAGCACGCCATTTTGGTGGGATGTGGAGGAGGAGAAACTTGGGTGAGATGCGGCGGCGGCGGCGGAGCTAAAACCGCTAGAGCTAGAGGGGATGCGACAACGGCGGAATAGATGGGTAGTCTCACTCGACCACACGAACTCTGGTTCGACCACCGGGCCCAAATGGCAACAAAGTCATTTCCCCTGCCTCTCTCTCCTCTTTTCCGCTGGAAATATTATTTTTTTGGGCATGGTATGATAATGGTAAGAACCACGTATTCCCGGAATCCACTGGACCAAATCGACTTTTGCAGTGTGCTACGGACAAAATCACCTTTGTGAGATGTCCTGTAGACAAATTTTCTTTAAAAAATCATAACTTTTTCACATGATCTCTAATGGAGATGATCTTTAAATGAAATTTGTACCTATCAACTATGTCTACAACTTTACATTTGAGCATTTTTCATTTGAACCTGTTTAAATGCCTAAAAAATGGCTAGAAGTTTCATATCTAGTTTTTCATATCTGAAATTTCTAGACACTTTTTGTACATTTAACGGATTCAAATAAAAAAATGTTCAACTAAAAAGTTATAGATATTGTCGACATGTACAATTTTCATACAAATATCATTTCCATCCAAGATCATATGAAAAATTAATATATTTTCTTTGAATATCGTCTACGGGACACAGATCCCTGGTCGGCACACCAAATGTGGATTAGTTATCTGATTGCCGACAAAGTGACTAGTTGGTAATTGGAGTAACTACTGGCACCTAAATATACAATTTCCCCATTTTAAATTATATTTTTGCTATTTTTAATAAAATAATATTATTTCAAAAAAATTGACAGTCAAACCATTCATTCTCTGGCTATTTGCATCTTTTAATACTGAAATTGAAAATGGTAATCTGCCTAAAAAATAGTCATGGTACTATCACTTTCTCTACGTTGTATAAATATGTCATTAAATTTTTTATAAACCAACAGCCGAAGTGTAAGAACATTTTAGAGGACATGGTGATGCCACTTTGCGCCATATTGCACGTGCTGGTCTACAGCGGGGTAGGGTGCGGCGCTCCGGTGGCCATAGCGATTCCGTCTTCTTTTCCCAGCAAAAGGGAGAGCCGGACGGCCGGACCAGCTCACACCTCGCGACCGCCACCCCACTCCGCATCGCTCTGCACCAGCTTGTATATTCCTTCTTCCCTACGCTTTCCGTTCGTTCCATCGCACCGCGGCCGACCGCCCCCGCGCGTCCCTTTCCACCTGTTCGCCTGCGCATTTGCGCTTTGCAGCCACCAGCTGATAACCTCCTCTCGCGGTTCCGATCGATCAAGTGATCGCGAGTTTCCGTGCGCAGTTCGTGCCGTTGGCCGACGGCAAGCTGAGTCCGTCAGCTGGATCGGGCGATCGGCCGCCAAATGGTCAGCCTGTTCATGTCCTTCCAGCTTGCCGGGCAGCTTGCTATAGTTTGTTGGTTTCGTCTTTGTGCTTGGCCTTGGAGTGATAAGTTTCTTGTTTTGTGGCTGTGCAGGGGACGCCGGTGAACATCATCGTCGGCTCGCACGTGTGGTTCGAGGACCCCGGGGAAGCCTGGGTCGACGGCGTGGTCACCGAGATCAGGGGCGGCGACGCCACCGTCGCCACCACCAACGGCAGAACGGTGCGTACTCCGTTGCCTTATTCAACTCTCCGTTGATTCTTTCAATCCTTGACAACCTCACGTGTCCACTCCTCGGTGTTCTGGAGTTCACTATGATCGCTTGGGGTCAAGATCAAAATAGTTGAGCTCTAGAAACTTGTGAGATTTCACACTGTTCATTGTGAACCAGATGGGATCACGAAGAGAAAAAGGCGTTGGTTCGCCTCGAAAAAATTCCATAGCAGGCATTCACTAGTCACTAGTGCTCATCCAGAACGACGCAAAATTTGCAGAATTCAAGCCAAATTGTAGTTTATCATAGCCTCAGTAGGATGCGTACCAGCAGTTTGTCAAATAGCCTAACTGGAACTGCTAATTCCAGATGCTGTTATTGTTCACTGTGATAATTGGGTTCTACTTCTCAGCATATAAGTTTGGAGCCATTTGGTTTGGTTCAGATTGTGGCAAGCCTTGGCAGCATATACCCAAAGGACACGGAGGCACCGCCTGCAGGAGTGGACGACATGACCAAGCTGGCGTACCTCCACGAGCCGGGGGTCCTGCACAACCTCTCTTGCCGGTTCGGCCTTAACGAGATATACGTGAGTACTTGCCATCCGGAATTCTCCACCTCAGTTTTCCTCCTGTCGAGAACTGTGTCAGCTAACAAGTTAATCTGATAGACTTACACCGGGAACATCTTGATTGCGGTGAACCCTTTCCAAAGGCTGCCTCATCTGTATGATCTGCACATGATGGAGCAGTACAAGGGTGCCACCTTTGGGGAGCTCAGCCCCCATCTCTTCGCGATTGCAGATGCTTGTTACAGGTCTGTGTGTTCTGTTCTTGTTGTCGTGGTCTGTGGATGGTTGATCGACCGAGGTTTGATCGGCGTTCTTCCTGGTTGGTGACAACAATTGTAGGGCACTGATCAATGATCAGGGGAGCCAATCAATCTTAGTGAGTGGCGAGAGTGGTGCTGGTAAGACGGAGACGACAAAGATGCTCATGAGGTATCTTGCATTCATGGGAGGAAGGTCCGGTACGGAGGGGCGGACTGTTGAGCAACAGGTTCTAGAGGTAGGTGGATTGCCATTTTTTTTCCTTTCTTTCTCCTCTTTGACCTCAATGTCCCCATTAACTCTCTTTATTCTTGTCCTATGCACATAGTCTAACCCAGTACTGGAAGCATTTGGTAACGCAAAGACAGTAAAGAACAATAACTCAAGGTGGACTCTAGAATCAGTAACTGCAGCTACGCTTCGACGATTTATATTTTGAATTTACCGTAGTTAACATGTCAACTTTTTCAGTCGCTTCGGTAAGTTTGTTGAAATCCAATTCGACAAGTATGGGAAGATATCTGGGGCTGCTGTTCGCACGTACCTCCTTGAACGATCACGAGTGTGTCAGGTCTCTGATCCTGAGAGGAACTACCATTGCTTTTACATGCTTTGTTCCGCACCCCCTGAGGTGATTCTCAAGAAGAACCTAAATACAACTTCTGGTTTCTGCATGATTGAAGTGTCTAGAGACCAACTTCTTCAGAATGGTCAACTGATTTCAGGATGTAAAAAGGTTCAAGGTGGGAGACCCAAGATCATTCCATTACTTGAATCAAACAAACTGTTATGAAGTAGCCAATGTGGATGATGCAAGAGAATACATAGAAACCAGAAATGCTATGGATATCGTTGGCATTGATCAAGAGGAACAGGTACATCATATTAGAAAAAGACTTGCATGGAATAGCATATAGATTCCTGAGGCAAGAACTAATTCATCTTTTTCACTGCTCAAGGATGCAATCTTCAGAGTAGTAGCAGCGATCCTTCACCTAGGAAACATTGACTTCTCCAAAGGGCAGGAAATTGATTCATCCAAGTTGAGAGATGATAAATCAGTCTATCACCTGAAAACAGTTGCAGAACTGCTAATGTAAGTCTAATATCTTTCAAAAGTTTTTGGTGATCTGCATATTTCTGGTATGCTCAAGTGTAAAATTTATTTTTAGGTGTGACAAGAAGGCCCTTGAAGACTCCCTTTGCCAGCGTGTTATTGTAACACCTGATGGAAATATCACGAAACCCCTTGATCCAGATTCTGCTGCACTGAGTCGTGATGCCTTAGCAAAGACGGTATATTCACGACTGTTTGACTGGTAAGAACTATCATTTTCATGAATGCATAAAAAATAAAAGAAAAATATCAGGTGTAGTGTTAGCTGTCAGGTATATGTAAAGACTACAGACTGAAAGATGCATTCTGAATGTTGTGAATTACCACTTCAGACTTGTATCTTCCAGCACCACTAGTACTAGATGCCATCTAAACAACAATGGGTTTTTCTTCTTTGTGTTAACAGGATTGTAGACAAGATCAATAACTCAATTGGTCAAGATCCAGATGCGACCAATATAATAGGCGTGCTTGATATTTATGGATTTGAGACTTTCAAGATTAACAGGTTTGCCATTAGTACTACTCTTGTAATACTGCATGAACTTTTGAGCATTTCCTACTAGTAATATACCTGAAAGGCTGAAACACTACTCAAATTCTGTTCATCTGACAGTTTTGAGCAACTATGTATCAATTTGACAAACGAGAAGTTGCAGCAGCACTTTAATCAGGTTTGATAATATTTGTAGATACTAAGAGAAGATAATTAACGAATATTCGATATATACGGACTACGTTTCAAGATTAACAGCACATGAGTTCCTTTTGCAGCATGTATTTAAGATGGAGCAAGAAGAATACACAAGGGAGGAGATAGACTGGAGCTATGTTGAATTTGTGGACAATCAAGATGTTCTGGACATGATCGAGAAGGTAATGTACTATTGTCTGGGAGCATATCAGAAGTGGTATATGGACTACTTTTACAGAAGAATAAAGTGTTTATTGATCAATAACTCTTGAGCATTGCATGCAGAAACCTGGAGGAATAATTGCTCTCCTCGACGAGGCATGGTATGACCTGTGTTCTTTTTGAACCTAGAGAAGATTGTTTTGGGAAACTCTCTAGCTTTATGTGCAAACTGACACAGCGCTGAAAACATTCTTCCGTTTTGTTTTTTTTTTTTGTTACTAAGTGTAACATAGGATAGTTTTCCCTAGCAAAAACATTCCATAGAATGCAATTTGAATGCGAATATAAGGATATGATATATGGCTTTCATGCAGCATGTTTCCAAAGTCCACACATGAAACATTTGCACAAAAGATGTATCAAACATACAAGGCACATAAGCGCTTCAGCAAGCCCAAGCTTGCTCGGACCGCCTTTACAATCAACCACTACGCAGGAGATGTAAGCAACCGATCAGTTATAATATGAAACTTAAGATTTACCAGCAAGGAATTTTAACAAACTGTTCAACTGAAAGGTCACATATCAAGCGGATCATTTCCTTGACAAGAACAAAGACTATGTGGTAGCTGAACATCAAGCTCTACTAAATTCTTCAAGGTGCCCTTTTGTTGCAAATCTCTTTCCTCCACTACCTGAGGAAAGTTCTAAACAGTCCAAATTCTCTTCAATCGGTACTCGTTTTAAGGTGTGTCATATTGGAGCTAGATCTCTATGTTTGGCCTGGGAATGGTCAGTAACCCTTTATTCCATAATATATGCAGCAACAACTGCAATCCCTCATGGAAACACTGAGTACAACAGAACCTCACTACATTAGATGTGTGAAGCCTAATGCTGTACTGAAACCAGGCATCTTTGAGAACCTCAATGTCTTGAATCAATTGAGATGTGGGGTAAGTATGTGCAATTTGTTCTACTATGTTACTCTGCAACCTTGATTTCATGTTCTGTATCTCAAGTTCAATAAACTCACATGGTCATGGTGCAGGGTGTTCTGGAAGCAATCCGGATCAGCTGTGCTGGCTATCCAACAAAGAGGACATTCGATGAGTTTATTGATCGGTTTGGAATGCTTGCACCAGAGCTCGTGGATAGGTATGGATACTCTAGTTGTGAAATTTGATTAGGCGATGTAAAATTGTAAATAGAGATGAAAGTTTAAGTGAAATATGTCAATAAAGTATACTCTGGTTTTCCTGAAATAAGATTAAAGTGAGCTTCATGCTTTCGCAGCTCTGATGAGAAAGCCGCCTGTGCAGCGATATGTGATAGAATGGGTTTGAAAGGATATCAGGTAGCCTATGTCAATGGGTGAATATGGGAGATACAACAATCTTATACAGCATATATTTTGCAAGACCTCACATGTAACCTTATTTATATCAGATAGGGAAAACAAAGGTATTCCTAAGAGCTGGTCAGATGGCAGAGCTGGATGCACGAAGAGCAGAAGTATTGGCCAATGCGACACGACTAATCCAGAGGCGTATAAAGACACATCTTATGCGAAAGGAATTCATCAACTTAAGAAAAGCCTCGGTTCAGTCTCAGAAGTTCTGGAGAGGTATTTCTTCACTGCTTTGCCTAAATCACTTCGTGCCCTCAAGATCAGCAAGACAGTTCTTACTTGAAACTGACATGCAATGTAATCAAATCCTGCAGCACGACTAGCTAGAAAGCTTTTTGAGCACATGAGAAGAAATGCTGCTTCAATTAGGATACAGAAGCATGCACGTACCCTTTCCGCCAGGAAAGCGTACCTGCAAGTATATGAATCAGTTATAATAATACAGGCAGGATTACGTGCAATGGCAGCTCGCGATGAACACAGATTCCGAAGAGAGACCAAGGCTGCCATAATTATCCAGGTTCACACTATTACATTGATCGTGATTTGTAGATAGCTTTCATAAGAAACAATCATTAACTGCCCTATGAATCACAGACTCAATGGCGCCAACACAAAGCTTATGTCGCTTACAAGCAGCAAAAGAAAGCTTCGTTGATTCTTCAGTGCTTGTGGAGGGCACGCATTGCAAGAAAGGAACTTCGGAAACTGAGAATGGTTTGTCCGATTTCACATCTGTAACACAAGTACATCATTCATTGTTAATGCACCGTAAAGTAAGCATAAGCATGTAAACAGGAAGCAAGAGAGACCGGTGCACTCAAAGAAGCAAAAGACAAGCTCGAAAAGAGAGTAGAAGAACTCACATGGCGGTTAGATGTTGAAAAGCGTCTGAGGGTAATTCACTTGGATCCATATGTCGGTTTCTGTAGCGTGTAATTTGTTACTTGGTCCCAAATGAGTTTATTAACTATTTCTTGCTGGTAGATTGACCTTGAAGAAGCCAAGGGCCAAGAAATTGCAAAGCTGCAATCTGCATTGCAAGAAATGCATGAAAAACTTGAGGAAGCCCATGCAGCAATAGTTAAGGAGAAAGAAGCTGCAAAGTTAGCAATCGAACAAGCACCACCAAAGATAGTAGAAGTGCCAGTTGTGGACAGTGCAAAAGTTGAGCAGTTGACAAGCCAAAATAAAGAACTTGCGGTAATCGATCCCCAATAAATTCCACATGTTTATTAAAAAATAAATTCATAATTTAATCCTTTAGAGAAATCCTCACATCCGTGTTTGGATCCAGGATGAACTCAGTACATTTAAAAGGAAGGCTGAAGATCTTGAAAAGAAGCTTCTTGAGTTGCAAAAACAGTCTGATGAATTGTCACAGGAGACACAAGAACGAGGATCCAAACTTAATCAACTTCAAGAGATGATCGAAAGGTATTAATGTTTTTTCTGCTTTGTGCAAATTGACTTGTAAAGATCACAAACCCTACACACACGGTACTGTACTATATGGTGCAGGCTTGAAACAAGTTTATCCGATGTGGAATCTGAAAACCAAGTTCTAAGACAACAATCACTGGTAGCATCAGCAGATGAGGATAAATCAAAACAGATAGAGAGGTATATTCTAAAATATGCATACCTTACATTCGCATGATTTTTTTTCTCTGCACTGTATTCACGTCCTATGAGAAAGCCTGACAAGTTAAAAAAAAATGATCTCTTTAGACTGGAAAGCAAGATTGCCGTCTTGGAGTCAGAGATCCAGTTGCTCCGCAGTAATTCTACGCTAGCTGTTCAAGCCGTAGTCACTCCTGAAGTGAATCAGACATTAGCGACGGAGGTAAATTTCCTTAAAGCAACTACTTCGGGTTTGGTAAGATTGACTATATTGAATAACTAAAAGAGTTGCATTAAATTTTCTGTCAAAACCTCATTCAGGGAACTGACAGTGGACGTCAGCTTGAAGAAGTTAAAATAGTCAATGTATGTGCTAAGTTTTACCTGGCAAACATATTATAAGATAATAGCAAACCTCAGTCAGACACCTCATTAATGTGGAGTAATTATCCTATGCATGCAGGAGCAGGTGGTTGTTCCTCCTGTAAAGAATCTAAGCAAACAAAAGTCGCTGACGGATCGACAGCAAGTACGTTCAGTGCTTTAACGTTTTAGATATTAATGCAAGGAATAAGTTCTATATATCTTGAAGATTGATTTCTCACCCATTGTTCTTCCTTCACACTTTCACAGGAAAATCATGATGCCCTGATCAAAAGTCTGGCTGAAGACAGGAGATTTGACAACAAAAAATCAGCTGCAGCATGCATTGTCTACAAATCACTCCTACACTGGCATTCATTTGAAGCAGAGAGGACTAACATATTTGACCGAATCATCCAAACAATTAGGTCATCAGTTGAGGTTGTTACTCCCATGAGCCATAAATCTTATATTTACTAATTGGAGGTTCCTTTTGATGCCTCCACGTTAATCCTAAGAAAATTCTATAAATTCCTATAAAAAAACAAAACATCTAACCGTTGAATTAATTGATTGACTAACTGTAACCATAGATCAATAACAAGACGAAACAGCATAGAAGATTAAAAAATAAATCATAGAGTCTAGCCCCAAGACTACTTCTTGCCTTGCCTTTCCTTTCCTTCCTTTTTTGTTGTAGATATTATTTGTCCAACAAGATTACGTTAGCAAACTCCAACTTAGTTACGTTAGCAATCAACACGCTTTTTTAAATCAATTATAATCAAACATTACAAAATTAAAACAACAAAACGCAAACATATTACGAATTATCACACAAAAATAATGTCAAAGAATTTATAATGTATTTCAAAAAAAATAATATGAGATACGGTGAAGACATTAAAAATAATAATAATTTCAAAAAATCAAGAAACAAATAAAAATCAATTTGCATAACACATAAAATAAAAATTATAAATTAGATCTATTCACAAATAATAAACATGATTCAATATTATGAACAAAAATTATATTTATATTTTACATTCTAATATTTAAATATAAATAGTTAATGTATCTTAGCATACAACCATTATTAATACAAATATCTACAATTCAACCGTAAACTAAATTTCTAGCCTGTGCAGTCACACGGGTTGATGCGCTAGTATGGAATAAATTGACTCCATGAATATGCATACCACTTTCCCTTTACAGTGATGTAAGAATGTTGGCAATCAAGTTGTTGAGAAACTCATCACCTGAGTACATTTACAGGGTGCTGAAAGTTCTGGAGAGCTATCTTATTGGTTGTCGACGACATCAACTCTCCTCTACCTATTACAAAACACCCTTAAAGCTAGCAGTTCAGCAAGTAAAGGATCAAACCGCAGCCGGACCATGGCAGGCAGTCTTTTCAGTAGAATGGTGCAGGTAAGTTCTCCATCCAGACTTCTGAGATTGCAACTTGAAGTTTGACCTCGGGGTGCTCCATGCTTGCTAGTGGTACAGCACAAGGTTGTGGTGGCTAAAGTCATGGTTCAAGGCCCCATTCTCCTTTAAAGTTATGATATGTGGTTTCTCCTATGTATTTTTTTCTGGGACATCAAGATTTCACAGGACAAATTCATTTAGTGCGATATTCACATTGTAAATATGAGCTCACATCCGAAAAAATTCATTGTCAGAATGCCCGAACATCATCAACAGGATTAGGCATAACTAGTGGATACAGTGGAATGGTAGGAAGGCCTGACACTGCATCAATGGTAGAGGCAAAATATCCAGCACTTCGTTTCAAGCAACAGTTAACAGCATACGTTGAGAAGATATATGGGATAATCAGAGATAACCTGAAGAAGGAAATAAGTTCATTCTTGATTATGTGCATACAGGTACAGCAACTGAGCCATTTCCATCACCAGGATACGAGGCAATACAATTTTTCTAACAATTGTCAATCTTCATAGGCTCCAAGAGCAATTCGTGTGAGACCATCTCGGGGATCACTAAAAAATATACACTCTAACACACTATCAAGGCAAGCATCAAGTGTGCATTGGCAAAGCATTGTTAAGTGCCTGGATCATACACTGGAAACAATGAACAATAACCATGTGAGTACAATCTTAATATTTTTCAGCTGTCTTACAGTTAGGGAACTACAGAAATACATTGGTGAATTCAATTTTAATTTTGTAGGTACCTCCGATAATAATCAGGAAAACATTTAGTCAAGTATTTGCATTTTTGAATGTGCAACTCTTCAACAGGTATATATCTTGTACCAAGCTAACTCATCCTTAACTCCCCTTGATTGCACAAGCTCATATGGGACATCAATACATTATTTGTAAATAGTTTGCATTGGTTGAGTCTAGACTGTATCAAATCTCTATCTTTTTATTTAGTTTGCTACTACGTCGGGAATGCTGCTCCTTCAGCAATGGGGAATTCTTAAAGGCTGGCTTGCAAGAACTGGAGCAGTGGTACTCTAGAACAACTGAAGAGGTTAAGGTTTTTCCTTTTTTTGGTAATTTGAACAAGACAAAAATTGTATTAGCAAGAGAGCATTAAACTGAAATGTATCGTCACACTGCAGTACGCAGGGACATCTTGGGATGAACTGCAAAACATTAGGCAGGCAGTTGGGTTCCTGGTATGCCTGAAAACATGCAGTTGTTTACAGCCATACTAGTTTGATATGTCTACTCATTAAATAAATTCGTATTACAGGTTTTGCATCAGAAGTCACACAAAACCCTGGAGGAAATCACGAATGAGCTTTGCCCTGTAAGTCGTAAACAAGGCATCTTGTAAATGCTTGAATTCTTGGTGAGCTGTCGAGTAAGAAATGTTGTGTACTTTTCACAGGTTTTGAGCACAACTCAAATATATCGCATAGCAACAATGTTCTGGGACGACAAATATGGTGCACAAGGTCTATCTCAAGAGGTAAGTGCATGTCTGCTAACTTCACATCATTAGACATGTATGCAATTCTAAGTGCATTTGCCTTCCTGAATGCGTGAAATACATCTGTGTGTTGCAAAAGAGAACATCTTAACAAGAGTGGACATTATTTCAGGTCATTGGAAAGATGAGAACAATGACAACAGATGACTCGATAACTACTCCAAATAGTTCTTTCTTGCTAGATGACGACTCAAGGTATATTCAGTAGTTCAGTACTAAGATGTGAATGTGCAGTCGATCACATAACTGAAACTGCAACAGTAGGTACTGATCTAACGCCCAAAATGAATGAAAATGCAGCATACCTATATCATTGGATGATATAGCACGACTGATGCTCGACGTCGACCCGTCCAACGTGGAGCCGCCGCCACTACTAAGGCAGAACTCTGAGTTTCACTTTCTTCTGCAACAGCACACAGACTGATTCTACAAAAGAAAAAGAAGAAAAAAAAACTGGTACAGCTACTTGTGAAGTTACTAAGCACTGGAGATTTTTTTATAGGAGTGCAAAGATTGAGCTGTGGGTTTTCTTCCTTTTTTATACTTATGGAGGTAATGTTTACAAGAAAGGGAAATATAGGATATCCCAATGTTATTCTTTTCATTGTATTGATTGTTTGGAAGAGACAAGATTGTAATTCTTTTTGAGGAAAGCATATAACTGAAAGTATATATATTTGTACCCAACCAAACTCGACGCAAATGTTTTTTTCTTCAAGGTAATCATCACGATGGACCAGTGGCCACGCGATGATTTGAACATGTACTATCGTAGAAGGCAGCACATCACTCCCTCACCTGATGGAACGCTAACAAACTGAACCCACCATCCTGATCAAATTTACTCTAGCCAGGTAAGGGCGGTGTCTGTCACCTGACGGCTGAAGGCCCGGACGCGGACAGGCTTCCAATTCCAACCGCGGATCTCCTCCATTCCACTTCCACCTGTTCTTTCCATCCCTTTCTTCTCCGTGGAGCTGAACCCGCGCGTGACGCTACGTTTGATTGGATTCAGGTGCGCCGTGCTGGGTGTAGGCATCGGAGGAAACCAGACGGATCACGCGTGCCCAGGGTCTGAGAGAAACGGCGGCGCGCGTGATTTCCATCTGGAAGAGTGAGAATTGGTGGTGACGTTGGGACACGGATGACGGATCTGCCTGCCTGCCGCGGCCCCTCGCCGAGCTCAGCTAGGAACGGGACCGCAGTGCAGACCCGCGCCGCGCAGGTCTCCACGTCTGGAAGGGTCGAGCGGAACACGTGAATCTCCACGTATAGAGACATTTCCATCTAAAAAAGGAGACTCGTCCGCCGGTGGGATATTTTTCGCTGAGCTGCAGCTGCTACTGCTTCTTACTTGTAGACACAGTACATACTCACACAATATATGCTGAAGAATAGAGATGCAAAATTTAAAGATCGATAAAGTGAATGTAGCTTATCACTAAAGGAAAATTAATAAAATCACTACAAATACATCGCTGTCGATGAGAACGCCGCCTACAACTAAAATAATTTTATACTTTGATACAGGAAAGAGGCAAAACTGAAGTGATCCTTGATGAACAGTAAGTAAACTACCTTCATTAAACATCTAAGGCTGGACTTAGTTCTCTATGGATCTGTTTGTTTTGGATTCGTGTTGTGCTTCACAGTCGAATTATGTAAATAAATGAATAGATTCTGAAAGCAGATTGTAGCAATCTAGATCTGAATTGTGGCACAATTCATAATCCACCTTAGAGTAGCTTCTATAATCCATAATTCAAAATCCAAATTCTTATAATTCGCATGAGACATAAACAGCCCCTATGATCTCTTTATATACCTTGTGACATCGAGTTTCATGTAACCCTTATTGTTTTTGCAAATTTTGTTTTAGCTTTATTATTGTTAACCAAGTAACCGATTTTCTATACATCTGAACAACATTCTATACCTCGTTTGGTTCTCATGAATTAAGTAGAAATGGAATTTAATTCCACAGTATTGTATAATAATCTCATGCTTGAACACTCTTGGTCGTGTACACTTGATAGCGATCGGCGTCCGGTGCTTGGAGGATGTCTTAAAATTGGTGTGTAACCTCAATGCTTATCAGAAATGCTGTCGTGCTTTGAACGCATGCCTTCTCTCTTCATCTGGGAAGAGACAGTCGGAAGTTCATGCAGCACCGGGGGAAGATATCTTTATCTTGTACGTTTAATGCCGGCCATGTTGATAATTAGTACGATCCTAGATGAGTGCAGGAAGTGGAAACTTGTGGGTTGGTCTAGAGTCTAGACGAGGTTTCTCGTTTATGGAAAATGTTTGCAGATTTTATTGCCGAGGAACATGTCTCCAGATGGCATGACGAATGTGTTGCCGTTGTTCTCAGTACAGGAGGAGCATTTGTACTTGGGACCCGTGTGAGTAAGGCTGTCTCGGTGTAATTGAATTCTTTTCACCGAACGGCAGAAACTCTGCCAGAATGAATTGAGAGAGCGAACAGAGAGTATTTACATGAGTTTAGTACTACCTAAGCCTTACAAGAAGAAAAAGGAGACAACTATCGCTAAAAGAAATTGTGAGCCACTCAAACAACGTAGCGCCGTGCTTAAATTCTGAAACTAATAGCACTGTCTCGAAGAGCGGGTCGTACGATCCTAACGCATGGCACAGTAGTAGAGGCGTCACTGGTACGGCGGCGCACGAGCACCGTGGCCAACGCGGTGGCGCGCTTGCATCCACGCCACGGTCGTGCCCTTGTCCTGCAAGGCTGCAGCTAGCGGCGAGTCGGAGGAGGAGACGGAGCGGCAAGTCTCGATCGTCCCCGAGAGCGCTGTTCCTCCATCGCCATTCACCAGCGACGCCGGCCGGCACCATCTGGCTTGGCTACCTACCACGGGGTGCGTCTCTCTCGTCTGCGCGTCGGGTCGGCGCGCGGCTCGCGCCAAGATCGTCGTTCACCTGTTGCTGCGAGCGCTTACTTGGCTACCGCCGTACGTGGACGAACTGCATGCGTGTGCGTGGTGCAGCAAGGCCTCAATGCGTTGCTACATGACCGTCAGTGGAACTCTAGATTGTGTTGTGCGTGTTGGAAGCTTTTGTGCGCCCGGGCCGGTTTGAAGCTGAGGGCATGTTTGGTTGATCACACTTTTGTGCAACGGTGGTCAGCCAGCTATGGAACCAGCAATAGCGCCATGCCAATGGGCGGTAGAAAACAATATTACAGACAATGGATGGGCCTTTAACAAGCAAGGGTTAGTCACGTAACTGAGATCCAAATCCATTATTCTTGTAGAGAACCAACAACGTTTCGTTCTTTAACTACTAAGAAAAGACAGCATTGATACAATGTATTTACATATTACATCTGACGGATATAAAAACGACTGCAATAAACAATTCGGCCTCGATAGAACCTAGTGGGCCCAATAACCACTGAACGGCGGGCATAAGGCCCACGTAACCAGCCCGCCCCGTGGATCAGACCAAGTTAATGACGTGATCACGAAATTTCATCTATACTATTTCCTCTGATCTCAAATATAAGTTCATTAGAATATCGATGTGATCTCTAATATAATACTTTGACTAAGAATATACTCTAGTATTTATTTTAGATAAAAAGAGTTAGTTTTCTATAATAAATTTAGTAACATAAACCCTATATTATCAATCTATAAGATTTTTTTTAGTATTGATAGTCAAATTAAAAAGAATTGACTTAGGGCAAACCTATTTACAATCAGAGTAGTATCGAACTAGCATTGCTATCCAGTAGTACCATAAAAAGTCCCCTTTTATACATACCATCACACATTCAAAATTCTTTCATCCGTGCAATCACTTTTTTCTTGAACCCCGTTTGACACTAAAGTTCCCCTGCAAATTTGGCATTACCAATGTTTGGCCATCAATTTGGCCATCCATGTTTTGCCAAACATTTGCAAGATAATGTACTAGTATTGACAAGAGGAGAAAGAATCTTACCTTTGGTAGCAAACCAAATGCGGTCAACGGTCAACTGTAGCGACATAATCTACTGTTCATATGTTACCGTAGCGTATGATCTGAGCTCTCCTTTTTATCTAGGATCTCAGTCCAATTTTGGTAAGGTAAGCATCGGTGTGCGTATAAACGCGCCCTCCCGATCATCGCGAGGCCATCGCTTTCTATCGCTGCAGAACCACCCGCCTCCATTATCTCCGGCCGCCGGCGCACACCAATCCCACTGACGCCGGCAAATCGGTCCGCCGGACCCAATCCGTCCGCCGCCCCGAATTGATTCGTCTCCGACCTTCTCGAACCTGTTGCGAATTTCCGTAGCCGTCTTCCTCCTCCGAAACCCTAGGCCCCAAATCCAGGCAACGAACCCGACCCGGAGCCGCGGAATCCACCCGCGCACCGGACGGCATGGCGATCGCTCGCACCGGCGTGTACGTCGACGACTACCTTGAGTGTGAGATTTTTCGCGCTTCCGTTTCTCGGATTATTACCGCCTCCGGTTGTTCGGCCTTACTGATTGGTTTTTTATTGGAATCGTGCAGACTCGAGCACTCTGTCCGGTGACCTGCAGAGGATCCTCTTCACCATGCGCGAGCTCGATGATAGGGCTCACGGTGATGACCACCCCCCCACCCCCCCCCCCCCCCCCCAAAAAAAAATGTTTAAAAGAGAGTAAATTCGGCCACATTTCTTATGTTTCCTTAATTTCACTTCAATGAATTGTAGATGGCATGTAAGCACTGATTGTTGCTTGGTGTGATGGTACGTGGATGATTATTTTCCCTAAGTTTGTAATTATTCATCATGTGGTGTTGTTATGCAGGCATTATGAGTCAGACCAAAGGGCAGATAAAGTATCTCCTGGGAGTGTCATCCCATGGTTATGACAGGTCAAACATGGATGATGATGAGACATCCACAGAGAGGATGAAGAAGGATATTGAAGCTAGCCAGGACAATGCACTGAGTCTCTGCACCGAGAAAGTGTTGCTGGCACGCCAAGCTTATGACTTGGTACTGCTTCCTTCCTGTCATTTCGTTGCAGTTCTGTAGATTAAGAAGCTTATGACATCAGCTTTTTTTTTTATGCTAAACATTTAACTAGTGCCACGATATATTTATTTCATGTTTAGTAGTTATCTTATTTGCTGTTTGATTTCTGTCCCCCAATCAGCTCCAACAGTTTGTGCCAAACTCCAAAAGTAGTTCATGAGTATGCATTTATACACATCAAAACAAATTCCAGTTTCAAGTGTTTGTAGTCACAGAAACGCTCTGACTTGTTACAATTATAACTTGTAGAAATTTAAAAGTGATTACTGAGTACTAATTGAAAACTGCAACAAATCAACCAGCAAGATGAAATTAAATTTAAATATGAAGAGCCTTCTACGATTCATATTGTTTGATATGCCACCCAATATCTAAGATTAAATGTTCAGAAGCCTAACAGCAGTTATAGAAAATCTAATTCTAGAATACAAATGACATTGTCGACTCATCTATCTTCCATGCCGAAGCAAAGCAACTTGAGGAATCCAAACCAATGTAGAAGTGAATTCCACTTTTGGTAGTCTTTCCATTTTATTCGTTGCCACTTGCTTTGTGGATATATAATTGTAAGTACCTCGGGCATTATTGGACAGATAGAGAGCCATATCAAACGCCTTGATGAAGACTTGGGCCAGTTTGCAGAAGATTTAAAGCACGGTATAATAAATCACGGCAGCTTTTGCACATTATCGTGGGATGCCATCCTTAATCCTTCATCAAACAAGTTATTGATTTTTTATTTTTATTTTTGGTCTCACTTGCAGAAGGGAAGATACCTCCAGACGAACCACCAGTCCTTCCTCCGATTCCGGTGGTTAGCAGGGATGACAAAAGGAGGCTTGGTTTTAGTACACCTCAAGCATCAAAGAAATTCAGAGAGAGGGAATGGGATAGGGAAAGGGGTATGGACTTCGATTTAATGCCCCCTCCAGGTAGCAGCAAGAAAGCAGGTACATCTATGGACATGGATCAAACAATTGATCCAAATGAACCGACATACTGTATATGCCACCAGGTCAGGTTTTAAAATAATATATGTTTTAATATTTCCTGTAATTTATATTTGCATCTTATCTACATTAAACTTTTTTTTTCCACAAATGTTCGCTGAATAAGATTCCTATGTGTTATTATTGTTTCAGGTTTCATATGGTGATATGATTGCTTGTGACAATGAAAATGTAAGTCGTTTTGGACTTTTGGTGCCAAATAACCATAACGCATCTTCTGAGTTATTCATAGGAGTTTCGACTCTTGTGCTCTAAATTATAGTTTTCTTTACATTTTTACTCTTGTCAGGTATCAGATAAGCTTTAGACTTTTCCAGAAGTGATTCTTGTTTTGATTTAAAGACTTCTGTTTCCTTTTCGAACAACAGAATGTAGCATTCAATATATTTTGTTGTGTCTGGATTGATCATCTATCATCTTATATTTATTTGGTGGTTTTCTCTACTTGTTGCCATCCAGACTAAGGATATTGTGCTTATTGATTTACTCTTGTGGCTAGGATATACTATCGGGCTGCCTCTTGCTTGTATATTCTAGAACTTATAGCGATTGTGAGATATTGTGGAATTTGTCAATTACAAGTTATTCTTAAAACATTTTATCTCCAGCCCCCAAGCCTGTTCAATTGCTTTCCTAGACACATAGGTCATCTTGTGTCATTGAGTTATCACGATCCACGACCGGTATATGATGTTTGCTAAACTGCTGTTATACGCCTCCCAGAAAGTAACAGATAAATGCATCAGTTTTTGTAAACCAGATAAAGGCACCTACAGGGTATAACCAAGATCATACTTTCTGAACTTTTTTGTCAACAATTCACAGTCATATACCAACATGAATGGTGTATTACTCTTCACATCATTGCTATTAAAGAAACACTCAGCAGATTTTTGGCGACCAAATGTTATGGTTAGAACCCTATACATTATCATGCCGCATTATCACATTAGAAACACCAAAGCTTGTTATGTTATGATATAAATTTTGCTTTATCATGTGAAAGATATCTATCTTTGCTAAGTGTTAAAACTCAGCAGGTTTTTAGTGACCAAATGTTATGGTTCAAACCCTATACAGTAATGTGCCTCACTGTCACATTAAAAACACCAGAGCCTGTTATGTTATGATATTAATTTGCCTTCTCGTGTGAAAGCTATCTATCTTTGCTAAGTGCTTACTGTCTTATGTTCACTCAACAGTGTGAAGGAGGCGAATGGTTCCATTACTCATGTGTGGGTCTGACACCAGAAACAAGATTCAAGGGGAAATGGTTTTGCCCGACATGCAGGAATCTTCAATGAGAGATTCTCCAAAGTTGGTAAGCTGCATACTAGTAACAAATGATTTCAGGAAACCTATAAAACAAACCTTTATTACAGTTCGTGTTCCTATATGGGAGTACAGCATAAAATTATTAGAACCCAGTTCCTTTAGTACAGTCTTACCTCTCTAGAAAAGAATTTATTTACAAACTAAATTGCTCAAGTTAACTCCAAAATCCATTGGCTCTTCACATTTTATCCATTTATGTTTTCATATACTATGTGGAGACTATCGCTGCACTGAAAGGACATTTTGCTCTCCATAAGAGAACAAAATGTAGTAGACAAAGCTACCTGCAACTTAAAGCCAGAATTAAACTTGATTACAGAAGTTTCATGTTAACAAATCACAATTATATACTAGCATGCATGTTATATCGTCCATTGCACTCACAGCTAGAGCCCTGTACTATATTACTATTATTGCCTTTAAAATTATCAGGGAAACATTCTGCAGGATTCTTTTCCAATCCAACTAACATATCACAATTGGAAGACAATAAAGAAATCAATTGTTGCATATCCTTGTTTGAAGCATGGAACCATGTTATGCTAATGTGATAAACTCAGTTTTTAACTTAGGAAAGTCATCTTTCTCTCTTAACCAGTAATGTTTGCTCAACAGCGTCAAGGACTCGAATGGTTCCTTTATGCATGTGTTGGTCGGACACCTGAAATGAGATTCAAGGGGAGATGGTTTTGCCCAACATGCAGGATTTTCAATGCGAGGCTGTCCGATCCGAAGTTGGTAGGGTCTTGTCACAATTCCAGGGTGTTGCTGCGTAACAGTGAGTTTAACACTTAGAAATGGTTATACATTTCTTTCGGTAATGCATAGACATGGCGGGAACAGGGATGTTCCTTGTTCGGATTCTATCCTGGTCAGACTGAGAAATTCTTGTAGCTGTGACGCTGTGCTGTTTCTTGGTGCTGTTGACCACATCGCAGATCAGCATTATCGCATTAGACATCGAAATATGACTACTATTGAGTATTGAACATTGTTATCAGCATTTTACTACGAGCAGGATTGCCAGCATCTGTAAACCACTGTGTTTGCTACGCCTGCGGCCTTCTTATCTTTCACATCTGCATACGCTAGCGGTAACGGTCCAGGGTCATTTGTTTCTCCCAGCATCAGTGAGCAGAGGTGAGCCTAAAGATTCGGGTTGCGAAGGCATTGAGCACTCTGCCACGTGTCTCCAGGCCCCAGCACTGCAGGCTCCAACATGGTAGGCCCTACGACCACGTAAGCGTAGTTGCCGTACCACTGGTACTGGGATCCTGGGCTGAAGACGTACAGCTCCTCGAACCCCCACCTGTGCAAGCAAATGGAGTTCCTCCTGCCCTGCAATTTTCATACAAGAATTCGCATCGGTCTCTCGAGCTCTCGGTTAAGAGTTGGGTGAACGCCCAAGGTCTAAAGTTTTTACCCTGTCGATGATGGTGAATTCCCCTGGGCCCGTTGCTGTACACCCGGCACATCTCCTCCGTCAAGTGCTTGTAGTCGTCGTCCTCCTCGCCGTGTGCCCGGCTGCCGGGGAGGACCATGTCGAAGCCTTTGTTGGCCCAGCGGTGCCGGACGGTCTGCCGCGCGGCCCCGTAGTCCAGAGGTGTGATGCTGAACTCCGACAGCGCGGGCTCGACGCTGCGGTAGTCGGAGCCCTGGAGCCCCAGGGCGTAGGTGGCGTCCGGGGTGCTCACGCGCAGGTGGTTGGACACTGCGCGCGACAGCGCCATTGGCGAGGACGAGGCCGCGTTGTTTGTCGCCGAGAGCTCCGTGGCCAGCGCCTCCGGATGCAGCGCCACGACGCACCTCTCCTCGGCCGCGTCCCCCGGCGCCGCTGACGCGAGCTCGATCTGGAAGGAAAGGCACTGTGTTAGGAACTCCTTGGCTCCTTGCTGCATGGGACGATGGTGATGGCGGGGTTTCCCCGGACGTCGCAGAGCGACCAAGCCCCGCTCGGCGACCACCCGCCGTCACCGCCGGCGCAGCGGAGGTCCACGGACACGCCGCCGTGGATGACGGCCCGGCCGCCGGGGCCCGCGGCGACGTCGGTGTGGAGCACCTCCGTGACGGAACCGTGCCACATGGCTGGCTTGTACGACGTGACAAGACCGCTCGGGAGCAGTAGGTGCGCCACGCGGCCGTTGCGCAGCGCCATCTTGCCGGCGCAGCTGCGGCCCACGGCCCCGAAGCTGACGCCGTGGCCCGCGAACTCGGCGGCCAGGTACTCCACGTTGACAGGGGAGGGACCCGCCGCTTCTTCCGCCGCCGGCGTCGGCGCCACTGCGCGCACCTGAAGAGTTGCACTCGTAAGCCGTGCGCCGGCGCCTAGCTTGGGGAGAGTGGCACACGGCGCTGTGCTTCCGTGAGCTGGTGAGAGGAGTTGGAGTGGCATGGGGAGCTGCAGTGGTAGCAGGAGTGCAGAAAGCCGCCATGGCCAGTTCTTGCAGGAATAGGTGAGTGGTAGTGTAGCCCGCTGTCGGTGTATTCAGAACCAGGGGTCTCTAAGTCCCGAGGCCAAGCCGGCTATCCACCACATGTCACCACCCTGCGAGGTAAGAAAAAGCTAAATCCCGGGAGAAGGTGCTCGGGGCCGCCGCCTCTGGTTCCCGAGCACCCTAGTTCCCCGATGATCTGCAGGGTCTAAATACTAAGACCAAAGTGCTCGGGAGAGAGTGCTCGGGGCTGCACGTGGCAGCCCCCGAGGACTCGGTGCCCCGAAGGTCCCACCGCAGTACTCGGGAGAGAGTGCTCGGGGCTGCACGTGGCAGCCCCCGAGGACCCGGTGCCCCGAAGGCCCCACCAAAGTGCTCGGGAGAGAGTGCTCGGGGCTGCACGTGGCAGCCCCCGAGGACTCGGTGCCCCGAAGGTCCCACCGCAGTACTCGGGAGAGAGTGCTCGGGGCTGCACGTGGCAGCCCCCGAGGACCCGGTGCCCCGAAGGCCCCACCAAAGTGCTCGGGAGAGAGTGCTCGGGGCTGCACGTGGCAGCCCCCGAGGACTCGGTGCCCCGAAGGTCCCACCGCAGTACTCGGGAGAGAGTGCTCGGGGCTGCACGTGGCAGCCCCCGAGGACCCGGTGCCCCGAAGGCCCCACCAAAGTGCTCGGGAGAGAGTGCTCGGGGCTGCACGTGGCAGCCCCCGAGGACTCGGTGCCCCGAAGGTCCCACCGCAGTGCTCGGGAGAGAGTGCTCGGGGCTGCACGTGGCAGCCCCCGAGGACCCGGTGCCCCGAAGGCCCCACCAAAGTGCTCGGGAGAGAGTGCTCGGGGCTGCACGTGGCAGCCCCCGAGGACTCGGTGCCCCGAAGGTCCCACCGCAGTGCTCGGGAGAGAGTGCTCGGGGCTGCACGTGGCAGCCCCCGAGGACTCGGTGCCCCGAAGGTTCGCGCAAGATCATTCAACGACCCGAAGGGTCCCGTCGTCAGGGTGTCATCCAGTCAAAGGCCCAATGCCGCATTTAATAGGCACGCGCGGTCTGACATCCTGACATCCTGACATTCTCAGCTGCCCACGCCCCAGTGTCAGACCCTGCCATGCACTAGCAGGGGGCCGTGGGTCCATTAAATGCACGGGTCCCGTCCCGTTTCATCCAGGTGCCTCGGGATAACGTTGCCAGAATCGAAGCACTCCGCCTGCCACCCTGCCCTGGCAGAAGAACAAGACAGGGTGGGCGCACTGGGCACCTCTGAGGCTGACCGGTGGGCCCCTTTTAGGGCGCCCCGAGGCTTCCGCAGCGGCTGGTGGTCGAATGCGCGCCGCATTTCTCCACCGCCCCTGTCACTTCGCCAAAATGAAATGATTACGCCTTTCTCCGTGGCACCTTGGCATTCGCGTCCCCTCTTTCCCATTCAGGATATGTTGGGGTCGGCGCGCCTATAAAAGGAAAGGATGGAGAACACTAAAAGCGAGGAGAAAAAGGCCTTCGACCACCAGACGACCAACAATCTCCGACGAACCAGGCCAAAGATAGATCGACAGACACTCGAACCAGCTCAAGTTAAGCTAGAACATAAGAGCCTTAAGCTCTTTGTAAACAGCCCTCCCCTTAGAACCAGATACCTCCTTGAAGAATTCCCTTCAAGGATAAATATAGTGTTCATACAGGAGTAGGGTGTTACGCCTCCGTGCGGCCCGAACCTGTCTAAAACCCGGCGTACCCACTTTTTCTTGCATTAGGGTGATCGTCTCCCGCCGGGCATCACATTTATTTCCGTTCCCGCTTATTTCCCAAACAAGTTTTTCCAGGATCATCCCCCCGGCCGAATCTCTAAAAAGGGGTCTCTTGGGATCCCTGCGACAGGAGTTCACTCTCCGACACCCGCCTTATCTGCAACTGCAAGTTTCCCGCTGAAGTGAGCTTAAGATAGGCAGATGACAGAGAAAAAGGTTTGGTAATCTGCTTGGCAAACCTAAAGCTCCAAGATTTAAGTAGTATTTAAAGTTTGTAGGATAAAATAAAATGCTTTAAATATTTGGTTTTAATTTAAAATAAGAATAAGATGTTTAAACTAAAAACTCTTGATATATTAGTAGCTCTAACTCTAAGAATTTTTTAAGCTAGAAATGATCCGATTCAAATAAGCTCATAGATTAAATGTGTCTTTTGGCACTTTTCAGCGTGATATTTCCAAGGTGGTGTTATTTTCCCTTTTGGACCTTGCCATTAGTCCAATACTTTTCTTAGGTAAATTTGTTTACATGGAGAAGGTTTTCATTTAGGCATATTCAAAAAGCCATGATTCCTACAGAAATTTTGTAAAATACCCACATCTTAAGCATGCGTGTTTTCTATCCTTCAAAATCTCTAATAAATTATCCTTCACAACGTGTCATCTCTCGTAGGTGACACGAGGGCAACTCCATCCACTGTCGAACCTTTCCAAAAAGAGGGTGGCGTAGCCGCTGCGGAGGTCGTCGGCCGGCGACGACGGTGGGCGGTGGCGGCGGCTGACAGGTGGCGCCAAAGGGAGGCCTTACATCCCTCCCTTCCCTTTTCCTTTCCCTTCCTCACCTCCCTCTTCCTCTGCTCCTTTCATCTGTAGTACGGCTAGATGCGTTGTGATTTGACCTGATATGTGAGTGAGGGGCCAGATCTGGGTGACAACAGCTATATCCGGCGGTTGCCAGCATCAGAGTGCGATGTGGTAGCCGTACAGCTCCTGCGTTGTGGCCTATGGTGGCTCTCCGGTGTCGGGGCAGGCGCATGGTCGCCTTGCTTCCATACGGTGCTTGCCCAGGGTGTTTGGACCTCCGTCAAGGCTCGCCGTGCAGGTCGGTTGTCCTCTCGTAGGGGCTCGACTTCCCGCTATTCGGGCTTTATGTGTGGCCAGCCATGGGGTGACCCTCAACACTGGGTCTGTGGCCGGTCACCTGCTTCAACACGTGCATTGCTGGTCTTCGTCTCACTTTTGCGCACCCCTCTCCCGGCGTTGCCAGTGCTCCTCCCCTTGTCAGATCTCTCCCTCTTAGATTCGGCCTGTGGGGAGCCCGCGCGGTGGCTGTGGCCCTGGGTTGCATGAGAGGATGCTACGGTGACCAACATGTGAAAGTGCATCTAGGCCCCTATATGGGTTTTGGATAAATGATGATAAACGATTAAGGAGCTAATGAGTTTATTAAAGTTATAAACATATTTTAGTCTCATTGAAGAAGTTAAATGATATTGGCGTCCCATAAAAAGAAAAGAGAAGTGGCATGTAGTCACTCAATAGATTTAAATTGATTTTGTTTTCGAATTTAAGTATAGGTATATCGTTCTATTAAGAGGGATACGTATAGATTGACTTGAAGATATCTTGGTACTCAAAGTACCCATCTAGACCAAAGAAGATAAACACAAATCACCCCATGAACACCGGGAAGTTAAATATCTTAGTTTGGACCTGGAGTCTCCGGGCTGACCCGGATACTTTGAATTCTGGTGTGTCAGCCGAAGTCTCCGAGGTTAGCTCCGGCAGGGGTGCTCTGTTAGTTTCTTATTATTTTACTTGGAGTCTCCGGGTTGACCCGGAGTATCCGGGTATTTCGGATTCTGTCAGTCATCTGGACCCTCCGAGTTGGGTTCCGGACATGACTCTCAATTATGCATTTAAGTGCCAATCTAGAGTCTCTGCGTATAACCCGGATACTTTGGGTCAGTATAAAAATCACTATAACGGCTAATTTTTTTAGGGATAGTATATATACCCCCTCACCTTCTTCTTTGATATACCGCTGTTGCTGAACCAACTCAAGATAAAGACATTCATAGCCATTCAATAAGCCTACTAACTCATCTAGTGCATCAAATCTTGTAACATTTTGAGAGTTGGGTTGGGAAAGTGAGATTGAGTGATGTGAGCATAAATTCATTCATTGAGCATTTGAGTTCATCATCAAGCTATCGATTCGCATTCGTTACTCTTAGAGCTCCTAGACGGCTAGATGTCACCCTGAGAGCATCCAAGCTTGTGAGAGTGCTCCAAGAAGTTTGTGAAGGTCATCCTCACCTCCGCAAGGGAAGATGAAGCTTTGAGTAAGCACAAGCTTGATCTTTGTGGTCGTTTGGTGGGGATAAGGGTTGAAAGAAACCCTGCTTTTTGTGAGCACCTTAAAGGAGACGTAGGATCGTGTAATCCGAACTTCGAGAAATAAATTCTTGTCTCATTTACTTTCTTGCATACTTTTTCGTTTTAGTTGATCTTTGGGGCAATTTGTCCGATCTATTTGTTTGCGAGTTTGTAGCTATAGGTAGTTGGTGAAAATATCTTTAAGCTTCCTTTGAAACCTATGGTAACTCTTAGATTCAATTAGACTTACTTAGGTGTTCTTAGTTTTTTATTTCATGTTTCATCCGGACTATTCAGGTTGAGTTCGGATACTCCGGATTGACCCGGAGTATCCAGAGTCTGTAATCTACTGTGAAGTTTTAATTTTCAGAAAAATCCTATTCACCCCCTCTATGCGACATCAGGTACATTCAACATGACGGTGGCCCTTGCAGGTGGCGGGCTCCGTGGGGGGGGGGGGGGGGGGCGATCCGGGGTGTCGTGGCCCTCTGCCTCCCGATGCTCACTCCGTCCCGAGCTTTTGGCGTCGCTGGTGCTCCTCCCCTTACCAGATCTCTCTCCTCTCTTGGATCTGGCCCATGGGGAGTACGAGGGGCGTGGTGGTGGTTCGAGGACAGGGCCGGGGTGAGGCGTTGGAGTGTTGTGCGGCTAAGACAATGAGACAGGATGGGACTTTAGGAACATGGGCGAAAGCCTTGCTCGGCAATTTGTCGGTGCCAACCATGGTGACGCCCGTGGGCATCACTCTCCTCCTTGGAGGTGTGGTCGTGAAGTTCTCCCCCATCCCACCCCTAGGGGATTCTCCAGTTGAAAACCTGGTTCGAGTTTTCAGACGGATGATGATGATGCAAAACATCATGTCCTCCTTGGAGGCGTCACTTTGAAGACCCATCGCAACTTGCGGGTGGCTCTGGCCTAAGGTGCTCCTTTGGTCAGATCGGCGATGGCATTTTGTTCACACTAGGCCTCGGTGAGGCTCAGTTGGAGTTCTGGTTCACGTTTGAGTGGGTGGCTGACACGTGTTGAGTGGAGCATGTTGTAGTGGAGTCAGAGTTGCTACATTGATGAGGTATGACGGAGCTCGGAAATGATGACATGAAGCAAAGCTCTATCTCGCAATGTCAGTGGTGCTTGTGGGCGTGAACATGTCAACTCGAGGCAGTGGTTGGGGTCCACGGTGGGGAGTTAAAGTTGTTGTGTCGATGCGACACGCTAGGCAACGATGACCTGCGCCGGATCCGATTGTTATAGAGTTGTGATGAGTGGTGTATTCAATCATGAGACGTTGTTGGCTTGTTCAGTTGTGGTAGATATGTGTCGCCATCTTGTTGTTGGGATTATGTCGGTCCCCTTGCAATTTAACCATGAGTTATATGGTTTTTGAGTCCGATTTTCCTTGTAAACTAGACTAACTCTCTTTTTCTTTAATAAAATTGACACCACTGATGCCATCCTTTCGAAGAAAAAAAGCTTCAGCAGCTTGCATGCCCTGGGGTTTGTTGCAGTGTCGAGGCCAACTGATGTCCTGAGGTTCGTGGACTTTTCATGTCATAAGAATCAAAATTTGGTTAATCAAGAAAGAAGAAAGTAGTAGCCTTGTGTGCGATGACAAAATATTCTAGAAGATACTCCATAATAGAATTTGATATGAACTGATTTTTTTGTCAGTTTGCTCCTGCTTATGAGTGTTAGGTGACTTCGGCAGGAATTTCAGTAGACAATCCCTTGAGTTTATAGTTGCAATAATGATATGCAAAGCATCCGACAGTCTTTATACAGTGCAGAACAATGCTACACAGCTAGTACCTGTAAGTCTGTAACCTGTGGAATCTAAAATTTCAATACTATGAAACCAAAATAAAAAAAATCTTGAATTGTCCATTTGGTGTGCAGAGAAATGACTATTTTTTAATATTATCTTTTTTACAGAAATTTCAAAAATTCAAAAATTACAAAAATAACCCATTGTCGCGAGATAGTTTAGTGAAATCTAGTTTTCGCACAATGAACTAGCTAAAATATGATTTTCACTATTTCAATGCGCAAAAACTAGATTTTTCACTTATTAAAATATAGAAAATATTTTTGCGGGACCGTTTGTGAGTTTTCACACACAACATTGAGCGCATCGGATGAACAGTACTTGTCGGATTCCAATTTTTTTCCTTACCTCTTTCTCTATCTAGAGAGTAGGTTTGTCGTGCTCTAAAATTCAAGAGACTTTTTTAATTGCTCCTATAATTCATGATGAATCTATTTTAAAAGGATTGGGGATCAATGTCCTTTCAATAAGTTCATTTAGGTTTATAGATAAAAAAAAACTATCTACTAGGATTGGGGTGGAGGAGGAGGTGCTTCCCTCTCAGTCGCCAGTGGCGGGGGATAGATGAATATGGGATTCAAGAGAAGGCGATCGATAATAGTTCCGGCGGGTAGGCACGCCATCGACGCAGTGGAGGGGAGCATCATAGGCACGAGCAGGAGGAGGAGAGCCGCAACGACGGGTGCCATGGAAGTCTTGTATTGCCCGACAATTGCTATAGGTAGCTACTTGCACCTGATCAAGCTTTATTCTCGATCGGTTCTTATGTTGCAAGGATAATTGCGTACATGAGCTTATATCTATATAGTAGCATGTGACTCTCTAGATGTCTCGAGAGAAGAGCGGTTATATTGTTGCTTAATGCTCCACGGATTAATTTGGCGGCACTGACTCTCAGAGGATTTGATCATTTGCTATGTGATAATGCTACGTGATAATATGATGATGATGGTAGTGCTGCTTAATTGAGAAAGGATGTCTGATTGCCAATATTTTCGTTCGATGTAATTTTATGCAGGTACTTATCCGATTGCCGACATTTCATTTTTTATTTGATGTCACACCCCAAATTGTGCACATTCATATTTATATGTATTCCATAAGAGTTTGGATGAATTTATGCATATTTGAATCCAAATTGAATTAAAATGAGAATATCACATGAAATGATAAAAAAATGCATATAAATGGAGCATTGCAAAGGAACTCACTTTTTGATCAAGTAACCTAGGGTTAGAAATAATTTTAGAAATTATTACGCCACATGAGAGGAATATTAGTGAATTTTCTTAGATTTTTGGAAAATTCTTTTAGGCCTTAAAAATTACTAGAATTTCTAAAAGTAGCCTTCTCTAGAGTTTTTTTATTTGAAACCTACGTGAGATATTGAAGTGAATCTTTTTAAAATAGATTCATCATGAATTATATGACTTATAGAAAAATTTCATGAATTCTAGAGTACAATAACCCTAGTGTCCAAATAGAGAAAACGGAAAGAAGAAAATTTAGGATCCTAATGGGTATTGTTCATCCAATTCATTTTCGATCTTGTCCCGTTTTCGCACCAGGGTCCCCAAAAATATTTTCTATATTCTAATAAGTGAAAAATCTAGTTTTCGCACATTGAAATAGCGAAAATCGGTTTTGCTAAACTATCTCACGGCAGTGGGTTATTTTTATAATTTTTCGAATTTATGCAATATTTTTTAAATTTCTGTAAAAAATAATATTAAAAAATTGAGAAATGACAACCGTTGCCTCTGCATGGCCTCGTCGTCCCCTTCGCTGATCTTCAACCACTGATAGCAACCGGCCATTTCCTCCATTCTGATCCCTCTTCACATTAATGGCTCCACCTTTCAAATTTCTCCAAAAATAGTGGCTGTCACGGCAAATTTTCGTTCTTTCACTATGATCAAGAAGCACAGCGAAAATACCAGGGACAAAACATACTTGTTTCTAAAATGGTTAAAATATACCTGAGAGATTGGTTATGGCATTGAACAAGGCTAGAGCAGAACAGACGCCTCTAGGTCCTGAAATATCATCACCAAGCAATCGCTTTGTGAACTTCCGTTCAGGTTTTAATAACTGAAGCACTATATGCCATTGGTCTCTTCTCTTTGACAGGAAGTAGACGAACAGCAGCAGATGTACCCAACACTTAAACTGAATGATCCTCCTGCTTGCTCAACGAAAGGCTGTGAAAAGAGGAGGACGAGCTATAAGCATCTTTGCTTCATGCAAGGCAGAAATAGTGCAATATCATATAGGTGTTGATACTCAAGGAACATAATTAACCAAACTTTGATACTCGTACTTTGTTTCTTAACAGCTGTGCCTGTAATTCAGCACAGTAACTCTTTTCTTTTGCTTGAAATAAAGAAAAAGAAATATTTGTCGATTCGACGCCATCGCCTACCTCCATTCCACAGATATTGTTTGGTTCATATCAATATTTCCTTTTCAAGAAACAAGAGCAGGAGCACTGCCGTTTATTCCGAGGAGACAATACACCGGCTAGAACAATTTGCATGGGTTAAAAGGATTAATCGGGGCGTAGGATGGCACTGGTGTGTGGTGACAATGCCGAGAACATGGTCATCCACTAGGAGGCCTGTGTGCGACACATTGCGCACCTTCACCACCCTGGAGTAAACTCCAGGACGCCTCGACGCCGGGTCGACGGCGACGAGGCTCGCCAGGTTTACCAGCCCGTCGCCGTCGGTACACCATCCTCTCCGGCGTGTCCACCCTGACCCCGACGACGCAGGCGACGGGCACCTGCGGAGAATCAGGCAGCACGCGGTACCTGTGTGGGCCGACGGCGTCGAGGAAGTCCGCCGCCATGTCGTGGGCCGAGTAGTTTCCTGCTCCTGGAGATCACCAATGGCTGCGCGGCTCCAAACACGGCGAGGGTCGGCATGCAGCAGCCAGCTGATGCTGCTCTCCAGGCTGCGGTACTCGCTCCTGAGCGCCAGCGGGTCGACGAACGGCAGGCCCAGGTTGTTGCCGGAGACGAGCGCCTGCATGACCAGGACGACGCCGCCCTACGGCGCGGCCACCGGCACGAAGCGCAGCTAAAAGTTCCTAGATGAGTTATTATTATCTCGGCCCAGTGCTACTAATCAGGCAACAGTGCTGGAGGTCCAGCTCGTCCCAGAGCCAGAATTTTGCAAACATATACTCCTCTTGGCCACAAATAATTGATGGTTTAGACAACAACACGGTCTGCAAAACTAGCTTCGACCACTATCTTCTTTTGGGATATATTTTTGTAAAACCCATCAGAATTACGATACTATGAAAATGAATTTCAGAACAAATATTCATTCATTTTTCATGTTTTCCGTGTTTGTATTTTGAAATATATTGATAGCCTAACCTTCGAAATTTTGAGAAAAAGTTCGTCCAAAGCATCAGGTATTTGTGGCTGAAGAGAGTAATTACTAGCATGTTACATCCTTGACTTGTTGTCATAATTGTACCCCTATCCAATGCAAAACTGTCTCCATTTTCTTGCTTGCTCAATTAAGCGAGAGAACGACAAAGAAAGGATATATACCCTGCCTTCAGTTAGGACTAAGCTGAGTCTTGCAGGCAACAACAGATCAAGCCTAACTTCTGCCTTGGTCAAAACCATAATCACAGGAGTCGAGATCGGTGGCGCATTCTGTGACCCCGGATGCCCTCCCAATTTGAGGGCCATGGTCGGATAGGATCGATGTCCCATTTCTAGCTAGGTCACTGCCTCGTTGTCATAGGGTCATGAGCTCGGGGCACCTACCCAACTGATGCATGCTCTCTTGTGCCTACCCGCTTGTCGCCTCCTTTCCCACTACGCGTATCAATCTGTCGTCTGTTGCCAGCCGCCTCCGACCGATCGACTCACAAAATGGTGGCAGTCATGATCTCTTGCGAAGCCAAAGCCGAACACGATCCCCATCCACGCCTCGGGTTGCCGCCGTCGGGATCACCCTTGGTCCGCCACCGCCGGGTTCAGCCCCAGGCTACTCTGATCTGGGAGGGCACGAGTCAAGGGTTAAGAAGGTGACGCTGCGTTGTGGAAGGAGAGAGAACATGAACAGGGTAGGATGGGGTGGGATGGATGTCAAGTTAAGATAGTGTGGGCTCGATGGGCACCAGAGCTGGATAGGATGGCAAGTTAAGTTGGTGTGAATTGGATGGGCTATCAAATAGCAGTTAAACTTATCATTTACTCTATTTTCTTCTTTACTTTTAAGCATGTGATGTATTGGACCCATTCTTCATCTTGAGGTCATCGACTCGGATTACTTGATGTCTCATACTATATCGCAGATTATCATCCCGCTAAGATATACCCTTTCATTTTTCCAATTTTATCGGGTATCTACCCACATCTGACACCTAGATTTCTAGCAACTATGGTTAGGACTTTGGGATAGCGTTACACTGCAGCTGCCGTAGATTACTATGAGATCCCATTCTGGATGAGGTCTCTGAGGAGAGCAGTGGTTAGTTGACAAAGAATATATCTCTAAAAAAACAAAGAATTAATAGGTTATTGTCTTTTTCGCGAGGTAGGTTATTGTTTTGTTGATCTTTCTCTCAATGATATTTGTCTGTCGTGCAGTTTGCTTGCCGACAAAGGATTCGTGTGAGCCGTACACACAGATGATGCTCTCAAAACTCAAGGTTTTAGCTAACTGTTCTTTATCTGCTCCGTTCTTTCTATTGTCCAGAACATTCTGTGGCCACAAACTGACGTCTAAAAAAATAAAAGAAAATACGCAGAACAAATACGTAGGGCTACAAGTGATACAGATGCAGAGTAACGAGTATCTGAGACGTACAAAGTAGTGGTGAAGTAGTCATGCAAGTCACCCAGCCCTCGTATATAGCGTGTCTCGATTGCACACTACACAGTGAGTTATACTTCGGTACGTCAGTTGATTTGTTTTTCTCCGTTATTAGCAAAACATAGTTGTTATTTTGCCGAATTAGTTGATGCTTCAAACCGAATATATATCCATATTTGGCGCTTTCTATAAAGCGAGACCAATATCTTTGGTCTAGAATATATATTCATATTTATATTTATATTTTTATAAAATATATGTGTTATAATAGGTCTGATCGATCAAACGGTCATCATGTAAAGTTAGATTCCATTTTAATTTCTAAAAATATATTTAATCTCTCATTATTTGTATTTCGTACTTAGATATCTAATATTTGATTTATATATATTTTAAAAATATATTTAATTTTTTATTATTTATCTTCTATATTTAGACGTCTAATATTTAACTTATGTACCTAGATGCCTAATTATTGATTTCAAGTGTGTAAATATATGTGTAGTTGCTAATTTAAATTAGAGTATCAATCCTTTTAGTTTCTCAAAATGGGAGTAACCCCATATTCCATATTACTCTGACATAACGGAATACATGTCCAGGACAACGGAGCATGAATCTAGACTTGAACTAAGACCGCATTATCCCTCGTAGCATTTGTTTTACAGATCCACTCTTTTTCTTTAAAGAAAAACAAAATCCGGCATGCATAGGACAAACAGCGAATAATGCTTCAAGAACAGCCATCCTCCAACCACTTAAGCCCCGGTTCGGTCGCTTTTCGGTTCCAACCACTTAAGCCCCGGTTTCTGTGAATCATGCCGTGATATTCTGAGGAAGTTTCGACATGATAATCCTGAGAAGAACTACACAAGTTAGATAATAGCTTATCAGCTACACACTTGGACTAACAAACCGTAGTCACAGTAAAATCATGCAGCGTGAATATAGAAAGGAAATTCTACTTAGACTTGTTTCACAGAAAGATCGATTCTTATATATACCACGTGTGTTTTTTCTTCTTAATAGTATATGTCAACCGTTAGATTATGTAAAAACGATATGAATCAGAATCTCGTAGTGATCTTTCGATGAAATATCTCATAATTTTTTTTTATAAATCTAGGGCTAAGGCTCCTACAGTTTCATAGCCAATAAAAATTTCTCAACATTTTTTTTAATGAATGAGAAGTAGGAAGGAAAGAGAATAGTTACTCTACATCCGTAGTCACGAAAACCATAACATAATTGCCCTTTTATTAACACGACAGGTAGGTGCGTAATGTTGAGAATCAGTGCATATTCACGGAACACATTAGGTAGGTTGTCGTATCAAAACTAAGGATTAGTTGGTCGATTAAAAATGCTAACAATAATATGTTGGTATTCTACGCAGCGTTCGCCCCGCGGAAAGTAATAAAACGGCGCTCGAGGCGCAGTGGAGGCAAAGGCAGCGGGGAGCGCGAGACGGGTGAGCGCCACCGCGAAGCAGCGCCAAAACCCTAGCTTCCGCGCGCCACCGCCCAGATCCGGGGCTCCCCCGCGATGGCGGAGGCGCCGGCGTCGAGCCGGCGGATGGAGGAGGAGGAGGCGTCCGCGGCGGCGATGGATGCGGGCGCGGGAGGAAGGGGGAGGGGGGAGGAGGAGGAGGAGGCGGGGACGGAGAGCAGCGACTACACGTCGGAGGACGAGGGCACGGAGGACTACCGCCGCGGCGGGTACCACGCCGTCCGCGTCGGGGACTCCTTCAAGCAGGGCGCCTACGTCGTGCAGTCCAAGCTCGGATGGGGCCACTTCTCCACCGTCTGGCTCGCCTGGGACACCGCCCACTCCGTGCGTGCCTGACCCCCATGTCTCGAAATTTCTTATGAATTCCATGGTTCGCGGTAGTTTGCGAGAAAGGTCGATCTGGATGTGGTTTGCCGGTTTATCTATCGTCTCGAGGCGGTTTTGCCTTTGCCAACTTACTGTTCGTTCTTTTGCCGTAGATGATGCTAGAATGGATAAATTCGTTGTTACTAAATAACAAGTACTGCTCTATTCGCGATTCCAGTTGTCCTAGACGAAATAATCGATTTTTTAAATCTCTGCTGTTGTCTAGAGATTCAGGCTGCATTTATTTAATGTTTCTGAATTTCTTGTTTCTATGTGCAGCGATATGTGGCACTGAAGGTGCAGAAGAGCGCACAGCACTACACAGAGGCAGCCATGGATGAGATCAAGATCTTGAAGCAGATTGCTGATGGTGACCCCGATGATTCCCGATGTGTTGTTAAGCTTCTTGACCACTTCAAGCACTCGGGTCCTAACGGGAGCCATGTGTGCATGGTTTTTGAGTTTCTTGGTGATAACTTGCTGACCCTGATAAAGTACACGAATTATCGTGGAATCCCGCTTCCAATGGTCAAAGAGATATGCCGCCATGTGCTTATTGGCCTTGACTATCTTCACCGCACACTTTCGATTATTCACACTGACCTTAAACCTGAGAATATATTGCTTGTGTCCACTATTGACCCCTCAAAGGACCCCTGGAAGTCAGGTGTGCCCTTGGTTCTTCCTGCTGCAAAGACAGATGAGCCAACTCCAAAGGCACCTGCACCATCAACTAATGGTGGTATCACCAGGAACCAGAAGAAGAAGATCCGGAGGAAAGCCAAGCGTGCAGCTGCTGCAACTTCAGAAGGCAGTGGTGCAGTGGCATCTGCTGATACAGATGGGTCAGACGACAGAGGAGACCTGAGTACGAGAAATGAGGGCAGTCCTGGCCAGGATGGAGCTAAGAAGCGGGCAGCAGGAGGAGATAGACGAGGTAGCAAAGGGGCTAAGAAGAAGATGGCAATGGAGGCTGACCTAAAGTGCAAGCTGGTAGACTTTGGAAACGCGTGTTGGACATATAAGCAGTTCACAAGCGACATTCAAACAAGGCAATACAGATGTCCTGAGGTTATACTTGGCTCCAAATATTCTACATCTGCTGACTTGTGGTCCTTTGCATGCATCTGCTTTGAGCTTGCCACAGGGGATGTGCTATTTGATCCGCATAGTGGTGACAATTTTGACAGAGATGAGGTATATCTATTTGTTTTCATTGCCCTGATTTGAACTATTTTCATACTTTTCATAGAGTTGTATTTGAACAAAATTACACATGGTAACAAGCCCCCTCCCTCCCCGCTTTAACTTAAACGGAAGGTGGTTGTCAATAAACACAAGAAAGCTTTCCATGATGAAGCTTGCACTGCATGTAATATACTTATGCTGAAATCTCATAACTATGAAACCAATAGGAGACAATGAATTTAATCTATGTGTCATGCTTAAACTACGATAATGAAATCTGAATCTGGAAAAGAAATGCAATGTCTTTTTGTGATGTCTTTAATTATGAAACCAATTGGTTCTACTATAGCTCTTTTCCTGTATAGTAAACCCATGATGTTTTCAATGTTGTCCTGTATTTGCCATGTTTATCTGGAGACACCTGGACAATTCTCTTTCATGTACATATCCTTTTCCTTGGTTATGTTTGTAACGGCACAGTTTTTTGTCACTTCGCATCACCACCACTAATTCAATCTGTGGATTACCCAACACAAAGATCCTCTCTTTGTTAGTTGGTCACAATAGGAGACAATGAATTTAATGAGTTAGCAAAGGATACTTCAAGGGTTTTTTTGGGGGGGGGGGGGGGGTAATAGTCATCTTTTGCTTTTCCCTACAATGTGCACACAAATCTAAAACGTCGAATAAAGTAGAATGGAAGGAGTAGCTTATATTTGTTTATTCAGGAGTGACAACTGTGATGTCTACACAGCTTGTCAATATTGGGATGGCACCCGCACCCACATAAGTTTTCTTTTACATAATATTCTACTGCACTTTTGAACTGTTGATGTCTACCTTCAGTGCATACTACTTAGTCTTTGAAAATGTGGCTACTTTATGTCCCATTTATGGAAGAAGCAAATGCGAGACTATATTGATGCACTGTTGTTTTTGGGTTAACCACTTTATAGCATTGGATTTATCTGATTCTGATTCTATCCATCATGAAGGATGCATTTGCGATAGATATTTTTGAGGAAGTGATAACTTCCATATCCAAATCACTTTTGTACAAGAAAATGAAGTCTGAAAAACAGACTACAAAAGAAGATTAAGCTAAGTCTAGATACTAAGGTGATAGAGCTAGAAACTGTTATTTCCTTTTTGCAACTGCTGCCAACAATGCAATGTGTTATTGCTACCTCTTGACTCTGTTATTGCTGACCTTGACTGGGTCGAAAGAGATTTTTTTTGGCATTGCTTGTGTCCTGGTAACAAGAATTTTGACTTACATAAATAACAAATCGTTTTGACTTATATGTGGTATATGGTATTGGACCACATCTAATGATGCAAGATGAAATTTTGATTTGTTTGGGTTGAGCTTGAACCCTTTATTATGTAGTTTATTCTAGTTGATTGGTCTCTGCATATTTGTTGGGGATCAACTGATGAATTACTCTACTTTCTTGAGCTATTTAAAATCTCTATAGCAAGATTTCTTTTTTTGAACAGTATTTTGTGTGTGCGCGTGGTACTCTGTCCAGATGCCAAGCATGTACCCTTTTAGGAGGTATTGTGTGAAAAAAGATGGGAGAGTAAGAAATATGATAGTTTTCAGTTATTTTTTGCAGCCCTAGACTGCAGTATTACATTTTTCTGATGAAATGATCTTATTCCCTTCCCAAAGGAAGTATATTCTGAGCAGTTCTACTTAATGCAGGATCACCTTGCGCTGATGATGGAGCTACTAGGAATGATGCCTCGAAAGGTAAAGGAGGTTTCAACTTTCAGTTCCCATAGTTTTTAAGCTAACGTTGCTGATGTTCTTAATTTTGATATACCACAAAAACAATGTTTTTTCCTAGATTGCCTTGGGTGGTCGGTACTCGCGTGAGTTCTTCAATCGGTATGGTGATTTGAGGCACATCCGACGCTTGCGGTTCTGGCCTCTTGGCAAAGTGCTTATGGAGAAGTACGAATTTACTGAAAGAAACGCAAATGACATGGCGGATTTCCTTGTTCCAATACTTGATTTTGTTCCTGAAAAGCGCCCTACAGCTGCTCAATTGCTTCAACATCCATGGCTTGATGCTGGTCCCCTTCGACGGCAGCCTAAAACGCTGCCGGACTCGGCACAGAATTCAGTTGACGGTGTTTCGGAGAAGCAAAGGAAAGAGAATGAAGAAAGAGATGCGATGGCTGTAGTGTTGGGGAACATTGCCATAGATGGTGTTTCTTCATCCAAGATCGTGGACGATCCTCAAGCAAATACAAATAAGGCAAATGCTACCCCTTCTAAGAAGTGAGATGCATTTAATTTCACAAGTTAAATTGTAAGACTTGTTTCCGGTTGAGATGTGTTCCATGAGTGGGAATTGAGTGTTTCTTACTTCTTAGGTTTGAAATATGTTAGGATAGCTACCCAGGGAAAAGAAGACTGGGCCAAATATTTGTTGTACGGGCTTGGTTGGACAAGGTTAGATTTGTTGGGGTTGCAGAGACCATGGCCCTTTTTCCTGAGAACATATTCTTTTGTAAAATTAGAATCTGCAATTTTGTTTAAGTCATTTAGGAGTGAACAACGGGGAACCGAGATCATTTTTACCTTGTTCTCTGTGGACCTGGCCTGGAATTTTCTGGTGGGCACCATCTGACAAACAGCTAGGGATGCCTTTTGGGCGCGCCTGATATATCTATACTGTTTTAGCATGTTGAATTTTACAGAATTGCATCTGTAATGTATTTCTTTGTCGTCCTGAACGTGTGCGTGCGTTTCTGCACACAGTACATGTACAGTATTGTTACTGTTAAGGGTATTATAGTCGTTTCTTGATTTCTAGGGTTTGCGGTGTATCTATAGTCTTCTTTTACTACATATATCCTTTTGGGGCTGTTCAATACTAATACATTTTATGGACTCTTTCTCTTCAACACGGTAACAGGGCTTTAAGCCTTCTATCCAAGTTAGCTCTCGTCGTCTTCTGTTGCATTGCCCTTGGGAGGAGTGAGCTCCACTCCAGGGGTGGGAACCTGAACCTTAAACCCAATTCTAGCTTGTCATCGGTTAAGCATTATCTATAACAGCTAGTCTTGTCACTCATGGTGTCTTCATCAAGCATCAGTAGCCAGCACAAGCTTTTGTCGAGCAAATTTGCCGACGTCAACCCACTCCCGCGCAAGCACCTCTTCACCTCGTGTCGTGGTTGGCAAGCCTCTTTTCGACCAGATCAGCTGCCTCTTCACCTTTAGTGCGCGGATTTGCTCGCTACCTGGCCAAATCGGCCTAGTTCCCTGTCAACACCATCTTCTTTGTCTTCCTCTGCTCCAAAGACCACTGAGCGATGCCGCACCTTTGCCAGCGCCAGATTTGTCATCCCTAGGTCTTACTCCTTGTGGAAGAGGGGGGAGGATAGTTGGATCTTGAGGTGATGACTCGGGAGGCGCACGACGGCGGCCCAGATCCACAAGAACGGTGGCACATGAGGTGTAGGTCCGACTAAGGGCAGGTCTCAATAGGCTCAACGGATGGTATGGTGAAAAAGACTCAAGTCGATGACGAAGACTCTCACACGGGAGAGCCTCCACAAGCTCTAGGGCTCTCTCACTTGGCATGGCATCGCAGTGCTCGATCTGCGTCATCGTCGGTGCTTGCTTGTCAGATTGTGTCGGTGCTGGACCTTTGCTTCACGTGGAGCAGTGGGGATGAGTCATGTTTGTGATATGGTTCCATTGGCATTGATCCACCTCTGATTGGGCCATATGCTTGCTGGCGGTGTTGTTGTCATTGTGGTGCTGGGCCTTTTCTTTCGGTTCAGTCTGCTAGTATCTACTAGCTATCTTTTGTCGACGTTGTTGTTGTTGCTTGCTAGTATCTTGCTGCTGCTAGTGTTCTACCTAGCATTAGAATCACGTTGATGTTGTGTCCATCCAAGTCTGTTGCGCTCTCCTTGAGTCGTCCGTGCCATGTAAGTCTATAAAATCTTTGTCGATCGTCGATTGCACATTTCTTTTTATGGTTGGCCATGCTTTCGGCTAATCACTTCTCGTCGTTGTTGATGCGGCTTTGCCTTCTCAGTCCTTCTACAACCCCTAACTGTTGCTTGTAGCTTCGCGGATTGTTTGGTCCAGACCTGTTCGAATTTGAGCGGCACTCGTCCAAACTTATGCGTGACCAATCTGTTGCTACTCTTTGTCACCTCTGTTGCAACTCTTGATTAAAGGCTTTTCCTTGTCATTTATCATCACAACTCTCTACCTTTGTGCTTCTCTGCACACCTCTTCAGTTTGATAACGTTTTCAAGATTTGCAAGCTACAGCAATGGTGGAGCCTCGGCCTATGGATGTTTATCTAGTGTTTTAATGTGTCTAAGTCTGGTGTTTAGTGTAATACACTTTTCAAATGCAACGCAATTGCATATGCCTTGCATTTGAGGGGGTGTTAAGGGTATTATAGTCATTTCCTATTTTCTAGGGTTTAAGGTGTGTCTAGAATCTTCTCTTATACTATATGTACCCCTTTGAACTATTCAATACTAATACAGTTTATAAACTTTTTTCCTCTCTAACAGTTACCAGTTCTCTGCAGTGTAAGGAGTTCATAGAACGAAGCAAGTATGCCCATGTGCTTGTTGTGGTACTTGGGGTGACCACCAGCTAGAGTTCGCTAGATGCCCTAGTGCTGTGAGTGTGAGAAGGCTCCGCCCGCCATGAACGGCGAACCTCATCCATCTTGAACATCTTCAGATCTCCTTACCGAGGTAGCGCATATCCAATGGGCACAAACACGAGGCTTTCTCTAAAAATCCAAGTCAGCTTGTTATAAGTAGGTAACGTTAGATTTTTGTGTAAGTGGAGTCAGATTTTTACCTAAGTGGAGAAGAGAATAAATGAAGAGAGAGATAAGCTAGCTACTAACTAATAGTTAGTTTATAACGCTCTTTAAGACTCACGCAGACTTTAATACACTCTATTACATGTGAACTCTAATTAAATTTAAAGATTAAGTTATAGTTAGCTTATTGGAGTGGTAGTCTATTGTGTTATCTATACGTGACATGAATAGCTCTTATAGGTAATATTTATTACAAGTAATTGTTGAGAGACAAAGAAGTAGAGAATTGAGAGTAATTCTTATTATTGATTGATGAGAATGTTTACATATTTATACCAGTTGAATAGATATGATGAGAGGACATATCAAATAGGGAGACACATCTTCCCAATAGACACAACTCTTGTAGTTGATATCTAATTGATCACATGCTATTTATTCTCAACACTCCCCCTTGATCAATTATTCCAGTTAAAAACTCCTCTAAAACCCTATGGAAAAATATGAGGAAAAAATAATATATTGATATGACATTAAAACTCCTTTAAAACCCAATGAAAAAATAAGAGAAAAATGATACATCATATATTGATTATTATCTCATTGTAAACTCATATGAGGAAACCTTGAAAAGTAAAAACCTATAGGTGAGTTTAGAGAACAATATGTATGATCTATAGATCAATATGTTTTCGATGTATTCCTTAAAAAACCCCGATAGGGAAAATAGGTAATATGACATATATTCTTGTGTATATATTGCATCATTAAAACCTTTTATGAGGAAACCTCGTAGGTAAAAGTGATATAGGAAAAAGAGTGCAATATGATGTATGAATAGGTTAAAATTCAAGAGAAGACTTCCCCTGAACCTTGCAAATATCGAAGTCGTCGCATGCCAATACTATGAATATATTGGAATTCCAAAGTTGGTAAAGACTTTGTAAATAAATCTATGAGGCTATCACAATATTTAATTTGTAATATATTTATCTCTTCACATTGTTGTAACCTATGAGCATAAAACAATTTAAGGGTAATATACTTAGTGATATTGCTCTTTATGTAACTCGTTTGTATCTGAGCAACACAAATAGCATTATCTTTGTAGATAATAGTTGATGATTCAATGAAACCAATACCATATGAGTTTTATGTGGTTGATCATTCTACGAAGCGATACACATATATACGATGTTTCTAAATGATATGTGGAAGTAGCCTCTGGAATCTGTTTTGATGACTCCTATAAGAATGCTATATTACTATGAAATCAGTCTGTGATATGGAGTTATAGGGATCAATTATATAGCCAATGTCAGAATATCCCACTATGATCATATTCAGATCTTTGATGCCATAAAGATATCTGCAGATATTATCTTTGACTCCCACCTAATGGTATTGTTAGAGCTGTGCTATTTAATCTAGTAAGTTATATGCAAATGCAATATCAGACCTGTTACGATTTGCAAGATATATGAGCACTTTGATGGCACTAAGATATAGAACTTTAGTTTCAATATCTTTTCATTGTCAACCCAAGATATGAATGGATCTTGATTTATATTTAGGGATTGAATAACTATAAGTATTTTGATAGATATGACTGTCTAATGTCATTTGGATATTGGTAGACTGATGGATAAATATTCCTGAAGGAATATGCTTTAAGTTGTAGACTCAAGCGAAATTTGGTTTTACCCAAATCATTAATCTCAAATTACATCTTAAGATGATTACATATTTTATCGTGTGTGGTTTGGAAATAATACAAAATCTAATTGGGATTTCATTATGAACATACATATGCAATCATTATAGTTGAAGTAACCCTTATGTGAAAGAAACTCATTTAGTCAGTTGTACCACAATCAATTTAACTGTTTGAGGTCATAAAGTGACTTTAAGCTGTACATAATATATATTATGATTTATATTTAGATTCAGAAAACGAAATCTATTAGGGACTTACGTGTCTAAATCTTTCTAGTTCATTTTATATGTCAATGATATTGAATATAAGAACATAATTTCTACACATACCATGTATATAGCATCGTAATTGATGTCAGGTCTCTGTGTGAACCCTTGTGCTACAAATCTCGCTATTTCACCACCTTAGAAAATGATAATCCATTTTGTTTCCGTAGGGAAGATATTGTGTTAGTGAGCGAAAATAATTCTCCTTAAATTACCATCTTTGATTTGACCAAGTTGAGTGTCGAAGCACTCTGCTTAGGACTTTTGGTCTAAATCCAATTGAATGTGTACAACCATTTCGAGGAGAAATATATGTTGATAATTTGCAGTCTTTGGTATTGATTGATTTTATGGAATCAATATAGTTTGTGAAAATATTATCCTGTTTAACTCCATGTATTTCCCAAAACAATAGTTAGTGTGTTTTCATGACCCAACGTCTGAATCTGTGTACATATATGTGCTGGGTATTTGGATGTTGAACATCCATAGGTGTTTGGATAGTTAATATCCATAAGTTTTCTATCAACTTGATGTTAATTTGCATTTATTATCTTGGAGGATGTTCTCCCCTATTTCTGAGAATGCTGGTACGAAGTTGTATCCTTTTGTGACCATACTTCTCCCCCTCTTATTTTGATTTAGGAGTTGAGTGGTTTTATTAAGTACCTCAACTCTTTCTGGCACATTAATAGCAGGAATTAGATTTAATGACACATTTATGATGAGTAAATGCATCTGACATTATTTACAATATGTTGCAAATACAAGATATTCTAAATAAGAGTTCAGATCTCTGTTACGTGGATGTGAAGATTGAATATGAACGTGTATGATATTTTCTTATGATTTCTCACATTTTTTGTAGTATTAATCTCCCCATAATGCTAGGAATTGTCCTTAAAATGTTATAAGCATACCGGCGATGAATATATCCCCTGTGAAGGATGCAAGGTATTATATGATTGATGGATAATTATACCTTATATAGATCCTTAATTCTCTTTGATGTATGCTATAGGGTGGTGATATTAGTACGTGCAGAATGTAACTGATTCGCAGATGAAAAATACTTGGCTAAGACCAAATTTCCACGTACTAACTGCAACGGAGGGAGCCACATGATTGTAGTTGGATGAACTTGGTTTAATAATACAGTATGTAAAGTCGCATGTCACCAATAAGATATTGACAAATTATAATTCTATGGTTAGTCATGCAAATGATTTTATTCTTTTATGAAAGATTCAGATAGGCCATTATGAATGTGCACATATGGTACTTAATGTAATAGTGTCCAAAACTAAACAATAATTGAATGCATGTTAAAGAACGATATTATCTATGTGAATGGCTGCGTCTAAGATAATTTGCTTTAATTTTAATTATTTAAGCAATGAGTTTGAAAAAAGTGTAGTGCCTTATGTATAAGGGATACGCGCAAGACTATTTTTAAAATGTATCAATTAGCATTATAAAGTATCTAGATTGTCCATAAATTTACTAAATAGAGCCACATTTATGTTCTTGAATGCGTTCAAGAAAATAGGTCGTGTATTATGAATTTTAAGGTAAGAAGATCTTAAAATTAAATTTTATGTGATATATGTGATGCACACAAATATGAAGATTTTGGGAATTGATATTGTGACCAATATGTTAATATTTTTTCTCATCATCTCTAAGGTAGAGTGACCAAGACAATCATGCTAAGTCTTAATTTATTCAAGATAGAAAAATTATTTTATATGTAATATGGGTTTAATATATGTATAGTACAATATAGATGGTGTATATGAAAGCTTGCCATATCTGTTGACTAAGAGGAGAAATTTCTCTTTTGTTGTCATCATGAGTTTCGATATGAAAACCATTTTGACAGATATCTCTATCAATTATGAGTTTAGTACCTATAGGGAGGGTAATTATGGCCTCACCAGAGCCAACAATCACTGCATCATGTCCAGTGATTGTCAAAATATTTCCTCATCTTTTAGTAAAAGTTTAAAAATATTTTGGTTCCCTGTAATTTAGAGTTTGTGATGCAACTGTCCATAAGGCATATTTTCTCCTCCATCGAATTGATTCTTGTAGAAATCTACTCCACAAGGCACAAGTGTTCTCTATCTTTTCAGTATATGTAGGTTCTTTTTTGAAAAAAATACAATTTTAAACATATTTTATGAACAACATGGTTATAATCTCTGATGGATTTGAAATCCTGAGTTGGAAATACGACCATTCATAACTTTCATCTGGCATAATGACTGTCTTCTGTTGTCCATATCTTGCTTCGAGAGTAAGCCATAAAGTGCTTGAATTATCTTTCATCAGATACTCAGATTTGATATCCAAATGTATATGATGTCTTATTATGTATAATGCTTTGTATTTAACTTGATCTGGTAGTGGTGGATCTTTCTCTTGAGGAGGATTAGGGTGCCGCTACTATGCCGCGAGATGTAAGACTAACCTTGATATCATTTGGCTATGGTAGATAATTGTGACCATTAAGCGCGAGTTCATCGAACTCTTGCTGGTCATTTTATTCTATATGAATTTGATAATAGATTTGATTAATTTACTGTTGGTAAATTAAAAATCATCATAGTAATATTGTAATAATGATGCAAAATATTTGTAAAATCAAGTTGAGACTTGAATTACTAAGTGTAGATCTCAAATTATGCAGCTAACATGTCGAAGATATTCACCAAATATGGTGTAGATCTTACAATAGTATGAGGCATAATCTGATATTTGTCAGTATATGTCTATGTTCCTATTATCTTGTATTATGTTAAGTAAAATATTTGGAAGGATACATTGAAGGTAATCATTAAGTTAAGATGACAAAATATAGACCTCACAGTAATGGTGGATAATCTATAAATTTACCGTAGATGTCATTGTTTCATTATCTTGTATTTTACAAATATTAAATTTAAGTAATCACTTAAAATTTTGCATGAAAGTACTCTTTGAATTAAATGCTTTGTGCTTTTATGAAGCAATTTGTGGGCTTAAATCAAAATAGGAGTGCAGAAAGTATTAAATTTAAGCAAATTGCAAGAATTTAAAAGTATGAAAAGGTAAAGACATATTTTTGGCAATACGTGGACACAAATACATTGAACATGTTGCAAATCTAGTATTCATTGGATATAGAAATGCTTATTCATAAAAGTACATAAACGGGTATAATTATAAATAATTACATGGACTATAACATAAATAATACGCATAATACTATTTATATAGACTATTTATTGGGACCTAGGGGACCTAAATGGAAATAGCCAACCACTAAATTTTTTTCTTTCGTTTGGGCCTAAAACAAATTTAGGTTGAAGCCCTTTCATTGTTTCAGCCCAAATCCACGACAGGGAGGGGATTTTTTTTTCTCTTTGCGCGCAAGGCCAAGCAGCCTAAGGCTCGGCCAGGCATGCTCCTCCCCACGTCGTATAATAGGTTCGGCGGTTAGGGTTTGCTGTACGCACACAGTGCAGCCACCGCGCACTGCACCGTCATGGAGCGCTCGAGCGCCGTCGTGCTGACGCGCCATCACGTGGAGGCCTCCGGTTGGCAAGAGTATGAGCAGTCGCTGCGCATAGGGCCACCACTGCCAGGAAGGTAGTGCATCGCCACCTTGTATTCATCAGTGGCCACAGCCAGATGCCACGCGGAGCAGCTGCGTCCACTGGAATGAAGGCCGCGCTGCCATGGTGAGCGGTTACGATGCGGGAGTGTCGCTGTGCCGCGATGTGGGCCATCGCCGGAGAGCCATCGCCGGAGAGCCATCGTGAAGTGTGGCACCATTTACGGGTGCGTCATCGCGTCATGATGACGGTCGTCGTCGCCTTAGATGTGGCGGCCACCGAGAAGTCGTCCCGAAGTCGTCACACTATGCAGCCGAGTTTGTGTCACAACCATGGGAGTGCGGCGCCGAAGCGGGTGCATCGCCATGCCACTTTGAGCACCGCCGCCAAGGACCACCATGAAGCTGCGCCATGAGCTGCGTCTGTAGCCTTTGCTAATGGGGTCACCGATCATGGGGGTGCTCCACCCCCTCCCTCTTGTGTGCGCACGAAGAAGCCTGAAAGCCCATTTCCCCATGCATGCATGCGCACGGGTGCGCTTAGGTGCCATCGGAGGGGATGCCCACGGCCGCCACCGCTGCCTCTCATCTAGCCTGAAGGGTCGCCACGGTGGGAGAAACCACTGTCGGTTTCACGGCTTTGTGCCCCCAAGGGGCGCCTCCTGGGTTGCCGCCACCTTGTGTGGTTGTGCGGCCGGTCGTTGTTCGGGCAGTTTCCATGGATGGCCGAAGGCTGAGCGGTCATTCGGCCATCACCTTGAAGTTGAGCATCACAGAGAGGTAAGATGGATCATGGATGTCATCAACTTACTTTTGCTCCTTCTGCTGTTGCGGCTGTCTGATTTGTTTGTCCGCCGAATCAGTGTGTTATTAGTCGATGTAATGCCACTTCGGAGTCAGCGGTGTTAGAAATGGAGAGGGCTGCCACTACTGCCGTGGTAATACTTCTCCTATTGTATCCAGCATCGCCGATGAAGAAGGATGAATCGATGTTCTCTATTGATAATCAGTGATTGCATAGTCGAAGTGTCATATGGAGAGGCACGAATGCCTCCAAGTTCTTGTGTTCAGTGTGGATCAATGTGGCTAATAATGTATTACGAGTAATTGTAAAGAGACAAAGAAGTAGAGAATAAAGAGTAATTCTTGTTATTGATTGATGAAGATGTTTACATATTTATATATATTGAATAGACAGGATGAAAGGACATATCTAATGAAGGGATATCACTTTTTAATAGAAATAAGTCTTATAGTTAACACCAAAGTGATCGTATGTTGTTTAGTCTCAACAATATCATTGAAGATGTTCATGCCATCACGCGAGCTTGTAGAGTTGTGGGCTCCGTGTCGCCGCTGAATAGGCGAAAGAGACGGACCAAAATCACGCGTGGCAGCGCGGAGGTGTAACATCGTTTGGGCCGGCCGCGCGCCCAGTCGCAGGCGCCCCCTCACAACACCACCCCTCAAAAAGGATGGAAGTCAGAGCCCGAACGACACCGCCTCCGTCACAAATCCGAGGAGGGGGGCAGCTACCGAGACGGGACGAGAGCGCGCGCACAGATGGAGCAGCGGGGTCAGCAGCCTGACGGCGCGGAGCAGGCTGGCAAGGACGGCGCCGGCGACCCTCCTCCCCCGCCGCCGGTAAATCCGCATTCTTTATGCGCTACTTAGCCCCACCAATCTCTTCCATCTGCCTAGCAGCTTACGATTCTTTCTCCGACCAAGCGATTGACAGCGAGCGAAGAGTATTGACGGTTCCTGTGCTTGTCGGCAGTTCTTGGAGGTGACGTGCAGGAGCTCCGGCAAGGTCCGGCGGTTCGCGGCGGGGACGACCGCCCGCTACGCGCTGCACGCCATCAACCGCAAGCTCGAGCCCGGGGCCCCGCCGGCGCTGCACGTCGAGGCCGTCAGGGACGGAGAGGAGCCAATCAGCTTCGGCCCCGCCGCGCCCCTCGCCGACTACGGCCGCGGCTGGCGGCTGCAGACCGTAACCGCGCAGGACGTGCCCGGGATCCATGAGACGCCGCACCCTGACATGGTATGTTTCACCACTGCATTCTTCTCTCTCGGACAAAAAGTTTGGATTTTTCTTAAGAATCAAGAACCGATGAGCATGCATAGAGAGATTAATCCTTGCGTGGATTGTTGCAGAAACGGGGTGACGCCCAGACTGCCACGGATTCACTCGACAGGGAGACCCTGAAGAGCACTTCCGTCTATGTCGCCAAGATCGCGCTCGCGTTCGTGTTCCTATTCTTGCTCGGCGGATTGTTCACGTACCTGCTCGAGAAGCTCCCCGACATGATCCAGTCTGCATCGACTCCTGAATCTTTGTAGAATCTGCTGACCGAAAATGCATCACACATGTATCAGTGACATCTTTTTTCCTTGATAGTGTGCGATCTTTGTACCGTACCCAATTCCAAACTTTTTCAATTCAGTTCGACATCACACTTTCATCATTTATGCTAGTTCATATCCTAGCGCATTTGAGTTTCCGGAAAATTAACAGATTTGGCACAAGAACAGCTCGTTTTGTCCTCCGCATGTGTTCTATTTTCTACTCTTGTTTGCGAAGTTCAATTTGATGTCTTCACCATCATATGTCAACGGCGCAACCCAACCAAGCTCAAGCTGTATGATAATCTTAGCTCCTAAAGGTCAACGCGAGCCACGGCATTGAAAACTTTTGTTGATGTACACGACCTGGTCTTCAGAAATGATTCCACGATATGACTAAAACAAAATAAACCACTGACCTACATATAACAATATGAAGGAATCCTATTGTAAATAGAAACAGAACAATTATGTAAGCGACGCCCTACTTGCGCATAGTCCAGTTGCTCAAGAATGTAAAACATTATTATCAACAAAACTCTTGAAAAAAAAAAAAGAATTGAACCAAACAAGAAAAAGGTCGTCGAGACCTATTTTGTGCATGTTTAAACAATACAATTTAATAGTAACTGTTCTTTCCCTGAGGTAGCAGACAGCATTACCAAGAAAGCAGGTGAAAACCTATAGCCTAACAAAATTCATTTGCTCTTAAGCAAAAAAAAAAAAAAGTTGACGATGTTTGTATTTTCTGGGTGATCAATATCCTTAGCATGGACAGGACACCATGATAACTTGTGCAAGTCCCTCTTGGCTCTTGAAGGCCATAGGTATTCCGAGTGCAACAACGAGCCACTATCACCAGTTCTGTAACTGCGAGGCCACACTTTTCACCATTGGGTGATAATCCGTGTGCAAATACCTCTTTGCGTTATCTGAACCAGGTTGCCCCAGCCATTCGTCGTATAGTCTTTTCACAATAGGGTTATCAAAGGGGTCCGATATTGATACCTGGTACACAAGATTTACAATTAGTGGAAATGCATATAATTAACATAAAACAACTATTCTTGCAGGATTCTTGTCAAATGACAGCTAGGAAAACATTCAGCAGTTATAATCTATTTTCTAGTCAAGGATAAAATCTTGACAATAAACTGGAGAAGGACAATAAATAACATGGAATAATACAGTATGAGTAGCACACTTGGTAGCAACATCAAACACAGAAGAAACTCAAAGCAAATAGAAGTACAATTTCTAAGCTACAAGTATAGAAGAGAATACAACAGAATCACAAATAGACCATGTATTCTTATATGAATATTAAAGTTTCAAGCGATAACTAGGTACATCGACTCAAAAGTTTGAATGTATCTAACGTGAATCTGGATGAGTTTAAGGTTAAGACAAAGACACACCACATAGACAAGCAAGTTCCCTAATAAACTACATGAAATGTAGCATTACAGCTAGGAGCTTACATCTTGCGTGTACACACTCTCCAGTAGTTGGATAAGTTCCTTGGCAGTTTGGCCTTGTACAGGCTTTATTTGACCTCCCCCATTCAGACAACCTGCAGAGTGGTAAACAGTGCATCATTGAAGATCTAGATCCTACATTTCAGAATTCGGTTATTGAAATTTAAAAGCAACATGCAAGGACATATCATAATGAAGTACCTGAAGGACATGCCATAACTTCAATAAAGTGGTATTCACATTTTCCCATCTTAATCTTCCTAACGATGTTCTGCAGGTTTCTGAATCCATAACAAAGTGCAAACTTCAAAACAGGTTTGCCCTCCACCTGCTAGCACAAGCAGCATTTGTTAAATGTTATATACACATCTATCCCAGGTGGCTAGGTTCACTCTAGGTAGGTAATCGAGACAATGGCTTTCAGCAACTCATCATGGGAATGAATTTACCTCCAATGTAATTTCACGGAAATCTGAATTTCGCAAGATTCTGAAATCAAGAGGACCTTCTATTTCTCTCTTGTAGAGTGCACGTGCTGCATGGTGAAAGACTGTTTCTGCATAACCTCCAGAGCCTCCAGAAACCCCGTATAGATGGCCTTCCTCATCAACATTTGTTAGTCTGGGATACATTGAAGCAAATATATCAGAACAGAATAACAGATAAAGCACCTATTGTATATTATGGTAATATACAGATAGTATATGATTATTCCATGGATTTATTTTCTCAGCAAGTGGCTAAAATTAAGAGTATTAAATTCCTAGGTAGAAGTAGCAGACAAACAGATTATGGCTAACTTTTAATGATATATTGCATTTGATTAGACATTTGATGCGCATAGGCACAGAACGAAACACCAAGCATATGAAAGGACTTACAATCTGTCCAAGGAAGATTCCTCTAGTGTCTTGAATTCGATAGATTTGGACTGCACAAACACGCAAGTCATACTGAGTGTCTCAATAGTTTTTCAATTCCATCTTACAAGGCAAGAATAAGAACTAAATTAACAACCTGTATCAAGTCTAACAATTCACCAGTTGTCAGTACCGAATCCACCTCTGTAACTTCGTTATTATCCACTGAGAATATGAAATCATCCCGGACAGCTTCTAGCTTCTTATCATAACAGGGCATGACTGTAACATGATAGACATCATATGGCCTACATAATCAAAATAAAGTTACAATTGAAAGTCGAAATACTAGAAAGAAATAGTACATAGAGACCGGTTATTGTTTCAAAATAATCACTGATCTTAGCAAACGGAGGACGTTGAATTACTCAAACAAAAGAAATGAAAATTAGGTTCCAACCTAATACACCCTCCTTTGGCCTTAAAAAAGTGTCACAGCTAAGTGGCTGTAAAAAGGATTTGAAGATAATACTTCAATATCAAGACTATAGCTAAGGCAAAACACTCACTTGAGACTCAGTTTTTCAGCCATATGGTGCTTAATGGCTGCACCAATCGCTTGTTGAGGGCTCTTTACAGATGATATATAAGGTAGGATATATGAACCAAGAGTCTTTTCAGCATAGCATATCCAACCTGCAAGCGGAAGAGGTTGAGATTCACATATTTTGCATACTGATCCTTGCACTTATTCCTAAAAGAAATGTAGAAGAAATTAGTAGCAAACCATCAGTATTATGCAACACTAGAGCATTACTTTTTTAAATAATACACTACAGCATGTCAGCATTATTGATACCCAAACTACATTGTATTAGTATTTATATGTTACATTCCCCAACAACATTTTTACCAGGGCATGCAGATGAAAGCATGGGAAGATTGGATCCAGCTTCTCTGGATGATTGATTTTTCTGATAACGTGAAACAAATTCATTGCATGCTTCAACAAGGGCCAGATCTCGACTAGAACTTGTGTCGTATACGGCCTTTACACCCATTGACTTGAACAAAGCAGTCAGTTTTCTGAGAACCTGGAGTAAAAGGAGTAACATTCAGCTTTAGTTATCGTAATTCCAATGCAACATTCTCATTCATCTCGAGTGGTAAGACTTGTGTGCAATAGTTTTGGAAAAAATGACTTAGGGAAATATTTGTAAGAACACATCTGCCAGGGTGATGCTACTGACTAGGAATGTATATGGGAAGCCCATGTGTTACCTGTGATTGAGTAAGACCGAAGAATGCAGCTAGTGATGCTCTTGACTGGGGAGACACAGATACAATAACAGCTTTATCGGAGTTTATTCGAGTAATGAAGTCACCCAAGCTTTGCTTCTCGAGCATAACAGTCTCTGCTGATGTTATGCAGCCACTAAGAAAAAACGTAACAGTAAGCATTCTTTGGACTTGAGCAGGTTACTTATTTCAGGATTGAGTTGAAGAGTAAAAAAAAGTAAAAACCTGCATGCCAGACAGTCTTTTAGTGAAATCTTGACAGCTTCCTCTGGAGGTTTTGTGCTCACTGCAGTTTCCTTTTGTTTGATCTGCAAAGCAATAGTGTAAGGAATACAGAGAATCATTTGCAGAAGGGCAGTAGACGAGGATTAGAAGCAGTACATAACAATTGATTTATGAAGTTCCAATGGCCGATGTGGAGCTAATATATTAGTAAAAATATACACAGCAGTGTACTTAGCACTTAAAGTCACAGGCTATGGCAAAAAGCTGAAGGTCTACTTCATTTGAGAGACTAAACACTGGTACAGCATTTTCACTGACTAATTCTGAGGAAAAGTAAAAAAGAAAAAAAAGGAAATTTCTTAGAACCACGACTTAATCAACTGAGACCATGTCGTCAATGTTATGCATCATACAGATCACCTAATAGCAGATATTGATCTTTCAGCTTGGTTGGTTGTACACGAGTTTTGGGACCAAAAAAAAGGTGTTAGGGTGGTCCTTCAGTGACTTTAGGATCGAAGTATTAGGAGCTCTCGTTGATGGAGAAGACTATACGAGCATAATTTGCATGAGTACTTCTGATCATCTGAAGATGCTATGTTCACTCGTTACAGACCATAATTTGCTTCCTCTCCACTGAAACAACAACAAGTCAGACAACGTTGGTCCTCTCCACTGAAGTAACCTGATGCTACAATTATCACTCTAAAATAAAAAAAAAATGAAAAGAAAATAATATTGATTAAGAGCTCAACTGGAGCTAACACTATTTTCGTCCGTCAGCTCTTATCGCACACAACCAAACATCAGAAGAGGAAATCAATTCATTTCCCTTTCCTCCTTTTTTTTCCCTCCTACGTTTTAACCATGCCTGCAGCGCACGCCCTGCTGCTGCTCGACAGCACTACTGAAACCTACTGGGAAGACTGATGGCACACATCACCGTCGCAGAGTTTAAGACAAGTATGCTGCGCGAACTCCAACTGTACTCGGGCGGATGGCTCGCTCCGGACACGAAGACTAGGTAATAACGAAACCTGGCGGTGGCAGCGGTGCGTATTGGCAGTACCTGGAGGCGGCGGGAGGAGGAGGTGTTCTTGTTGAGGGAGATGATGCAATCCTGCGAGGGGGCGATGAAGTCATTGAGATCCGATGCCTGCAGCACCGGCGAAAACCTGCTCGACGACATCGCCGGCCGGCCGGCCCCACAATCAGCCCCCGGAGCGTTCGGGGTGGTATTCTCCGCCTCTGGAATGAGCGAAAGCAATCCGTGTGGCGTATCTTGGGGACAGGCGGCGGGGACGGCAGCCTCGCCGTGTAGCTCGGCGACGTGGCGGCTGCGGCGGTTGCCCTCGCTGAAAAGTTCGGGGGACGGGGGCGACGCGAGGCGGAGGCGGAGGCGGAGGCGGAGGCGCGGTAGCCGGCGGGCGGAAGCGAGGCAGGCGGGGCAGGTGGCTGCCGGCGTGGCGGTGACGTGCGGCGGCGGGACGGTTGGGTTCGAGGACAGAGGGCTTCGTGTTGTTCTGGTTCGAGGCTTCGAGCTGGTCAAAACTGTTGCATGACTCCGGAAAATGGGCAAGGGGCAAGATGGAAACGTCGGTTCAGGCCTTGAATGGTAAGGTGAAAATAATCCTACGAAAACTTAGTCGGCGAAAATTCAATATAGATAATATACACGACTATTTTTATCAAAATAGATAACATATTATTATATTTATAATTTTAATATACGTATTCGGTATTTTATTTATCAAAAATTATTTTTCAATACACGAGTTGTCGAATATGAGTTGGCCCCACCATTTTTGACACATAAGATACCGAAAATTAAGTGTATCCGACACATGAGGTGCCAAATATAGTACATAGTATCATATTCGGTATCTCGTGTGCCGAATATGCCCGAGATTGTTGTACGGTCGTGTTTGTGTGGTAACTGCTTTTACAATTTTTTACAACCCATGTGTTTACGTGGTAATTATTCTAAAACACGTGTGCTTGTATGGTAACTGCTCTTACAAATTCTTACAACACGTGTACTTTTGTGGTAACTGCTCTTACAACACGTGTGCTTATATGATAATTGCTATTACAATACGTGTGTTTGTCTTGTCTAAAGGCTGAGTCAAAACATGGATATGAACATATGTTATAGTTTGAGTCTAAGCACATTAATGTTAGCAATTACCAACTTTCGATAAAATTAGAAATTATTTACTAATTTAAATATATATTTTAAAATTCCTAATTCATTATGTAGTCTCAAAGGCTATGAGCAGCCTTAACACTTAGCTATATTTAAACATGCATAATTTAAAATGTAGTAGTAGGAATATTCCCCACTGTATCATTGATCTCAAGATTTATAATGCATAGCTGTTGATTACCTATATCATCTCAAAATGACGGTGAAAAGTGATGACGTAAACTAGCAAAAGAATACCGGTTGTTCTAGTCCATGCTATCAATGTAAGATAGTTGTCGTCTTCGAGGTGATGATTGAAAATTGTGAGGATGGGTAGAAGCAAATCCACCATCATCTTCAGGTCATCAGTGTCCTCTAGATATGGAGGTCTCGGAGGGAGAGGTCATTGTGGTATGAAATCATTGACCTCGTTTGTCGGTGTATTGGGAACCAGGGGTCCCTGAATCCCGAGATCGGGCCGGCCATCCGCCACATGTCACCATCCCGCGAGATCCACCCTGCTGGATAAGAAGAAACTAAGTCCCGGGGGAAGGTGCTCGGGGCCGTAGCCTCTAGGTTCCCGAGCACCCCGGTTCCCCGATGATCCGTAGAGTCCAAATACCGGGAAGGAAGTGCTCGGGGCTACACGTGGCAGCCCCCGAGGACTCGGTTCCCCGAAGGTCTCACCGAAGTGCTCGGGAGAGAGTGCTCGGGGCTGCACGTGGCAGCCCCCGAGGACTCGGTTCCCCGAAGGTCTCACCCAAGTACTCGGGAGAGAGTGCTCGGGGCTGCACGTGGCAGCCCCCGAGGACTCGGTGCCCCGAAGGTCTCATCCAAGTACTCGGGAGAGAGTGCTCGGGGATGCACGTGGCAGCCCCCGAGGACTCGGTGCCCCGAAGGTCTCACCCAAGTACTCGGGAGAGAGTGCTCGGGGCTGCACGTGGCAACCCCCGAGGACTCGGTTCCCCGAAGGTCCCACCGAAGTGCTCGGGGCTGCACGTGGCAGCCCCCGAGGACTCGGTTCCCCGAAGGTTCGCGCAAGACCGTCCGACGACCCGCAGGGTCCCATCGTCGGGGGGTCAGCCAGTCAAAGGCCCAATGCCGCATTTGATAGGCACGCGCGGCCTGACATCCTGACATCCTGACATTCTCAGCTGCCCACGCCCCAGTGTCAGACCCTGCCATGCACTGGCAGGGGGGCGTGGGTCCATTAAATGCACGGGTCCCGTCCCGTTTCATTCGAGTGCCTCGGGATAACGTTGCCAGAATCGAAGCGCTCCGCCTGCCACCCTGCCCTGGCAGAAAGACAAGACAGGGTGGGCGCACCGGGCACCTCTGAGGCTGCCCGGTGGGCCCCCTTTTGGCGCCCGAGGGCTTCCACAGTGGCGGGTGGTCGGATGCGCGCCGCATTTTTCCACCGCCCCTGTCACTTCGCCAAGAAGGAATGATGACGCCTTTCTCCGTGGCACCTTGGCACTCGCACCCCCTCTTTCCCATTTAGGATATGTCGAGGTCGGCGCGCCTATAAAAGGAAAGGATGGAGAACACGTAAAAGGGTGGAAAAAGAAAGAGGACGTAGACGCTCGAACCAATTCAAGCCAAGCTAGAACACGAGAGCCTCAAGCTCTCTGTAAGCTGCTCTCTCTTGTAACCAGATACATCCTTGAAGAATTCCCTTCGAGGATAGATATAGCACTCACACAGGAGTAGGGTGTTACGCCCCCGTGCGGCCCGAACCTGTCTAAACCCCGGTGCACCCATCTTTCTCGCACTAGGACGATCATCTCCCACCAGCCACCGCATTTATTTCCGTTTCCCGCTTATTTCCCAAACAAGCTCGCTCAGGATCATCCCTCCGGCCGAATCTCTAAAAAGGGGTCTCTCGGGATCCCTGCGACAGGAGTTCATCCTCCGACATCGTTGTTATCCCGAACTATCACGGTAGGAACATGTCCTATTTTCTTATTGGCTATACGCCATGTTGATGTGGTGCGTAAATGTCTTCTTTCAGTATCCCTTGAATTTTCTCCTGTGTTGTTATTGGAACGTTAAGGCATTGGTGACATGAAATAATCGTCCTCATCGACCTCGTCATTTTCTAGTTGAATAGTAGAGGTCACGTCTCTCAATGTTACGACCATCTAGCTAAAAGAAAAGTGGAACATGTGCATCTCAAGATGTCACCGGTCCATAAGAGCTATGAGTAATGACATCTTAATCGACAGAAGAGGTGTCCTGCTACCACCCGCCATGGCAGCTCTGACCATCATGAGAGCGAACAATAGTAGTTCTACCCGTGCAGGTGACTTGTAGAATCGATGGTTTAACTCCTTAATCGTGTGCACACTCTTGGCACGCAACGGAACCAACTGTAAAGGCATCCAATACATATACTGAGTAACTAACTAATTATTGTGGCAATGCAAAAGCACATATAACCGTTGTACTTGCTGCCTTGTGAAAATCATTCTCCCCTATAGTTCTCATTGTACTGCAACTGAAAAAGTTCGAGAAGACGACCGTGATATATGGCAATGATTTCAAGCTTCACGTTCAATAAAAAATAACGTAAGATAACAACTATTATGTAAATAACAATGATATCAATATCATATAGTATATTACATAAACATATATATGACGTTAGTACCATATATTATATCTACTTACTCTAAAAATTATTACTAATCTAAGTATTAATTACATATATAATATATATATATTCTAATTTATCAACTTGATATAATTTATCAAATATAATTAAATGGATTAAATAATCTACTTATTCTAATTACTATTACTAATCTAAATACTAATTACCTATATAATCTAAACATTTACTATAATTGATCTCGCGCTGCTACTCATCATCTTCTCGTGTTGTAGTTCTTCCTCTCCCGAGCTCCTCGCCTGAGCTCAGCTGCTCCTTGCATTTGCTACTCCTCCTCACTCCTCACTTTATAGAGGGCAGCACGCGATACAATTAGCATAAAATCCAGCACCACCCAAACCGATCATGTCGAAAACACCGACAGTATCAAACTGACCCACTGACGTGATGTGACGCGACAACGAGGCGACATGATACGACCGCATTGCAATACCGAACATATTTGGCACACGAGATGCCGGCACCTCGTGTGCTGAATACACTAGATTTTCAGCATATGAGATGCCGAATATAGCTCCACATTATTATATTTGGTACCTCGTGTGTCAAAAATAGTGGGGTCGGCTCATATTCGGCACCTCATATACCAAAAATAGTTTTTGATAAATGAGATGTCGAATACGCATGCTAGAATTATAAATACGATGGCGTGTTGTCTATTTTGATAAATACGATCGTGTATGCTGTCTACTTTTAGATTTTTGCCAAACTTAGTCTTATGTGTTTGGAGTATGTGTTTAATTCATAGCCTAATATATGATATAAAGTATTATAAAACTTATAATGAAGACAAAAGAAGTCATAGGTAATGAACAAGAAAAAAAGTAAATTATCACACATCACGCTTTGAATTAGGTTTAGATCTTGAATACATGAGATTAGATTTCGTAGAATTATTTTTTGAGGGGACAGGAACATAGAAAATGTATTTGATTCTTCATCACTGGTAAGAATATAGAAAATTGTATTTTTGAAATTTACGATAGCGAATGAGAGAAACTGACACATAGTAAAAAAAAAAAGATCAAAGTTTGGGATGTAGAAATTTCGCATGAAATCGCACAAAATTTGCAGAAGCCAATGGCTGATGCCTTGTCGTTCAACCGGCCTGGCCAGTGCCCTTCTCGCAATTCTCAGTAGCCTCTTCGGTTCTAGAAGGACTACGTGGCTAGGATAGGATGAAGAGTGGATTGACAAGTTGTATTACGATTCCTCCTCGATGCAAACAACTCGCCCATGCTGTTCAATGACGCTGAGAGTAGAATACTAAACCACACCACACCAACCGGCGCCTCCCTGCGAATTGGAGGGGGGGAAAGCGACCGCTGCGAGCCATCAATCTCGACACGAATGACGCGTCTCGGATGGACCCTTTTGAGAGCTGAGACGACACCACGACGACAGCAAAACGGACCGCGATCAGCTCCGGTTCCGGCATGCGGCACACGGTGACGGGACGAGAGGAGAGCACCGCGCATTCTGGGCTAGCTTGCGGCTGCGCGAAGCCTACTCAGGCGATTGTTTTCTCTTGTTCCCTTTCGAGGCTGATTGGTTACCGTCATAGGTGGATTCTACACTAGGGAATGGGTATAATCTTAATAAGAAAAGTTTGATTGTGCATCATTACAGATACAAATGTACCCTTATACCTAAATTTACCTCCACACATTTATCCAATGAATATAGACTTATATAGTTAGATCCATAGATTAATATTACAAAATCACCTTTATACGAATAACTAATCATAATTTTAACTTTTATATCCATTCATACAACCTCAAATTCAAATTAAAAAAAACTCAACTCAGTCACAGATACAAATAAACTTACATATACGACCATGAAAGACAAATAACCCGTGCAGCAAACCAATCACACCTTTGTCTTCGACACGAGCCTCACGGTTTTGTTTCACAACAAATGATGGCCCAGCAACTAAACCATCAGGGATTTGTGTGACCTATCTACTCCAAATCTTTACCAAAAATCATCGTTTCCTAGAATTGTTCTTCAAATGCCGCCTCGGTCTCGTGAGCAGCTTCAGCATGTTATCAGTCAGGTCAAGCGGCGAGCCATCGTCCTCGTCCTGCGGCTTCACGCCGGGCGTCTGCGTCAGCCACCCGAGCGCCTCGACCGCCGCGTCCCGCTCTGCGAGCTGCTTGTTCCGCTTCGGCTTCCCGACGAACTGCATCCCCTTGAACTCCACCATGGCCCTAAACTCGTTCGTCTTGAGGCGCTTCGTCTTGTACTTGGGCGGGGTGTGCCCGGCCCGCATCAGCAGCGTCCGCAGCAGGCTCTTCGGGTTCATCCCGTCCTTGATGATGTTGCTCTTGCCGTCATCGTCGTTGCTGCGGAGCCTGGCCCTGCTTGTCTCGCGGCCGAACACGAACCTTCCTTCGCATAGGTCGCCGCCGGCGACCTCTTGCGCGGCGAATAGGATTGTATTTGCCTTCCTTGTGGATGTCAAAGCTTGGGTCTTCAAGCTGGAGCTCAAAACATTATCGGATCAAAAACACAATAGATACATGTACAAGGCTAGCAGAAAATAAGCACAGACCGTGTTCAACTACTTTCAGTTTCGCTACTTACTGGCAAGTTTTCTACTTGCGATCTGTTAACCTAACAATGGAAATGTCTAATGAAAATCTCCAAAATTCCTTTGAATTGTTAACTTAATTGACTGCATGACTCACCTTCTGTTGTATAAGTTTATTAGGTTCTTCTTTGAGTTGCAGGTAGCATTCAGACAGGCTGGGATCCATAAAGAGATCAACGTAGCCATCGAGCATCTTCAAGTGCCCAGCATATAACATACGAGTTAAAAGGCATACAGAATAGTAACAGAAACACAAAACTACATGGAAAATAATCGATTAAAAAAAGACAATACAACATGCTTCCTTTTGTGACAGCACCACCAAATAAGATCAGTATGGAGTCTGATACGCCAGTTGAATCACGGATGAAGACAGCGTTCACCTTCACCTTCTCACCAAAGACAAGCCATGGATAAGGGATGGTCTGGTACGTTGCATTCACTGAATTCTGAATCAAGAGTAATGTCAGAATACTCAGAAATCAGTACCACTTTGGTTATATATGAATATATGAACGTGGCACCCTAGATAAGTAGATATGCTGCCCCCCTTAAATACAATAGCATAAAGTAACAGAGATTGCGATGCATTCAAAATGCGCTACTAAATAAAGCACTACAGGTAGCATTCTGGTATGCACTTACAGCATAAAGAAGAACTGGACCATCATCCATGGTCTTGAAGGACATGGAGTTTTCTCGATGCTGCAAAGGAAAGATAAAAAATTGAATTGAACAACCAAGTCTTTTTCTTGGTACAATAGAAATTACAGAGTACAGCAGCAGTTTACCACAACAGATGCTATGCCAGGAAAAAGCCTGGAGCATATGATAGCACGGATCAATGATTGATTATGGCTCAAATTATTACTTGTATTTGCATCGGAGTCTATCAAACCAGCATCCTTCAAAATATAGCTGAATTGCTTCCGAAGAGAGTGGATGGCTTGTAGTGTTTGAGCAGAAAGAAAATTTCTCCAACAGTATTCATAAGCAGACCTTTCTCTCTCTGCATCCTTCCATCCTTCATAAGCCCTAACAAGGGCCATATGATCACTATAATCCTTCGCTGAGAATCTTGATTTCGCAGTCCCTGCCAACTAATATACAAAATACAAATATCAAGCCAAGCCTTCTTATCTGCATGAAAATAAGCTTCTTGCACAATGAAAAACAGTCAATGCACAACCTATAACTACCACATGGATTGATCTATTAAATATTCCGTACTTTTCTCATAAAAGTTTATTTCGGAAGAAAGATTCAATTTGCTATCAATATTAGTAACTATATATATAGTCTAACAGTGGAGATTAAAGGCATACATCCTTCTTGTCTTGTGGCAACAGGAAAGGATCCCGAACACTCAATCCAGCGACCACAGTAAGGACAGGATCAATGCAGCAAAAAACTGCGCCCATTATAAGCATCTTCCCCAATTTAGGATCAACTGGAAGCATGGAAAGGTATCGTCCTACAAAGTTCAATTAAGATAATATTTATAAGTCTTAGTGCTAAAATGTTTCTTCAGTGTTAGCAGGGAAGAAACATACAAGACATACCTAGATCAGTAAGGTTCTCATTTCCGTCTAATGCTCCAATCATCTTCAGGAATTCCACTGCATTTTGGACCTACATATTTATCAAGTGGCCAGCCACATAAGTGGAAAAGATTGAAAGTTGAAAGAAGGATCCTTTACTACCTACTTAAAACGATAATTCATTATATGCTGTGTACATGCCCAAAATAAAAGTCAATCAATGTGCCACTAAATCCAACAGACACAAAGGCAAAGAGGAAAGGGCATATGGATATGTCGAAGTACGATTTAAACGCGTACAGCTAGTGGTTCTGGAGGCTGTAGGGCAGCTGATAGGAACTCCCCAATGCTGCCAACTTGCAAACTTTTTATCTGCAACCATAGTGAATTCAAAGGAGTCCTAAGAAGCTCTGGAAGCTGATAATCTGCAAATGTGTCATACACACATCTAGGGTAGAGATGATAGCATTCTCCAGGTTGCACACGACCAGCTCTGCCCTTCCTCTGCATTAAGATAATGGGGAAACTATGAGAAATTGAGAATCATCACAACTCGCAACGAGGGATGATTGGTAAACCGTAAACATGAGTATTGCCTGTGATCATATCTGAATATAGAGGTTATATCCAAATTTGATTTGTTGTTGGAAATTTTCTCAATTGTTACTTTGTTAGTCCTTTTAATTGTAACCAGTGACAAATTTATGTTGGCTACTGAAGCAGAACAAAAGGATGCCTTGACTCAAGACAGGTTTGTGAAAGAAAGAGGCACATGGGGGTGCTTGATAAGGATTATTGTAATTAAGAAAACAAAAATAATCCCAGACGCCAGAGCTGAGTAAATAGGTCGTTCAGTCTTGATGATAACCAATGGGGCAAAGTTCTTAAGTTGAGATTTTAATTGAACAGAAGCCTAAAATTGAAGGCATGCCCTCGTACAGGCAAAACAATACAAAAGGAGACAAGAGTCCACCAATACCACATACAGAATGTAAGCAAAGATTAAGTCAAAGAATAGAGTAGTTAGTCGATGAGGGTGAGCCTAAATACATGCCATTTTACCAAAGATTTGTGTCAAAGAAAAGATTTACTGATGAAAGATGATGCAGCAAATTGAAGGTAAGCATATACCTGACGGGCAGAAGCTTTTGAAATCCATGAGGGGAGTAAGCAGGGAGTATTGTTTAGAGCATCATACGTGGTTTCCTTTGCTTTACCACAATCCACAACAAAAACGATATCATTTATTGTAATACTGGCTTTTGTCATGTTTGTCGCAAGGACGACCTTCCGAATGTTAGGAGGTACCTTCTCAAAAATTAGTCCCTGTGACCAACAAGATACAAATATAGATGTGAAACACAGACGGGATGCTGAGGAAAATGAAGATCAAACTACTAATAAACGAGATGAATATGCTGCGTATGAGATGCATTTAGGCAATACATCTGATGTCGGATTTAGTGAAATAATTGGAATTGTATAAACAACCTCACCGCGATATGTCAGATTAGATCAAGTACCTGTTCAGAAGTAGCTATGGAACCATGGCATGCAAGCAGTAAAACCCTATTTGGATAACCTAACAATGGATGTGCTTTTAGTTGATCCTTCAAGCAACTAATATTGTCCCATCCAGTCATGAAAACTAAAACAGCACCAGGCCCCTCTTTGCGACATATGTGGCATAGAACAGCCTCTATAAGGTTGAACCCTATGCAATCAGGACTCCAATTCGCCAGAGAATCGCTTGTCCTAGAACCATATTCCTCAAAGCTAGAATTTTCCTGGCCATCCTGCATAGTACATTAACAATATCCGAAGAATGTCGAGCAAGAATTACACATCGTTGACCTCTGTAGAGAAAAAGTACCTCAACAAGTGTGGTGATTTGATTTTTCCTTTTTAGAGGCAATAGCTGCCTCTGAGTTTTCCAGACTTTATCTTGGCCGTAATCATCAAGTTGATTGCTTGAGGTCAACTTGTAGCCTGACCTCTCTATATATCTTCCATAAAATGTGCTCTCACCGGATGTGTGATTCCCTGAATTGACATTCAAGAGAATAAGATAAATATAAGATCAGTGCAGATGTATCACAGTTATGGAAGGTGGCAAAAGAACAATTTATTCAAGATGTGAGATGATTCCGGTAAACACAGAAACTCACAGGAATGTGGATAGTTGGTGCTCCTCCAAAATAACTTGAGAACAGTTCCGCATTTAGACACAGTCTTCAACTTCGAAGGTCAAGTCTCTCCTCCGGTTATTTACATAACCTTTATGTCTGCTTTGAGCTGCTCCTAGATTTTCTTTGACCTTACCAACTCTTTTTTCTATGTCTTTTATTAACGTAGGTCCAAAGAGTATACGTTCTCCTACTTCTAACCATAGTAAGAGTGTTCTACATTTACTTCCATACAATGTCTCAAAAGACGATATCTTTAGACTAGCTTGTAAGTCATTGTTTTATAAGAACTCTGTAAATGATAGACTTTTCTCTCAGTCTTTTCTGTAGGTTATCACACAAGCTCTCAGAAGATCTTCCAAGATCTGGTTTACTCTTTTTGTCTGACCATCAGTCTGTGAGTAGTAAGCAGAACTAAAATCCAGTGTAGTTTGTAAGGCAGTGTGTAGACTTTTTCAAAACCTCGATGTGAACTGGGGTCCTCGATCAGAGACGATCCTGCTAGGAATTCTGTATAGTGTCAGAATATGGTTGATATAGAAGTCTGCCAGCTTGTCTCCACTATACCTTGTTTTAACAGGTATGAAGTGGACTACTTTAGTCATACGATCCACTATAATCTATATAGAGTTATTACCCTTCTAAGTTCTGGGTAACCAGACTATGAAATCCAAACTAATTTCATCTCACTTCCAAGTTGGGACCTGTAATGGTTGTAGCAATTCTGCTGGCCTTTGGTGCTCTGCTTTGACCATTTGACAGGTGTCACATCGAGCGACAAACCCTACTCTGTCAACCTTCATTCCTGTCCACTAGTATTTGATCCTCAAATCTGTGTACGTCTTGGTACATCCAGGATGAATGGAATAGGGGGAGTTATGGGCTTTATCCATGATGAACTCCCTAAGATCTTCCTGATCTGGTACACATAACTAATCCTTGTACCATACAATTCCTTACGGATCTATCCTAAACCCGGGTGCCTTATTTAACCCGAGATTCTTCTAGACCTCTAGAATCTCTTCATCTTCTAACTAGGTCTCACGGATTTTATCCTCCAGTGTAGGATGTAACACAAGAGTGTGAACTTGCCCTTGTGTTATGTACAGATTCAAATATTGCATTTCTGCAAGGAGCTCTGGCCCTAACTCCTATACTCGTAGGTTATGGCTGTAAACTTTCCTGCTCAGAGCGTCAGTCGCAACATTAGCCTTGCGTGGGTGATACTGGATACTTAGGTTATAATCCTTTATCAATTCTATCAATCTTCATTGCCTAAGATTCAACTCTGACTGGGTGAAAATACACTTCAGGCTCTTATGATCCATATAGATTTCACACTTGCTTCCAAGAAGATAGTTTCTCCATATCTTAAGTGCATGTACCACTGCTGCTAACTTCAAGTCACGAGTTGGGTAGTTTTCTTCATATGGCTTCAGTTGCCTAGATGCATAAGCCACAACCTTGTTATCCTGCATCAGTACACAGCCTAAACCCTGGCGTGAGGCATCACAATAGACCACAAATTCATAAAGTCATTCTGAATATCTGTCAATTTCAACATTGGAGTTGTAGTCAGTCTCTTCTTGAGTTCTTAAAGACTCTCTTCACAGGCTTCATCCCACTCAAACTTGGTATCTTTCTGGAGAAGCTTAGTCATTGGCTTAGCCAATTTTAAAAATCCTTCAATAAACTTGCAGTAATAACCCACCAGTCCAAGGAAACTTCTGATTTTTGTGATATTGATTGGTTGAATCCAATCAATCACTGCTTCAACTTTTGAAGGGTCCACTAATACACATTCAGCTATTAGAACATGTCTAAGAAATACCACCTCCAGTTCTTCCATGAACACCTTGTTCATTAGATTCAGATTTAGATTCATAAAGTATACCGAGGCATTGTTCAATCCAAATGACATGACTATAAACTCATACAATCCATACCTTATTACAAAGGTGGTCTTCTAGATGTCACTTGTCCTAATCTTCAACTGGTAGTATCCGGATCTCAAATCTATTTTAGAGAAGTATTTGGCTCCTCTTAACTGATCGAACAGATCATCAATTCTTGGTAGTGAATATTTGTTCTTGATGGTTATCTCATTCAAGGAATGGTAATCAACACACATCTTTTGACTTTCATCTTTCTTTTCTACAAACAGAACTGGTGATCCCTTAAGGTGAAGAACTAGGTCTTATGAAACCACTGGCTTGCAATTCTCAAATCTGCTCCTTCAATAACTCCAGTTCATTGTTTTCTATCATATAAGGTCTCTTAGCAATCGGGGCTATTCCAGGTAAGAGATCTATAATGAACTCTATATCACGGTCTGGTGGCATACCAAATAATTCCTTTGGAAATACATCTGAGTATTCATATATCACTGGCACACCCTCTATTGACTGGGTAGATAAGTTGCATGCCATTGGGTCAGACTTGGGTCCTTTAGGCTTAAATTTTACTTTGATTCTTTTATGATTGACCAGGGTAACTCTTTACTAGCACAAGCTAAATTGCCTTCATGCTTGGTTAATAAATCCATTCCAAGGATGACATCTATTCCATTTGAATTCAGGATAACTAGATTTGCTAGGAACTCTACCCCACTTAAACGGAGTTTAACCCGGGGACATCCTAGACGACATAAGATATTTCCCGCAGGGGATCAAACTAGCTTAAGATTTTCTTAAGAACCAAAATTGGCAACTTATGAAATGTAGCAAACTTTGAAGAAATAAACGAATGTGAAGTTCTAGAATCAAATAAGACTGTTGCAAGGGTTGAGTTGATGGAGAACTCACCAAGTATGACTTCCGGTGCTTCCTGGGCTTCATGCACGTCAATGTGGTTCACACGGCCTTGTCCATAGTTCCGTGACTATCCGGTCGACTAATTCCCTCCTCATCAGGCTCCTGCTGTTGGGGCTCTGGAGGCTAAATGAGCTGGGGCATTGTTCTTGTTGGCACTGGGGCAATCTTTCATGTAGTGACCTAGATGATTGCCGATGTAGCATGTTCTATGCGTAACTATTGGCATTAGGGTGCTGCTCTACTAGGATTGCCATGCATTGGAATTACGGGGAGGTGATGCTGCTATACAGGATGTGGATCCTGAAGTCTGATATTGCATAGTCTGTTGTTGTTGATATTGGGATCTTTGCCGGTGGTTGAGACTGGTCCCCTGGGACCTACTGTCCTGCTACTTCTGATTAGAGAACCTTCTTTTCCTTTCTGCCTCTATAGTGGCACATGCCTGTTCTAGAAGGATGGTCCTGTTCATCAGAGTGTTGAATTCAGGGTAGATGATAGGTACGAGTTAGACATACAAGTTGAGTTGCAGTCTTTTCTTCAGACGATCATGCTTCTTCTTGTCTGTTGACACGTCTTTCGGGGCATAGCGGGAAAGACGGATGAATTTCTGGATGTATTGGTTTACTATCATTGATCCTTACTTTAGGTTACGGAATTCGTCAGCCTTTTATTCTATGATCCTTTCCAACACATGGCACTTCCAAAACTCTTCACAGAATTCCTCCCAAGTGATGGTATCGACATCTACTGATGCCTCACAGTAATTCTCCCACCATTCTGCTGCTGATCCAGTAAGTTAATCGATTGCTAGATTCACCATTTCTTGACCCTAACAGTTGATGATTTTGAGCTTTCTGGTGATGGCCCTTATCCAGTCATCAGCCTCTAAGGGGTCTTCGGTACTGTCATAAGTTGGAGGTTTGATCCTCATGAACTCTGACATCTTGTTCTGAGGTCCATAACCTCGGTTATTGTTTTCTGCTTGTGTTATGGTCTCTAGTAGACGGGTTTGGTTGGCCATCACCACCACCAGATCATTTTCCGGTGGTGGGGGCAATAGGGTTCTTTGACTACTGCGACGGCTTTGGTGGACTTCCTGACTGGGTTGAGAGTTGACGACCTTGTTTCTTCCTCTGCCTCTATCTTGGCCCGTAGCGGCCCTTCCTCGGGATCTCATTGCACTCCCCATTTCAGATCCACCTTCGGGGGACATGATGATGAGGTCCCACTCACGTTGCTGAATGCACGATTGCCTAGATGATTCCACTTGTTCTATGTAGACAAGAGAGGAAGCAAGAGCTGAGATGCAGCTATAAGATGAGGACAAGCAAGATAGAAGCAAGGACAATCCTTTCCAATCACGCAATCAAGAGGCAACAAGAATTAACACCAAACACAAGTACCAACAACATGTATTAAACAAACCTAAGACTATCTTTGCTATGCCACTAGTATAAAAGTTTTCGTTCTACCAACGACAAAGCATGCTTATAGAGCATCTGACTACAAGGTTATCTACAACAAAAGCTACAAAAGGATCTACTCCTACTGCTAACTAGCCGCGATGTGTCATCCTCATACATCATCTGCGGACCTATCAGTAGCGTTGCCAGCGGCTAACTCAGTAGGTGAGAGGGTCCCTGCTGGTGTCGGTTGGAAGTGGGGTCAAAGATCCCGTTGACGATGTTATCACTACGTGGTCACTAATGAGCTCGCGCTCGCTAGGGTCCTCCTCCTTCGAGTTGTCGGTGAGTATCACCATATCTCCATCCTGAATCGGCTCGGTGGGTACTAATCCTCCACTAGCTGCTGAAACTGGCGAGGGGTATATGTACTGGTAGGAGGGGTACACGTGAAAGGACGATGTGCTGGGTTCGACTCGGGAGCCATTCATGGCATTCTGTTTGTTAAGATCCCTGTAATGTGCCCTTACCACCCTCTGCCATCCTTCACGGTTCCTTACCGTAGTGTTTTCGGCGACTGCGGCCTGGACCCTGATCTGATGCAGCATCACACAAAGAGCTCTCTCCTGTGTCTTTCTCCTCTGCCCTCTAGCGACTAACCTAGAATAGCTGATAGGTCTCATTGTGCATGTGCTCCAAGGCATGGAGGTACTGAGCTATGATGACCACAGTGGTGTTGTCCTCCTCTTCCTTCTGTTCTGCATCCTCCATGGCAGTTAGGCGTGCACACCAAGCAGCTCGCTGGCTAGCGGCAGTTAGGAAGTGCCTCATGGGAGTGTGTGCCACCTCCCTGACACGTCTCCCGCACAGGTGCTGAAGTGCTTCGTAGGCTACCAACTGGTACGTGTCAGGGTATTGTACTCCAATGGTACTGACGTGCCACGATCGCCAGCTGGGGTATCTCGGACAGTTGAAGATCTGCAGCAAAACTTGGCACTTCTGGGATCCATTCTCGTCGTACTCAAGCTCGATGTACTTTGGGCGTCAAGTATATCCCAGGTGACAACAAACTTCCCACAATAACTTGGAAAAGTCCTTCACTTGTAGACATCGCACTATGTTTCAGTCCTGGTCTTCCATCTGCTGAGGGGAAAAAGGGATAGCTTAGAACTAGTATAACAAGTTTATAAAGGTAACAAGACATTTGGTAAGTACAAAAGCAATTTTGATAACATAGTTTTTGGAAAAATAAACAAACACAAGCAATGCTATCCTAAGGTCACGTCCTATAGCCAAACATGGTTCTGATATCACTCTAGTAAGACCCCAACCCAAGATCTCTTGTGCCACCCGTATAAGTCTCTAGATCAAGTAGCTGATACATATAATATAACAGTTGTAGTATCACATACAAACTCAGTACGTAAGTATTAAGGTTATAGAGGACACAAGGTTACAACCCATACTGTATATTACAAACCTGACCGAACGGCCAACAAAAACATAGCAAAAAGCAAGGACCCAAGCCACAAGCATCTAGGGTATGAACGTGACTTCTATGACCACTCTTCATCCCTGCCTTCGCCTCCGGCTGGGGCAGAGCGGCGGAGGAAGGGAAAAACAGGCGACCGTGAGCTATTTACGGCAGTGCAATGCTGGAGAACTCGCCGGAGTTGGGATTTTGCCAGGGTTTCACTACGACGAGCGGATCCTGGGCTTCTACACGCTACGACAGATACAATGGGAGGCTTATCGACGGTGACCGATGACGGGAGCAACACTATATGGCCGAAGAGGGGGCAGCGACGTGGGCAAAATGGGCAGCACCTCCTTTGCACTAAGAAGTGCCAACCTGCAAAGAAATGGGGCCCGAGGCCTCTAAGCATCACGGCAGGATGGTCGGCCACAACACAGAGCACACAGCACACTCCAGCGGCGACCACAACATGGCGGAGGAAGGACTTAAGGATGGCAGCGCATAGCTACATGAAAAGGAGGTACTGGAGCGGCTACCAGCTACCTAGGAGGGAGCGCTAGGGGTTCGAAGTGCTCACCACGCTCGGAGACGACGATGGGTAGGGCGGCGGATGACAACTCATCGAAGGGGTGGTGGCAGTTCTGCTCGGCTCCAGCTCGAACGGTCTCCCATTGGCTTTCGGCCAACGGAGAGTGGCACTAGGACGGCGGCGCAGCCCTGGAGCTCCTCGATGGCTTGTGGATGGTGGATCGGCGACGGTGAGCTACAGTGGAATGCAATGGCGGTGGTGGCGATGAAAATAAGAAAAAGGAAGGAGAGGGGCTGAGCTGCATTTTTTATAGAGGAAGAGGGAGCAGTGAGGTAGTGAGCACGTGACATCAGGCGGACGTTGATGGACAGCATAGCGGCGAGGCGGTGGGGCGGCGCCTACCGTGTTTCCCGTGGCGTGGGCACTTTGTGCCATCCACGCGCGGGCGGGGTGTGAAAGTAGGGCGGCATGGTCGCGCGAGCATGGGCAGAGAGAGAGTGAGAGGGAAAGGAGAGAGCAGGAGAAGCGGAGGCTGGTCGGGGCGCGTGGGGATATTTCCCAGAGAGGGGAAAACGGCGGCAGGCGACGCGGTCAGGTGGAGGGGGAGGAGAAAGAGGAGAGGCATGATGGGCGCGGCTGGATGGGCGACACGTGGTTGGCCACGCTCGTGCGGACGCGCACATGGGCCAACTAACCAACATGTGGCGAGTTGGGCCGAGGGGCGCTATGGCGGCCCAACGCGGGAAAGAAGGAGAGGGGAAGGAAAGAAGAAGAAGGCTTGGCCAGCTGGATGGGCTGGGAAAGAGAGGGAGAGGAGGAAATCCGGCCCGGGGAGAAATGGAAGAAAAGAAGGAAAAGAAAAGGAAAAATGAGGAGGAAGTTTGGAATAAATTCAAATGTAGTATTTGAATTTAGTTTTGACCTTGGAATAGGATCAATATTTGAACATATTTGAACTATGATTTGGACTTGGATCTTGAGATTCTGAAGATGATTTGAATCAAAGGATTTGAATTAGAATTGGATTTGAGCTGAATAGAATCTAAGAGTAGATTTGAAATTGAGAGACATTTGATTTTAAATCTCCATAGAAAGAAATATAAAGATCTCAAACAATGCATATGAACTAATTTTATTTTGAAATTGTTTCTCGTGCACTTTGGAACACCTATTCAATTTAGTACACTTAATATATATGAATGTATATATACTGGTATATATATATTTATATACTTATTTCCTTAATCTTAGTTAGCCTAATTAATCATAAAAAATTTAATTTAGAGTGAAATTTGTAATTAATTAACATGTTTAAACTCAAGATGTTACAGAGAGGTTGAAGAAAATGGGTGAGGACTTTGCGAGGTGGGAGGCAGAGAAAGAAAAGTCGTCTCGCGGGAACGGTGGTTCAACAAGTGCAGACCATTGAGTATGTTACCGCCAATATATTTCACGAAAGACATTCATGTGCTGTAGTACAACTAATAGGTGAATAACAACATAGAATACAAACCATGTCTGCGAATAATTTCAAAGAACAAATTGAATTGCAAAACTCTAATACAGTACAATTTGATAGTGGCATGATAGTTTACTACCGGGTCGGGCAAGTCCTCCTGTCATAGTCAGGTTGTTTGCAAAGTTTGCACTTACGTAGTCCGTCAATAGCATCTGTTTCATCCATGTCACTTTGCAGCCTCGCAGATCTAGGCCTTTCAGGATTCATGCTCGTGCTCGGCAATAAGATATCCACTTAGGCCCCTCGAACGCTTTGTGGCTCCTTCCGATGTTGAAGGATCACATCTTTGATAGCCATGTGCTCCTTAATGCATCGATCGTGAAGTACAGTGATATGTACTATGATTCGCCGTTGCCGTCCATATCCTTGCAAGTAGCTAAGACATACGAGCATGGGATACGATGCAATTTTGGCTTATTGCATGTGCACTTTACCTCGTGAGGCCTAAGTTGATATTGTTGCACGATGTCCCCTCTGTTATACCCTGAAACATACATACGGTGACACATGACCCCGAATTCATTGTTGGTCAGGTCGTAGATCCTCGTTCGATGAAAGTGTGCATTGTTCCTCTTTTTAGATATGATTGCCTCCACCTTATGTGGGAATCACGTGCTGCACTTCATAGCAGCATTACCATGATCTTGAAAGTAGTCTACCGTTCTATAGAATGTGAGCTCAATGATGGCACACAACGGGAGGCTCTGAACTCTCTTTAGGGCATTGTTGAACGACTCTGCTATGTTCATTGTTATGATGGTGTACTTAACATGTGATACAATAATTTTAAAAGGCCTATTTGCATAAGAAAGGGTAAAATACGACCATTAAAATTCTATATGCAAACCTGACACCGTCAATGTCGTGGATTAGGGCCCAATGCTCCACCGGTTTTCCCGCTATCCACTGGTTAAATGTAGCACGTAAACGGCTAATGATAGTTTAACCCCAACTATTTGCGTCTGTAGATGGTCCTTTTATGCTTCCTGCTCTGCCATCATCTTATGAGTGGTCTCATTTAATTTTCTCTGTATCTCATTGAATTTCATCTGCTGGTTCTGAAGACACAACCCTTTGAATATCTTTACAAGAGACTTGCTGCGGTACCTTATGTATAGGTTCGTGACCAAGTGTCGCATGCACTATCTTCCCTCCACATCAGGTCACGCAATGGAATTGTTTGTGCTATCATGTAGAGTCCAACACATGCAGAAGGTCATTGTTGCGGTCTGAGATGATGCGAACTCATTCTCTATTTCCCACGACACGTGTCCTCACCAAGGTGAGAAACCACAACCAGCTATCATTGTTCTCACTCTCAACCATTGCAAAGGTGAGAGAAATGATCTGATTATTTGCATCCGTCACTATCGTTGTCATAAGGGTACTGTGAGGAACCGCCCAAATAGTATTCTAATTAATCATCAGGAGGATCATTATTCATAATCACAACCTCGACGATTAACCAGAATACCATTCCGGTAGTCCCGGCACGTGTTTTGTGCCCAGGATCGGAACACATGCCTTCCAACTCAAATATCACAACACAGTTTAATAGAGAGCAAGTAATTAAGCTGTATTAAAATACTTAAACAAGCAACTGCTTCCACAATTTACAACAAAAGAGGAACAACAACAACTATACAACGGAAGATAAATCTATACAACAAAAGAGTATGGAGCCGTATGCCCTTAGGCTCCATACCAAAAGCGCCAGAGTTCGGAGTAGAAGGTGCTACTCCTGCCCACCACCCTGATCGGCAGGGACAAAGTAGCCGAACACTGCCTCTTCCTCGCCAACCTGCGAACCTGAAAGCAACTTAAGGGCAGCACCCCTTAGTACGAAGGTACTAGCAAGTCTTACACAGTATGAGTATATATATTCTCGACTCCAAGGATCATGCATTCAAAGCTGTAGCAAGGATTAAGACATGTTTAAGTTCATTAAGCGGTAAGCAACCTAGACTCTAGGTGTAAACAACTGACTTAACCAACCACCGACTCAAACCCTGCCAACCAACTGATCAGAACAGATATATGAACAACAAGTGTATAAAAGCAAACCACTCCCACCAAACCACCAACCACATACCGACCAAACAACCCCAATCCAACCATGCCACAACCCACATCGAAACTCTACGACCAAAACGTGGTCGCTCGGTGGAGATAAGCGATAGCAATGCTCATGACTGAGAGCGCGGCAGTTCGAACTGATTATACACCCTGCAGGGGGATACTCCTGGACCCACACGACACAGGGACCATACGGCTTGTGCCACCCGCTAAGATGCACACAAGGGGGTACCCGTGATAACCTTTCCCAACCAGGCCCAACCATGTGGATCAACCATAGCTCGGAGCGGCGGTATTAGAACTACTCCACGAGCAAACCAATACCGCTAAAAGTCCGGACTCAACCGGACTCACACCGTCTATGACGAGGCCCACATGACCACGTCTGCGAAGGTAATCAGCTCGCCTACCATTATATCAGCATGTGGTGAGTAAGGTAAGTGCTAAAGCCGACTACACCGACGGTCGGTGCTTAACCAGTACAAGCGGTCTACGGTGTCCGGGTTCCCTCCCCGAATTGCTTGAGGACTCCTCGTGAGCAGATGACACCCCTAACACCGCCCACACCTCGTCTCAACTCACCACTCACCAACCGACTCATCATCAACACAACCACAAGTGTGAACAAGTAACAAGCCCTAGGCTCGCGACAACGGTGGACGCCGTCGTCGACTTCTACCGGAAAGCCTAAGTACCACTAAGCATAGCGAACTAAAATTAGACCGCGTCGACACCACTAGGCTCCAAGGAATAACACATGACACGTGACCGAAATGGGAGAATGCATCGGCATAGGTTCTACCCAACTCGGTACCCGACACATGCAATGTATACATAAGCGTAGATAACATATTAGATTTCCAATTGACATGGTGCAATATGATAGATGCTTGCCTTGCTGGCCTAGCTGCTGCTCACCGCTACCCGAGTCACGATCACCACTGCGGGAACCTCCGGGGACAGACTCGTTCGCTTCGCTCGCCGGGTCGAAGTTCCCTAAAAGAATCACGCGTGCAATGTAATGAATATGAATGACACACAATGAAAGATGCTTCACTGTAAGACAACAGTGGAGATGCAATGCACTTATGCCATGAGTTAAAAGCCTTAAGGATTTCCTAATTGAGATTAGGGTTAACCATTCAATTATCCTCGGATTAATTAAAGCATAACCAAGGCTTAAATCAATCTAGAATGTTAACTGTGCTAAAATGAAGGTACTTATTTTTATTAAACAGGGAATAAATCAACAAGATTTTAAAAAAAATTGATTTCATCAATTTTGGAGTTACCAACATTTAGTTATGAATTAATGAGGCTTTAAGCACATTACATTAACTAAGGAAATTCCAGCACATATTTCATAGTCACTAACAATTTTAACATGTAGAATATGAGCATATAAAGCTAACAAAATTTGTTTTACAATTTTTGGAGCCATATTCCATTTCTTATGCATTTTACAACGTTTCAGCCGATTTATTAGTTCAACAAATACCCAATTTCGCATTTTTCGATTTTTCCGAATACTTAAATATCCTAAACCTTTTTCCACTCGGGTTCGGCCAGCCGCTGTGACTGACAGTGGGGCCGGCGTATTTTGACCCGAATCAAAATTGACTCGCGCCCGGGACACTGCGCAGCGCGGCCGGCCGGGGCTCGGGTCGTGCCCGCCGGCGGCGAACGGCGCAGACCAGGCGACCGGGAGGGACAGCTGCAGCTCCAGCACGTGCGCGCGGATCCATTTGAGGCATACGCGGTCACCGGCGACGGCCGGAGAATGGTTAGCGGCGGCGGACAGCGGAACTTCACGGCGGCAGCACGGCTTTGACTCGCCGACGGCGAACGGCGGCGCAATAATCCTGACCGAGCACCCTACGCGATCTACGCAAGCACGTGGACCTAACGGCGCGCTTGCCGGCCGACGAGCTCGACGACGGCACGCGCGGGGAGGCGGCGGCGCGCGGCTGCACGGCGGAAGGCGCGCCAGCGACGGGCCAAACGGAATCCAGCGCGCGCACAAGACTCAAAAGTGGAACTGAAAGCTCACCGAGCGCTTCAATTGGCCGAAGAAGCAGCAATGAGGTAGCTCGACGGTGAGGTGCGGAAGGAGGCCACCGGCGCCGAGGAAGACGGCATGAGCTCGCCAAATTCGACCGAGAGGGGAGGGGATTCGCGCGGAAATTTGTTGGAGAGGCTTCGACGATCCTCCTTAGCGCTTCTCGTGGCTCGAGCTCGAGGGAGTTTGCTGTTGGCGCGTCGGATTTGGCCGGCGGCGCGGCGCAACGCTGCTCTGCTCTGCGATGTGCTGGGCGACAGGAAGAGCAAGGGAGGGAGAGAGAGATATAAAGCAGAGGGCGAAGGAGGGGGATAAGGCCTGGGGCTGATCTTTTGGCCGGCAACGTGGAGATGGCCACCGAAGTCAAGGATGGCGGCGCCGCATTGCTCTATGAGAGCGGGAGAAGGGGGAGCAGAGGCGGTGTCTGGACGAAAAGGATGATAGGTGGGGCCGTGAACAGTGCTGTCAATGCAAAATATCCCCACCACTTTAGCCATCCATTTGAATGCCTTCCCAAAGTCCAAAATTTGCAAAACAAATTTCTCTTGAAACTAAAACTCATAAGGAACCCATTTGAACTTGTCTGACTCAAAAAGCTTGCACCAATTTCAAATCAAAATTCTCCAAAGAGGCAAGCTTTTCTAACTTGTGTTGATTTTTATGCCTTTAAAACAATCCCCAAAAATTTGGGAAAATTCATTTATATTCTACTCCTGGCATCTACTAATTTCTAAAATTATCACCAGCCCTAGGTTCCATAGAAATTTTAGGAGATGCTTCACAACGCATCAGTTAAACCCAGTTCAATTAAACTCGGTTTAATCTACACTGCAAGTCTATATGGCTCAAAACGAAAACAAATGATGCTAATGATGCTCATTAGCACTTAATTACGTGTTTAGAAACTCTGGGCCGTGACAGGTACCATGATACTTGTCACTCAGAAATGTGGTATCCACACATACAACCGGTCTGTAATATTTGAAAGTTTCGATGTTGTCCAAATAACCAGAATAACCTAATGAGGTATCGGTCAGTGTTGCTGTATGACTCATACTCTAGCTTGATCGGCTCATCCACCATGGCCCACTGAGTCCCTGCATTCGTCATGGTAATCTTCTGCAGTAACCTTGGAGCATGATTGTAAGACTCTTCGAAGCTTTCAAATAACATCTTCAACGCCTTCTGCTTTACTCACCACATGGTATGATAATTGATCAGCATACTCGTCTTAGTTTGCACCTCCCCCAGAATCGATTTTGGCGACAAACATATGTTCGTGCCAACAAGGGTGATGAGGAGTTGAGCTATGAACCTCGCATCAATGGTGTGACTCACATTCCTAACAACCTCTTTGGTGCATGTATGTGAGGAGTGTCTACTGATCAGCATACTCTTCGTAGGGTTAGATCGGGCATAGTTGTGATATCTTCTTGTCATTACAGTATAATTGCTAATAAAGTGGATGACCTCCCCCTGTTACAAAAATGTTATCCGATCTGGATATCACTATTTTGGTATCCCCAGTTAGATAAGGTGTTATACTCAATGACGGTATAATCCAGCAACCCAACACCACGAAATTACTGAATCGTTGGTACCAGATCATCGTTGTTAGCAGCTTCTTCATCCCCGCTACCACCGGCTTCATTGTCCATGCATCCTACATCTACCTCAGAAGGGTTCACTCTAGCTCTCTCTCTACCAGAACTGCCCTCACCGACACGCCCTCTCTCCTCTTCATGCATCACATGCTGCCCTGATCCTTCTATACTAGTCACTGCATCACCTTACATCAATTGTGACACTATATTTATGTACACCATCATTTCAAAGTTCTCCTCCATGTGATTTCAGACTATCTAGGTCAGTAGGTAGTTCAACCGGATTCTCTATGTGCTGATAGTTCTGAATTGTTACGAGCATACCGTGCAAAACTGCGGGACGCTCTCCACAATAAATATGAAAAGTCATACCGTATCTGCTAAACAAACGTACATATAATAAAATAACTACTTAGATGTATATACAATACACAACTAATTATTCAAATGTTAGTAAATTAACAATGCTAATTAAATCATTAATATTGAATTAAATGAATTATTAATATTTAATAAATATTAGCTAAATATTAATATACAACTATTGTGATTAAATATTTAATAAGTATTAATGTTTTTTTTAGAATTCACTTTGCAAAATTTCAATTTGACAATTTATTTTAATCAAATCTTTTTGTCCAGACAAAGTTTTTTTAATCTTTTTAAAATTCTTTTTTTTCTTCATTCTTTTTCTTTTTTTCCTCTCTTCTCTCTTATTGCATCGACACCCTAATTACACAGAGCATGCATGCACTAGGCCATCACGCTATGCAACCACTTGCACAAAGTGCCACCAGAAGGGGAGGCGCCCATAGCCATATGGGGCCCACCAGCATGCATCTTTGCTGCTGTTGCACACTATCTTCTACGGTTACTCTAAACCTAAACGATTAAGCTAATTAATCAAACTAAGTGAATTAATCAAATTAAATGAATAAACTAATTAATTATATAACTCTAATAACTCTGAGTAATTTATATAGATACTCTAATTTATATAATCAAATTAAGCAAATAATCTAAGTACTCTAATGTATCAAATTAATATAATTAAATGTAATTGAACGGATTAAACAATCTACTTAATCTAATTACTATTATTAATCTAAGTATTAATTAAATATATAATCTAAGTACTTACGTTAACTTACGCTGCTGCTCCTCCTCGCCTGGCGCTGCTGCTGCTCCTCGCCTCGCGCTGCTTCTCCTCTCCTCACGCTGCTACTCCTCTTCACCTTACGCTGCTTCTCCTCTCCTCGTGCTGCTGTTTCTCTCCTCTCTTCTCGCGCTGTTGTCCTCAACTGAAGCCCGCTGTCATTATATAACAAAACACGGTAGCATCCGTAGGCTACAAATGCACAGGGACAACAGCGCTTATGCTACAAAGCACAACAACAACAACAACACGCGGGAGCGGTGACAAGACACAAGACACGATAAGAACATGCTATTTTCGGCACCTAAGATGCCGAATATAATACTATGCATCGTATTTGGCACCTACAGGTCATTTTCGGCAGTCAAGTCCACCTTTTTCGACGCCTCACGTATTGTAATTTGGTTTTCAGTGAACGAAGTACTGAATACAAATGCTAAATTTGTAAATACGCCGATATGTTATCTATTTTAACAAATGCGATGCTATATATTACTTATTTTTGGATTTTTGCCCTCACAAGGCCTTGTATTTATTAAAAGTTGAGAACATTTAAACTATGCGAACTACATTTTCTCTATTTTACACATGTATCCCAATTGAGATGTGTCACAATAGCCATTTATTTGTTCAAATCCAATTATCAGAAATGAAAAGTATCTATTAAAAGGTACTTAGGACCGATACATAAAATAGTGGATTCAGTATCAATTAAAAGATTTAGTTATGAGCTAATATCATGTTTTAGAAGCGATGTACCAAGTACCTCTCAGGCACCATAAACTTCTCATCCCGGTTTTATAAATAATATTTCTAATTTTTGTAAGACAACTAATGTAAATTCCACACGCATACTGTGTGGTGTTTTTTAGCTTTGCATTGGGTAGTTGAGTGATAAGAGAACATAGCATTACTGCAAGTCAGATACGAGAAGCAAAAGGTTAGACCATCTGACTTTCTTTCGCAAGTCCTTTGAAAGAATTTTCGTTCATTTCAGTGTTATAATGATTTTCTTTCAGAAAAATTATCTCTCTTATTTCATATATCCTGAGATTATCTCTTTTTTACTTTTACAAATCTCTTTGAAGGAAACGTTAAAGATGAGAAAAAAATAAAAAACATAAAAATAAAAAGAAGAATCAGAAAAAAATGAATGAAATATAATTGTTAAAGATGAAGAAAAATAAAAAGTACGAGAATAATAAGAAGAACAAAATAAATATGGTTATTAAAGATGAAGAAAATGAATGAAATATGGTCGGAGGCCGGTTGGTTGGAAAGGCCGAAAGGTAGTAGTAGTTGGCGCTTGGTACCTGGGACCACCTACCAGTGAGAGTGGAGCCAAAGGGAGGTCCCACCCCACATGCACCATGATCCATGCAACCTCTTGTCACTGGTGGGGAGCAGAAAGCGACCGATGCCTAGCCGCCTAATCCCCGTCCGAGCTGGCCCGTGGGCCTAACCGCCTAATTCCCGTCGCTCATGACGCGGCACCAAATCAAATCAACGGCCCCACGCGCTCGTCAGGGTGCGGTTTCACCTGCGCTGATTGGCTGGACTACCAGTCGCTGCCGTGTCATTTCTTAGCGCTAGCTAGGATTCCATAAATTACAATAAAAACCTAAATATTAAACATGATAATATTAAATAAAAATTTAACGTATAAAATTGTAGATACGTCATAGAGCATGTTAAATTAATATATCAAGAGATGTCAAAATTTGATTTCAGGTGAGATTAAAAAAGAAAAAATCTATAAAACGACTCACATATCGATAATAAAATGAGAAGGACCGAGGATGAATTTGGATAGTAAAAGTGGATAAATTATTTAAATTTTAGAGATTTATTAGATGTAAGAAGAGTAAGAAAGATGACATGTAAATTAATTCGTGTTTTATATCGTAGACATATTTTAGCAGCTTGATTATTATTTTTAATACTTTAGAAAATAAAAAATAGTTTTACAGGTCAGTAGAGATGGCGCCGTCGTGAAGCAAACTCAGCAGCCAGCATGTCTCGCAAGTAAGACCCCACCGCATAATTACTATTCTGGCCCTCGATGCTCTTCGGTAGCCTCCGAACCAACCTTTGGCCCTGAGCCATGGCACGGCTGGTGATGAGGGCAAAAGGGGTATTTTTGGTGAGTAGGAAGGAAGAGTTGGTTCGTTTTCGTTATTATTATTAATTTTCCTCGGCCACCGAGGCAGCGAACGGCTCAAGAAAAGTAGCAGCAGCAGCAAACCGCGGCGGCGACGGGCAACCAACCGGACTAAGCCGTTGCGGATCGCCCGAGCGCGGAGCGCCCCCGAGCCCTGTGCCACCCAGCCACCGCGTTTCTCTGCTCCCGCTGCGGATTCTCTAGCGCGGCCCGAATTCGCGGCTGGTTTCTTTGACCGCTTCTTCTGAGTTCTTTCTCGGCGCCGCGCCATGGAGGTGAGCGTTTCTTGGTTTTCTTGCTGGCGGTGGTGGCGGCTGGTGTTGGGGATTGGAGGGGGGTGGTGTTGGTGACGGGTTTTGACGGTGTGGCGGTTCCTTTCGCATGAAGAGGGCGGTGAGGACGGTGCGGGTGCGGAACATCTCAGATCTGGCGACGGAGCGGGAGGTGCGCGAGTTCTTCTCCTTCTCCGGCGAAATCGAGCACGTCGACATCAGATTGTGAGAGCTCCTTGATTTCTTTGCTTGCTCGTTCGATAACTGCTGTTGCGATATTCTTTTTCTCGCCCGGTTTGACTGCATTGTGATTTTGGGCTCTGGTTTTTGGTTGCAGTGACGGGGTGGCAACGGGGAGGACGGCCTACGTGACGTTCAAAGATCCCAAGGCCCTCGAAATTGCGCTTCTCCTGTCGGTATGGCCTCATGCATCAACTGGTTTCATACGTAGAGGGGACTTTCTTTTGTTATTTGGTTGTGGTATTTTTAAAATTGGTATTGCGAATGATGTGCCATTGTGAATAGTGAAGTAGGTGTATGTCTCTGTTGTGTTTTGGGTTATGCAGGTGGCCCAGTCAGCCAAACTTCATATCGGTTGCTATCACTAATTCAATATCATAGCGTGTAGCGACCAGGGTTCACGAATTCGTTCGGCCACCGAAATGCGGTGGCCAGCGAATTCTCTGAAATTCGCGAATATCAGTACGAATTCGGTAGAAACCGGACGAATTTTGTCAAATTTTCGATTTTTTTAATTTTGAATCTGAATCAGACCAAAATGCGGTCGCATTCTGAATGCGGTGCGGACCGAATTCGTCGAAAACCGCGAATTCGAGCGGTTTTCGACGAATTTGTGAACCCTGGTAGCGACTGAAAAAAAATAAAATCTAAAGGTGTTTTGGTTCATGTGGTAAATTGCATATAAATCGGCACGGCCTTTTGGCATATATATCAATTAGGAAGAAATATAAAATTTTCCATGCAGGTTATTCACTCTGGCCTTGTTTGTGTTGGACTTTTGTCACAGAATCTGAGGATCCCTGCACATGCTGAATTCTTTCTTGAATGGTTTTTTTGACTAAAATATATACTACAATTTGGCTGTTTAAACTTCTTTGACCATAAGTCATGTGCTTCTTGCACTGGCAATCAAATAATGGAACGACCCTCAGCACCATCATGAGTCGTTTGTAAAATCTTAAGGAGGCTATTGACCATGGAGGAATTAACAAAGAGAAAAAAAAATATATGTTGAGTATTTTGATTCCTGCTTTGACTGACAGAAGTGAGCAGCGTATCTTATAGGGTTGCTACTGTGATTCTTTGACTTTGTGATTCTATCTTGCCATGTAAGAAATATGCGTGCCAGTTATTTCTTTATGTGCAGCATGCATACAAGTCAGAAAATGTGCATCAGTAGTAACATTACTATCTATAAGTTGTAATAACCCTTGCTGCAATAGAGAAGGCTCTTCCAGTTTGTATGTTTTCAGAACGAAATACATTGTGCGGCTGATGGTCCAGTGAATCTGTGTCCAGCTCTGTGTCTTCTTCACTCTGTTTTGCATCTCACCATGTGACCCAGATAGATCTGCAGCATTGCAAAAGAAGAAACATTGAATAAGGTTTTTCGTTAATGCTACCATGAAACAATATCCCCTATTTTGCCTTTTTCAGGGAGCAACAATTGTGGATCGAGTCGTAAATATAACCCCTGCTGAAGATTACATCTACATCCCTGTTACCGAACAGGTACACCATTAAAGCTAATTTATGTTACACAAATGAGATTGATCTATATTGATCCTTCTTTTTGATAGAGATATCCATTTTGAAAATCATGCAGCAGCTTGTGGTCAATGAGGTGACTAGTACAAGTTCAGCTCCTACTGCAGATTTGGAGCACTCCACAGAGGTACCTTTTAATCTCAGTGCATTTTTAGTTTTCTTCTCACTGCGTAGTTAGATCAAGAGCCTCAGAGTGACCAAAAGTTAACGTAGGGGTCACCTTGTAAGAGGTGGATGTTAGAGATGAGACAGTGACTAAGTGCGACACCTTGTTGTTTTTCTACTGATAGTGATTGCCGTGCAACACCTACACCATACCCATCCCCCATGGCAAGAACAATAGGAACCTATCTGCATATATGTTATTGCAGTGCAAGGTAGATTATGTTTGGCTGTTGTCACTAACTAAAATGTTTCTTGTCCTTCCACATAGGCCAATGCCAGTCCCAATGGCCATGTCTATGTCAGCAAGGCCCATGATGTCATTACTAGTGTGATCGCAAGGGGTTCAGCGATGAGACAAGATGCTGTGAACAAGGCTAAAGCATTTGACGAGAAACATCAATTGAGGGTTAATGCATCAGCAAGGATCAGTTCCTTTGATAAGCGTGTTCGCCTTTCGGAGAAGATAAACAATGGGGTATCAGTTGTAAATGAAAAGGTGAAATCTGTGGACCAAAGGTTACATGTTTCTGACAAAACAATGGCTGCTTTGCTGGCTGCAGAGCGCAAGCTAAATGATACAGGCTCTGCTGTGAAAACCAACAGGTCTCTTCTCATCCATGCTTCTGTTATGCTCAAATAATTAATTTGGATATATGGCTTACGATGAACTAAAATACCTCAGTGAAATTCTGTACCTTCATTACAACTTAGACCTTCTGAAGTACTTAATGGCCTCCTTCATCTACATGGGTTTCTTATGTCTTGTATTACTAACCTCTTCTATTATTCCCCCTACCTGCAGGTATGTATCTGCTGGAACAAGCTGGCTGAATGGTGCTTTTAGCAAGGTTGCCAAGGCTGGTCATGTAGCTGGCTCAAGAACCAGAGAAAAATTCCAAGTAGCCGTGTCAAATCTAACAGCGAAAGTAAGTGACAACTGGTATTTTTTTACTGTTGCTACCTACTTGGTAAATTCATAATCGAAAGTTAAGCGGTGCTATTAACGTCATGCAACAAATCTAGAGAGATGCAATCTGCACTTTTTTCCTTTTAATTGTAGTCCAAATTCCAAAGTACGACAAACAAATCCCAAAGTATGACAAAAAGAGCTCTAGTTACATTGCACTGAAGCATGCCCAAAAACTTCAGATTCCATAGCACATGTATAACTTTGATAGATAAGCAATCATTAATTTACACGTATGGTGTACAGCACAGTTTGTTTCCACTAGTGGATGTTCTCTTTGCCTGGACATGGTCAACAAAATAGCATATTTACCTGTAGACTCAGTCCTGATCCTTGATCACAATCACAAAGGGATTGCCATTTCATAAGCTCCTAATAAAACAAACCTCGGTTAATAAAATCGTGACCCTGATAACAAACAAGAAAGGTCAAAGAGGAACTAACAGGATGGAGAGTGCTGGAACAGTTTGTCTATGGAGTTTTAGATATCCACGCTATCTATGACATACATATATGTCATATGAGACAGATTTGTGAATTATGAAGCTGCTGCCTTCGCTACCTTTTGGATAATCCTAAGGGGTATTACCACGAAGCAAGAAAGAAGTCATGTGATTTCAAGAATAAATTAGCTTCTTTGCAAAGTCCCCATCCTTTGCCAATTGATATGCATCCCTCAGAAATATGAATTCAACCAGTGTGCTCCATTTATGAATCTTATCGAGTTATAATGTTCTTTCCTTTTCATACTCCAATTCGAATTCCTCTTTATTTTTTACTTTTCTTCTTTCTGAAATAGGGTCCTGCTGTTGTTGCTTGAGCTGGTTGTGGAAGACCTTCCTCTATTGGAAATCCTTGAGCAAGCACCTTCCCTTGCTTGTATGGACAGAGTGTGGAAATTAATGGTGTGTTTCACCATTGTCTTGTCCTTTTTCCTTGGGGCGGGGGGCTTTTCAGTGAGTCATGTGAGATTTGGTGTATAGTTGGAGCTCAGATTTTGGGATTTTAGTAGAGCCCCCATTCTTTTTAGTATCGATGTTAAATTGATTATATGTGATAGTGACATTCTATTGCCTCGGTGTGGATTCTTAATCGTCATTGATGCCTGTGCTTCTTCCAAAACTGTTACTCCAATTGAGAAATCGGAAACTCAACTAGTGGAATTTGGGATGCTTATCGTTTCTGATGTTTGTTTTTTTATGTGCCATGTGCTGATATTTGTTTGAATTGTGCATTTACATCGAACTCTCCAGCTTTAAAAAGAGGATGTTACCTAGATTCGGCCCTTGTGACCTTTGTAATGGAAGCTTACATGTTGTCTACATATGGCACGTACCTATAAATGTTGTTGACTCAATCCTGGTGAGTATAACTGCTGAACTGGATGGCATCCATGAAGCCAAACTGGTAATCTTTTGTGATACTATGGAAGGAATGGGAACAAAATATTTTTCTGCTGATCTTTCATAAGACACTCCGCCATCTGCATACAGGACAACCTTGAGAGTTCAGACGAAGTTAATTGCATCTTCAGTCATGCTTAACCTTTAAAAAACAAATAATTTCTTATGATAAAATCCCGGCTTCAGGTTACACTTGACACAATTCCATCTGCCAATTCGTTATCTCACACACGGTCATGCACAGCCGGGAAGCAAAAATCGCCGGCCTTGAACAACAGATCGGGCGCTAATTGTGGTGTGGTGTCACTGCAGCAGTGACAACCAGCCGAAATCGCGGACGGATTCAGCAGGCACATATCAGAATCTCGTCGTTCAAAGTATCTGAAGAATTTGCACATCTCCCGCTTCTCCCACGCAGACCTTTTCTCCCCTCCATTCCTATATACTACACCCCTCGCCCTTCCCACCTGGCGTCTCTTCATTTCTCTTCATCCTCGTGGACGCGACGCGCGCGCACTAAACTCGCGTGATCGCGTTACCTCGCCGGCCGTCGAGATGGCGACGGAGGCGGCGCCGGAGTGGCTGGACACGGGCGACAACGCGTGGCAGCTGGCGGCGGCGACGCTGGTGGGGCTGCAGAGCGTGCCGGGGCTGGTGATCCTCTACGGCAGCATCGTCAAGAAGAAGTGGGCCGTCAACTCGGCCTTCATGGCGCTCTACGCCTTCGCCGCCACCTTCGTTTGCTGGTGCGTATGGGCTTTCCGCATGTCCTTCGGCGACCGCCTCCTCCCCTGCGTTGGCCGCCCCGACCTCGCCGCGCTCGACCAGGCCTTCCTCACCGAGCAGGGCTTCGCCGGGGCTTACCCGGCCGCCACTCTCCTCTTCTTCCAGTTCGTCTTCGCCGCCATCACGCTCATCCTCGTTGCCGGCTCGCTCCTCGGCCGCGTCAGCTTCCGGGCGTGGATGCTCTTCGTGCCGCTCTGGCTCACCTTCTCCTACACGATCGGCGCGTTCAGCATCTGGAGCCCCAAAGGGTTCCTCTTCAAGGCCGGCGTCATGGACTTCGCCGGCGGATACGTCATCCACCTCTCCTCCGGCGTCGCCGGCTTCACCGCCGCATACTGGGTACGTACCTCCCCTACTTACCATGCGTATATGTTCACACCTGCACGCCATGCACATGCATGGGATGATCAAAGCTTATCTGAGGCCGGACCGCCGGACGCGGTTATATATGGCCAGGTCGGCCCGAGGACGGCGAAGGACAGGGAGGCGTTCCCACCGAACAATATCCTACTGACGCTCGCCGGCGCGGGGCTGCTATGGATGGGGTGGACGGGGTTCAACGGCGGTGCTCCGTACGCCGCCAACATCGACGCGTCGGTCGCCGTCGTGAACACGCACCTCTGCACGGCCACCAGCCTCCTGGTCTGGCTCTGCCTCGACTGCTTCGTCTTTGGCCGCCCCTCCGTCATCGGCGCTGTCCAGGGCATGATCACCGGCCTCGTGTGCATCACCCCCGCCGCGGGACTGGTGCAGGTCTGGGCGGCCATGCTCATGGGCGCCATCTCCGGAAGCGTGCCGTGGTGCACCATGATGGTGCTGCACAAGCGGAGCCGCTTCCTGAAACGCGTCGACGACACGCTCGCCGTGCTCCACACGCACGGCGTGGCTGGCAGCCTCGGCGGCGTCCTGACGGGGGTCCTGGCGGAGCCGCGGCTCAGCCGCCTCTTCTTCGGCGACGACCCCCGGTACGTCGGCCTCGTGTACGCGATCAAGGACGGCCGCGCCGGCGCGGGGCTCCGGCAGGTGGGCATGCAGTTGGCCGGGATCGCCTTCGTCGTGGCGCTCAATGTCGCCGCGACGAGCGCGGTGTGCCTGGTCGTCGGGATGCTCGTGCCGCTCCGGCTCAGCGAGGAGCAGCTGGCGGCCGGCGACGACGCGATACACGGGGAGGACGCGTACGCGGTGTGGGGCGACGGCGAGACTTACGAGCAGTCGGTGCATGGGAACCATGGGTACCCCATGATGTCCAATCCCGTGGCGTCCAAAGCCGACGAGATGATATGATTGTTCAAGCGTGCACTACAGGATGACAGGAAATCAAAGGCGTTTTAAGGAAACGCCTTAATTACCTCTTATTTGAAGAAATTCTTGCAAAACACTTTAAAGCATCTACAACAATATAGATAGTTGTTATCTATAAATGTAGTACATATCACTAATAGATAATATTATAAACAGCATCTCCAATAGTTTAAATGTAATATTGTTTATAAAATTAATATATACCCATATGTAATATACTGCAAGTAAACTATCGATCTACTAGTTAGTAGTCTAAGTCTATATCTCTTCTCAGTACTCAGGTAGACAAAAAATCTGATGCATACAGTCTCATAGCTAACCGATGTATTACTGGAGACGCACTTATATAAATAAATATATAATGGCGTATTATAAAAAACGCCTTAAAATAATATAGCTCCTAAGGCGACAAGCAAAATGCCGTATAATGCTATTACATGGGGGTGTTTTGCATTACATGGGGGTGTTTTGCAAAAACACCTTATTTGAAACTACTCTAAAGTAGGCGTTCCTGGAAAAAGGCCTTCACATCTAAGTTACATATGCAAGTAAGACCCTGCTCTTTCTATTGTTTCGTAAATAACCCTCCCACCTGTCTTCCTCTCCCGTTAATAAACAACACCGATCCACCTCAGGAGGAAACAAAAAAAGATAAACGCAGTTCGATGGCTGCTAGGTTCGCGAGCTCCACCTCCGCCGTGCCGCCGCGGATTTCCTCTCCCGCGCAGCTGTCGCCGAGCTCCTCCGCCGCGCCACCGCCAAGTTCCTCTCCCGCGCTGCCGTCTCCGAACTCCTCCACGGCGCCGCTGTCGCCGAGCTCCGCCGCCGCGGCGCTACCACCGAGACCCTCCGCTGCGCCGCCACCGCGGAGCTCCTCTCCCCAACCGTGAGCTGGGCGATGGCCCCGATGTGGAGCGTGCCACGGTTGCGAGCGAGCGCAAGGGCTCCAATGTAGAGCGCGCCGCGGCGACCGGTCACGGCGGCGAGAGGTCTCATAACCTCGAGGTAATCCCATCCAGCGGCTCCTGTCCCTGCTGACCTTGCCTCCTCTGGACCAGCTCGTCGTCGTAGTTCTCGTTTTCGCACCCTTTGTCTCTCACTTGTGATTGGATTTGTGCGTGTGGCGACCGTGCTATGGTGCGATTGCTTCATTAGTTGAGTTACATGAGTACCTGCAACTGTACGGGATGCCTTATGTCTTAGTTTGCGAGAATTGTTGTGCGTGGCCTGGTTAAATTTGGTTCAGTTTATTGTGCACACATGGTGTTTGTTAGATTGTCCGGGTGAGATTTCGCTACTATTCACTTGTAAGCTGAACTCTAATTGGTACAGTCTATCTGGTGCTAAATCTCAGATGCATTTGAACAGCTATCTGTTTCATTGTCAGGTTGGTTCATAACCCAATTAAAGCGCTGTGAGTACTGTTGACTGCTAATTCAGTTTACCTCCTTAGATGACTGCTAAAATACTTAACAATTTTCTTTTATGAAACTCTTCCTGGATCATCCTTTAAAGGATCCAGTAGTGTCCTAGCTGCAAATGCCTTCTGTAGCGCACGAGGAGCTGAAGAAAACCTAACCCCACCGCCGTCACCTCCTCACCTCCTTTGCTCCAGGACTGTCCGCCGCCGTTGCCTCCTCTGCTCCTGGACCATCCGCCACCTCCCCAGCCCCCACCATCCGCCGCGGAGAAAGGGATCGGGAGAGAGGAAGGGAAACTAGAGAGAGTGAACAAGGAAGGGAGTGGCGGCTGCATAGGATTAGGGTGCAAAAGGGGAGGGAGAGGTGCATAGATGGGCTTTGGGCTTGAGAGGGGCAGTGGGCCAAGTGGAGCTGTGGCGCAAGTCTCTTATTTTCCCTGTATTCTTTGGAATATTGATCAATGTACGCCATTCAATGTTCTTGTTTAAAAAGTTGTCCTTCTACATTCACGTGAGTATGGCGTCGCCTCGCCACACGCCATACTCGCCTTAAAGGTGTGAAGGTGGTAAGACGCTTCACCTTACCGCCATAACAACTATGTTAGAGACCAATGCGAAAGGTGTTCTCAGTGAAATCACAAAATTCTGTGTTGTGCAGTAAGTTCATGGTGCATGTAGGTTTGATGTCGCCCTTAGTAGATTGATGCGTCACTTATCCAATCTGTTCCTGTATTTGTTATTAGGGTAGTCTGCATGTGGATTGCCATATAAACTGGTGTCTTCGATAAATTGATCTTCAGTGAAGTTAAAAGTTTTGCACTTCATAATCAAAATTTGGCAATGCTTATTGCCAATGAGTGAGATTTATAATTTTGAGCCTGTAACTATTAGTGCCTGTAAATACCAAGAGTTCTAATTATAACTAAAGTGAATGTCAAAAACAACGAGCAGAACTAGTTTTAACTCTCTGGTTTTAACAGAAAGCCAAAGATTAGCGCATTCTAATTTTGTACTACTTTGTTTCAGGCCTTCAGATGTCAATGCTTAGATTCTTTCACATGGACTGTACCCTAGCCGAAGCAATACATTTTTATGATTGATTATTTCATGACCTACCTGAGCTAAGGTACTTATGGTGATCAAGTGGGTTGATTCCAAGTGCTCTAATCAGATGCAGTATTTTATTTCCAAATACTATAGTATTTAGTGTATTCTTCTACTTTGCATCGTTCTTATAGATCTTGAATTATATTTTGCAGGATATAGCCTCATGTTTCTGTGCTGCAAGCATCTCTCTCTGTTTTCACTTTTCTTTGAAGTTTAGATGTGCAAAGCTTAGTTTCTGCACTAGGATATGTGTAGCAGATTCCGTGAGAGGTAATGTCTGTCCAAGCAAGCATTCAGCATGCTATTTCTCAGGAGTCAACAATGGACGTGGAACATTATTTGCAGATGGACATTAATTGATTCTAGTCTATTGATTGTGTTCACCTACTAATATTGAAATCGAACTATGCATTTTGAAATATTATGTTTGGATGTTTCGGATGTGATTTTGGTTGATTCTATAACTGATTTCGGGTGATTTTGTTATTGCTAGCTAGCTCTGCCCTTGATGACTAAGGTTTGAAGGCTTCTCTCAAAAGTGCCTTCATAAATATTTGATGGTGTTCTGAAAACGCCCTTGAAAAGCTTACAAGGCAGCCTTCAATAATATTTGCAGGCAATCTGACAACGCCTTTGTTACGCATATTAAAGGCGTTTTCTAAAACGCCACCAAACACCTTTTGCGTCCAGACTATGACCAGCGTTTTCTAAAATGCCTTCAAAAGGCTTCGGTGGCGTTTTTCTTGCTTTTGAAGGCGTTTTGAAACGCCTGGTAAAGCCAGAAGTGTTGTAGTGGCGTCTGCTTATGCGTGTACAACCCCGGATGTTAGATCAATGCGAATGTTTGTATAGTTTGAGCGGTATGGGTCAGTGTAACCTGACACCTATGTCTAAATTTTCAGACTTCTAGAATTCAAGTCAGATTTCAATACCTATATCAGATTCTAAGTTGTATTTCGCCTAGAACTAGAACATATGAAAGGATCTTTTCAGTAGTAATAGTCAGGTGACAATCTTGCTTTGCTCTTGCGTCGTTCCCAAGTACTAGCATCTTAGGGACGTTCTATATGTGAGGTGACTGAAAACATAAGGTCGTGTCCCTTTTTTCTTCTCCACGCCCGTCGCGCTCCTCCCCCCTCCCGGCACTCCTCTTGTCTCGGGGGCGCTTCCGCCGTTGGATCTACGACCGCTTCCGCCATCGCGCTAACCAAGTGTCCCAGGACCATCACTTTGCCACCTGCATAGCCGGGTACTGTCTCCTGCAGCCGGCAGCGTCTCCGCCACCATGCTACATCGCACACCACCGTCGGCTGCCTACCGCCCTGGGCATCCCCGAGCCCAGAAAAAAAAACCTCCCCAATACTCAAAATGGTGGCAGAAAAGCGAAGGGAAGAGGCGAGCCGTCAACCGTGAAAAAGGGATAAAACAGGTTGTTGAAGCCTATGAAAAGTGAGCAACGTAACATATACACTTACAATGTACATTTGCAACTAAAATGTTGCAATGGGACTGCGAAATATTGAATGAACCCATTATTTGATGTTGTAATATGGAAAAGAACACAGAACTAAACACAAGATGTGCCCTGAAGCCTCTAAATCTTTATCGATCTCAAATGTCGTTCATACAAGATGGATTGAGATACGGATCATGTAGACATTGCACGTGGAAGATGGCGGCGGGAGGGAATAATCTAGTAGTCACAACAACGATATAGGAGTAGTACATAAACAAGGCCAGACAGTAAACACGTGATTAGTCCATATACCTTCCAATCTTTACTGGCTTGGTCTCAACGACGATATGGGAGTAGTACATAAACAAGGCCATAAAGCATATATGAAAAGATCAAGGAAAATGTCCATTTGGCACCTCGAGGTTTGGTGCTCGGACCACATAGCCTTGTTTAGAGCCATGTGTAGCCCCATGAGTTTGCAGAATCAGGTTAAATAACCCCTAAGGCGGTTTAGAGCGGTCGTTTGCCACTTTAGGATGCTGAGATGGGACTAAAGACCCAAACCATTGCATCTCTTTCTCACTAGCTACTCGAATCCCTGACTCGATTGGCCCCGCACTGGTAAAGTGCCACGTCAACAAAACTACCAATATAAAATATCACATAAACAAAACCACCACTCTGAACCTCTGGGGTTATGTAACCTAGTTTTGCAAAGTTGTCAGGTAATATAAACATTTCTCCTTCAAGGGTTATGTCGCCGAAGCATCAAACCACATGTAGTCAGTCAAATTGACTTTTTCCAAAAATCGAAGCGTATCAAAATGGATACTTCGCAAATTTCTCCCAGCCCAGCCCTATCCACCATTGCCGGCCTATTCGATTGCAGGGTCATGATACGAAGACGTGCTAAATTACGGTCATCTATCCTGGCCGGATATTGCCCTAATGCTCCGGCCCTAATGCGCCGTGCAAATCAAATCCATCACGCGATTTTCTCGACTGGCCAGCGACGTACGTGAAGACCAAACGCTGCCTCGATCCCGTCCAGCTTCCAAGAGCCGTTCGTCCGATGAGAAAAGGTAACAGTTAAACGAACGAGATTGCTGGATTTCAGGTGAAACAATACGCGAGCTGCTCGGCCAAACCCAAGCAGGCGAACACGCCGCACCGGTGCCAAACCCAACGGGCATGCAACTGCATGCTAGTTCCACAGCCCGCCCCTAACCCGACCTTTTCTGCTGACTAGCAAAATTACCCGTGCAAATTGCACGGATAAATTTAAAATTACTATGGTTTTATTGTAGAAAAAATATTGGTTACTCCTAATTTGCTTAATTTGGCATAAAATTGTCATAATAAATGATAAATAAACACCAATACAATAGTTCGCTTTAGATTACCTAGTGTCCACGTATTACTTCTTCTTAGATAATTGTGCAAGCTGCATTGATAAATATCATTACTCAGAAAGATCATATTCGCGCTAAATATGATCTAACATCAATCTATGAGTTCTTATCTGTGAACCGTTGGAAATGATTCGATCTAACCTATTTAAGGCAAAAAAATCGTTTGTACAACTGATATTTGAATCCTCCAACACAACTGGCATTGACATATCCAAAGGAAGTTAGAAGTAGAGAGGAAATGGTGCCACCTACCGTTTAGTAGAATGAGCGAGGGTTGCACGGCAGTAAGCTAGGGAGGAACGAATACTTCCAGCTCAGTGGCGACCCCTCCCTCCTCCTGCTCGTCGACCTCCCATTTCCCGGCAAAGTAGCTCCAATGTCAATTAGAGGTTTTGAGAGCTGAGAGCAGCAGCAAAGGAAGCAAAAAGAAGAAGTACAACAAGGAGAGCATGTATCTCTTTGTACTTGCAAAATGAGCACAAATTGACCGTTGTTGTGGCATATAGGAAGACATAGGTAGGCCCATGATCTCCATGCAGCAGTTGCGGCGAGGCACTCGACGGTGGTTGCAACAAGACACTAAACGGCAATAGTGGTGGGAGTGTGGTAGCGAGGCGACGAGGAGTTGAGGATGGGCAGGGGCGTGACGTCAACAAGGAGTTGAGAAGGCCCGGGGGGCATGGCGGCGGCGAGGGAGTGGTGACAACAAGGAGTTGAGGAAGGCCTCAGCGCGAGTGGCGCGTGGTGCAAAGGGTGCGGTTCATGTGGAGAGCCTCGGCGCGAGCGGCACATGGGGCAGAGGGTGGGATTCGTGTAGAGGGCTACAATGTTGTCACGTCTCAAAGTCGTAATTATGTAATTAAGCATAATCATGCTTATAAGCATTAGGTTTAATTTTAAGTAATTTTGTTTTGGAGCATTAGATTGCTTGTTTTTAAGCCAATTGGATGAGAGAAGGAAATTCGGGAGAGAAAAAAAAAATTGCGGTTGAAACGGACTTATTCTCTAATACGTGGGCCTCACCCGGTGGGCCAACCACCCCTCACTCTCTTGGGCAGCAACCCACCTGCTCTCTCTCTCTCTCTCTCTCTCTCTCTCTCTCCGACCCGAGCTCCCTCTCCTCTCGAACCGGCCAAGCCAAAGGAGCCCCTCCCTCTCTCAAGCACTCTCTCCTTCTCCCCAAAATCCCACCACAAGAGAAGAAATTGAGGTATACATATGTTACTAATGCGATCCTTAGATCCTAAGCTCCTCATCCATCCAATTTATTTTTGTTTTCTCGGCAGATTCGAGCCGGTTTTGATATCTTTTAGTGTTCTTGGTTGAAGCACAAGGAGTACTGGTATTCTTCCTCTTTTCGAGCTTTTCCACCTTCCATCGACAATCACCAATCTTGGAAAAAGTATCTTGGGTGAGTCTACTAGGCTCTCATGGCAAGGATGCACATTTTGGTGGGTTGATTTCGAGTTTAGAGCTAAGTTTGCGAAGTTATCAAGTTATTGAGCTTTGGAGCAAAAAGAGATGATTCATATGAGTTTTGTGCTAGGAATCGTGTTGCTAGGTTGGTGAGTGAGTTCTAGACTCCATAAACTATCTCAAACATATTTCTCTTTGGTTTGTAGAGGCTCACAAATCAAATCGACCGAGTTTTTCCTCTCAAATCAACCTCTCTGGAGAACCCGAATAGTCCGGGTAGAACCCGGATAGTCCCAGTGAAAACACTGATAAATTGTGCTAAAAAATAGTTAGGGTTTATGATGCAAGTTGAATCTAGAATCATTTGTATAGTGTATATGTATGTTTATGTAGATTAGATTTAACATGTAAGTTGAATCAGTCAAAAAGACGTCGCAAAGCATGTATTTTGTCGGAACCCGGAGGTTCACCCGAAGACTCCAGAACCCAGAGAGTCTGAGATCAACCCGGAGGTTCCGGGTGATCCTAACCAAAAATACTCGATGACCCCACCCGGAGGTTCACCCAGAGACTCTGGAACCCGGTGGGTCCAAGTTCAACCTGAAGGTTCCGGGTGATCCTAACCAAAAATACCCGAGGACATCCACCCAGAGGTTCACCCAAAGACTCCAAAATCCGAAGAATCCGAGTTGAACCTGGAGTCTCTGGCCTCCTGTTAACTTTCCGAGTTGAACCTGGAGTCTCTGGCCTCCTGGCCTGAGTGAGTGTCGTGGCCCAGATCCTGCTGTCCAGGAAGGACAGTATAGTGAGCCTGAACCTATTCTACACTGGCAAGCACGTGTTGGGGCCGACAAGCCTGCTCACTACCAATGGAGAGGAGCACGAGAAGCTACGACAGCTCATCGGGGAGCCGCTCTCCATTGGCATGCTCAAGGAGTACTTCGATTTCATCAACAAGCTTGCCATCTAGACGCTGGACACATGGCTCGGTAGGAGAGTCCTGGTGCTAGAAGAGGTCTCATCTGTAAGCATATGTCATTTCTTGAAATCTTGTACAAGATTTTTTTTTTCAGATTTTAATTGAAATTTTGGTTTCTTGTTCGTCAGTTCACGCTGAAGGTGATCGCCAACATGCTGATAAGCTTGGAGCCGGAGGGGGAGGAGCAGGAGAAGTTATGGGGTTTGGGGGTTTTATTTTGATTTTTGAGCTGCAATGTCTCTTGCTTGTGTATGTGGTGCTTGGTGTGGTGGGTTTGAGCTCGATCGGCTAGGAAGAAGGGGGACGGGGAGGCGCGTAGGAGGGTAGTGAGGAAGAAAGGGAGCTTGGCGGTGGCGGCACTAGCGGCGGGGAGCGGCATCTAAGCCGGCTCGGATGTCGCTCCACCGCCAATTTTTTTTTATTCTGTGAAAATAACAATTGTGTTGGATGGTCAACCGGTACTAATACTAGTCGAGTATCAGTATCGAGTAAGAAATGCCGATTAAAAAATCAGTAATTAAACTATTTTTTAACCGGTACTGATATTTTTTTTTTAAGTAGTGCTGCCTTCTTTCACTAGACATGTTAAAAAGTTTCAGATTGTGACCTGCATGTGTGTACATTGTTGTTATACAGGGCTTTGTGATCACCAACTGGCAGGCTGTGGACCGGATCACGACGCCGCCGCACCAGCACTACTACCACTAACTCTAGGAGACGATCCACGCCGGCATCGACATGGTGATGGTCCCGTACGACTACCCGGAGTTCGTCGCCGACCTGACGTCGCAGGTCAAGCGCGGCCAAATCAAGCTGGACCGCATCAAGGAAGCCGTCAGCCGCATCCTCCGGGTCAAGTTCGCCATGGGCCTCTTCGAGGACCCGCTCCCCGACCCACGCCTCGCTAAGGAGCTCGGCGCGCAGGAGCATCGGGTGGTCGCGCGGGAGGCCGTCCGCAAGTCGCTCGTGCTGCTCAAGAACAGCAAGAAGGGGCAGAAGCCAATGCTGCCGCTGCAGAAGAAGGCCACGAAGATCCTCGTCGCTGGCAGCCACTCCCACAACCTTGGCTACCAGTGCGGCGGCTGGGCCGGCACCTGGCAAGGGGAGAGCGGCAACAACATCACCGGTTCTCGTTTTCATGGGATTTCGTCCACTGTCAGACGCGTCGGTGCATCGTGCATGGCGGGCGGGCCGTGCAAAACAATAGAAAAGCACACGTTTTATAATGTACTAGCACTCTGTTTTGCGGTAGTGACGCGCAGGCACCACGTTCTCGAGGCCACCAAGTTGGCGGTGGACAAGAACACGACGGTGGACTACACGGAGCACCCGGACAAGGACTCCATCGCCAAGAACGCCGGGGAGTACGACTACGCGGTGGTGGCGGTCGGCGAGCCGCCCTACGCCGAGACGGCCGGCGACAACCAGAACCTGACCATCCCGGACCCGGGGCCGAAGGTGATCAAGGACGTGTGCGGGCTCGTCAAGTGCGTGGTGCTCATCGTGTCGGGACGGCCGCTCGTGGTGCACCCCTACATGGACGCGCTCGTCGCCGCTTGGCTGCCGGGCACGGAGGGCCAGGGCGTCGCTGGTGTGCTGTTCGGCGACTACGGGTTTACCGGGAAGCTGCCGCGGACGTGGTTCAAGTCGATGGACCAGCTGCCGATGAACTATGGCGACAAGCGCTACGACCAGCTGTTCCCGTTCGGGTACGGGCTCACGACCAAGGCGGCGAGTCAGAAATAGCAACTAGATTTTTCCCCCCAGTGTTTAAGTAGTCAGTGGGATTGCAAATAAGGGTTAACTAGTAAATGGCCCACACTAATAACATGTCTAGCCTCGTTGTAATATTTTATCATGATAATATTTGATTAAAAATTAGTCTTTTAGTTTTTTATAATGGTAGTGACATTTAGTTACAAAACTCAAAAATTAAAAAAAGAGATAAAAATTATGTTTGTGAAAGAGAAAATTGTTTATGCTTTATACTTGTACCCAAATCATATACATGTATTAATTTGATTCGTATACGTTTTAATCAATTGACAAAATCGTATGTCATGTGTAAGTATTTCAACCAAAATCAAAATATGTTTGCCTACTGCTTACTTGTTTCGATGACCTTGAGCTACATGTTGCTTCTTAATTTATTATCTTAGTAAAAAATTAGTTTATTATTATTATTATCATGGACTTTTTATTTAGATATTTGATTTTTTTAATACTATATTTGATATGGATCATTCTTTTTTCTATTCTAACCTTAATTTCAATTATTATTTATTTTATTTTATTTGGACTTTTTATTTAGATATTTTTCTTCTTAGACCGTATGAAAATCGAACAGCTTATTTTCCATAATTTTTAATTCCGAATTTAACTATTTATTAAATTTCCAAGTTTACGGAATAGATGTATTTGAATCATGAATCAAATCACTGTAGCCGGGTGTTTTATCAGATTTGCTGTCTAAGATTCACAGTTCATTCATATACCTGGACCCTCAAGCTTCATGACTTACTTCAGGTCCAGTCGAAGAGTTCCATTTTCCAAATTATATCCAACTTGGAGTCAGCGGATAGTCTAACTAAGTTCTCTAGAAAAAATTATCTTCATATAGTCCATTGGTTTCCAGAGGAATTTCATTTGTAGGCACTTGATCTTGATGAAACAGTACTCGAATTATAAGTTTCTATAGAAAACTCTGAATATAATTGGGTGTTCCACCATCTTTAGAATCTGATTTATGAACAAACGGAGATGGCCCTACTACTCATCAAAACTGTCTTCTTGTTTAGCTGGATGTCCAACTGCCAACGCTGCAATTCCAGTGCAATGTTGGACCACTTCATTTTGATTTCCAATAGTGCAAGCAATTAGCTCATCCACAACCATATCCTTCCAGTGGGCGCCAAAGTGAGAATGCCGCCAAACCTTTGCAAATGCATCTCATCCTCTGCACCATCTTGGCCGACTTCTCCCCACGGCCACCACACATGGTCCACGACTCCACATTGTCCTCTTTTGGTCCATGGCATTGTCGTGCGTCACCACCTCTATTGTGATATTTTCCTTCCAAGTAGCAGCAGCCTGGATAACAGGATATGCTGCGCCTGCGCGAGCATCCCGATAGAACCATCTCCCGAGCGTGTAGAAATTGAATGTGGCCTCCCTTAGTAGGAGCGGTTGTTCTTGCCTTTCTTGGTGTCAAGGACGCTGAAGTTCTTGCTGAAAACGAAGTGATCTCCGACCTGGCGGCCTTCGAGAGGGCCAGTTCTCGGCTTTGCTTCATCTCCACCGGGCGGGAATTTTGGCTTCATCGATGGTCAGTGCGTAGCCAATCCAACGGGGCAGCTCTGGGGTTCCACATCATGTTTACCCTGGAAGGCCTGCCTGCACACCTGTGGACATAGGAGATTGCGGCCACTATCATTGGCCGCACGTGTGCCATGCGGTGTGCTGAGGAGGCCTCCCACCGCCGGAACAGGGGACGCCTTCACACTCTTTGTTTGGACGCCGGACCCGAGCACCATCCTAAAGGCAGCATGGGTAACTGTCACTAAGTCTGAGCCGGAGGTTCCTGTCCTGCATGTTCACATTCCACTGCCGCAGACGTACATCGAGTGGTCTGAGCCGAGTGTGCCAAAACGGGGCCACTCGTACAGAGTCCTCGTGCATTTGGTGTGCCTCAAAGATCTACAGGCAGCTGGAATGGCAATCAATCCCAGGAGGTGCAACTTCATTTGGCGCCAGGGCGTTCCTGAATTTGCGTTGTATGCGGATGATGCTGCTCTTTTGATCTATCTAAGGGCACAAGACCTAAGAGCAATAAATGAAATTCTAAAATTGTTTGGGGATGCGACATGCCTTCGTACAAATTTTCAGAAAACTGAGCTCTTTCCTATCAAGTGTGATGGCTTAGACATCCAAGAGATGTTGCAAGTTTTCTCGGTTAAAGTCATGCGCTTTCCGTGCAAATATCTGGACCTCCCCTTACACAATCACAAGCTCCGTAAGATTGATTACCATCCTTTGATTGATAAAATAGCTGGAAGATTACCCGGCTGGCAAGGTAAACACCTAACAATGGCGGGTAGGGTAGAATCGACGAATTCAGTGCTAACTTCCACCATCATCTACCATGCCACGGTCTTTAAGCTTCCCAAATGGCTAATTAAAGTGATTGGTAAGATCTGGAAATGCTTCATTTGGGACCGATTGGAAAATGGTGACGAACATGGCTGCAATCTGGTGAGCTGGGAGGTTGTGTGCAGACCAAAATTTCTTGGTGGAGTTGGAGTTCTAGACCTGGAATGCTTCTGTCGTACGCTACGGATGCGGTGGCAATGGTACTCTTGGATCTATCCAACTAGACCTTGGAGCAATTTCCCGGTTCGATTGGACGCTACAGAGAAAGAACTCTTTGCAGCTTCAATTACCGTTCAAATTGGTGATGGAAACAGCGTAAAATTTTGGACAGATACTTGGGTTGACCAATGCAGTTTTGATCAACTTGCATCAAGTCTTTTCAGCCTTGCAAAACATAAGACCAGAACGGTAGCACATGAGCTTACAAACTCTCGGTGGATTTCAAATTTAAATTGCATCGAAAACTTCCAACAGTTGAAGGAATTCATTGAGGTTTGGAGGTTGATTCAGGGAATTCACTTACAGCCGGGGCAGCAAGATATGGTTGCCTGAAAATGGACCCCCACTAGTACATACACTGCAAAATCCGCATATGAGATTCAGTTCAATAGCGCAAGCCTACCATTCTGGGACACATTCTTTTGTAAGGCACATGCTGAGCCCAAGGTTCAATTCTTCACATGGACGGTCATGCATGGCAAACTGCTCACTGCTGACAACTTGGATGCGAGAGGCATGGACAATGGTGTGATATGTCCTATGTGTCTTCAAGAGCCAGAAACAGTCAGGCCCTTACTGTTACACTATTCCTACGCTAAATTTCTCACCAATCAAGTATGGCTTTGGTGTGATATTACAGGAAACTATGTAGAACTGGAACGACACGAAACTCTCTCGAAGTGGATTCATAGGGTAGCAGCACCAAGAGCAACCAACGAGCACAACACAAAGGCAGGAAAAATCTTATATGCATGGTGGAACATCTAGAAGGAAAGAAATCGATGTGTCTTCGAAGGAAGCGAAGAGGATTTAATGAAGGTGACGTTCAGGGCGAAGGAAGAGATCAACAACTAGCTATTAGCAATGAGAGGTCAGCATCAAAGGATCTAAAGGATCCGTTTATGTAGCTCATCTTCCTTTTACTATAATAATATTGGGTCATTTAGGTTCATTTCTTGTAGGCAGTGCTCAACTACCTTTAGAACCTTTGTTACAACTATTCTAAACTCTTTTCTACCTAATGTGAAAAAGGTAGTGCACCTGCCATGTTGCTTAAAAAAATGTAGTTGTGGACTTGGGGTCGCAAACTAGGGCGATCGCCTTGACCCGCCCCACCATCGGCAATGGACCAGCGGAGAGCTCCCTTTAGGCGCAGGCCTCGCCTGCCTGCGCCGTGATGTTCTGTTTGATCTCCCTGAGTCGGTCGTCAGCCCACACGGGCGTGTTGGACGTGCACAGAAGCACGATGCGTGCCTCATCATCGAGCCAGTACATGACGAGCCACCGGGGTGACTCTGGCATGGCAAGCACACCGACCACGAGGAGCACCTACGGCACGACACCCAAGACAAACATGATCCTCCAACTGAGGCGTAGCTGCAGGCCAGCCAGGGCGTAGTTGGAGAGATGTAGCTGAGGAGAATCACGAGTTCTGAACGTTGATGGAACATGGATTTTTTTAAAAAAAATTGCTTTGCAATCGGTATGTAAATCAAACTGATAATCTTCTATATATTTTATTATTTTAATTCTAAAATTACTTGATTATTAATCATATTTGATATGATTTTTTTGATTAAATCTAGATTATTAGAGGTTTATAACAACATGTGATCTAAATTATTATTATTTTTAGATTCATATGGTAATTTTATGATCTTATGGTTGTTGTTTTTTTTTGTCAAATATTAAGATAATAGGTTTCACATATGTAGTTACAAGATATCGATGAGTTGATTGATTGGAAACTTATAGCGATGTGGCACTCTTATCTCTTTTTAGTTAGTTAAATCGCGCTGCATGTTGCCGTCCTCCTGATGGTGACCATCCAATCGTGTCACATGGACGCGCACACCGAAACTACTCAATGATGAGATCGCGCAACCATATTGGACACACATTTTGTGAACACATTTCAACTAGCGGCGTCTATGTTTTGACTGATTTTAAACAGTGAAATCACCAGCGTTTCATCTTAGCCGAACTTCCGTATCTCCCCTCTCTCACACGACTGCCCCGTGCAACTCGGCATGCACGCTTCCTTCCCCGGCGCCTAGCGGCGTAGGACTCGGTAACCGGCGGCCTTTCGGTGGATCGCCCGCCATAGGAGACCGGAGGCTGGAGCCGTATTTTTTGACCCCTCTGCTCAGATGCCTTCTGTGCTTCCGCGAGTCACATTTTTATTTTTATTTTTTAAAATCCAAAAATTATATATATATATATATATAAATATGTCTATTTTCAAATTTTACAATTATATACTACATCCGTTCTGAAATAAATATCATCTTAGAATACATGTAGTTAAACTTTAGAGTATGGTTTTGATGTGATATTACAGAAAATTATGTAGAGCTTGAGCCACACAAAACTCTCTTGAAGTGGATTCATAGGGTAGCAGCACCAAGAGCAACTAACGAGCGCAACACAAAGGTGGGAAAAATCTTATATGCATGGTGGAACATCTAGAAGGAAAGAAATCAGCGCGTCTTCGAAGGAAGCGAAGATGATTTAATGAAGGTGACGTTCAGAGCAAAGGAAGACATCAACATCTAGCTATTAGCAATGAGAGGTCAACATCAAAGGATCTAAAGGATCTGTTCATGTAGCTCATCTTCCTTTTACTATAATAATACTGGGTCATTTAGGTTCATTTCCTGTAGGCAGTGCTCAACTAACTTTAGAACATTTGTTACAACTATTCTAAACTCTTTTCTACCTAATGTGAAAAGGCAACGCACCTGCCATGTTGCTTCAAAAAAACGTAGTTGTGGACTTGGGGTCGCAAACCAAGGCGATCGCCTTAACGCGCCCCACCATCGGCGATGGACAAGCGGAGAGCTCCCTTCAGGCGCGTGCCCCGCCTGCTTGCGCCGTGACGTTCTGTTTGATCTCCCTGAGTCGGTCGTCAGCCCAGACGGGCGTGCCGGACATGCACAGAAGCACGATGCATGCCTCGTCATCGAGCCAGTACATGACGAGCCACCGGGGTGACTCTGGCATGGCAAGCACATCGACCACGAGGAGCACCTATGGCACAACACCCAAGACAAACATGATCCTCCAACTGAGGCGTAGCTGTAGGCCAGCCATGGCGTAGTTGGAGAGATGTAGCTGAGGAGAATCCCGAGTTCTGAACGTTGATGGAACATGGATTTTTTTTAATATTTTGCTTTGCAATCGGTATGTAAATCGAACTGATAATCTTCTATATATTTTATTCTTTTAATTCTAAAATTACTTAATTATTAATCATATTTGATATGAATTCTTTGATTAAATCTAGATCATTAGAGGTTTATAACAACGTGTGATCTAAATTATTATTTTTTGACTAATACGGTAATTTTATGATCTTAAGAGCGGATATGGTTGTTTCTTTTTTTCCCTAAATCTTAAGATAATAGGTTTCACATATGTAATTACAAGATATCGATGAGTTGATTGATTGGAAACTTATAGCGATGTGGCACTGTTATCTCTTTTTAGTTAGTTAAATCGCGCTGCACGTTGCCGTCCTCCTGATGGTGACCATCCAATCGTGTCACATGGATGCGCACACCGAAACTACTCAATGATGAGATCGCGCAACCATATGTGAACACATTTCAACTAGCGGCGCCTATGTTTGGACTGATTTTAAACAGTCAAATCACCAGCGTTTCATCTTAGCCGAACTTCCGTATCTCCCCTCTCTCACGCGGCCGCCTCGTGCAACTCGGCATGCACGCTTCCTTCCCCGGCGCCTAGCCGCGTAGGACTCGGTAACCGGCGGCGTTTCGGTGGATCGCCCGCTATAGGAGACCGGAGGCTGGAGCCGTATTTTTTGGCCCCTCTGCTCAGCTGCCTTCTGTGCTTCCGCGCGTCACACGGCGGGGGCTAGCACGCCGACGCCACGCACGGTCGATTCCCCGTTTCCATATCGGACACGCGGCACGCCTGCTGGGCCACGCATTGGATGGCTGGTTGCCTACCACATTTTATTTTTATTTTTTAAAATCCAAATTTTTTAAATATATATAAATATGTATGTTTTCAAATTTTACAATTATATACTTACATCTGTTCTGAAATAGATATTATCTTAAATACATATAGTTAAACTTTAGAGACTTTGATCATTAATATATTCAAAACTATTATGATTTAGTATATAAAAATGATAGTAATGAATTTGTCATGAAAAATATTTTAATATCATTTAATTATAATTAACTTTTACCAAGAGACAGTTGTCAAAAATAATAATCAAACGTGTTTGTTGAAGACTATATTAATATTCTAAATGATAAGTAAAAGAGAATGGATGTAGTACTCTTGTCGTCCGGTCCTATATATTTGTAATTTTTAGATTTAAAAATATAAAATAAAAAGGCGTTGCCTCCTGGCACGCCTGCCTGGTTGGCCTGTCCGGCTGTCCCCATCCTCAGCCTTTACGAGAGGAATAATAATGGACCAACAACCAAAAGGAAGCAGGCCCACTCCCAAGTGGGGCAGGGACACTGTTGCTTTAGGCCTTTGCAACCTGGAATGTTCCCTTGGTCGCGGACTCGTTCCACGCGAACGCGAACACCCGGCCCGCCTCCCTCGCTGTAGCAGCGAAATGGTCAGACTGGGGGGTTCACGGAAAAGGTTCCTCTGACGTAGCTCGTTTTACGTCAGAGGAGCACAGTAATTTGTGTCTGGCGCTACAGTTCTCTGACGTAGCTACAGTACCAAACAGTATTTTTAGCTACTGTTCACATGTTTACTGTATGCCTTTTACTATTTACCGTGATACTGTAGCAGACCATCTGATCTGTCGGTTCCAGATCGGACGTCCAAAATTGATTGGACTGCTCTCTGACGTAACGTCAGGGGATCCCATTCCGGGGTTCACACGATATTCCGAGGTGTTGGGACGAGAATCTTCTGCGTAGTTACTGACGTGTGAGGTTAGACTCACACGTTAATAACGAAGTTACCGTGACACCAATATCTTGATGTCACCTAGCGTTTACACGCTTGCGTCGGCCGACTGGTAGCGCGAGTACGTGAGTAAGTGACAAACCAGTGACTGACAAAGTCGCCCGTTTCCTGTGAAGAGCGATGATAGAGTCTCATGCCCGCTTTTTCCAAAAAAAAAAGAACCATGCTCGCTTTAGACAATCTTGTATTTTTTTCTCCTTTTTCGATCCAGCAATCCGTTGGACCCAACCGAATTAATGCTAATGACCTATTTGGTCCGTGACTAAATTGAGGCCTCCTTTGTTCACGGAAATTTTACGGGAAACCGTAGGATTCTCATTCCTGTAGGAATAAGCAATGTAGCTTCCTTTGGTTCGTAGGACTGAGCGTAGGAAATTTCGAGAAAATATTCTTTTTTGCAACTGATTTCATAGGGAAAATCACGGGAAAGCAAACATCTATTCGGACCTCTTTTTTCCATCAACTCGCGTAGGAGCGAGGCAGATTACGAGATCACCCAAGCAAATCACTGAGAGAACGAAAGAGGAAGAATGAAGAAGAAGCACTGTAGCATATGGGAGTGGACGAGGGAAGCGTCGAGGGTCTCGATGATGTAACAAAATGGAATCCCCTCATCGCGTGGAACACGATGGTGGCGGTAGTTCGCACAGAGGAGCACTGTAGCTGGAGCTCGACCTCGTGTCGTCGCTGCCGCTGGAAGTCGCACGCCGGCCGCTAGATTTTCACTACGTCACGCGGCGATCTAGAGCTACTGAAGATTACAGTTTGCATGGGCCAAATACTTAGACAAAGATTAGCTAAGGAGGTTGGAAGAGTTATAGTAACCGTTTATTGCCGGACTGGCACCAGTCGTGCCCTCATCCTGAATCGCTTTGCTCAGAGCCTCCGATAAGCAGCACGAGTGAAAATACTATTGTTTCTCTCTCTCCATATGAACCAAGGGGCCAACACTAACAGAGAGTCGAAACCGCGCCTTAGTTCTTAGGGAGCTGCCGCTCGCTGCGCACCCGCCGCCGCCCGCGCAGCCTACAGCTCGCCGTGCGCGCTTGCCGCCTCTTGGACTGGGATGGATGGATAGGAACGAACTGAAACAGGATAAGATACTAGAGGAAGATGATTGGATGAGACATCTATGACGGTGTGACACATGGTTTGGTTAGTCCAATGGTCAGTTAGCTCATATGATGATTAACAGTGTGATTATCGTTCACTTCACATACCTTATAAAAATTCCCACGTTTTTCTTGTGCCTTATCCAGACATTTCTGACGGTGGGACATATTTTGATTTCATACTATCTCTATTCTTAAATATATGTCGTTTTAAAATTTAAATTTTATTCTTAAATAGATGTCATTTTAGATTTTCAAAATAGTGTTTTATTAGAGTGTTCATATTAAAAACTATTACAAAGTGAAGTTTTAATTTAATAAGTGTGTTGGATTGGTGTTTTATATACTAAATTAGTTGAATGTTAGAGAAATTAAATGGGGTAAATATGTTATGTATGAAATAATTTATTGTAATATTGTTCTATGTGCTGAAGGTCAAAACAACATCTAAAAAAGAACGGATGCAGTAGATTCTTAACCTACCCGCTTTCAATTACTTCACCGCAATTAATGGAGGGGAATTAAATGGTTCTCATAATATTTATATTGCTTATCTAATCATATTTATTGTATTGAGTGTAACACCAGCTGAAAGAAGCCTTTCAAAGCTAAAATTATTGAAAAACTATTCGAGGTTAATAATGTGATAATAAAGGTTAAATTGTTTGGGTACATTATACATTGAGAAGAATTTGTTGGATAAGATTGATGTTGATGCCATCATTAATAACTTTGCATCTAAAAATGCTAGAACAATTTGTTTTAAATGATCATCGTGCACTCAAACTCATAAATAGTGTGTTTCTTTTCTAGGTAATGAATGGGTGGATGACGAACTCCTTTCATGTTTTGGCTATTGTGATATTTTCTAAAAAATATTATCATTAGTAGTCAAATGCTATAATTTTTACTTCTTAATGTATTACCATTATCACCAAATAACGTTATCTTTATAGTAAACTTTTAAATGTATCGTAGATTTGATTTTCAATTAAAATACAAATATTATTTTATTTATAGAGGCCTTCAATTTTTATTTCACCCTAGGATTATTGAGATGTCAAGACTGACCCTGCTCATAGATACGGACCAAACTAAGAGCTAGTTTGGGAGGCCCGATCTACATCGGGATCCTGACCTTTTCCCTAGGTGGAAAGCCCACAGGGCAACCTCCCACGAGCCGAAAGCCACATTTGAGACGCCATGAGACAAGGTTTTGTGGCCCGATCCTCATTCTTTCTGTGTGGGAAGAAGCCACACTTCTACAGGTCAGGAACCGTTCCGGTCTCGACTCGTGACGCCGCCTCGACCTCTCTCACACATGAGAGGCGAGCGTCCTCCACCTTCCGCCGGTCACCATCCTGTACTCCCTCTCCTTTCCTCGGCGATGGCACCCTCGCCTCACCTCTCTTCCCCATCTCATCTCATGTTGTTCAGAGCACATAACCCAATCCCAGATCGTTCTTCTCGCGAGCCTCGTCGATTCCTACTCTGCGTCAAGGTACGGTGTCGATTCTCCTCCCCCGTCTCCTCTAGATCCACGTAGTTCAGTTTCTTAGATGCTTGTTCGGATGGTTAGATGGTTAGGGTGTAGAAGGTGGGGTTGGCTGGTTGGATCTACGTGGTCCTGTTCGTAGATGGTTGGAGATGGAGCTTTTGTGTAGATCTGATCCGTTCCATTGTTGAACCGGTGATAATCCCGCAATTTGTGGGGTTTGTAGCTTGTTAATCTGATAGAGATGGGTGGTTTAATGTTCTCTCTTTATGGATCGTTGGCACGATTCGTGCTACTTGTTATCCAGGTTTAGATATGCTCTTATATTCTTGATTCATGATGCATCTTTGATCCAGGTAATCTTGTTCTTGTTTAGCTATTTATCCTATATCTAGATCTACATGTAATCTTTTTTTAGATGCAATTCCTACATGTAATCTGATTCAGTCTCACTATTAAGATTATTGCAACATGTTTTCTTGAATACTAGTGGCTAGGTTAATGAATTAAGATTTGCATGTTTGTTACCCGTATGAGATTAATTTGCTTGCTTTCGCGTTTTCGGTGGCCTGTGAGGTGTGGTTTTATGTCTCCAGGTTGTGGCTAGCCTCGAGTTCTGAATTCTGATAGAACTATTGCTTCTAGTTTCTTGTGGTGAGCTATTGATTACTGTCAGTGACATGGGAACTGGAGGTCCTCGAGTCCCGAGGCCAGGACAGCATAGGTCTGAGAAGACCAAGTTTCAGGAGAGGATGCTCGGGGCCATGAACAGTGGTCACCGAGTACCCGAGTTCCCAGAGGACCCGAGAAGAACAAGTTCCGGGAGAGGTTGCTCGGGACCATGAACAGTGGTCCCTGAGTACCCGAGTTCCCTGAGGACTCGAGTAGTACAAGTTCCGGGAGAGGGCGCTCGGGGCCATAAACAGTGGTCCCCGAGCACCCGAGTTCCCCGATGACCCAAGCAGGCACAGTTCTGGGAGAAGGCTCTCGGGGCTATGAAAAGTGGTCTCCGAGTACCCGAGTTCAAGAAAGGGCATATCCGGGAGAGAGTGCTCGGGGCTATGAACAGTAGTCCCCGAGCACTCACAGTTCCCCGAGGACCTGAGAAGTCCTTCGCCGGTGGTCCTCACAAGGGCTCAGCGGTGAGGTGTCAATTGGTGAGAGGCCCGATGCTGCATTTAAGAGGAAGCGTAGCCTGTCACTTCCAACCACTCCCCCCACGCCTGCTGTTAGTCCCTACCACAACCTGGCAGGGAGGCGTGGGAATATTTAATACGGCGGGTTCCATCACGCGTCGTCTGGCGCGTCTCGGTATATCGTCGCAAGGCTCGAGGCATATCGCATGCCGCTCTGCTGTGTCAGGTTCGCTCTGACCGGACAGGCACGCGGGGTGCTCGGTGGCTGCCCGGTGGGCCCTCCCCGCAGAACCCGCTGAAAAGCGGGATGATGACGACAAGACCGGATGGGGGCGCGTTTTCAACCCCCTGGTAACATCAAACTGTAGCCCATGATGGTTGCTTTTCATTTATGGCATTTTGGAACTCGCGCCATCCTTTCTGTGCATGCTACCCACCCCGACAGGATATAAAAGGGGGCGGGCTCCTCGGAGATCGACGGATAAAAAAAAAGATAGAGAACGAACTCTCAAAAGGGTCTGAGAGGTTCAGAAGACAACGGCTTCTTCAGGACGAAGAACAAGAAGCACAAAGCTCTAGACTTGGACAAACATCCTTGTAACACAAGAGATCCTTAGAGAGGCATTTCTAGAGTATTTACAGCATTCATACAGGAGTAGGGTATTACGCTCCGTGCGGTCTGAACCTGTCTAAAATCCCCTGAGCATTTATTTCCTCCTGCATCCGATCATCCCTTCCTCCTGCCTCTCATTTATTCCCATTTATTTCGTGTACGAGGCAGATTCAGAATCATCCCCTCGGGCGAATCTCAAAGGGGGTCCCTCCGGATCCCCACTTGTGGAGTTCATCCTCCGACAATTACTTTGTGCTTCTAGTACTCCTTATATACCAAGTGTTTGGGGCCAACTTAAAGATTCATAACTTAGTGTTCTTGCTGTTTCTTTTCTCTTGGCTAATTCAAAAGATCAACAAATAAGTAGATTGTCGAGCACTAGGCACATACAACTGAAATTGATGAAGAGTTGTGTGCATATGTAATACAACAGTCCTGATTTTTGAATAATGTTTGTGTCTTTTGTGCTGGACAATTCATTTGATGGTGAATGGATTGAAACTTTTATTATTTTCTTATCATTTTACTAGATAATGGGTTCTTGGGAGGAGCAAGTTATTAGGTCGATATTCTATTATTTATTGTATGATAAATATTTAGCTTATTATTCTAATTAACGATATGATCTATATATGTACACTAGATAATGGGTTCTTGGGAGGAGCAAGTTAGGCGATTCATGTTAGAGGAGGAGGAAGACGACGATGAGTTATTCCTTGTACTTGTTCCTGCTTTACTTTCATGCCTACAAGAAGAGATAAGGCTTGTCCACACGTCCTCTCTTCCTGGTGCTAAAAGGGTTAAGGAAATCCTAGAAGGGCATGCGATTTGATGTAGAGTTGAGTTTCGCATGGAGCCAGAGATATTTAGAGACACGTCAAATTTTCTTAAAAGGAAGAATTTGTTACATGACATATGAGGTGTTGATGTTGAGTAGCAGCTTGGGATGTTTATGTTCATGTCCATGCTCTCACACAATGCTAGCAATCAGAGGCTACAAAAAGCTTTTCAACACAGCGGGAAAACAATCCATAAAAAAATAACATAAGTTTTTGATATAATTCCTGCCCTGACTCATAAATTTTTGAAGCTCCCAAGTTCAATCCAAACTCATACGTAAATTGCAACAGATTCTCATTTTATGCCTTTTTTCAGGTGAGCCTTATACACTAAACACATACATTTCCCCAAGCTTTTCTTTCCTTGAATGTCAAGTCCTTAATTTCTTTCCTTGCATGTAGAATGTCATTGCTGCCATCGATGGGACACATATACCTATCACCATTGCAGAAGACAAGGCCCCTCCCTACAGGAATAGGAAAGGAACTCGGTCTCAAAATGTTATGTTAGCTTGCAACTTTGATCTTAACTTCACATTCATTTCATGTGGATGGGAAGGGTCTGCATCAGATGCATGGGTCCTTAGATCTGCTCTTAGCAAGGGATTTCATGTGCCAGAGGGGAAATTCTATCTTGTAGATGGTGGGTACGCAAACACACCATCCTTTATTGCACCATATAGAGGAGTTCAATACCACCTCAGTGAGTTCAGGAGGCGCCGTTCATCTCAAAGTGGTTATACTAACTACAAAGAATTGTTCAACCATCGTCATACAATGCCTCACAACCACATAGAGAGGGCCATTGGTGTTCTAAAGAAGCAGTTTCTGATTCTAAAAGTAGGCACATTCTATCCCATAGAGTCTCATATTAAGATTCCAACTACAGCTGTTACATTTCACAATATAATTAGAGGGCAAAACGGTCAAGAAGGGTGGCTAGATGACCAACCAACTTATATCTCACCAGCCAAATATGTTGATGTTCCGGAGGGCGATGACAACTACCCAAATGAGTAAGTGATGGAAGTACTCTAAGAGATCATATCGCACTACAGATGTAGACTACCTACAATAATTAGTTCAACATTATGTCTTGTAAAGTAGTATGGTAGCTCCACTTTGTGTGCTGGATGCTTATAGTAGTAGTACTCACTAGTTTGCTTATGATTTGATATGTAAGAGACATCATTATACTTTGTTGTTGCAAACGCTATTACTTTTCTATCAGATGTGACCTTGTTCCTTTATATTAAGCATCTTTTTTTTTAATGTTGGACATTCTTTTCATAGAATTGATATGTCAAAAGAAGTCTCAAGGGCTGCTTGTAACTCCACATATGAGAAATGTCTTTTTGATATATTACATGACCATAACAACAACCCAAAGTTTAAAGGGCAAAATGGTTGGGTATCAGAGGGTTAGAGGAGTATAATCATCAAGTTCAATGAGAGGTTCCCTATAGCACATTTCACAAAGCAACAACTATAAGAAAAGGAAAAGGAATTTAAAGCAGGTTATAAATCAATAAGGGATGCAAAGAAACAGAGTGGTGCGGGTTAGGATGATTCTATGGGCATGATAATTACTGAACCAAAAAGCGGGGGTAAAATTATTAAGGTAAGACATTTACTCTCTCTAGAAATTGTAGTCTTGTAATTTTTTTGGTAATAATTACATTGTTATGTTGCATAGGATCATCCCAAAGTGCGAAAGTTCCGCCAAAAGCCTTTTCCTCTCTTTAATTACTTGGCATCTCTATATGAAGGTAAAATTATTCTACTTGCATAGCTTACTTCCTTATTTGTCTATCAAATCAATTTTATGGTTCTTCCAAAATGATCTAATCTGAGTTTCAATGGCTTTCTTTGGAATAGGAAGTGTTGCTACGGATTTGAATTTTACATCAACTCAGCAAGTGAATCATCCTGCTAAAAGAAGTAGTGCACATACTGACCCTAGTGAAGCTCAATCCGCACCATCCAATCTGAATTTAGGACAACAAGAAGTTGATAGCGGGAAAAAGCACAAGAAAAGTCAAGTTGCCACTACTCTTGAAGATTACTTGAATTACAAAAAGAAAAAAAACAGAAAAAAAAACTTTGGAAGCTCTAAATGATAAGAAAAGGCACGAAGATGATTTCTCCACTGAAAAGTGTATTGATACCGTGGATGCTATGGAAGAACTAACTGATGAGGAGAAGGAATCTACATTAGAGCTCTTTGAATCTGAGATAAACATACAAATATTTATGAAAACCAAGAACCATAATGTGCAATTGATTTGGCTGAAAAGGAAAATTAGATATTTTTACAACTTCCTATCCATGATCTCCGAATCCTGGATTTCTTGCTAGGCACTCACAACTTTATTTTTACTACTTGCAGTGGGCATGGTAGAAGCAATGAATCGATCTAAGAGACAGGGAAAAAATTACTCCATAGGTATGTTTCTTTCCATGTAGCATTTTCCTGTCATCACCAAATTGTAAAAATTCATTTCAGAACAGCCTGTTGGGTCATATTCCTCTTATTTGTTGAAATCAAGATCATTTCAGAACAGCCTGATGGGCAATGTTCTGGAGGATGCTATCATGCACTTCAGAGCAAAAGCTTTTTTCTCTTTACTTTTGGCTCAGATTTGTTCCTCTTTTGATTTCTATGAAATGATATCCAGTTTGAGATGTCAAGATTGGCCGTGCTCAGATACGGACCAAGCTAAAACATATGAGCAATCAATCAAACCCTAAAGCTCAAACAACAACAACTGCAGCTGCACGCACTATGCATGCATGCATCCGATCGCAGAGGGGACATGGCCGAAGGGGCAGCATCATATGTAGCATAATCCCTCCGCGTTTAAGATCTAGCTATAAATTGAGGTGCGCCCCCGGTCCCCCTGATCCGATCGCACACAACTCTAAAGCTTCCCATAGCCAAAACAGATTTGGTCGGTGTCGATGTATTCAGAACCAGGGGTCCCTAGGTCCCGAGACCAGGCCGGCCATCCGCCACATGTCACCACCCTGCAAGGTAAGAAGAAGCTAAGTCCCGGGAGAAGGTGCTCGGGGCCGCCGCCTCTGGTTCCCGAGCACCCTAGTTCCCCGATGATCCGCAGAGCCCAAATACCAAGAAGGAAGTGCTCGGGAGAGAGTGCTCGGGGCTGCACGTGGCAGCCCCCGAGGACTCGGTGCCCCGAAGGTCCCACCGAAGTGCTCGGGAGAGAGTGCTCGGGGCTGCACGTGGCAGCCCCCGAGGACTCGGTGCCCCGAAGGTCCCACCGAAGTGCTCGAGAGAGAGTGCTCGGGGCTGCACGTGGCAGCCCCCGAGGACTCGGTGCCCCGAAGGTCCCACCGAAGTGCTCGGGAGAGAGTGCTCGGGGCTGCACGTGGCAGCCCCCGAGGACTCGGTGCCCCGAAGGTCCCACCGAAGTGCTCGGGAGAGAGTGCTCGGGGCTGCACGTGGCAGCCCCCGAGGACTCGGTGCCCTGAAGGTCCCACCGAAGTGCTCGGGAGAGAGTGCTCGGGGCTGCACGTGGCAGCCCCCGAGGACTCGGTTCCCCGAAGGTTCGCGCAAGATCATTCGACGACCCGAAGGGTCCCGTCGTCAGGGTGTCATCCAGTCAAAGGCCCAATGCCGCATTTAATAGGCACGCGCGGCCTGACATCCCGACATCCTGACATTCTCAGCTGCCCACGCCCCAGTGTCAGACCCTGCCATGCAATGGCAGGGGGGGCGTGGGTCCATTAAATGCACGGGTCCCGTCACGTTTCATCCGGGTGCCTCGGGATAACGCTGCCAAGATCGAAGCGCTCCGTCTGCCACCCTGCCATGGCGGAAGAACAAGACAGGGTGGACGCACCGGTCATCTCTGAGGCTGCCCGGCGGGCCCCCTTTATGGCGCCCGAGGGCTTCCACAGTGGCGGGTGGTCGAATGCGCGCCGCCTTTCTCCACCGCTCCTGTCACTTCGCCAAGACGAAATGATTACGCCTTTCTCCGTGGCACCTTGGCATTCGCATCCCCTCTTTCCCATTCAGGATATGTTGAGATCGACGCGCCTATAAAAGGAAAGGATAGAGAACACGTAAAAGAAGGACCGGAAGTGTGTGAAGAAGAGGACGCAGACGCTCGAACCAGCTCAAGCCAAGCTAGAACACGAGAGCCTCAAGCTCTTTGTAAACGGCTCTCCCCTTGGAACCAGATACATCCTTGAAGAATTCCCTTCAAGGATAAATATAGCGCTCACACAGGAGTAGGGTGTTACGCCTCCGTGCGGCCCGAACCTGTCTAAACCCCGGTGCACCCATTTTTCTCGCATTAGGGCGATCATCTCTCACCAGCCATCGCATTTGTTTCCGTTCCCGCTTATTTCCCAAACAAGCTTTTCCAGGATCATCCCCCCGGCCGAATCTCTAAAAAGGGGTCTCTCGGGATCCCTGCGACAGGAGTTCACCCTCCGACAGTCGGCCCTCCCGATCAGCTGGCCGAGTAAAAATCTCATGTTACTCTACAGGTACGGTGTGGAGAGAAACAGGACCAGTCATTGCTGCTGGGTGCTCTGTAGGGATTAAAATTTTGTTAAATTTCAGTAAAATTTCACGAATTTTGTAGAATTTTTTAATTTTAGAATTTTCTTTCACTTATATGTAGGACCAACGTATTAGAGGACAAAAAATAACCGAAATTTTGATAAAATTTTACAAATTCCAGTCTTTTCGCTGGTGAAAAGTATATAAAACAAAATTGAAACCCAGGTGCTCTATTTACCATCACTTGCTCTGCATTACAGGCTAGCCTAGTTGGATCGGGCCTACGCGGCACTTGCGGCTCTTACTTCACCTAACAAGCGCACTGGCACTGTCACCGTGTCACGCCCTGTAAGTGCCCATGTTCATATCCAGTGGCGGACCTACGTTCAAGGTAGAGGTTGCATAGGATATCAAATGATTTTATATTTTTTAAGTAATCCATCATATTTATCAGGTTCATAGGATATCTTTAAGACTAATAAATATTACACTCGTATCTTTTACTTAATAAATAGGATATCTGATATTTTTTTCTAATCCTTCACGGTTCATATCCCTTGTTCCATTTCATCGTCGTCCATTTGTGCTTTCTACTGCAAGTGGCAACGCTTTTTTTTAGGGTACTAGCACGTTTTGTAGTAGTTTTTTTACTGGGAAGTGTGGAAAAAGGTCACTACCGTGACAGTCCTTGTACCTAAACGTCTCGTTTTCTTGTGATCACAACGTGGCGAAACACACTACTACACTAGTCTAGCTACTGTTTCGACTGTCAGATCGTGATCTGGATCTGTCACCAATCTGGATCTCATGTCCGGTTTTTAACTTTTTACGTGACCTATACATGGGACGGATGTAGATAAGGTGAGTGTATGCGTCAGGGAGGGCCAGCGGACACGTGTTGTCATAGGTTGTTACTAGTATTATTGTCCCAAGTTGCGTCTGCCATCTAGATTAGGCATCTACGGGTTGCTGGTCGCCTGGTCTACTAATCCATTCTTCTTCTGCGGCTGCGCCTCTGATCCATACTACTGAGGTGCTATTTGTTTGTTCTAGATTCTCGACTCTAAAACGTGTATTTCGCAAATAAACGGTCAGATTTTAGAAATAAATTCTGTAAATATATGTTTGGATTATAGTACAATTTATAATCTTCTTAAGATGAGCTTCTACAGTCCACAATCCATAATTCAGAATCTAGGAGAGAAACAAACAGGACCTAAAACCTGCGGTTTTGCTACTGTGATTCCTTTTCAAGGAGCAGGAAAATCATATCCTTTGGCATTTTTGAGATTGCGTGACTAGGATTTCAAATCAGATTTAGAAATAGTTGTAGGCATCTTCGTACATGCCTCGTGTCGGATCCCACACTTTATGCAACTTATACCAGTTACTAGATCAGTAGCTGGTACACATGTATTTTTAATAGAAATAGACAGCATAGTCATACATCAATTAAAGTACGATATTAGAGTACAACACACAATTTATTACAACAACGCCTATAGACTTAAATAAATAGAGTCTCACAACACGATAGAAACAACGCAAAAACGGTCAAAGCCCTACAAGCAACTTGAGTGCGGACGAAACCTAACTTTCTACTCTTCACCTTCAACTTCAACGAAGTCAGCTTCTGATTCTTCATCTGAATCCAAATATAACAATAGTGAGCACATAAGGTACTCAGCAAGTTCTAGCTTATGGGGAATAAGTAGATGCATAGGGGTAGAATAAGGAAATGCTATAGAGTCTTTAGGTTTTACGGAACGCTAGTTTTGCATGCAAGGGTTTAATTTGCAAAGATCTTTTCAAAGCAGTTGAGAAAATCATAGTTGAGTTTGACATTGTGGGGTTGTTGGTCCTGGGGAGACGCAATCCGTTCTACCAGTTCTTAAGTTGTATAGTTGGTGGATACCCTGTCCCTGCCAATTGAAGGCTCGAGGCCTATATTTCTAAAACACGGGCACACTGTCCACTCACACGTCAAGGGATACTCGCACCATAGAGCTAATCATCAAGACCACACCGTAGCGTCACCATTGACTGTGGGCATGGCTATCCGAATAGATTTACACTCTGCAGAGATTGTATAGTTTTACCCACATGATATGCATAGGCCTGCACCACCATCGTAGCTGGAACTGGCATAACGAGGTCCATACTTACCAACACTGCTACGATAATCACCCACGGGACCACCAGGGGACTAAAGCATAGATCACAAATAAAGCATGGCTCGAACACGGCCATCAATATAGCACCAGCCAGACCTCAGACTGTGCACAACTCGAGTCTTCTCCTGGTTCCCGCTGCAACCCCTACCTCCTGGGTGGGTACGAGTTAATGCTAGTGAGGTATGAGGCCAAGTCCTGCCACCCATTCAAGATATGTGGTTGCACGATGGTCGCTAGGTGAGATGTCAAAATAAACCGATCCTTATACAACAGAGGTGAGTGTCTCCCAGCAAGAACACACTGTAGATGAACCTTGCTCTCAAGGTAGTCCCACCCCATGTGAGGCACCTTACTCACCCCTGTCAAATTATCTTTGGGGTTTTCTTATTAACTCACCCACACACACCACCAAGCGCACACACATTTTACACATTTCAAAAAGCATGATTCATATTATTATGTTGATTCTTTTGTTTAAGCAGAGTAGTTCTAATTATGCTAGTAAGCAAGCAATCATCTAGCCAATCAATATTGTTAATATTAGGGACCTTCTAGGGTTTCAACGGAATAAAGGTAATCAATAACAAGATATGGTTTTAACAAGCTAGGTCATAATTATCTTAACATTTTAAAATAGAGTTAATAACTTAAGCATGTATATGACTATAGTTTAAAACAAGGCTCTACTAGTTGTATTTGAAAATATGGGTACAATATGATCAATGGTGTAAGACTTGCCTTCGTTGAAGTCCTCTCCCACTCCTTCTTCAAACTCCGAGTCCTCTGGATCCTCAAACACTCCTTCCTCTAACGTATGCAAACAATGATAAAAGCGAACACAATCAATCAAACAATAAAAAATAGATTACAAAAATTATGAAATTGACATGGTTCGATAGATCTCGAATTAAGATGAAGATTAGAAGAATTGTTGAAAACAGAGTTAGGATGGAGGAGAAACGGGCTTCGAAAGTTTTGCAGGAGATTAAATCAGAAAAAGGAATATTCCTTAGCTCAGCTGAGCTCTAGGCTTGGCTTGGCTTGGCTCAAGTGATGTGGCTCAGAACGGGGTAAATTTTGGCTCAGCTCACTCAAGTGGCTCGGCTCAGGTTTTGGATCACGTCTCGGCTTGAGTGGCTCAGCTCGGTGGCTTTAGAAGGTGGCTTGGCTCAATAAATAGGGCAGCTCGGCTCAGTTTTTGGCTCGGCTCAAGTGATAAGGAGAGGAGCGTTGGTTCTGTGGCTCAGAACAGATTGAGAGGAAGGGAGAGAGAAGAACAGAGAGGAGGAAGAAGATGGAGACAGTGGCAGCTGACGGTGAGCCGGGGTGACGGTGTCCTGGGCGACCAGCAAAATGGAGTGGCAACGACTCAATCTACACTATGGAGGAGGTGGCTCACAGTGTGACTAAGGTATGAGGGCGGATTTTGGGGATTTTGGGGCTTCTCGATTGGGGAAGAGAGATGGAGGAGGGATCGGTGCCCACCGACGACGGTGGTGCTCTGGTGGCAACGAGTTGTGCTCGAGTGAAGTGGTGGTGAGGGAGGTAGAAAGCTCGGGGCGTGGATGAGGGAGAACGGGGGTTCGGCCTTAGTTTATAGGCTGCCAGGGAGCGCATCAAGGACATGGCGACATGGCGTCGGAGTGGTGCCATCACGAATTGCTGGACGTGCGCACCACACAGGACGCTATGGGATGGCGAGGTTGGTGATGATGGCGGCACAGAGGTGCTGCACTGCACAACGAGGACAATTAGTTCGACAACAGAGTGGTGTAAAGGGGGCAAGATGGGATGACGCCAGGGGTGGTGAGGTCATGGTGATTGCAAGGACGGTGAGAGAGATGAAGATTTTTTTTGGGAAGAATTAGGTGTGACACCTCGCTGGAGAGATAAGGATACACAAATGAGAAGAAGAACGAGTGTTTCAGTGCCAGTCGAAATAATATTCAGCGCTCCTGAAGCAGAGTAGAAATTGATCGGATACGGATCGAATAGTCTACTTTTTACATTGCTATCTATATTTTAATATGAATATGAATAAAAATACAAATATGAATATCCTTGAATGCGAATCCGAATCTGTATTCAGATATCTACTCGATCGGGTTGTATGCAAATATCCTATACCTTTAACGGCAATAATTTTTATTCTGGTGTGCAAAAAAATCATTCACATTTGGAATTACCGAAATTTTGTTCGGAATTCATGTCAGAAATTAAAAATTTTGGTCAAATTTGATCGGGCCGGAATATATAAATTTTATAAAATTTTAGCGAAATTTAGTTCTCTGTTGGCGGAACAGATATTATCCATTTCTACATCCGAATTCAAAGCAATTCGGATATCCATCCGAATTCAAAGCAATTCGGATATCCATATTTAAATCAAAATCTCAAAAACGAATTCGAATACATCCATTTTAGTATTCGTTTCAGAAATAAATACATATACTGATATCTATATTCGTATTTTAACATATATAATTATAAGATAATTTAGATACTTATTCATTTTTCACACCTAACACAGGAGCCGAACACAGCTAGCAGCCTACCCGTCCAGTTTAGTAATCGCAGATATTAGTCAAAAGTCTAGAAGATATATCACGTATTGATTAGCAACAAACTAGCTCCTGTCCAGCACTTAGGGGATCGACGTGGGAATTTCTAGGAGCCCGGGTAAAATATACTATTTAGAATGATGCTATAAAGTTATATGCACCAGCTAGTTTAAATCGACGGTCCATGAGCCATATGAGATGGACTAGAAATATGCTACGAACTCTCAGCATCAACACGCCCAAAAACAGTTAGATATATGTAGCCTACTAATCAGACCGTCGCTTAGATTTAAACAGCCTCTGCTATACATATAGACCTAATCGAAACCACGACTAAAGGTCTAAGTCAACTTAACCCAAAATATTAGAAACCGTTCAATATTCAGCTTATTATACTCACGAGCTGACATCCCTAGTCTTGTCTCAATAGAATTGCTATAGGTATAGCTCCAACTAGAGTCACTATTAAGATACTGAGGCAACTCAAATTAAAAAGCTAACCTGTTTGGTGAAAGACATTTTATATTTTATATTATACTCTCCACCATCAATATCCAATGTGGACTAAATACAACAATTACCCGACACCGGCAACGTCCCAACGTCTCTCTCTGGGCGCTAACCACTTGTTAATCCACGCACCGTACCGCATTAGCTGGATCGCTAACCTGATTGGCGTGCAAGCAGATTTTCCAGGGCGAGCAGAGCCGTAGTAGTAGTTTATGGGTACGCTTCGCACTAGGAAAGTAGGAAGACGTGTGCCGGAGAAAGAAAACAAAAGGGTTGGTGTCACGACTCACGAGTCGGTAGCTCAGATCACACGCTCATCCGGAAAATAAAAAACAGAGGGGATACAGTGCATGACTACCTCCCGTTTCCCACGTCGTATCACTTACATGTGGGCCCGGAAAGGAACAACTGGCTTGGGAGCCCATCAGTCAGTGAAACAGGTAGGGTTGTCTTAGTAAGTTCGGAGTTGGTCCCCGCAGCCCGACATCGCACGGTCAAATTTACAGTCTCCGGCCTTTCGTCGCTGTAGATTCCCCGGTCCCGGCGAGGAAAAAAAGAGCTGCGGGTAAAGGGAGTGAGGACGAGCGCATTAAAGCCTCTGCACTCGTTGCCAGCCTTCCTCTGCCCCGCCGAGCTGCCAGCTTCCCCGTGCGCTAGCTGTGGCTGCTGCTCTCCGCGCAGCGCAGCGCAGCGGAGCTCTCCCGGACTCTGGCGGCATTCCGCCTGCTGGTAAGTGGTGAGCCTCCCCTCTTCCATTGCTTGGTTGGTTATTCAGTTATCGTCGTCTTCTTCCTCCCGCTCTCCCTCTCCATCACTGATGCAGTGCATTCTAGTGCCTTGCCAGTAGCTACCGGCCTTTCCTCCCAAGAAGGCCACAGAACGGAAAAATCGTTCTATGTAGATGTGGATTTGCGAACTACCATCCTTGTCCCGTGGCATCTTGGTCTCTAGTGTGAGATGATGGCAGCAGTAACGTAGTACCCATCCATGGCTGTACATGGCTTCGGCGTTTGTGGACTAGCAGTAGTAGCGGACTAGTGGATAGTGACCAGCTCGCCACGTTGGGCTCTGATGCCAACCTTGCATAAGAAATCCTGGATGGATGCGCACTGCACGCGCAGAATCGTTTTGATAAACCGACCAATTAATTATTTGTCGGGCTCGCGTGCACGCTTCCTTATTCCTATGGCAGCTTGCTAAAAACCTCTCCTTTTTTCCAAAAAAGAAAGATGCTTGTGCTATTGTGTTTAAGTGGTTGGTTCTCGAGCCCGAATTTCTCCCGATTTTATTCATAACTTACCCGAGTGGTTAAGCGGTTAAGCCGTCCCGTCCTACCATTCCACGGCCTGCGAGCCCGGCGACAGAGAGCACGGAGTTGGCGTGCCGAAGCTGCCATCGCATGATTACATCTTCAGCTCCGACGTCCCTGTCGGAGAGACGAAACAATTCGCCGCTGCCGCCGGGCCGGTGAAGTTTCCGACGGAGACTATTCGAATGGCTGCGTGGAGGATCTAAATCCTCTGATTTTTGACGGGTGAAGTCACGGAGTAACAATGATTTGAGAGTAGATGAACAGAATCATGGTGGAATACTGCAACAAATCTACTGTAGCGATGATACTGCAGCAGTCCCGTTAGATACTATGTCGGCTTTACTGTAGCGATAATTGAAGTCAAGACGATCCCGTTCCTGCATGGAGCATACACGCTGTAGTATACTGTGCTGTACTCCAAAATCCAAATATCCTAGTCTAGTGGTCAGTGGGAAATCGACTGGATGATTGCAGTTGGGAATTGATTAGTGCGAATTGTCAAGCCGATTAATGATGGCCGCTGATCTTATCCGTGTGCAGAGACGCTTCAACTGATAGATGCCGCTCGTGGTTCTGCGAACGCAAGCTGAGCGGTGGAGGTGCAGAAGTCGTTCTTCGTTTATGCTTAGCCGTCGCTAGTGACAGCGCGTGAGGTTCACCCTATAAATAAAGGCCCTGGATTCTTTCGCTTTCTTTTGATTGTGTTGCCTTCCTAGTCTCATGTCGGTGCGGGGTTCATCGATCACTGGTCTTTAAGAGGAATCGGGGTTTCCTTTCCGTTCACTTGAAGATATGCTCACCGTTTCCGGGCAGCAACCGTAACCAGTAGAGGGGAGAAGAACCTCTGTGCAGTGCTTTCTTGCAGGAAATATATCTGCTTTCCGCGTTTGCGGTGGTGCTCATGCGGGCTGTTAGTTCCTCCTTTTATGTATATTGTGAGGTATTCATAGTCTAAGCTTTTGAAAGAGTCTTATGTCCATGATGTGGTGCCTATAGTATTCCGTTCATACTGCATTCTGTGTTTTCTTTATCCCTTTGTTGGGCGCCGGCTGAATGCAATCAGTCAAGGTTGGTAGCTTTATTGTTTTCCATATAAACTTGCTGGTTTCAAGCAACTTGACTCGGTTTGGACAAAGAAAGCGAGGAAAACCTACCTGGTTTTAAGTTATCTGCTCCCTTGTGTCGATTCTTCTTCTTTATGATGGTTACAGAAGCATCTTAGACTGGTCTAGTGTTAGAATTTTATGTTTTGTTCAATCAAGAAACGTGCACATACTTGTTGGATAAGCTTCATGGAACGCCAACTCATCTGTTTGACACTCTTTTCCTAGGTCTACATATAGGCGGTTCGTGGTGATCACTTCCGCACACTGGCACGATGGCGAGTTTGCACAAGATCACATTTGTTCTCATGTTCTGCTTGGTGGTGCTGGGGAGAGCAGAGTATCTCAAGTACAAGGATCCGAAGCAGCCTGTTGCTGTTCGCATCAAGGATCTGCTTAGCCGGATGACTCTTGCTGAAAAGATTGGCCAGATGACCCAAATTGAGAGGGAAAACGCCACAGCGGATGCATTGGCCAAATACTTCATAGGTATGCCTGATGTTACTAACACAAGAAACGCGAAAGGTGATGGGCCGGAGAGTATGTGTTTGACACTGCTGTGCTGTTTTGCAGGTAGTGTACTGAGTGGTGGAGGCAGCGTGCCTTTTCTTCAAGCATCTGCTGAGGCTTGGGCCTCCATGGTGACTGGGATGCAAAAGGGCGCTCTTTCTACCCGCCTGGGCATTCCGATTATCTACGGTATTGATGCTGTGCATGGTCACAACAACGTCTACAAAGCTACTATCTTCCCCCATAACATTGGGCTTGGAGCTACCAGGTACAAGCCGCCTCTACTTCTGATATGCCTTCAATATGCTAGATTGACACGCTGTGAATAATTTGTCGGTCTGTGTTATTATGTTGATGTGCTGTCTTAATCCAGGGACCCTGAGCTTGTTAAGAAAATAGGACAAGCAACTGCACTTGAAGTTAGAGCTACCGGAATTCCTTATGTCTTTGCTCCGTGTATTGCGGTAATAGACAATGCTTCCTGCTGAGTTGTGGATGTTTCAGTTCCTTAGCAAATGTACCTTTTTGTTATGCTTGGGAACTCATTTGTATGTCTTACATGATATTGCCCAGGTTTGTAGAGATCCAAGATGGGGACGCTGCTACGAAAGCTATAGCGAAGATCCAAAGGTTGTCCAGTCAATGACTGCACTCATCTCTGGCTTGCAAGGCGAAGCTCCAGCAAATTCCATTGGAAGGCCATATGTTTCTGGAAGGTAATGTACACCTAGCGTCCTAGAAGACAATAGCACATGATTGTCTTCTCTTTGATCTACCCTTCCTGTTTAGTAGTGGGAAGTAGTGTTTGATTACAAGGTTGAACTGACTTTGTTGTCACTGCCATACTCTGCAGTAAGAGTGTTGCTGCATGCGCAAAGCACTATGTCGGTGATGGTGGAACATATATGGGAATAAATGAGAACAACACAATCATCAACACACATGGACTGCTGAGCATCCATATGCCTCCATACTATAATTCTATTATCCGAGGTGTCTCCACTGTCATGGTCTCTTACTCTAGCTGGAATGGGGTGAAAATGCACGCAAACCATTTCCTAGTCACAGATTTTCTCAAGAACAAGCTCAAGTTTAGGGTCAGTTGCTCATTACAAAAGCTGAAGATTGTTCCATGTATATATTTTCTTCAGTTACAAATTCAGATTGGTTTTTTTTTTGTTTTGGCAAACAGGGTTTTGTGATCTCCGACTGGGAAGGCATTGATCGGATTACTACTCCTCCTCACGCTAACTATTCTTATTCAATTGAGGCCGGAATTGGTGCTGGCATTGACATGGTGAGAATAAGATATGTGAATCATGCACATTAATAATTTTTCTACAGAAAATGTAAAAAAAATAAGCCTTATGATTAGTCCACTCAACTTATTCCTTTTTAAAAAAAAACTTTTAGGAAAATAGAGTATCTTTGATTTAGATAATGATAGTACTCATAAATCATGATGAGAGGGAATGACGACTTGCTTATCATTGTCTAGAAGAATGCTATCCGTTTGAATTACCAGTACAAATGTAATATTGTCTTCCCTTGCTGACCATGCCCTGAAATGCATCATTGCAGATAATGGTTCCTTACAGATACACAGAATTCATCGATGACCTCACAACCCAAGTTCAGAACAAAGTCATCCCCATGAGCAGAATCGACGACGCTGTTTACCGGATTCTTCGAGTCAAGTTCACTATGGGTCTATTTGAGAACCCTTTCCCCGATCCTAGCCTTGCCGGCGAACTAGGGAAACAAGTCAGCCTGAGCACCTCATGCTCTTACTCTCACGTCGGCACATTGCATACATCTGGAGTATGGTTACTGACGAATTTTCCTTCCCTCGATAGGAACACCGGGAGCTGGCACGGGAAGCGGTCAGGAAATCCCTGGTGCTGCTGAAAAACGGAAAATCCGCGTACACTCCGTTGCTGCCCCTTCCTAAGAAGGCTGGCAAGATCCTCGTCGCCGGGAGCCACGCCGACAACTTGGGCGACCAGTGCGGAGGATGGACAATCACGTGGCAGGGAATGAGCGGTAACAACCTCACCGCCGGTAAGTGGCCGTCTCCTTTTCCATTTCTTGCAGCTACTGTGTAGCATAATGTCTCGAACATGAATTCCTGAACAAAACTTGCGCTCGATGCAACAGGCACGACGATCCTCTCGGGGATCAAAGCCACCATTGATCCCAGCACGCAGGTGGTCTACTCGGAGAACCCGGACAGCAGCGTCCTCGGCGACGAGTACGACTACGCGATCGTGGTGGTCGGGGAGACACCGTACGCGGAGACGGCCGGCGACAACCTGAACCTGACGATCCCTGCGCCCGGGCCGAGCGTGATCCAGTCGGTGTGCAAGACCACCAAGTGCGTGGTGGTCCTCATCTCCGGCAGGCCGCTCGTCGTGGAGCCGTACATTAGCGACATCGACGCGTTCGTGGCCGCGTGGCTGCCCGGCACGGAGGGCCAGGGCGTGGCGGACGTGCTGTTCGGCGACTACGGGTTCACCGGGAAGCTGTCGCGGACGTGGTTCAAGTCGGTGGAGCAGCTGCCGATGAACGTGGGCGACGCGCACTACGACCCGCTGTTCCCGTTCGGTTTCGGGCTCACCACGGAGGCCAAGAAATGAGACCAGGGTGGGCGAGGGCGTGAGGCGTGTCGCGTGATGCAGGTGGTGGATGGGCAGTGAGTGGTGAGTTGTGAGCGCTTGGAATTGGTTTGGAACTTGGGGGCGAGTCCGGTCCGGTGAGAGGTGGCATACCACACACATTGGCTTGTATTGTGTTGGATTTGTGGGTAATAAGGAGTGGTTCACTCTTGAGGCTGTTGTTTTTGGTGTGGGTTGTTTGGAACAATAAGATGCAGCGCCTTTGCATTCGCTCTGACTCGCTTCCCTCAACGTACTACACATGTTTGGCCCCCCTGCATTGTTGATCTCTCTATCTCTGTCTCTCCGTGTGTGTGCCTGTGCGTGTAAAATCAGAAGATATACGTAACACACAGGGGACCGATACACCGGGGAGCCGCAGGCTCGGACCGGCGGGCAGATGCGCGGTGCGGCTTTGCGTTCGCGCGCCAAGGCGAGGAGCTGGGCCATGAGACGCTGGGCCGCGAGGGGCTTTCTGGCTCGTTTGGTGCCGATTCCGCTCAGCTATAGGCGCGCGCCGGTAATGCTCCGTGGAGGCGGGTCCGGATGCGGCCAACCGACCATGCCCGAGGCGTGTGGCGCCGCTCTGCATCGCCCAGTCGCGTCAGGTGTTGCTGTGGAGCGCACGTGAACGCGGCACGCCGGGACGCGTTTCTGGGAGTGAAAAGGCCCCCAAAATTTCAACGTTTCGGTATTTTTTTTAATACTCTTTACAGTTAACTGCGCCGGCCAAACAAATTTCGTGACGTTGAGTACGCGAACACGGTAATCAGCGTTTCTACCTCCTAAAAAAGAAAGTTCCGATACGACTAGCGATGCGAGTTGGGTCTGCGTGAAGTATGTGTCCTCTTTCTACTCGGAAAAAAATAAACCGGTCAGGAATCCAGGATCACGTAACGCTGGCGAGTCACTTGGCTATCCACGTATTGCGGGCAATCTTTAGCTCTATCTACTCTAGCTGTTCCGTCGTCCAAGTATGTAACGTTCGAGAGGAGTACGTACACAACAAAGCCAGTATATAATAAGCTGTATCGTTTTCAGATCAGTAGTGTCCTTTTACGTAGAGGAGAAGTTAGAGAAGAGCGAGGACCCGCGTCGAGAATGCCAAAAACGTCAGCATCGATCGTACCAGAACGCTGGCGTTGGCTATCCAAATGCTCCGTCCTCGTGATGCCGAACTGACATGGCTAAAATAGAAGGGCGATGCACGATGTGGTAGTCATATTGGAGCGGAAATCATTGTGCAGTGCAGAGGTGAAATTGTACTGGTATTAGCACTACGCCATAGGCACAGAAGCAGATGACGTGATAACGGCAGTATGGATAAAATAGACAATATTTGGAATTTATATTAAAAAATAGATAATATATTATATATAAATATAGTATACGTATTCAGCATCTTATTTACCTCATTCATCGAAAATAGGTACAACGTGCACTAAAAAGGGAACCGGTTGTTTTTAGCATATGAGATACTGAATACGATACACAATTGTCGTATTTACAAATATAATATGTGTATCGACACTTCATTCACCTTATTTACCAAAACTAGTTACTTACACTGAAAAGGATAAAGACGGTTGTTTTCAGCACGTAACGTGCCGAATACACCCCGGGCAAATGAGTGCATGTGTGTGTGCATCCGTGTCTTTTTTGTTTGGTTTTGGTGAGATGCATGTGCATAGCTGGCGTTGTGCATGGTTGGCCGAGTAAAAAGAAAGAAAAGAAAAAAGGAGTTCAATCTGGTGGCTGCCGAGCCATCTTTGGCTGGAGCTTGGTCCTGCAGCGTCACCAGTTTCCGGATGTATTCCGCACATAATATAGGTACTGTGTATCATATTTGACACCTTATATATTAAATGCAGTCGATTTTTATTATCTCATGTGTCGAATACAGTGAATTGTATTTGGCATATAAGGTAAAAAAAAACATTCGGATCTTTTTTCAGTGCACGACCGAAAACCAATTTTTGATAAATAAAATATAGAATATACATGTTATATTTACAAATACCGTAATATGTTATCTATTATTTTAATATAAATTTCATATGTTGTCTATTTTATCAATAGGCCTATGATAACTCATTCACTCTGCAATCTACTGACCCGCTGTTTGAGCTTATGCACATGCTGTGGCAGACTCCACGAGTCTTTGGTGGCATATGCACATTGTTCTTCTACGTACTATGCACGCTTCTCTGGTGCAACCACCATGCACGCGATCCATCCAATGCACGCGCTGCGCGGTGCGGTTTGGCTAGGCCGCCAGGTGGTGGTGCGCTCAGCATTTTTAATTTGGATATCCATACCTGTTGTGCTGGTACCCGCATGCGTCTCGTCTGGCTCATGCGCATAACGTCGCCATGTTCTACCTAGCTCGAGCTCGTGCTGCCACTGCCGCTGCCTTCTAGGCTTAAGTCTGTGCCTACGCCCCACCACCGTGACCCTCTCCTCGCTCACAGCCCGCGTCTCAGCCCTCCATCTCACAAACATAGTCATCATACAGTCACACATACGGTTTCAGTCTCTGAGAAATCGACGCACTCACACATGCAGTCGTCACTCGTATCTTAAGGGTGCCTGGGCTGCTATGCGTGGCTGTCATGAGTCGTGGCCGCATCAGCGCTGGTTAGGTTGTGATGATATGGGCTTAAGCCATTGTGAACCGTGATCACTAGACACATACAAAATATGATATTACCTAAGTGTTTATGTGTTACAACGAAAATACAAATATTGAATACGATAATATTAAGCATAAACTTAAGGTATAGAAATATGATTGTGTCATGGGAGCGTCGTTGAATGAATATGTTAGGAGCGATGCCGTAATTTGGTTTTAGATGAAATTAAAAAGTAGGAGATTATTTGTTAATTTTTTTTATAATTTTTTCAATTATTTTCATTAGTAAAACATACTTCATATTAATACTTAGTAATGAGATGGAGAAATTAGAGGATAAGAGTGAATAGCAAATGTGGATAAATTATTTATATTTTAGGGATTTTTATTAGATAGAAGTAGAGTAGAGGAAAGAGGTAATGTGAGAATTAACTTGTATTTTTTTATATAGTTAATATATATATATAAAAAATTACATAAAATTTTAGATGTACATATATATACACCTTTAACCCCGTCAATACAGTCGGGGCAGCCAGCCGTGCCCGCCTGGGGAAACCGGAAACGGGCCTGTAAAAATCAAACCGTTCGCGCTCGAGACGAGGCGCCGGGCCACGGGGCGCTGGGCCGCAACGAGCGGTCTCTGGGCTCCGGTGTGGCACGCTGATCAGATACTCGGTATGTATCAGCATGCAGGTGCTGCTGCACGTCCAGGGCGCGCGATACGCCGGGAGAAGGGGCAGAGCGTAAGAAAAGTCCCGAAAAAGGTTAGCGCACGTTCTTGGGCGCTTCGGTTGTGCCGGAGGAGCGACCTGATTTGGTTTTTAGAGATCTCTTGCAGCCGGGACTCGTCCTACGTCCCCTATGACAATTTTGTTATCGCGAGGTATGCTTAGTGCGGCAATGGAAGGTGCTTCTTTTTTTTTTTTTTGAGATAACAATGGAAGGTGTTGTCCATGGAAGAGGAGAAAGGCGATCGTTGTGGAGATTTTGAGGTCTTCTATGTCTACATTCCTGTTTTTGTCTCGTCCCTTCGTCAGTTCTGTGGACTGTGGAGTATGGTGTTTCTATAAAACGTTCTGTGGAGTATGCAAAAACGGTAACCTGTACTTGATGACTAGTTTCCGCATCTTAAAAAAGAAGTTACGACACGGCTAGTTCCTTGGCAGTGGTGCGAGTCATTTTGCGTGCCTTGAAGCACGGCTCTGAGCTCGAGAAAACAAAACCGGCCAGGACTACGTGACGCTGGGGAGTTAGCCATCCACGTATTGCGCGCAATCTCAGCTCTATCTGCTCCGTCTGATAGTAAACGACCAAGCCTCATATGGGAGATGATATTTTATACGGCCAGTACAGATGTGCAGCAAGTCGTCGTCGCCATCTGATTGGTATTGGCCTTTTACGTACAGGAAAAGAAAGAGCGGGCACCCGTGTTTTTTTGAGAGGTAGATCGAGGACGCACACGGTACATATACCTCACACTCATACTATACGTATACATGTGTATGTGTTTATATACACGTTAAGACGAGATTAAAAGACACGAGATCTTTAATATGCGGAAACGCACATTACTATTAAACACGTACACATGTGTATATTATAGCCTATCCTGAATTAATCCCATGCACTATAACTACTGAGAAAAAACCCGTAAACACTCACACTAGAACACGGGCATGCACGGGCGCACTCGGGCGCCCTGCCATCTCGGGCACCCGTGTTGATAACGCCAAGAACGTCAGCATCGGTCCTACGAGAAGGTTGATATCTAAATGCTCCGTTCTCATCATGCCGAAGTGGCATGGCTAAAAAAGGAGGACAGTGCATCTAGCTTTGGAGCTCTTGTCGCTATTCCAAGCTAGGCAGTCTAATAAGTTGGAATAGTACTTCTCCATGAGATTGTGGGTTAGGAAGCAGATGACGTCGTTAATGTACAATGTAGCGCTCCATCCGTTTTAAAATATAGGATATATTAAGATTTTAAAAAGTTAAATTTTATAAATTTTGATCTATAATTAGTCAAATTATATGCATGTTTAGTGCACAAAAGTTGAATCGATATATTCGTATTTCACAAATCTTTTACAACGATTTTGGCTTTGTAGCAATTGCTAATATATTGTAAGAAAAATTAATAGTTAAAGTATATTTACAATGACCTTTTCAAATTCTAATATGTCATATAAAAATAAATTGAGGGAGTAATACGCACAATTATGCTGTTGAAAGTGTACATATTTTCTACCTAGTTTGTTTGGTACAAGTAGCTTACGCATACATCACTACCGGAAGGAGGGAAAATGATGTTTCTTGACGGCTTGAAAAAATTACTAAACGTTTTCTAAATTTCAAGTGCCTAGAATTCAAGAGGTTTTGGTGCTACTCTGACAATGGCCGGTGAGATTTAGGATTCCGAAGGTGAGTTTTCGGGGTTACCGGTGTGCTTTACGGGTTTAGAGGGATGTTCAGGGAAGCAAGCCAATCTGGTGGAGGAGGCGGGCATGGGGACGGATGTCGCTGGTAGGCGGTGGAGGACAAGGACGACCTGTGGGCCAGTGTCGGTGATGGGGAAGATAAGGATGTCGAGTTAGCACATTGGCGCCGCTAGCTGCGGGAGCGCCACACGAGATGGGTGGAAGAGGGTGGCAAGAGGACTAACTACAGTGCTGGAGCTGTAGCATGAGCGTGGCTGCGGATGGAGGTTGAAGATAGATGTGAGCCGATTCAACGGAGCTCAGCCGCCGCTGGAATTTTTAGCATACGCCTAAGAATGAGATTATTTCTGACGGTTGATTGCGTCCTCGCAAGGAATAAATTGGGCCATCAGAGACAACCTGGTTTACAGTTGGCGTAACTCGTCGGAGCAGCACATTGACGTTCCAACTCCCACGATCGAAGCTGGGATGGCTCCTGCATTCCGAGCATGCCCCTGAGAAGTATCTGGCCGGAGATGATCCATTTCTTCGAGGACACAGGAGATCATGATCCATGATCACGATGATGAGAAGGCACTGTGCCGGCATAGATTTGACCGGTCACGACCCGAGCGCAGTGGTGGTCATCGTTCACGGGTCAGATCGGGGCACCAGGCCCGTGAGCTTTTCCAAAGGGCAATCCCTACTCGGGCCCGTCAGTTTCGGGGCATTCGACATGGCCCCTTTGCCTAACACGCGAATTCAGAGCTCGGCAAATCCACGCGAGAGGTTGCGCCGTTGAGGTCGCAGCACGGAAACTGGCGAAAGACCCGGGGTGTCGTCACGTGCCGCGATCAACGGCGGGCGCCTTTTCAGTTGGCGTCGTGAATGGGGGCGGAAAGGTGGCAGAGCGCACTCTCGCGTTGCGCCTGAAGTATCCTGGCGTGCGTGAGCCGGCATGCAGCTCGCTGCAAAAGTAGCCAGCCGGCAGGATTTATTCAGTCGATGTAGAACAATGTTCCCGTACAAGTAAAATATCGTCCAGTTGGTGGCGAGCACGAGCGTCTACTTAGTGTTGGAATGAATTGACACCTTATCTCAACTCCAGCAGCAGCAGTAGAGTTATCACGTGCTACAGCACCAGCAAAAAATACTGTAGCACTGGATATCGGCGCTACAGTGTTACGGAGGTAGATGCTACAGTATTTCAGAGAAAACACTGTACCAGTACTGTTTACAGAGGCTGACAGTGGGATCGAATGGAGGAAAAAAAATAGTAGCAGGTAGAAAATAAGGTAGCTGTTAGAGATGAAAAAAATAAAGGATGCGGTAATAGTGATAGAGGATGCTGTAATAGTATTTTTAAGGATGAAAATTTAAAGTAATTGTTGGAGATGGCCTTAGAGTCTAATAGGAATTACTTGTCAAAATTAGGTGGATAGCATCGTAAAAATGTATATTATCAGCTATGAGGATAATATATCGGTTTAGATACTATCGTAAAAGTGTCAATATTAAAAAATATTATCGACTATGAGATGACATATGAGCCTAGGGTTCATATATTATCCTCACATCGTTGATATTTTTTAAATTTTATGATTTTTACAATGATACCAATAAATTACCTAAGTTAGTTATCATTTCATTGATTCTTTATGTGTGTATATACAGGTTCAATGAGTGTTCGTTAGGGCGATAACCCCTTCTCAACCGGCACCGCCATGTTGCAGTTAGGACAAGAAGAAGATCAACACAACACTTCAAGTACTTGCCGCAGACGATCAGTGGACAAGGTTCATAATTTCCATAAATACTTAAAAACTATCCGGGGTCAATAACTATGATAACAGTATATTAATTCGATAGAAACTGATTAAATTTTATTAATTTTTTAATTTTTAAAAAATTTAAATTTAAATTTAATCGGTAACCATTCGACTTTTAAATACGGTGCAGACTGAATTAGCCAATAAACACAGTAACCAAGCAGTTACGATTGTATTTTCGAACCCTGTCGGTGGGTCGGACTACAGACCTAATGTCCGGACTGGGGCGGTGAAATTGTAGTCTAAACTCTGACGAACGTGTCTCGTAACTTGCGGCGTGAGGCTTGGGTCGGCAGAACAATGATCTTCGGTGCGTCACAATTCACGACCTCGCGTGTCTAAATTTTGTGATTATAGCTAGCCTGCAGTACAATCGACCAGGCTTACGGTTCATGGTCCACTAATGATCTCGTAAAGCAGCTTTTCCGTAAACGATTAAACAGGACGGCCTTGTTCACATCTGCATTCTTTTATCAGATTGCCAACAGACGTCGCAATCGTTATCGTCGAGTACTCGAGTTTATGCATGATGCGGTGTGCCGTGTGCGAGCATCACCGGGGCACGGCCTATCACATCTGATCGGCATCACGGGACCCCCTCCACGGCCCCAAAGCTTTCCTGTAGATAACAAGTAGCGTGCCACTTGTCCCTGCTATTATCAACAATTGATTGATTAATTTTTTGTCCTTTTCTTTTGTGAAGAAAAGAAGAGGGACAAGTAGTGATCAATTGATTTATTTTGTATGTGCATGATTTGTTTTCCTAGCTTCTCTGCTAGGTGTAAGGTGTGTCTCGAAAATACGATTTATTCCACAGAACAGAAATCCAGTAGTCACTTTTTACCAAATCCTTTGGCGTGTTAAGAACTTGAGTTGTGTTATGTAGATAGAACAAACATTTATGTTCGCAAAAAAAAAAAAAGATAGCACAAAAACTTTTAGTGGACGCAACAATTTTCTGCAGGAACATTAGAGGAATAACTCTTCTTTTGGGGGTAATGGCGCATCCACATTTTGGACAAACGTGGTGGCATACACTAAAACTTGTCCAGACTCCAAAGCAATCAACGAGACACGCTACACGTCCTTATCATTTCCTTCAATCGTGTATCCTCCCTTCATGAGATCCTCCTTTTGAGCTACTCCACTTGTTTACCACTACAACAGAACTCTACTCCACTTGTTTACCACTACAACAGAACTGTTCATCCACGTCGGATCATCAGTGTCAGTTAGGTCAAAACTGGTATTGATAAAGTATCAGTACCGGTTCGTAACATCCCGCGCTCGATCAATGATTGAGCTGGGTGAACCGATACTGATACTCAGTATTAGTGTCGGGTATTAGTACAAATCGGCACTGATACTTTAGTGTCGGTTGATAATCATTACTGATACTGATACTTTTTATCAGTGTTGGTTCGTGTTACAGGCCGACATGGAATATTGGATTGGATCCAAAATTTGAATTCACTCTGGGTTTGGCTCATGTGTTGAGGTCCAGCTCTTTCTCCCTTATCTCTTCCACACGGTTCCTCTCTATTATCTCTTCAGTTGCTCTCTCCCTTATCTCTTCAGCTAGGGCACGCTGATCGCCAGAGCTCGTCCGCGTAGGCTATCCCTGCCTAGCCATGCGGCAGCATGTCGATGCCCATGAGTCGGTGCAGAGGGGCAGCGAGGTGCTCAATTTTGTGCCTCGGTTCTAGTGTGGTGCTCGATTTCGGTGTGGATTGGAGGGGCAACACAGGAGTGATCAAGTGATCGCGCTATCGATAGCGAGGCAAGACTCAAGAGGCAGCTCGAGAAGCCATCGCATGAGAGCTAGCAATGAACCCAAGGACGCGTGTCTGCGGGTGCACAAGCTAGCGCTTGACGAGCCAGTAGCGCAACTGGCCTTGTAGTGAAGCTACTGGCGATGACCCTGCGATGGTGTGACATGCGTCGTACTGCAAAAAGTCCCACGAATGGGCCTTGGCACATGAGATCTAACGGTAGCAGAAGCTACCGGGATCACTTGTGGCTCATATATCAGTTCTTGGATTAAGTAGCTGATACGTACAGCATAACAGTTGTAGTATCACAGTCAAACTTTATACATAAATATCAAGGTTCTGAGTACAAAGGCTACAAACCATATTGCATATTACAAACCTGGCCTAACGGCCAACAAAACACAGCAGAAAGCGAAAGCCCAAGCCACAAGCGGTGATGGTGCGAACCTGACTTTAAGACAACTCTTCATCCCCGGCTTCACCTTCGGGGAAGTTAGTATCGGCTTCCTCATCTAAATGGGATGAGTACATATGGTACTTAGCAAACCCTATACTACTTCAAAATGTTGGTAGATACATAATGGGATAATTCAAGGAGAAGACTTTACAGTTTTAGTTTTAGTGTGAAACAGTTTTTTGCAAGTATTCAATTGTAGCATCTACTATTGACTTTAAAACCACTTAAATGGTTCAAAACCAACTAACAAGTTATATCTGAGAGTTTTCAGTCCTGTGAGAGGCTACACCTCGCTCCGCAGTCACTATCATCACAACTAGTGCATCTCTAGTTCTACACAACTTATGATGGATTGAGCCAGGAACCTCATCACACGGACATCTAGTTCACACACTCACTCACACTACTGCAGAATTCATTTAGTGGGACGCCCATGTACAGACGGATCTATAGATCCGTCTGTATAAAGGGTACCACAGATGGCTCCAAACTAGAACCGTCTGAGAAAATAGCAAAGAGCAGTTCCAACAAAGCATGACGCTACAGTACGGACAGTTACAAACTACAACAGTCTGTACTAATAGTACAGATAGTTCTAGTTTAGAATGATCTGTACTGTTCCTTTTATACATACGCTTCTAGTTTAGAACCGTCTGTACTATAAACAGTAATAGTACAGACGATTCTAAATTAGAACCATTTGCACAAAAAGAAACAGTACAAACGGTTCTAAAGTAGAACCGTCTATACAGATGGTGATTGCTCGGCCAACAATCCACTGCAAAGCTCTCTCGTCCCTCCAAAAAAGAGAGAAAGATGAAATCACATGGTGGGCCTAACAATCCACTGCAAAGTTTCCTCAGCCAATAGCCTTCTGCCATCACTCATCACGAGGATCGGCACCTCCACCGTCCTGAGGTGCCCAAATCCTCATAGCCACCCCCTTCCTTCTTCCCCTCCAATGAAACTTTCCCCAATTCAATCCACACACACTCTCTCCAACTAAGAACCAACCTGAGCCGTGCTGCCATCAACCGGGTTCGGTGGTGCATGACCCACCCCTCATCCTCCTCCTCCCTCGCCCCGGGCTTCCGCATCCACCCCACGGACGAGGAGCTCATCTTTTACTACCTCAAGCGCAAGGTCCTAGGCTACCCGTTCAAGGTCGACGCCATCGCCGAGGTTGACCTCTACAAGCTCAAGCCATGGAACCTCCCCGCCGGCTCCCGCCTCCGCTCCCGCGACTCCCAGTGGTAATTCTTTAGCCGCCTCGACCGCAAGAACGCCAACCGCGCCACCGCTGAAGCACCTCACTTTTTACCACGTGAACTCATTGAAGCACTTGTTCTCATACGAAGACTCGCACATCTCATTCTGAAGCCCTGAGAGATCTTATGGCTCCTAGAGGGAAAACAAACCGCCCGAAGACATATTGGACTAGGCAATCTAAGGTTGATGAAGAAGTTCTGGTTGGACTAATTAAAGAAGGCATGATCAGTAATGTTTCGAAGGTCAGACTTGCGAAGGACCAGGAAACTCCGGTGCCTGAAGATGATGAGGCCATCGTTTTTGTGGACTACTTCCGAGCAAGGGTTCGCCTCCCCTGCGATGAGATGGTCTCCAAGATTCTGAAATTGTTCGAAATCTACCTCCACCAGCTGACGTCGAACGCCATCGTTTGGCTCAGTCTATTTGCCTGGGTGACACGTTTAGAAGCCCCCGGCCAGGGATTTTGTTGCCGCCCACAAACTTCACCACTAGCTGAAGTCGGTTTTCATGTCCAGTGTGCAAAGTGAGGCTCACTATGGCTGCGTGAACTTCACCTACCGTGCCGGGCTGGTGACGCTGGTCGTGGCATACAAAAACAAGTGGCCAAAGGGCGGGACTCAATGGTGGTTCTACCATAAGGTAGATCAAAAGGAGTACCTTGTGTCCAAGTGTGAAGAGGTTAAGGGGAACCTAGCCCCAGATGTACTACTGAACAACTCCCAGAGGGCGGCATTCGAAGCCTTCACCAGGTGTGCGAAGCACCTGAGCACGCGCGACCTCCTAGAAGAGTTCGTGGCGTCCGGGGTGTGGCCCCTCGGCCAAGGCTGGTCCATCCCAAGATTCAGTGATAAAGGGCCGGAGGGACTCTGGCGTCCCCAGCTTGATTTTAGAGGTTTCTTAGGTATTTTCGTTATCCTGTTCCTAATTGCACTTTGGCTTTCTATCTTTTCCTTACATTATGTGCTTCGGGACAGAGTTGATAGTGGGCGAAGTGGAGACCAAAGCTATGCTTCTCCTGGGGAAATTCACCCAAGGCGAGGCTTAACTTTGCGCTGATCAGGCTCTTGGTCGTTAGCTCAACCGGATTTTTGACCTACGAGGCCTTGTTTACAAAGATAGGCCGAAGGTGTCTTTGCTGTCATTGGATTAAGACGAAGATGACCGGTCCCCGAACACCGAGATCAGTGAAGCCTCTACTTCTTGGAGTCAAAAAAAAAAGAGGAAGATCGAAAACCCTTCGCCGCGAGGAGGCAGAAGAAAGAAAGCTCCTACCCTGAAGAAGAGACTTTGTCGGAGGGTTAACTCCTGTCGCAGGGATCCTGAGGGACCCCCTTTTTAGAGATTCGGCCGGGGGGATGATTCTGAATATGTTTGCTGGAGAAATGAATGGATGTAAATACGATGGCAGGTGGGGTGGAATGATCTAATGCAGAAAAGAGTAAATGCGCTGGGGGATTTTTAGACAGGTTCGGGCTGCACTGCGCGTAACACCCTACTCCTATGTGGATGCTATAAATGCCCTGAGAATGTCTCTCAGGAATGTGCTAGTTACAAGAATGTTTGTCTATCCTAGAGCCTCGGGCTCCTTGTTCTTCGGTGGTCACAGCTTCTATGCCTATACGAAGGTGTTCTTCGATCTCTGAGCAAGAGTCTGAGAGTTCGAGCGCCCTCTGTACCCTTGGATTCACCTCCGGTCTGTGCGTGCTTGTCTGAGCTTGTGTTCGATCTGTTCTGTCCGTGCCTGCCAACCGCTTTAAATACCCGCCGGCGGTAACGTGCCCCGAAAGAGAGGGCACGAGTTCCAAGGCGCCATAAATGGAAAGGGCGTCATCATGGCCTTTGCATGAAGTGACGGGGGTTGAAAACGCGCCCCGCGCCCGGTCTTCAGTCGTCATGATGGCGCTGGCAACGGGCGCCGTGGAGAGGGCCCACCGGGCAGCCGCAGAGCGACCCGGCATGCCCGCCCGGTCTTGTTCGCCTGCCACAGCAGCGCGACAGACGGAACGCCTCGGGCCTCGCGATGCTATCCCGAGGCGCGCCGGATTGCACGGGATGGGACCCGTGCATTAAATGTCCCCACGCCCTTCTGCTAGAATATGGCAGGGACTGACACCGAGTGTGGCGGGAGCAGTTGGAGGTGACAGGCCACGCGCGCCCTTAAATGCGGCATCAGGCCTTTCACTGGCTGACACCTCATCGCTGGACCCCTGTGGGGGCCACTGACGGGGGGCTTCCTGGGTCGTCGGGGAACCGAGTGCTCGGGGGTCACTTTTCACCTCCCCGAGCACTCTCTCCCGAAAATGCCCTTTCTTGGTCCTCGGGGAACTGAGTGCTCGGGGGCCACTGTTCATGGCCTGAGCACTCTCTCCCAGGCTTGACTGTATGGATCCTCGGGGAACTAAGTGCTCAGGGGCCGCTGCTCGCAGCCCCGAGCACTCTCTCCCGGAACTACCTTCCTTGGGTTATCGGGGTACTCGGGTGCCCGGGGGGCCACTGCTCGCAGCCCCGGGCACACCCCTCCCGGTACTCGGTTCTCCTGGTCGTCGGGGGACTTGGGTGCTCGGGGGTCACTGTTCACCTCCCCGAGCACTCCCTTCCCGGTTACTTGGTCTTCGCAGGTCATGGGGGAACCCGGGTACTTAGGGACCACTGACTGTGGCCCCTAGCGCCCTCTCCCGGGACTTAGTCTTTTTTACCTCGCGGAGATGACCCCCGCGGGAGGGTGCCACGTGGCGGATTGCTGGCCTGGCCTCGGGATTCAGGGACCCCTAGTTCCTGATTCACCGACAGCAGCCCCTGGGCCCATTGGCAGGCGATGGCCCAGAGACTGCGGATGGGGCCTTCGTCATCATCGAGGCCGAATCCAGCACCGACGCCACGTGGCGCGCTTTTAGGCGCTGACCTCTCCGGCCCAGGCTTCTGGTACGGCCCAACGGGGAGCTGAACGGACGCGCGTCCAACCGACTCCCGAGGTGCGTGATAACGAGGCGAGCGGCGCGCATGGCAACCGCGCCGATCGAGGATAGTGCGCCTGGCAACCGCTCGCAACCACGCGGCCCGAAGGAGATTCGCCTGGCGGTTGCGCTGGCCGAGGAAGTCGTCTCACCGAGCGCACCGCGGCAGGCGACGTTTGAATTTCCTTGGAGTATAAAAGGAGGAGGGGAGCGAACCGCCCCCCTCTTTACGCCATCTTCGCGATCAAATCTTCTTCTTCCTTGCGCTCCTGAGCTTTGACCCTTCCTTAGGCGATCAACGCACCTCTCTTCCCTCACCATTCCAACTCATCCCCCACCCTGACAAGATGCCGAGAGCGGGAGGTAGCCGTCGCGACAAGACACCCGACAACGTGCTGCCGGAGTCCCGGTTCATCAATGAGGAGGCGGCGTATAAAGTGCGGAAGATGATGGTGCCCGAAGGCCAGCGGGAGGCCTCGGTGGTGAGGCCGGCGAGCTTCCCGCCGGTGACAGACCAGCCGGGGCGCATCGTTCTCTTCGCCTCCTTCGTGGCGGCCGGGCTGGTGCCGCCATTCTCGACCTTCTTCCTCCAGATCCTCGACACGTTCGGGATCCAGCTGGTGCAACTCAGCCTGAACTCGGTCGTCGCTTTTGCGATCTTCGCCCACTTCTGCGAGATGTTCGTGGGGGTACCGCCGTCGGTGTCGCTCTTCCGACATTTCTTCGTGCTGCGGCCGGCCAGGAAGAAGAGGGGCTTCTTCACCGGCTGCAGGACGGCCAGGCGGAGCAGTACATTCCCCAAGTGCTGCGGAGCAAATGGGACGACTGGTGGCATGACTGGTTCTACATCGACGTCAGTCCCCACAACCGCCTTACACTGCCGGAGATGGCGGCGAAGCCCCAGTGGTCAATCTGGGAAGCGCCGCCGCAGACGAACAAGCGGATGGAGCCGGTCCTAGATCGCATCGACTTCCTACGCCAGGCCGGCCTCACTTCGGTGATGGTGGTAGCGGACTACCTGCGCCGCCGTCTGGTGCCTCTACGGGAGCGGGTCTGCCCCTGCTAGATGTACACGGGCTCCCAAGACATCACCAGGACCCAGATCGGCGCGGAGTGGGACCTAGACGATGCGGCGCTGGGGGCCTGCTCCGGGTGGCCGGGCTCGGGCGAGTCCACGTGGGCAAGAAGGGGATGGAGCGAGCGACCATCGGCCACATCGCCCTCGGCTTCGAGGAGATCAGCCAGCGACTCAAGGCGCTTCCCCAGGCTGTGCAGGAGTTGGCCGCCCGGGAAGGGCGTGGTCTGGCCCAAGCGGTGACCGAGCACGTCCTGGCCTGCTACCGTTGCCGGGATCCGAACTTCTCGCTGGAGCCAGCTCGGGAAGGGGTGGTCGAGGCTGAGGAGGAGGCTGCCTGGGAGGCTGTTCGGGGCGTCGCCGCCGAGGTGACGGCTTGTTTCATGCGGGAGCCGCCGCCGCCGCCGGACGCTGGCAGCCGCGGCGAGGAGTCTGAGCCACCTTCTGAGCCTGCCGACTCAGACTTAGATTAGGCTTTTGTAGTTTTCTTTTTCTTTGACTTGATGTAAATATGGGAGTGATCCCTCAGAATAGCTGTCCTTCTTTTGGAATATAATGGAAGCCTTTCTTTGGGGTCGCAACTCCAGTGCTTTTTCAGATACTTGATGAAGTTTCTGTTCCTTTCGCTTGATGTCCCGAGGAGTACTCAGTCGGACCGAGCCCGACCTTTCCCTCACCGAGAATGAAGTCACCCCGACCACTCATCGCCCGAGTAGTGAGGCCTTCTTTGCATGTTCAGCCCCCGAGCCCTCGCGAGTTCGCAGCGGCTAAGTCAAGAGACAAAGGCACGAACTTCCTTGCTCGGGAGATAGGTCGATCTAGCGTGGGGCACGCCACGACCAGTGAACGCTTTCCCATTTTGCGACCACTCAAACAAGTATGCCGGAGACACGTGCGGGCGAAAATACGACCATGAGTCCCCACGGTTTGGTGGTGCCCGGGCTAGGACGGACCGGACCGAGCACCGACAGCCCGCCCCCAGGGTCTAGGCTCCCGACCGCTCTTTGCTCGAGCGGTAGGATTACCCGAGAACCCTAGAGGCTCGATAGTGCCCGGGACCTTTTAAGCGGACCGAACACCACGACCACCATGAAGGACTTCGGTCAGACATTGCCGTTCGTACGGTACACCTTTCTACTGTCTGTTTTGTCATTCCGGGAAAAGCGGACATGTGGGCAGGGTTTTGTGCGCGAGGAGACCATCTCGCCGAACAGATTAGAATACGAGGGCCCTGAGGATAACTCGGGAACAGTAGATTGCTGAATGTAAATTCATATGACTTTAACCACTCACCGGACAGCTGTCAGCTTTTTGGCCGACCGATCCAGGAGAGGCATACGCTCCGAGCTCGGGGTGCCCAGGAACTTGGTTCCTTCGGTTGGAGCGCCCGAGCACTGGGGAGCGTGATGGGGAGCCCGGGGCCAGGCGATCTCGACCGCTCATGCCCGAGCGGTAGGACCACCCGAGGACCCCTAGGCCCGAGCAGCGACCTGGGCACTGAGGCCCTCGCGGTCGAGCTGCTTTTGCTCTTGGTTGTTGATCTGTGATTTGAGAATATAGAAAGATTCTTTATTTGGTGCGCTCTGTTAATGCGGTACTCATTATAGACTGCTCTCATTTTCGACCCGAGACCTCTCGAATACCCGGACCGGCGGACTAAACAGGCAGAGGCATAACCCAGAGGTCCTATGGTTTGGTGGCGCCCGGGTATGACAGACCAGACCGAGCATCGACAACCCGTCCCTGGGGCCTAGGCTCCGGACTACTCTTTGCTCGAGCGATAGGATTACCTGAGAACCCCAGGAACACGGTGATGCCCGGGGGACTGCCACGACACCGAACACCACAGCCTACCACGACAGACATAGGTCGGCGGCAACTGCCTGCGCGCATACCGATCGGCATTCTTTTTTCTCGCACAATCGAGTATCTCACCAGATAGGTTAAACATATGGTTTCCAGAAAAGATAAAATTTGACATACGAACTAGACATTGACAACATATATATTGACAATTTTTACTAGTCTGGGTGACTTACCTGGTTAGTGGTAGCCCCCGGCCAACTTGGGCGGCCGGGGGGGGGGGGGGGGAGCCCCCGGCCTGGTTGGCCTGAGCACATACATGCCATCTATGGGAAGAACTTACGCAGATGCTCGATGTTCCACGCATTGGGGAGCGGCTGCCTGTCCTCTGCAGCCAGCCGAAAGGAGCCTTCTTGCGGGACACCGATCACGGTAAAGGGGCCTTCCCACATAGGGGACAGTTTATTCCGTCCTTCGCGCGATTGAATGCGTCGGAGAACTAGATCCCCCACCTTGAGAGACCGGGCCCGGATGTGACGCTGATGATAGCGCCGCAGGCTTTGAAAGCGCCGCAGGCCCGGATGCAACCCCCTTACCTGGCGCGCCAGCTGTCGGAGTGTTAACTCCTGTCGCAGGGATCCTAAGGGACCCCTTTTTAGAGATTCAGCTGGGGGGATGATTCTGAATATGTTTGCTGGAGAAATGACTGTATGTAAATGCGATGGCAGGTGGGGTGGAATGATCTAATGCAGAAAAGAGTAAATGCGCTGGGGGATTTTTAGACAGGTTTGGGCTGCACTGCACGTAACACCCTACTCCTGTGTGGATGCTATAAATGCCCTGAGAATGTCTCTCAGGAATGTGCTAGTTACAAGAATGTTTGTCTATCCTAGAGCCTCGGGCTCCTTGTTCTTCGGTGGTCACAGCTTCTATGCCTGTACGAAGGTGTTCTTCGATCTCTGAGCAAGAGTCTGAGAGTTCGAGCGCCCTCTGTACCCTTGGATTCACCTCCGGTCTTTGTGTGCTTGTCTGAGCTTGTGTTCGATCTGTTCTGTCCGTGCCTGCCGGCCGCTTTAAATACCCGCCGGCGGTAGTGTGCCCCGAAAGAGAGGTCACGAGTTCCAAGGTGCCATAAATGGAAAGGGCGTCATCATGGCCTCTGCGCGAAGTGACGGGGGTTGAAAACGCGCCCCACGCCCGGTCTTCAGTCGTCATGATGGCGCTGGCAACGGGCGCTGTGGAGAGGGCCCACCGGGTAGCCGCAGAACGGCCCGGCGTGCCCACCCGGTCTTGTTCGCCTGCCACAGCAGCACGGCAGATGGAACGCCTCGGGCCTCGCGATGCTATCCCGAGGCGCGTCGGATGGCACGGGATGGGACCCGTGCATTAAATGTCCCCACGCCCTTCTGCTAGAATATGGCAGGGACTGACACCGAGCGTGGCGGGAGCAGTTGGAGGTGACAGGCCACGCGTGCCCTTAAATGCGGCATCGGGCCTTTCACTGGCTGACACATCATCGCTGGACCCCTGTGGGGGCCACTGACGGGGGGCTTCCTGGGTCATCGGGGAACCGAGTGCTCGGCGGTCACTATTCACCTCCCCGAGCACTCTCTCCCGAAAACACCCTTTCTTGGTCCTCGGGGAACCGAGTGCTCGGGGGCCACTGTTCATGGCCCGAGCACTCTCTCCCGGGCTTGACTGTACGGATCCTCGGGGAACCGAGTGCTCAGGGGCCGCTGCTCGCAGCCCCGAGCACTCTCTCCTGGAACTACCTTCCTTGGGTCCTCGGGGTACTCGGGTGCCCGGGGGGCCACTGCTCGCAATCACGGGCACACACCTCCCAGTACTCGGTTCTCCTGGTCGTCGGGGGACTTGGGTGCTCCGAGGTCACTGTTCACCTCCCCGAGCACTCCCTTCCCGGTTACTTGGTCTTCGCAGGTCATGGGGGAACCCGGGTACTCGGGGACCACTGATTGTGGCCCCGAGCGCCCTCTCCTGGGACTTAGTCTTTTTTACCTCGTGGAGATGACCCCCGCGGTAGGGCGCCACGTGGTGGATTGCTGGCCTAGCCTCGGGATTCGGGGACTCCTGGTTCCTGATTGACCGACAGACTTCATCTAGTGACCTTCGACAACTTGAGCGATGAAGAGATCCCTGAAGGCTCAGTAGCCATTCGTGTTGTGCCTCTTTGACATGCGCCTCCGAAGGGTACACAAGAATTTTTCGCCGCTTCGCTGAAGTTTGGCATTTTTGCGCAACTGGACCTCGCCACGCTCATATTTAGCGATGACAAGGATGAGCCCTCGGATCCGCACGTTATTGCTAAACTAGCGGAGGAGGGAGCGGAGAAACTCGAATGAACAAAAACTGCCAAAGGAACCAGAGTTGAATCATCCTCCAGCTCTTCATCTTCCAGCTCTTCCAGTGATGATAGTTCCTTCGCAGGCCATGGACACCAAAGAGGAGAATGCTTCGCCACCTTCGCCCCACCGTCGTAGCAAGGGACTCATGTGCCATAGTGGCTTACTCGATGCTAAGGCAATCGACACCAAAACCCTGAATCTTACTTCATTTGACCCAAGTTCCGGGGAGGTGAACGACACGAAGAAAATATTCGACAGCTTCGTTCTTCCCGAGCTTGAGATTCTGCTGGCACGGAAGCCTGCTTTTGAACTTATCGATGCCATCGACGTGGCGATCGTGAATGTATTTTGTATTGCCATTCGTCTTTTCTTCGCATACCCGTTCTCATGCTGCAGTGCTATCACAGGCTATGCTTCTTTCGCATGCTCAGCATAAACATGCGGAGCACGCAGAAGCTCACACAAAAAATGCGGAGGGACAAAGGGCTTTGTATCAAGCATGAGAGAAGAAAGCGAAGCCCAGAAGAGAGATTATGCACGGTAGACGAAGGAGGATATTTTACACTCTCAACAGCTTGAAAAAGAAGTGTGTGCCCTTTGCTCGGATAAACAAAGTGCAGAAGAAGAGGTAATTTCTCTCCGCAAGAACCTAATGGTGTCCGAAGGTAATGTGTTTGAGCTTCAAGCCCTTTACAACGCCGAAAAAGTTGTAACGCAATGGCTGCACAAAGAATTAGAGGAGGCGAAGCAACTATCTAACAACGCCTTTATAGTACTAGAGTCTTTGCATCCGAAGGCCATTGTAGCTAGCGAAGCTATTAGCAAGACTTTTGAGAAAATCAGTGCTTCGGTCGTGCCTCCAATGCTTAATGATGTCAGGCTAGGTGGCCTTCTCAGATGGATTACTGATACCAGCAGTAGCCGTATGCCCGCAACTTAGTTATATGGTGACTTCTGTGGCATGGTCTCGGCCAGAAGTGTAGTCCAATTACTGATATTATTGGTGTAATCTCAATACTGGTCTTGCTAAGATTCCTTCCATCATCGCCCTCTGAGAACATGGTCGTGAATTGACCCTCTGAGAAGCAGAAATGAACCGTCAATGAGTACGCTTCTCAGCAATGCCCTCGAGATTTTTGTCACCTACCCGCATATTTATGGGTTTTCCGTTCTGCAGGCAAATGCGGAGGATGGTCCCTCTTCTGCTAGAGCCTCTGCCCACTAGCCTCACAGGCTGCCGGTTCGTGAAACATCTGGGACACCACCAAGGCGGCCGAAGATTAAGAGCAGGTCTGAGTGCACGAAGTGGTGTTTTGGGTCAAATGATTTATTGTCTTCTGTAATATATATATGCTTTTATTTCTTGTTTAACGCTTTTGACTACCTTCACTAGTTGTGCAAGTCCTCCCTTCGGACACTACACGGGTAGCCGAAGATGTTCTTCCCATCACTATGACGCGGGACGAGTTTTTATGTCCTATTCTTGCTAGGATTCCTTCCATCATCGCCACCCAACCATCAATATTGACAAGTACTGGAGAGCAAAGTCTAGGGCCTATGATGTGATGAATGCTAACTCTAAAGCGTTTTAGAAGTCGTTTAGCCCTTCGATTTTAGGGATTCGTAGGACTGAGCGGGAGACCCGTAGGATTGCACACGGATATTTCGCGCCTCTGCACCTGCTCGTTGAACCGAAGCCCGAGCCGGAAGACGACAATTGTGGACTCTTGACCAGTCGTTTTCAGTTTTACTACCGCTGGGGGCCTTATTCTTCGCAAGTAATGCGACATGTCGAAGATAGAAGCACTTCACTTATGCCCTCATCTAGCATCTCTTCGTCTAGCTATATTTGATCCATGCTAGATCCAACACAGCCTTTTTGTGTCAGTCAGGGTATTGCCTTTCAATTTGGTTTTAGCCGATGGTATAAGGACTTTGTAGATCCTGATGTTGATGAATTTGTAGATCCTGATGGTATCTTCGACATGCGGAATAACGACCTTCGGTAGGAGTGTGCGTGAAGCGTTGATTGAAAAAAAATGCCGTACCCCCTGATCTTCAAGCCGTAGGGACCTTCGGCAGTCACGTGCGTGAAGCGTCGATAAAAAAATGCCACCCCCACCTTCAAGCCATAATGACCTTTGGCAGCAGTGTGTGCGAAGCGTTGTTTGGCAATAACTATACTTTCAAGAGGTGCACCACATTCTTTGAGGTCGGGGGACACTTTGGTTTTTTGTTTCTGATGTCTCTTTTGCTTTCAGTGCAGGGGCAGGCACTCTTAGTCCCCGACTTCTAGTCGAGAGGTGTGCTGCCTTCTTTGAGGTCGGGCAGCACTTCGGCCTTTGTTTCTGATGGTCTATTTTGCCTTCGGTGCAGGGGCAGACACTCTTAGCCCTTGACTTCTAGTCGAGAGGTGCGCCGCCTTCTTTGAGGTCGAGCAGCACTTCGGCCTTTGTTTCCGAAGGTCTCTTTTTCCTTCGATATGGGGGCAGACACTCTTAGCCCCCATTGTCTAGTTGATAGGTGCACCGCCTTCTTTGAGGTCGGGCATCACTTTGGTCTTTGTTTTCGAATGTCTCTTTTGCTTTCGATGTGGGGGCAAACATTCTTAGCCCCCGACTTCTAGTTGAGGTGCACCACCTTCTTTGAGGTAGGGTAGCACTTCGGATTTTTTGAGCATTAAATAGTTACACATATGCGCAATTGAATAACAATTATTTTGCCATAAGGGCGAAAATGTCGACGAAGGATAAATGCTTTCAAATGTGGAGAACTACGAAGAATTTATATGCTTTGGACTTTTGCTGTGGGTTTGTACCCGTCCTAAGTCAAAAGGTAGGATGTCTTCCTTTGACATTACCTACCTCGACTTTGATGGCGAGTTAATGGCTCGCTCCCACGTCGATTGGTGTGCACCCTTCTATCGAAGGCTTGCACCACTTTGACGATAAATTTATGTAATACCTTATACATAAGTACATGCTTTTTTGGGGTAATTTCATATATTATAGAGGGTTTACAAAGGTTTTTGCCTCGTTAAAAACCTCACATCCTGACGAAGGGCTCCCTCCGTGAGGAAAAGAGTACAGTACCTATACATTGTTTTGATTGAAATATGAAATTTAAAATTACATAAATGTAAAGCTACTGCGTGTACTTCGCCCATCAATACAAAGACACCTTTTTAATCTTCATACACATAAAACCTGCGAAGGTTGTCAGCATTCCAAGTGTGCGAAAGCTCTTCCCCTTCGACAGTAGCCAGGTGATAAGACCCAGGCGTCAAAGAACTCTTTACCAAGAAAGGTCCATCCCACCTACTCTGCAATTTTCCCACAGCTGAAGTATTGGTGACCCTGCGCAATACTAGGTCTCCAGGAATGAACCCCTTCAAGGATACTTTCTTGTCTCTCCATCTCTTTGTTTCTTCCTGATATTTTGTCAAGTTTTCGATGGCCTGTATTCTAATCTCCTCCAATGCATCCTTTGATATCAATTCTTCGTTTTGGGTTGATTCAGCTATGACTCGAAATGATTTATTTTTATGTTTCTCTAGAGTCATTGCCTCTTCACCGAAGAGCAAACAAGAAGGCATGAATCCTGTTAGTCTTGTTACTGTTGTCCTTACTGACCACAAAACCTTCGGTAACTCTTCAACCCATTTTCCTTTTGGCAGACCTTGCAGACGTCTTGTGACACCATTTAAGATGATGTCATTCGCCCTCTCCACAGCTCCATTTGACTGTGGGTGATATACTGACGCAAAGTGGACTTTAATTCCAAGGTCTTCGCAGAATTCCCTAAACCCTTCGCAGTCAAATTGCGTGCCATTATCAACCGTCACTTCGCAAGGGATGCCGAAGCGGCAGATGATGTTTTGCCACAAGAATTTTTGGACATTTTTTGATGCTATGTTCACCAGCGGCATTGCTTTTACCCATTTGGAGAAGCTCGACTACGACAACAGCATAACACAAATTTCCAGGGGCAACTGATAACGGTCCAATAATGTCAATTCTCCAGCACATTAAGGGCCAGACCGAGGGTATGAGTTGCGTCTTTGTCGAAGGCATGTTCAAGCCCTTCGCCCAGTATTGGCACTTCATGCAACTTCGGACTATGGACTTCGCATAAGAGATTCCCTTCAGCCAAAAGAACCCTTGCCTGAATGCTTTCCCGACTAGTGCTCGACTGTCGATCTACGAGCCACACAGTCCTCTGTGTATTTATTTTTGCAAGTTTCGCCCCTCTGCTTGGGATATGCACTGAAGCATAGGTGCACAAACTCCCATTTTATACAAGTCGTCTCCCACAATTTTATAGTTTCTATCTCTCTGCGCCATACGCTTCACCTCTACATTATCTTTGAGCTCATAGTATCCCCGAAGGTATGCCATTATAGGAGAGCACCAATCTTTGCTCTCAATGATGGTGACAGAACGTGTCACCTACAAAGGGGCCTCGACAGCTAACACCTTCAACTTTTGATAAAAAAAACATCCAGCGAAATTGACAGATGTTGCACCGTGGCCTTTGCGAGGTCATCGGCCTCAAAGTTGTTATTTCTTGATATGCTTTTGACTGTAAACCCTAAGAAATGCTTTTCCATGCTTCACACTGCTGCCATATACTTAACCAGTTCTGGCTCCTTCGCCTGAAATGTCTTGTCAATTTGGCTCATGACCACCTTAGAGTCTGTCTTGATCAGGACCCTTCGAGCGCCCAATGCTCGCGCCTTACCAAGCCCAAGGAGAACTGCTTCGTACTCTGCAACGTTGTTTGTTGATCGAAACTCGAGCCTGGTGGTGTATCACAACTTTAATCCTGAGGGCGAAGATACTATTGCCACCACACCAGCACCCGAAACCCCCAAGCTCCATCACAGTACACGATCCATATCGGGCCTGGTGGGATTTCCTCTTGAGCTTCGGTCTGCAGCGTCCAATTTGCCAAAAACTCTGCTAGTGCCTGAGATTCTATCACCGTCCTTGCAATGAAGGCCAACCTGAATGGCGCAACCTCTGCTACCCATTTTCCAATTCTTTTTGTAGCTTCACGATTTTCAAACATGTTGCGAAGGGGTAAGGAGGTAGGCAATGTTATCTTGTGAGCTATGAAATAATGGCGAAGCTTTCGCGATGCCATCACCAGCACAGAAGCCATCTTCTCCATCTCAGAGCAGAACCTCATCGGCCTCGCCAAAGCCTCCGACACATAGTATACTAGAAATTGTTGCATTTTGTCATTTACTTGCCTCTGTTGCACAGGTACATCACTTACTGCCGAAGGAGATACCGCTGTGTACAACAATAACTCAACCTTGGGATCTAGTCTAGAAAGGGCCATCAGCTCCATCAGATAATTCTTTAACTCATCGAAGGCATTTTGTTGCTCCGCACCCCAATTGAAAGCAGAACCTTTAAGTGTTTTGAAGAAAGGAAGGCTTCGCTCAGCGGATCTTGTGATGAACTGGTTTAGCGATGCCAATCTTACTACTAGACGCTGCGCTTGTTACTTGCTCTGGGGAGGTCTCATGTTAAGTATCGCTTGAATTTTCTGAGGATCTATTTCGATGCCCCTTTTTCAGACCAAGAAGCCCAGAAACCTCCCAGATCATACACCAAATGCATATTTTTCTGGGTTTAGCTTTAATCCTACACTTCATAGACTTTTGAAAGTTTCCCGAAGATCATCTAGGTCTTTGTCCTCTCTATTGCTTTTTACCACTATATCGTCAACGTATGCAGAGACATTTCTCCCTAGTTGTGACTTCAACACTATCTGGACCAACCTAGAGAAGGTGGCACCAGCATTTCCGAAGGCCATCCTTACGAAACAATATATACAGAAGGAGGTTCTGAAACTTGTTTTTTTCCTCATCCTCCTTCGCTATCCAAACCTGATGGTAACCCGAATATGCATCCAAAAAGCTCAACATCTCATATACAACCGCTGAGTCTACCAATTGATCAATGTGTGTCAAAGGAAAGTCATCATTTGGACAAGCTCTGTTAAGGTCTGTGAAATCTACACACATTCTCCATTTGCCATTACTTTTATTAACTAGCAACGGGTTGGCTAGCCACTCTGAACGGAACACTTCGCGTACCACCCCAGCGGCAAGCAGCTTCTACACCTTAGCCTTCACTGCATCTTCTCTCTCTCTTTTGAAGCCTTCCGAAGCTTTTGCTTATTTGGCTTCACATTCGGGTCAACATTTAGAGTATGCTGAATGATTTCTCTATTGAATCCTTGCAAATCCTTCGGAGACCAAGCGAAGACATCTTCGTTGCTGCGAAGGAACTGTATCAACCTTCACTCAGCTCCCTCTGTGATCTCTGTCCCAATGATAATTGCTTTGTCCGGCCTGTCTTGACACAACAACACCTTCTTGGTTTGGCCTTCGAGCCTAGCCTTCGTAGACCACTATGTCTACGGCTGTTCTTCGCATTCTTCAGGATCGAAGGTTCTGCTACTACATGAACATTTTGCCTGCCCGGAGTATTTCCCACTTTAATTCTACGGGCCACTTGTTGATCTCCGAACACCGTTATGACACCCCCGGGACTGGGCATTTTCATGCACAAATACCCATGGTGTGGTATTGCTCTGAATCTATTTAGAACTCCCCATCCGAAAATTACATTGCAAGGATAGATGATATCAACCACATCGAAGAAAATTTTCCTCCGTCTGAAAGTTTGACCCTTCGCCAAACGAAACCAGGATCTCTATTTTTCCTAAAGCATTAATTGCTTTCCCCTTGAAGCCTAGCAACGGGGACCCAACCTGTCGAAGTTCATTTTGTTGCATGCCCTTCTTACCAAAAGCGTCGACGAAGATGATGTCTTCTAAGCTTCTGCCATCTATGAGGATTATGTGCACTTTATTTCCTGAAACGTTTGTAGTGATGACAAATACGTCCATATGCGGGTAATCTAGGATCCTAATGTCCCCCTGTGAGAAGGTAATGGGTACATAAGACCACTTTGAATGGAAATAAGTAGATCCTATACCCACATGGTTAACCCTTTGTACATATTATTTTCGTTGTCTCTTTGACTCAATTTCCTGATTGGATACTCTAGTGATTTCCAACACAACATTGAGTCCATGGTTTACTGTGTTCACTGATCTGCTAGCTTCTGGAGGGGCTTCGATTGCTGGTCCTGGCGGAGGGGGTGAGAGTTGTGCGTGGAAAGTTGTTAGCTGACCAAAGGTCTGGTCCGGCAGAGCCAAAGGCGCAGGAGTATACTATGCCATTTGCAGGCATTAGTTGCCACTGATTAGCGAACATTGTGGGATTTGGGCCACGGGTCTGATTGAATTCCCCCATGTCGCCCTATCTGAAATGTGCGACATGATGCACTACTTTTGCAGAATTGAAGGGTTGTTTCCCTAAGCTTTCTTTCATGGCTCTGACCTACGGGCACTCCTTAGTCCTATGACCAGCACCTTCGCCAAGCAACTCGCAATATATTGTGGCCGGGTCCCACGGAGCCTGTCCTCCTCGACCCCCTCGGCCTCCGAAGCCTCTACCACTTCAGCCGCCTCGAGTACCCTAGCCTTGTGTTTCGATGAACTCTTGCACAACTGTCGGTGTATTAGGAACCGGGGGTCCCTGAGTCCCGAGACCAGGCCGACCGTCCGCCACGTGTCACTATCTCGTGAAGTCCCTCCTGCAGGATGAGGAAAATCTAAGTTCCGGGAGAAGGTGCTCGGGACCACAGCTTCTGGTTCCCGAGCACCCCAGTTCCCCGATGACCCGCAGAGTCCAAGTACCGAGAAGAAAGTGCTCGGGAAGGTGCCCGCTCACCCCCGAGTACCATAGTCCCCCGATGGGCTAAACAACCAAGTACTCGGGAGAGAGTGCTCGGGGCTGCACGTGGCAGCCCCCGAGGACTCGGTTCCCCGAAGGTTCTACAGGAGGGCTCGGGAGAGAGTGCTCGGGGCTGCACGTGGCAACCCCCGAGGACTCGGCTCCCCGAAGGTTCTACAGGAGGGCTCGGGAGAGAGTGCTCGGGGCTGCACGTGGCAGCCCCCGAGGACTCGGTTCCCCGAAGGTTCTACAGGACGGCTCGGGAGAGAGTGCTCGGGGCTGCACGTGGCAGCCCCCGAGGACTCGGTTCCCCGAAGGTTCTACAGGAGTGCTCGGGAGAGAGTGCTCGGGGCTGCACGTGGCAGCCCCCGAGCACTCGGTCCCCCGAAGGTTCGCGCAAGATCACCCGACGCCCCGACGACCCGAAAGGACCCGTCGGCGAGGTGTCAGCCAGTCAAAGGTCCGAAGCTGCATTTAATGGGCATGCGCGGCCTGACATCCTGACATTCCCAACTGCCCACGCCGCAGTGTCAGTCCCTGCCATGCTTTGGCAGAGGGGCGTGGGTCCATTAATGGCACGGGTCCCGTCCCGTATCATCCGGGGTATCTCGGGATAACGTTGCCATGATCAAAGCGTTCCGCCTGCCACCCTGCCCTGGCAGAAGAACAAGAAAGGGTGGGCGCACCGGGTGCCTCTGTGGCCGCCCGGTGGGCCCCCTCAACGGCGCCAGGACGTCCACAGTAACGGGTGGTCGGATGCGCACCGCGTTTTTCCACCGCCCCTGTCACTTCGCCCGGACGGAATGATGACGCCTTTCTCCGTGGTGTATTGGAACTCGCACCCCCACTTTCCCATTTGGGGTAAGTCGAGGTCGGCGTGTGTATAAAAGGAAGGGATGGATAACACAGGAAGACAGGCCCAAAAACCAACCCGACACTCTCGAAGAACACCAGAAGCAAGCTCGAGTAGAGCTAGAGCAAGGGAGCCTCAAGCTCTCTGTTAGCCATACACCCTTGTAACTAGACACATCCTTGAAGGATTCCCTTCAAGGAAGTATATTGCATCCACACAGGAGTAGGGTATTACGCCCCCGTGCGGCCCGAACCTGTCTAAACCCCGGTGCATTTATTTCTTTTTGCACTAGGTCGATCATCCCTCACCACCGACCGTTGCATTTATTTCCGTTTCCATTTATTTCTCCGATGAACTCATTCAGGATCATCCCCCGGCCGAATCTTTAAAAAGGGGTCTCTCGGGATCCCTGCGACAGGAGTTCATCCTCCGACAGCTGGCGCGCCAGGTAGGGGGAAATATCCCTGAATTTGTTCGTTTGCTTTCTTCCACAGGAAAAGATGGCCGGTGGGCATCGTCTTCAGCGTCCTGGCTCCACTTCCAGTGACGAAGCGCTGCCCGACGCCCAAGAGGCCACAGTCGCTGCTGCGTTCCAACAGCAGCCGCTATCCACGCGCGCGGTTTTTCCCTCCCAAGGGGACCAAGGCGCTGGGCCCAGCAGGGCCGCCGCCGCCGCTGATGCACTTTCCGACCCCCAGCAGGAGGTCGAAACCCCGGCCGCCAGGTCCGCCTCTGTATAGCGCCGGGTGCCACTTCGGCGCAGACTCGCGTTCAGCGAGGCCAGCCCGGGGAGCGCGCTGCTTGCAGCGCATGCTCTCCTCAGGCACCCGCCCGTCCAGGCCACGTCGAACACTCCGGAAGGCCGGTGGATCCAAGATGTCGTCGCCTTGGTCGGCACTGCTCGCCGCCAGGTACTGGCCGGGAGTCCTCGCACCACCACCCAACGTGGCGCTGCCAGAACTGGCTCCTCAACGGGCAACGTCCGCACGGGCCGGGGGGCCTCCAGGCGGAGTGCCGTCCCCCTGACCGTGTCCGAAGCCCGGGACCTTTGCTTGCGTCTTAACGAGCGGAGGGGCCATGAGGACGCTCGTGTCACTCTCAAGCGCCAGCAGGAAACCTGGCAGGAGGCCGAGGCAGAGGACCAGGCTTCCTCTTTCCCAGCCCATGACCACCGGGAATCCCCGGCTCGCCGGCATTCACCACCAAGGACACCCGCTCGCGCCGCGGGGTACGGCACCGGTTGCCGTGCCTTTGCCGCTGAGCTCCGTCGGGTCAAGTGGACCTCCAAGTTCCGCCCCGAGCTGCCGGAGAAGTACGACGGGTCCATCGATCCCGTCGAGTTCCTCCAGATCTACACAACGGCCGTTCAAGCGGCCGGAGGCAGCGAAAAGGTGATGGCAAATTATTTTCATGTTGCCTTGAGGGGTTCTGCCCGCTCCTGGCTTATGAACTTACCCCCAGGGTCTATTAGCTCCTGGGATGACCTCTGCCACCAGTTTGAGGCCAACTTTCAGGGCACATTCACGCGCCCCGGCTTGGAGTGCGACCTCCACGCCGTGAAGCAGCAGGAGGGGGAGACGCTGCGGCGCTTTATACAGCGTTTCAGCCAGGTCCGCAACACCATCCCGCGGGTGGCCCCCCACGCTGTTATCGTCGCTTTCCGGCAGGGCGTCCGCGATGAGCGGATGCTCGAAAAGCTAGGTACGCACGAGATCGAGACCACTGCGGAGCTCTTCGCACTGGCCGATAAGTGCGCCAAGGTTGCGGAGGCCAGGGCGTGGCATGCTCCCCGCCCCGCCGCCGACCAGCCAAGTTCTTCCCGCTCCGACAAGCGGGAAAAGAAAAACAGAAGAAAGCGCGAGGCCGCTCCCGTCGAGCCGGCCCAGGGCCCCACTCATAGGCCGGCTCAAGAGCCCGACCGCCGGCAAGAGCGCCGGGCGGGCACCGACAGACGGCCCGCACCCGCAAGGGCCCCTGCCAGGGCCCCTCCTCGGGCCCCCGTGCCCGCAAGGGCCCCGACACCAGCTAGGGCACCGGCTCCCGCAAGAGCCCCAGCCCCCGGCCGGGCTCCTGCTCCAGCGAGGGTCCCCGCTCCCGCGGGGCCCGAGCCAGGCAAATGGTGCCCCATACACCAGACCAGATGGCACGACCTCACGGAGTGTCGTACGGTCAAAGGACTCGTTGAGCAGCGCCAGAGGGAGCGCGACGAGTCCCGCCGAGCTCGGTTTCCAGGAGCCCGAGCATGCCGTCGCCTTCATCGACGGAGGCGCCTACACGCCTACCTCACGCCGCGGCATCAAGGTCATGCGACGCGAGGTGTGCTCGGTAACCCCGAGCGAGGAGGCCGCTAGGCCCCTCAGGTGGTCGGACGTCCCGATCACGTTCAGCATGGCCGATCACCCCGCGAGTACTGCAGCCGTGGGGCGACTACCCCTGGTGGTGTCCCCCACTGTCTGCAACGTTAAGATCGGCAGAGTGCTGATCGACGGTGGTGCAGGCCTCAACCTCCTCTCCAAGGAGGCTTTTGAGAAGCTGCAGGTGTCCTCCAGGCGCCTAAGGCCGTCGCTCCCCTTCTGCGGAGTGACCCCCGGGCATTCCCTGCCCCTCGGGCAGGTCGAGTTACCCGTGACCTTCAGAAGTCGGGACAACTTCCGCACGGAATGCATCCTCTTCGACATCGCGGAGCTCCCTCTCCCCTACAACGCCATCCTCGGACGCCCGGTGCTCGCCAAGTTCATGATGGCCGTGCACTATGCATATCTCACGGTTAAGATGCCGGGCCCCGCGGGCCCCATCTCCGTAATCGCCGACTCCGGCGGCGCCGTCTCCTGCGCTGAGCAGTCATACATGGCTCTAGTTTCCGCGCGGGCCGAGGTCGAAGGCTCTACAGGGGGCCCGGGACCCTCTTCATCCAAACCCCGACTCGCCGCCGACGCCTCTGTTCCGACGAAGGAGGTCGTGGTGGGCGAAGGCGATACCCAGGTCGTCCGGATCGGCGGTGACCTGGGCAGCAAATAGGAAAGCGTGCTCGTCGCCTTCCTCCGGGCTAACGCAGACGTGTTTGCCTGGCAACCGTCCGACATGCCCGGGATCCCTAGGGAGGTGATCGAGCATCACTTGGCGGTGCGTCCGGACGCCCGCCCAATGAAGCAGAAGGTCCGGTGGCAGGCGCCTGAGCGCCAGGAGTTTATCCGTGAGCAGGTCAGCAAGCTCCTCGACGCCGGATTTATCCGAGAAGTCCTCCAACCCGACTGGTTGGCAAACCCAGTCATCGTCCCGAAGGCCAACGGCAAGCTCCGCATGTGCGTGGACTACACCGACCTAAATAAGGCTTGCCCTAAAGATCCCTTCCCCTTACCTCGCATTGATCAAATTGTAGATGCAACTGCGGGATGCGATCTTTTATGCTTTTTAGATGCAAACTCTGGATATCACCAGATTCGCATGGCCGTAGGGGACGAGGAAAAAACTGCTTTTACCACTCCGGTGGGGACTTATTGCTACATGTCAATGCCTTTTGGCATGCGCAATGTTGGATCCTCTTTCCAGCGCGCTATTCGTATTACCCTTGATTCACAGGTTGATCGTAACGTCGAAGCTTACATCGACGATCTAGTGGTCAAAACCCGAGACCGCGCCACCCTGCTCGAGGACCTTGCCGATACTTTCAACAGTCTCCGCACTACCCGCCTCAAGCTCAACCCGGAGAAGTGTGTCTTCGGGGTGCCGACGGGCAAGCTCCTCGGTTTCTTGGTTTCTGGCCGAGGAATCGAGGCCAATCCAGAGAAGATCCGGGCCATCGAGCAGATGCGACCCCCGGCTCGACTCAAAGAGGTCCAGCATCTCGCCGGCTGCATGACGGTCCTCGGACGCTTCATCTCCAAGCTCGGGGAGCCAGGGCTCCCCCTCTTCAAGCTTCTGAAGAAGTCCGGTCGTTTCGACTGGACGCCGGAGGCCGAGCAGGCCTTCCGTGATCTAAAGAAGTACCTCACCTCGCCACCCGTGCTGGTGGCTCCCTCCGAAGGTGAGCCCCTGCTGCTCTACGTTTCGGCCACTCCTCAGGTCGTGAGCATGGTGCTGGTGGTAGAGCACGACGAGTGCCTGGGGCCAGGTGCTGGGTACCAGCTCCCAGAGGCCCCCGAGCACTCACCCGTCCTCGCGGCTCCCCCTGAGCAAGGGGTCGAGCCCGAGCACTCACCCGTCCTCGCGGCTCCTCCTGAGCGAGGGGTCGAGCCCGAGCACACTGCTCCTCCCAATCAGGTAGTCGAGCCCGAGTATCCGGCCAGCCCCGACCATGCCGCCGAGCCTGGTGGCTGCAGTAGCCCCCCGGGTAAAGCCGCCGTCCGGGCCCACCGAGTACAGCGACCGGTGTACTTCGTCAGCGAGGTCCTCCGGGAAGCCAAGACAAGATATCCCCAGGCTCAGAAGTTGCTCTACGCCGTGCTCGTTGCTTCCCGGAAGCTGCGCCACTACTTCCAGGCGCACAAGGTCTCGGTGGTTACCACGTATCCACTGGGACCCATTCTCCGGAACCGGGAAGGCACCGGGCGTGTTGTCAAGTGGGCAGTGGAGCTGGCGGAATTCGACCTGTACTTCGTCAGTCGCCAGACGATCAAAACCCAAGCGCTCTCCGACTTCGTGGCAGAGTGGACACCCGTCCCCAACATCGTTCCAGAAGAGATCTCTGCCTATCCCAGGCATGACGCGCCCGGGTACTGGGTCATGCACTTCGACGGCTCCCTCTCGCTGAAAGGCGCAGGGGCCAGAGTGGTTCTCACCTCCCCAATGGGTGAAGAGCTCCGGTACGTCGTACAGTTACAGTTCCGTGCGTCCAACAACATGACGGAATATGAAGGTCTCATCGTCGGCCTCTGAGCTATGGTGGGGCTCGGGATTCGTCGCCTCCTGGTCAAAGGGGACTCCCAACTGGTGGTCAACCAGGTATCCAAGGAGTACCAGTGCACGGATCCTCAAATGGCGGCGTACGTGGTAGCGGTCAGGAAGCTGGAAAGGCGTTTCAATGGCCTGGAGTTGCGGCACATCCCTCGTCGCGATAACACTCTGGCTGACGAGCTCTCCCGCCTGGCCTCCTCCCGTGCGCGCATCCCTACCGGAGTCTTTGAAGAATGACTCGCACGGCCTTCCGTCCTGCCTGCCGAACAGGACGAAGGGGAAACCTCGAACTCAATTCAGGGGACCCCGACGGTACCCTCAGTGGGAAGCCCCGTCAGGGCGCCGCCGTCCGGCGAGTGCGCTGCACTCGCCGAATGTTCTCAAGATGCCTCGTGGATGTCTGACATCCGAGGGTACTTGAAGGAAAAGTTCCTTCCCGGGGATGAGGCGTCTGTCGAAAGAGTTGCTCGGCAGTCCAGACGCTATGCCATAGTAGATGGGGATCTCTACCGGCGTAGCGCAGGAGGTGTCCTCCTGAAATGCATCTCCCGGGCAGAAGGCGGCGATCTTCTTGCTGAGATCCACGAGGGCGAGTGCGGTGGCCATTCATCGTTCCGCACGCTGGTCGGGAAGGCCTTCCGGCAAGGTTTCTACTGGCCTACAGCTCTCCAGGATGCTTCCGAGCTGGTTCGGCGCTGCAGGGCGTGCCAGTTCTACGCAAAGCAGATTCAACAGCCAGCTCAGGCTCTTCATACCATCCCCCTGTCATGGCCTTTTGCGGTCTGGGGGTTGGACATTCTGGGTCCATTCCCCCGAGCAATCGGGGGCTATGCGTACCTATATGTCACCATCGACAAATTCACCAAGTGGCCGGAGGTGGTCCCAGTCATCAAGGTGACCAAAAACACGGCGCTCCAGTTTATCCGTGGCATCACCAGTCGCTTTGGCGTCCCGAACCGGATCATCACCGACAACGGCACCCAGTTCACGAGTGCCCTGTTCGGGGACTATTGCGAAGACCTCGGTATCAAGCTCTGCTTCGCCTCCGTCGCTCATCCTCGGAGTAATGGGCAAGTCGAGCGCGCCAACGCAGAGATACTAAAGGGCCTCAAAACCCGAACCTATAACGTGCTCGCTAAGCACGGGAAGGGATGGGTGGACGAGCTGCCCGCCGTGCTATGGGCTAATCGGACCACGCCAAGCCGCGCCACCGGGGAGACTCTGTTCTTCCTCGTCTACGGCGTTGAGGCGGTCCTCCCCTCCGAGCTCACTCTAGGCTCCCCTCGGGTGCATGCATATTCCGAGGGTGAGCAGGAGCAGCAAAGGCGCGACGACGTTGACTACCTGGAAGAGCGCCGGCGGCGCGCCGCCGTCCGGGCGACTCGGTACCAGCAGAGTCTGCGGCGATATCATCTGCGCCATGTCCGGGCCCGATCTCTCGAGGTGGGGGACCTAGTTCTCCGACGCGTCCAGTCGCGCGAAGGAAAGAATAAGATGTCCCCTATGTGGGAAGGTCCCTTCACCGTGGTCGGAGTCCTGCGAGAAGGTTCTTTCAGGTTGGCGGCAGAGGATGGGCAGCCACTCCCGAACCCGTGGCACATCGAGCACCTGCGCAGGTTCTACCCGTAGATGGCCATGCTCGCAGCTCAGGTCAACCAGGCCGGGGGCTTCCCCCCGCCCAAGTTGACCGGGGGCTACCAACACTTGGGTAAGTCACCGTCGCCCAACCTTGTAAAATTTGTAAATCCAATATCTCAATATGCAGTCGCTATGTCAAATTCATTTTTCTGGATTCCGTATGTGTCGGTGTACCAGGAACTGGATGTCCCTGAGTCCCGAGACCAGGCCGGCCGTCCACCACGTGTCACTATCTCGCGAAGTCCCTCCTGCAAGATGAGGAAAATCTAAGTTCCAGGAGAAGGTGCTCGGGACCACAGCCTCTGGTTCCCGAGCACCCCAGTTCCCCGATGACCCGCAGAGTCCAAGTACCGGGAAGAAAGTGCTCGGGAGGGTGCCCGCTCACCCCCGAGTACCATAGTCCCCCGATGGGCCAAACAACCAAGTACTCGGGAGAGAGTGCTCGGGGCTGCACGTGGCAGCCCCCGAGGACTCGGTTCCCCGAAGGTTCTACAGGAGGGCTCAGGAGAGAGTGCTCGGGGCTGCACGTGGCAGCCCCCGAGCACTCGGTTCCCCGAAGGATCTACGGAAGGGCTCGGGAGAGAGTGCTCGGGGCTGCACGTGGCAGCCCCCGAGGACTCGGTTACCCGAAGGTTCTACAGGAAGTGCTCGGGAGAGAGTGCTCGGGGCTGCACGTGGCAGCCCCCGAGCACTCGGTTCCCCGAAGGTTCGCGCAAGATCACCCGACGCCCCGACGACCCGAAAGGACCCGTCGGCGAGGTGTCAGCCAGTCAAAGGTCCGAGGCTGCATTTAATGGGCATGCGCGGCCTGACATCCTGACATTCCCAACTGCCCAAGCCGCAGTGTCAGTCCCTGCCATGCTTTGGCAAAAGGGCGTGGGTCCATTAATGGCACGGGTCCCGTCCCATATCATCCGGGGTATCTCGGGATAACGTTGCCAGGATCAAAGCGTTCCGCCTGCCACCCTGCCCTGGCAGAAAAACAAGACAGGGTGGGCGCGCCGGGTGCCTCTGTGGCCGCCCGGTGGGCTCCCTCAACGGCGCCAAGACGTCCACAGTAACGGGTGGTCGGATACGCACCGCGTTTTTCCACCGCCCCTGTCACTTCGCCCGGACGGAATGATGACGCCTTTCTCCATGGTGTATTGAAACTCGTGCCCCCACTTTCCCATTTGGGGTAAGTCGAGGTCGGCGTGTGTATAAAAGGATGGGATGGATAACACAGGAAGACAGACCTAAGAAACCGAGATAGAACCACAGGAAGACAGGCCCAAAAACCAACCTGACACTCTCGAAGAACACCACAAGCAAGCTCGGGTAGAGCTAGAGCAAGGGAGCCCCAAGCTCTCTGTTAGCCATACACCCTTATAACCAGGCACATCCTTGAAGGATTCCCTTCAAAGAAGTATATTACATCCACACAGGAGTAGGGTATTACGCCCCCGAGCGGCCCGAACCTGTCTAAACCCCGGTGCATTTATTTCTTTTTGCACTAGGTCTATCATTCCCCCACCACCGACCGTTGCATTTATTTTCGTTTCCATTTATTCCCCCGACGAACTCGTTCAGGATCATCCCCCCGGCCGAATCTTTAAAAAGGGGTCTCTCGGGATCCCTGCGACAGGAGTTCATCCTCCGACAGTATGTTTAATCTGTGTGGTGAGATGCTCAATTGTGCGAGAAAAAGTTCGCTCTCTCATTTTCCCCGCTGATAAAAGAATCCCAATTGGTATGCATGCGGGCAGTTGTCGCTGACTTACGTCCAGCATGGTAGGCTGTGGTGTTCGGTGTCGTGGCAGGCTCCCGGGTGCTACCGAGTTCCGGGGCGCTCTGGGTAATCCTATCGCTCGAGCTGCTCGAGTAGTTCGGAGCTCAGGCCCCCGGAGCGGGCTGTCGGTGCTCGATCTGGTCTGTCATACCCGGGCACCACCGAACCATAGGACCTCTGGGTTATGCCTCTGTCCGCTCTCGTCCGCCGGTTTGGGTATTCAAGAGGTCTCGGGTCGAAAACGAGAGCAGTCTATAACAAGTACCGCACTGACAAAGCGCACCAGATCACCCGACCCCGGGATCCTCGCGTACCCCAGGGCGCTCGGGCACTCCGGCTGAAGGAACCAAGTCCCCGGGCATCCCGAGCTCGGAAGCACACACCCTTCCTGGATCCGTTGGCCGAAAGGCCGACAGCTGTCCGGGCAATAATTTTATGTTCCCGAGTCATCCTCGGGGGCCCTCGCATTTTAATCTGCTCGGCAAGATGATCTCCTAGCGCACAAAACCCTACCGTGTGTCTACTTTTTCCTGGAACGACAGAGCGGTTCGTAGAAAGGTGTACCGCGCGTACGGTAATGTCCGACCGAAGCCCTTCGTGGTGGTCGTGGTGTTCGGTCCGCTTTTAAGGACCCCGAGCACTACCAAGTCCTTTGGTGCCCTGGGTAATCCTATCGCTCGAGCTACTCGAGTAGTCCGGAGCTGAGGCCTCAGGGGCAGGCTGTCAGTGCTCGGTCCGGTCCATCTTAAGCCCGGGCACCACCGGACCACGGGGACTCTTGGTCACATTTCCGCCCGCACGCATCTCCCATCTACTAACTGAGTGGTCGCTAGGTGAAAAAGTGTTCACCGGTCACGGCGTGTTCCGTGTTGGATCGATCCATCTCCCGAGCAAGGAAGTTCGTGTCTTTGTCTTTCAATTTAGATGATGCGGACTCGCGAGGGCTCGAGGGCTGAACGCGCCGAGAGCAGCATCGGGACAACTTCGTTTTCGGGGATGGAAAGGTCGGGAACGGTCTGACTGAGTACTCCCCGGGGCTTCAAGGCAAAACATCGGAAGGAACACTAAGTACTCAAGAACACTGGAGTTGCGAGCCCAAAGAAAAGCTGCCATTATATTCACAAGGCAAATACAAGCATTTCTGAGGGATCACTCCCATATTTACATCCGTCAAGATAACAACGAAAGAAAGAAAAACGACTACAAAAAGCCAAGTCGACGGCGGAGGCGGTGTCCAAGTCTTCTGGATCATCCCCGGGGGCTGGCGGCGGTGGCACTTCCCGCCTAAAACCGGCCGCCACTTCGGCAGCGGTACTCCGAACCGCTTCCCGGGCAGCCTCTCCCTCGGCTTCAACCACTCCTTCCCGCGCCGGCTCCAGCGGGAAGTTTGGGTCTCTACTTCGGTAGCAGGCCAGGACATGCTCGGCCACAGCATGGGCCAAGCCGCGTCCCTCCCGGGCGGCGAGTTCCTGGACGGCCCAGGGCAGGGCCTCAAGGCGCTCGTAAACCAGCTAAAGCCCTAGGACTTGTCGTGCGGGGCTGTCACTCTTCTGGTCTTCGACGAGCCGTCCGAGACTGCCCTTCTCCACGGCCCGCCGCATCCGTCGGAGTATATCCTCCAACACGTGCTGCAGGTTGACCCGCGAGATGAACGCGGTCTCGAGCTTCTTCTTCGCAGCTCGCAGCTGCGCCTCAAGTCCCTGGTCCCCGGCCGGGCCAGAAGAACCGCTGTCGGTTGCGGAGCTGGCAGCTTGCTTCGTCCGCGCCACCAGCTCGGACAAGGCGCGCTCACGGGCGGTTAATTCCGCCTCGTGCTTCGCGTTCTCCTCCCCCCTGGTGGCGGCGGCTGCTGCCACCGCGGCAGCCTCGCCCTCCCGACGGGCCAGCACGTCCTCTTGTTGGGCCAGCGAGTCCTCCCGGGCACCTAGATCCGCCGCCGTGATCTCATTGTCCACCTCCCGATGGGAGATGTCCTCCTCCCAACGGGAGATGTCTTCTCTGATCTTCCGGAGGTCATCTTCCCAGCGTTGGAGGTCGGCGGGCGTCTGTTCGGCCTCGCCCTCCCGACGGGTCAGCTCGGCCCGCAGCTCCTCCGCCGCCTTCTCGCGGACTGCGACCGCTGCCTCCTTCTCCTGCGCCTGCCCCATCCTGGCAAGGGCCTCGGCAGCCTGCTGCCTCGACGCCTCAGCCAGGCGGGCGGTGTCTTCTCGCTCCCGCGCGGCTTCCGCCCGCGTGGCCTTCAAAATCTCTTGTTCCCGCGCGACCTCCGCACGGGTATCTTCCAGGAGTTTTTGCTCCCGCGCGGCCGCCGCGCGGGCCTCCTCCTGCGCGCTCGCGAGCTGCGCCCTCTCTGAAGTCAGCCGGGCGCGCTCAGCTTCGAGCTGCCCCTCCTTCGCGTCCACTGCCGCGCCCAGCCACCGGACCGCCACCTGGACGCTTTCGATCGCGGCCAGGAAGGGGTCGGCGGGCTGGCCGGGCGCCGGTGGAGCGTCGGCCTCCCCGCAGATCGCCTCCGGGGGGTCCGAGGTCTCCACGGGATGCCACACCACCGTCCGCCCCGGGCTCTGCCTGCCCGGGGTAGGTTCCACCGGTGCCGAAGACTCGGGCGGCGGCCGCATTCCCGCCTCAGCCGCCGCGTCCGCCGGCACCGGCAAGGCCGATGTCTCCACCATCATCCGCCCCGGGCTCTGCATGCCCGGGGTAGGTTCCGCCAGCGCCGAGGGCTCGGACGACTGCTCCGTCCTCCTCTCGGCCGCAGCTTCCGCCGTCCTCCCCGTGGCCGCCACAACCGTTGGCGCCCCCGCCGTCGCTGCATCCACCTGCATCGACGCGGCCGGCGGCCTTGGCTCTGGCCTCGGCTCCCGCGCCCCTTCAATCGCGGTGGCACCCGCGATCGGCCTGCGGGAGATAGGCGAAGATCAAAATCGAAGCTCAGTTCGGGCAAGGAGCGCCCAAGAAAGAGCAAAGAAGGAAACTTACCCGGTCGTCGTCCCCCGATACTGCCATTTGGCCGCCGGGAGCCTGAAGTCCGGGTCCGGCAGCACCGGCCCAGAGTCCTCCCGTCGCCTCTTCCGCTGGGGGCTCGACGGGGCCACCGCGCGGCTCTCGGGCGCTGGGCCAGGCCCCATCCGCTTGAGTCGCGGCTCCAGGACCGGGAACGCCGCCGCTTCCGACGGCGACGACGGGGAATCTGGCACCGAGATGAGGACTCGGGGGCGCTTCCCCCGATCCCCCGGTACCACCACCACTGCAGTGTCGGCGGCGCCCTCCTCTCTGGCGCGGCAGCTACTACACACGGCGGCCCCGTCGCCAGCCCGCGCCGAGCTGTTCGTGGCCTCCTCGCAGAGCAGCTCGTCCAACTAGTGAGCTCGGAGGCCTCGGGGCTCTGGCTCCTCGGCCGGTCCACGAGCCCTTGGGCATCGAACTCCGGTAGCTGCGCCATGATCGCCACCCGATCGGGATTGGCATAGAGCGCCATCTCCGGCCACGGGAGTTCCACCCGGCTCATGTCTTCCACTCCGGTGATCACTCGGGCCATGCCCCTCAGCTCCGCCGGGCCCAGGTCCCAGCTTGCGCCGATTTGGGTCTGAGTGATGTCCTCAGGCCCGGTGTAGAACCAGCACGGCCGGGCCTGCTCCCGCAGGGGCGCCAGGCGACGGCGCAGGAAGTCCACCACCACCATGACCAAGGTCAGCCCGGGGTCGCGCAGATGCCGGATGCGCTCAAACACCGGCTCCAATCTCGCGTCCTCTCGTGACGGCACCTCCCACGTCGACCTCCGAGGTTTCGCCGCCGCTTCTAGTAGATCAATACGCTCGTGGGGGTCGACGTCGATGAAGAACCAGTCCCGTCGCCATTCCTCCCACTTGCTGCGCAGTACCTGTGGGATGTAGTGCTCCCCCAGGCCGTCTCGTAGCCGAAGGTTGCAGCACCCCGCGACATCCGCCGTGGAGTGCCCTCTCTTCTTCCCCACCGGCCGCAAGACGAAGAAGTGTCGTAGAAGCGTCTCCGAAGGCGCCACCCCCACGAACATCTCGCAGAGGTGCGTGAAGACCGCCAACACCACGACAGAGTTGGGGCTCAGGTGCACCAGCTAGATGCCGTAGGTCTCGAGCACTTGGAGGAAGAAGGTGGAGAACGGCGGCACCAACCCCGCCGCCACAAAAGAGGTGAAGAGAACAATCCACCCGGGAACGGTTGTCGCCGGCGTCAGGCTCGCCGGTGTCACCACCACAGCTCCCTCTTGCCCCTCGGGCACCAACAACTTCCTGATCTTGGCCGCCGCCTCTTCATTCCTCAGACGAGACTCCAGCAGAATGCTGTCCGGAGCCTTATCGCGACGGCCTCCTTTGACCCTCGGCATCTCGGCAGGAGTCGAGGTGTTTTGGTGTTGGAGAAAGGGAAGGAGAAGTGCTCCGGTCGCCTGAAAGTTTCCTAAGGGCTTCGGAGCACGAAGGAGGCAAGAGCAGGAGTGCAAGAAGACGTAAAGAGGGGGACGGACCGATCCCCTCCCCCTTTTATATCTCAAAGTTCAAATGTTGCCACCCAACGGTTCGCTCGGCGAAACGCCCCTTCGATCGGCGCAACCGCCAGGCGAATCTCCCGCCGATCGTGCGGCGTCAGCGGCTGCCAGGCGTATTTTCCTCGATCTGCGCGGTGGCTGCGCGTGCCGCCCGTACGATCGTCATACCCTTCGGGAGTTGTGTGGACACGCGTCTACTCGTCTCCCCGCTGGATCATACCCGAGGCCCGGGTCTAAAAAGGCCACCTCTCGAAAGCCTGCCATGTGGCGTCCACGCCAGCCTCGGCCTCGACCACGACGAAGGGCCCATCCGCAGTCTCCGTGCCATCTCCTCCCAATGGGCCTGGGGGCTACTGTCGGTGTATCAGGAACCGGAGGTCCCTGAGTCCCGAGACCAGGCCGGCCATCCGCCACATGTCACTATCTCGCGAAGTCCCTCCTACAGGATGAGAAAAATCTAAGTTCCGGGAGAAGGTGCTCGGGACCACAGCCTCTGGTTCCCGAGCACCCCAGTTCCCCGATGACCCGCAGAGTCCAAGTATCGGGAAAAAAGTACTCGGGAAGGTGCCCGCTCACCCCCGAGTACCATAGTCCCCCGATGGGCTAAACAACCAAGTACTCGGGAGAGAGTGCTCGAGGCTGCACGTGGCAGCCCCCGAGGACTCGGTTCCCCGAAGGTTCTACAGGAGGGCTCGGGAGAGAGTGCTCGGGGCTGCACGTGGCAGCCCCCGAGGACTCGGTTCCCCGAAGGTTCTACAGGAGGGCTCGGGAGAGAGTGCTCGGGGCTGCACGTGGCAGCCCCCGAGGACTCGGTTCCCCGAAGGTTTGCGCAAGATCACCCGACGCCCCGACGACCCGGAAGGACCCGTCGGCGAGGTGTCAGCCAGTCAAAGGTCCGAAGCTGCATTTAATGGGCATGCGCGGCCTGACATCCTGACATCCTGACATTCCCAACTACCCGCGCCGCAGTGTCAGTCCCTGCCATGCTTTGGCAGAGGGGCGTGGGTCCATTAATGGCACGGGTCCCGTCCCGTATCATCTGGGGTATCTCGGGATAATGTTGCCAGGATTAAAGCGTTCCGCCTGCCACCCTGCCCTGGCAGAAGAACAAGATAGGGTGGGCGCACCGGGTGCCTCTGTGGCCGCCCGGTGGGCCCCCTCAACGGCGCCAGGACGTCCACAATAACGGGTGGTCGGATGCGCACCGCGTTTTTCCACCGCCCCTGTCACTTCGCCCGGACGGAATGATGACGCCTTTCTCCGTGGTGTATTGGAACTTGCGCCCCCACTTTCTCATTTGGGGTAAGTCGAGGTCGGCGTGTGCATAAAAGGAAGGGATGGATAACACAGGAAGACAGATCTGAGAAACCGAGATAGAACCACAGGAAGACAGGCCCAAAAACCAACCCGACACTCTCGAAGAACACCACAAGCAAGCTCGAGTAGAGCTAGAGCAAGGGAGCCTCAAGCTCTCTGTTAGCCATACACCCTTGTAACCAGACACATCCTTGAAGGATTCCCTTCAAGGAAGTATATTGCATCCACACAGGAGTAGGGTATTACGCCTCCGTGCGGCCCGAACCTGTCTAAACCCCGGTGCATTTATTTCTTTTTGCACTAGGTCGATCATCCCCCACCACCGACCGTTGCATTTATTTTTGTTTCCATTTATTTCCCCGACGAACTCGTTCAGGATCATCCCCCCGGCCGAATCTTTAAAAAGGGGTCTCTCGGGATCCCTGTGACAGGAGTTCATCCCCCGACAACAACCTCGACCGGTCCGAAAACTATCTGGTTGATTTCCTTTTGCTTTTATATGCATTCAAATGTTTCAATTTTTTTCATATGCTTTGGCATGAACCTCGACTGGCCAGTGTTTGAGTCCCTACTCGATGAATCTGGCTTCGACATTTTAGACGCTGCCAGCTCACTTTTTTTCGAAGGTGATCCATCTCATACCTTGCATACTCCTCCATCTTGTTGAGAAGCTCCTGTACACTATCCGGCCTCTTGCGTGTAAGATTTCCTGCCAAAAGTCCTCCTCTGATGCCCTGGATAGCAGCATCGATGATGGTATCTTTGCTCAAGCCCTTCGCCTAGCGGCGAACATGCACAAAGCAACGCATATAGCTTTACAGTATCTCTGTTGGCTGTTGCTCGACTGCGAGGGGTCGCCAGCGGTAACCTTCTCTACTCGATTGCCTTGGACATTACTATAAAAGGGCACTACACAAGTACTCCCATGAGTAAATGGATCCTGGAGGCAAAGCAGAGTACCACGACCTCGCTATCCCCTTGACTACCAACACAAATACCTTTGCCAGTGTAGTGTAGTCTCCCTCAACTGATTCAACTGCTGCCTCGAAACTCATAACGAATTCCTTTGGATCTAATTCTTTGTCAAACCTTGCCACCCTCGGTATCTTGAAGCTCGGAGGCTAGGGCTGGTTCTGCAAGTTGATGGAGAGTGGTGATTCTGGGTCGCCTGTGCATGACCTAAGGTGAAGATCCCGCGTTGGTCGTGTTTCAAATGCTGACAGAGGGGTCATCATGTGACGAGTCTGTTCATCTGCCCGTTGCAATACGTTAATCTCCTTGCATTTTCTCCAGGGTTCTTCTGGATTCATCGGCTCGTTGGCAGTATTCTGTGGCCTTCTGACTTGCTACCAAGCTATCTAACATGCATATTTTCTGCGCAATTTACCTCTCCAATTCTTCGGCTTCTAGCCTGGACGATCTTTGCTCTTTAGTTTCTTCTTCTTCTTCTTCATAGCCTCCCAGGTTACCGAGGTCGTCAGACTCGTCAACAACATGTGCTTTCCCTCTTTCTTCTGCCGAAGCGAGCGCAAATATTAGCTTCCACTCTTTGTATTGCTGTAGTTGCATCTTCCTGGAGAATGTCTTCGTGACGAGCTATGCCATCACCTAGGGCCACCACATTCACAGCATCTTGTCCTAGCTGGATGCTGTCAGCTCCACTGGTCGAAGTGTTAACTGGCTCCATCGCCGAAGGGAGTGTTTCGGTCGAAGCCCCCACTGGAATCGGCCGCTCTGGCAGCGTTGCCGGTGTACCGAGTGGTTTCGGCTTCTTTTTGGGTAGCATGTCTTCGCTATGTGCGATCCCCACTGACGGCACCAACTATTGGAGACTAAGTTAGCAAATACAGGGGTGGGACTTCATCCCTTTTGGTGGAAAGCCGAAGGTTTCCTAAAGTGGCGCGCTTATGGAGAACTGTGCGATATCATTTAATGACTATCGTCACTTCAATTACAGTGCTGATCTATTTATAGCGCGTACTCAACCACTCCAAGTTATATTTTACAATGTTGCCCCCCTAACTGCCATATTTCTGAAATATTCAATGGTATTTTGGTACAATACTAAATACATTAGTATATTTACAACTTTACCCTCCTCCTCTACACGGGCTCCGGCGGACGCCACGCCTTCGACTGAGCTCACGAAGGTCCATTGCAAACGGGACCTTTGGCACCCCTTCGATTGGTTTCGCCGTAGCGTCGCGTGCTGGACTTTGGTCTTCGTCTCAAGGCCCGGTAGAGGCTTCGCCTGTGATGATACTCGATGTCGCGAGTTGGCCTTTAGTTTACTCTTGAAGGCATGAGTCGGTTTCTCGAAGGGTCTGTTTGTCCTGCATTTCCTGAAATACACAACTACATCCTTCGTCAATAAACAATGTTCACCAGAGGTCTTCGACTCACCATCCGAAGAGGCATATGAGACCATTCCCATAAAATATTCTTTCTTTAATGATGAAAATGTAACATCGTCATAAAATGCTCCATCTTTAATGAAAAAAAAATATAATATTATCATAACATGTTATATATTTAATGACAAAAAACTATGTTTTGTCAAAAAAAAATAGAAGCTCGGGGGGCGGCCAACCCTAAGGGCATAACAAAAACATCAAGATCGTCACTAATAGTTCATCATTCATGAAGTTATGAGTTTTTGCCATGAAGCTTTTTGTCATAGAATAACATATTTTTGTAGTTGTCTTACAAGAAAGATCGAAAGACTCTTATATTTCTAATCAAAGGCATTATATTGCTAAAAGAAGATATTATAACAAATCTAGCCATGCTATTTTATACGAACCACTCTGCTAGTTTAAAAAACTAGACAACGTTCGCAGCCTATAAAAGAAAGGGAGAAAAACTATGCACCGTCCAAAAGACTGAAACTCAAACGGTACAGCTCCCAAGTTCAAATAACAAATGCACGAACAAAAGAATCGAATCAACCACATATCTCAAACAAACAAAAAGAAATCGAGATCCAGCTCGAGAACAGAAACGCATGAGAAGCATAGGGATTTTACGAAGCTGTAGTACGAAAGCACTATTAAGAACGAGCGCAACAGCTGCAGCCCCAGCGTTTGTTTTGCATCGCATCGCATTTCTAACCGTTGGTTGGCTTTTTTTAAGTACAAGTGGGATATACACTCACCCACACATATATCTAAACAAGATGATAGGTATAATCTTACATAATACTAGTATGTATTTCAACTACTTAACACATCTATATATATGTATGTATATACTTTTCTTAAGATTTAATATGAGCATACGTGCCGAGACTAAAACTCATAATATGAGTATATGTGTCGAGATAAAACTCAAACGCAGGTGGGCGGCAGGTTCCACTACAATGCTAACCAGCTGAGCAGCACAGTTCGGAACCGTTGGTTGGCTTTCAAAAGCGCAGATCGGTGAAAAGAAGACCAGGCATGGCGCTCACGTTCCCGGTTCACCTCGCCACCTAACAACTACTCCACGGCCTGCCGGGTCGATCCCGGCCGTCGGCTCTCCCGCGTACGGCCTCGATGCGCCCCCGATTCAAACGTTGGGGATTTTTTATTCTGCGGAATTTCCTGTGCATCGTCCGCCTTCCTGAAGCAAAATATTCTTTTTACGACCGTACTTATTCTATCTCTGTTTTCCAGTTTAATTATTAGATGGAATAAATGATATGGATGTCAGATAGAATTTGTTTTTTTTACCTCTCTGTCTGTCGCTGTCTTTCTGTTACTGCTCGACCGTGTCCGTTTCTCGAGTCCTTCACTTCCTCCGCTATAAATCACTGCCTCCTCCATTGCCCAACCACCCACACCTAGCCGTTGCGCGCCTCCCTCCTCTTCGTCTTCCTCCGTCCTGCCATTGTTGCTTGCCTGGCTTGGTGTTGCTTCGCTGCGCACTCCACTTGTTAGAATAGTCGCGGCTGAGTAGGAGGAGGAGGGAGCAGGACAATATTGACACTGTGCGGATAGATTAGAGGGTGCTGCCGTCAAGGAACAGTGTGCAGATTGCGGCTGATCGGGACGGCGTCGCTGTCGTCCCTGTTGCTGCACCGGCCACTCTGCCCCCGCCCCACATCGCCGGCGTCGTAACACGCAACCATCGTCGCGCGGGAGGACGTCGCCTCAATCGCGGTTATTGCCTTGAGCAGGACGACTACTTAGCACCAACCCGTAAGTAACAGGCAGTTGTGCTTATATATTCTCTTGCAGATGCATCATCTAGTCATCTTCCTCCCCTCTTGCATTTCCCCTTTCCAACATTGGTCGAACTTACACAACTGCACGAGCCGGCTTGGTTGGCCGGTGCTCCCCGTCCTCCATTGTTGCGCTGCTCTGTCTCACCGTGCTGCTTCCTTGTGCGTCCCGACGGATGGGTATGAAACTGCTAGCGCGAGTGAGTCCTCAACTTGGAGTTAAGAAAGCTGAGGAGTTGTTGCAAACTTGCAATCTTATTGTGTCAGATTGACCGCACGCATGTCGCGCTCTTGCTAGCTCCCGTGACTCTTGTCGTCGTCGTCTTCTCCCTTTAGTCACTCATGCTTGCAATTTGCAAACTAACCGCGGTAGCAAACCAGTAGTAATTCTCGCCGTCGGGAACCGGCCGGAGCGGACAGCGGGTTGCTTTCGCCGCGCAGGAAGACAACAAGGCGGGACGACGAGCGGATCATCACGGAGGATATTTCTGCCGGGAGGAGTGGCTCGCATTGAAGGTGCCATGGCCGGCGCGGTCCCTGCTCCAACCACTCCTTAGCCCTTATCCGCCTCGCCTTGCTTGCTCCATTATATAAAGCGCACTCGCCGGGGAGGAGAAAGCAGGATGCTCGCCTCCTTCATCTTCTTCCCATCTGCTTCCGCTTTCTGGTAAGAGAAGGGCGGTTTCTTGCTCAATCCAGTGGTAGCTGTAGTACTAGCTGCACAGGTGTGCATGCGCTGCACTGCACCGGCGTGCCTCTTTTTTATGGCATGTAGCGCGTGTCCGGACCCTGGAGTTGAATGAAGGGGCCGGCCGTTCACGCGTGTTGGGCTTTTCGGAAGGGCAAAATGCTGGCCTTGTGTGTGAGAGAGATTCCAATCGGTTGCAACAAACGCATTGAATTTCTTCACCATCTCCCTCATAGAAGCGGCAGTGCCAGTCCTGAATAAACGCACTTGTAGTTGTACTTGGCACTTCATATAAGCCGGCCCGGCCCCTGTTCTTGCCTGGCTCACACATTTGCAGCCTCTCTCCTCTACTTCTGGTGATTGATTGGTTGGCTCGCATGGCTTTAGCTCCCTTCTTCATCCTTAGTGTCACTGCCGGTCGTCGTAGTACCTTCCATGCAAATCGTTAGATGTTAGTGTGCTGGTTTTTCTTTCATTGACAGTTAATCTTTTGTTCTTGGGTCTTTACTAATGTGCTCAAGCTTTTGTTATACTGCAATTTGTAGCTATGGTCTTTACCCAGCATGATTCCTACTCTCTGTTGTTATTTTACGAGTACAAATTCACAACACCTGCTGGAATCCCTAGCCTCCAGTATGCTCATCTTAATCCCTTTGTGTCAAAGTAAACTATGCCGCTCTGCCATTAAAACACTACTTAAATCCAATGTTAGCATCTTCACCCGTCATGTGATTGCTCAGCATGAACAGAGGCGACCTGCTTTCACATCGAAATCAATCAAAAAGACACCTTGATCTGACCGTGTACTTGTTAAATGTTAATTGTTGTTAATTACTCCACCCTTCATAATCTTCATATGCCTGAAATCGCCTGAGATTTCAACGTCGTTCAAATTCCGCCGGCGAAGAGAGGTTAGGTTCGGGGCTTCCGCCAGCTAGTTTTTCCGCCGAGGATTTGAGCCCTACAGTTTTAGAGGGAAGTCGGCGGGTGGCAGACCAGTCTAGCAGAGGAAGCGAGCGCGGGGCACCGCCGGCCGTGGGCTAGGCGACAGATAGCCGGTGGGCTGATGGCGGGGCGGGTAGCCCCAAAACGGAGTGGTTAGTGCGGCGAGGGTGACGAGCGAGACAAAGGCAGGACGGGCGGGGGAGTGAGCGCGCTAGAGGTTGGAAAAACTATTAGCTTGGTTGGAGGTTGAAGAAAGACTATGAATCGTTGGATACCTCAGAACCGTCATCCGAGAAAAGAGGAGAAAACATGTGCTTGAAAATTAGCAACTCCCTAACTATACATTTGCAAGCACCACTCATGACACATCAGCCATCGTCTCGCCATGGTTCCTTGCATTTCTGCATCTCTGCATTCCTGGCTCTTGCCGCAGTTGACCCACCATGACCAGCGGCATGGCGGGCGTCCTCGAGCCCCTGCTGGAGGACCACCTCACGGAGGTACTGATGTGGTCGCTGCAATGATACGATGGGCAGGTCCGGAGGCGCCTCGTCCCGCTCCTGCGCCGCCACAGGATGGCGCTGCTCACGGCGCCGGCGATGGCCGCGGTGCTGCTCCTCTTCTGGGTGGCCTACGGTGACGCGGAGTACGTGCTCTACAAGGAAGCAAGCCAGCCCGTGGAGGCCCGCGTCGCCGACCTCCTGGGAAGGATGACGCTCGCGGAGAAGATCGGCCAGATGACGCAGATCGAGCGGCAGGTAGCCTCGCCGCAGGTGCTCAAGGACAACTTCATCGGGAGCCTGTTGAGCGGCGGCGGGAGCGTGCCGCGGAAGCAGGCGACGGCGGCGGACTGGATGAGCATGATCAGCGACTTCCAGAAGGCCTGCCTGTCCACGCGGCTCGGCATCCCGATGATCTACGGCATCGACGCCGTCCACGGCCACAACAACGTCTACGGCGCCACCATCTTCCCCCACAACGTCGCGCTCGGAGCCACCAGGCAAGCACTACATGCATTCTTCCTTAGTTGCCTTGCATTGCAACGCCAGAAAGAGAAGTTGTGCTTCAATAAATTCCTCATGTTCCTTCGCATTGCACAGGGATCCTAATCTGGTGAAGAGGATCGGCGCCGCGACCGCACTCGAAGTGAGAGCCACTGGCATCCAATACGCGTTCGCGCCCTGCATTGCGGTTAGCATCTACAATCTCAGCAATAATGACAGCATTTGTTCTCTAATCCCATTTGGCTGAACTGGACTTAATGGTGGTGGTGGTGTGCGCAGGTGTGCCGTGATCCGAGGTGGGGGCGGTGCTATGAGAGCTACAGCGAGGACCACCGGATCGTGCAGGCCATGACGGAGCTCATACCGGGCTTACAGGGCGACGTTCCCCAGAACTTCACCAGCGGCATGCCCTACGTCGCCGGAAAGTGAGACCTCGCAGCACGGATTGGGTGTTGTTCATCCATCTGCATCTGTTCTTGGGTGATGTTCTGAATGAATGGCTGTTGCAAAAATTGTTGCAGGAACAAGGTGGCGGCGTGCGCAAAGCACTTCGTCGGGGACGGCGGCACGCAGAATGGCATCAACGAGAACAACACCATCATCAGCCAGGAGGGCCTGATGAGCATCCACATGCCGGCCTACCTGAACGCGCTCCGGAAGGGCGTCTCCACCGTCATGATCTCCTACTCCAGCTGGAACGGCCTCAAGATGCACGCCAACCACAACCTCATCACCCGATTTCTCAAGGGCCAGCTCAATTTCAAGGTGAAAAAACAGCTGCACTTGTAAAATTGAGATGTTCATCGGTTCGATTCCGCGGTCTTCAGACACTCATCTCATTCTGCTTGTGTTTTCGCAGGGCTTCACGATCTCTGATTGGGAGGGCATTGACAGGATCACCAGCCCTCCAGGGGCAAACTACTCCTACTCTGTCCAGGCTTCAATTCTTGCTGGCATTGACATGGTAAGCCAAACTAGCAGCAGCTCTGAATTACAATGTTACTTGTCACCGTATCAGGCTCATGCATCGATCGCTTAGAGATGACGCTGATCAATTGTTGTGATGTGTTGCAGATCATGGTGCCCAACAACTACCAGAACTTCATCAGCATCCTGACCGGCCACGTCAACAGCGGCCTGATCCCGATGAGCAGGATCGACGACGCCGTGACGAGGATTCTGCGCGTCAAGTTCACCATGGGCTTGTTCGAGAACCCCATGCCCGACGCTACCTTCGCCGACCAGCTAGGGAAGAAGGAGCACAGGGACTTGGCGAGGGAGGCGGTGAGGAAGTCGCTCGTGCTCCTCAAGAACGGCAAGCCAGGTGACGCGCCTCTGCTGCCGCTGCCCAAGAAGGCGGCCAAGATCCTCGTGGCCGGGAGCCACGCCGACAACCTGGGCTACCAGTGCGGCGGGTGGACGATCGAGTGGCAGGGCGACACAGGCCGCATCACCGTCGGCACCACCATCCTGGACGCCGTGAAGGCGGCCGTGGACCCTTCGACAACGGTGGTGTTCGCGGAGAACCCCGACGCGGACTTCGTCAAGAACGGCGGCTTCTCCTACGCCATCGTGGTCGTCGGCGAGCAGCCGTACGCGGAGACCAAGGGCGACAGCCCGAACCTGACCATCCCGGACCCGGGCCCGAGCACCATCCAGACGGTGTGCGGCGCCGTGCGGTGCGCGACGGTGCTCATCAGTGGCCGCCCCGTGGTGGTGCAGCCGTTCCTGGGTGCCATGGACTCGCTCGTGGCCGCGTGGCTGCCAGGAACCGAGGGGCAGGGCGTCACCGACGTGTTGTTCGGCGACTACGGGTTCACCGGGAAGCTGCCGCGGACGTGGTTCAAGTCCGTGGACCAGCTGCCGATGAACTACGGCGACGCGCACTACGACCCGCTGTTCCCACTCGGCTACGGGCTCACCACACAGGGCAGGACGTCCTAGACGTCGGTGCCGTGGCGGCGATCTGCTCCGGCAGGATGGTGGTAGAGATAGGAAATTGGAACAGTGCACAGGCGCGGGGACATGTAGTTCTTGGCTCCTTGGCCGTTCATATCGATTTATATTTATGGTGTACGCTCAGTTCTCAGTGTGGAGTAGCATCCACTTGATAAGCGATCTCAATTCTTATATGATACTAGCGCATCAACCTTTACGATTGCACAGGTTAAAAATTTAACATACAACTAAATTTTAGATATTTATGTTAATAATAATTGTATGCTAAGATACATCAGCTATTTATATTTAAATATTAGAATATAAAATATAAATGTAATTTTTATTCATAATATTGAAATCATATTTATTATTTGTGAATAGATCTAATTTATAATTTTCATTTTATGTGTTATGCAAATTGATTTTTATTTGTTTCTTGATTTTTTGAAATTATTATTATTTTTAATATTGTCACCGTATCTCATATTATTTTTTTGAGATACATTATAAATTCTTTGATATTACTTTTATGTGATAATCCGTAATATGTTTGTGTTCTGTTGTTTTAATTTTGTAATATCTGATTACATGTATATTTAATTGGTATATTTTAATTGATTTGGAAAAGTGTGTTTATTGCTAACGTAACTAAGTTGGAGTTTGCTAACGTAACCCTGTTGGACAAAGGATATCTATAAAAAAAAAAAAAAAAGATCAGGAAGGAAGTAGTCTTAGAGTTGGACTCTGATTTGTTTTTTAATCTTTTGTTTCTTCTGGTTGTTGATCTATGGTTACAGTTAGTCAATCAATCAATTCGACGGTCGGATGTTTTGTTTTTTTATGAGAATTTCTAAGATTTTTCTAGAATTAATGTGGAGGTACCAAAAGAAGCCTCCAATTAGTAAATATAAGATTCTTGCTTAAGTCTTTTGCTCAATTCTTTTTTTCAGGGCTGTCTATCTCTATGGGCAAAAGAAAACTGATTCCTACCTGGGACGAAAACTAAAACGATAAAACTTGGAATTACAGAGATCATTTTCGAACCTTTTTAACCGCATAAGTTAGAAATAATGTATCACAAAAATGGAAACAAAAATAATAGCGAAAATGATTTAGGCCACTTCCGATTGTTTTTTAGTTTTTCTATTTTTCGTTTCGGAATTTTCGACGATAATTTTCAAACAGTCCAACAGAGGCAACAACCAACAAGCCTCTCGTCAATCCCGTGACTAGTCTGGCTGTCCTGTCTCCCAACTCCTATGTTAATCTGCTAATCACCCGAGGCTCCTAGTCGACCAGCCTCGAGCGTCAAAAGTACCAAGTATCGCCTGTTTTGCTTTGTTTTCTATCCTCTATTATAATTAAGGATGTCAACCGGTGGAGTCAGATGCAGACGAAGCAAATCCATACTTGACCCAAGACCCGAATTGGGATACCTGACTCGTGCCCATGAAAAATGACAAGTGGAATTTTGTGCCTGTGCCTGTCGGGTACCCGAAACCCACGGGTCGCCTGCGGGACGGTGACCGACTCAGGGCGTAGTCGTGCGACAGCGGTCGGCTTGAGGCAAGCAGCGGTCGGGCGGTGGCGGCGATGGCCGACTTGAGGCAAGTTGCGGTCGGGCAGCGACAACTGTCGATTAGAGGCAAGGCACGGTGGCGGCGGGCAAACGGAAGCAAGGCGCGACCGTGCGATGGCTGACGATCGGCCGAGGGCGGGGCATTGCCGGCTTGAGGCAGGGCGTAGCCGTGCGATGGTGGTTAGCCAGGGAGGGGCAGAGCGCAGCCGCCTGGCAAGTGGGGGCAGCCGTGTGGTGGCTGCCGACCCGATTAACACCGCACGGATATGAGAGCGAGAGAGAGAGCATTGCCTGCAAATAGGGACAGACAGTGGGACTTTGGGAGAAGATAAGGCTTGATGGTGGAGTGAGATATTTCGAGTCTACTTGTGGGTACCCGCAGACAAAAGTATAGACCTACACCCGACCCACCCTTCACGAGTACCCGGCCCGATATGTCCGTGGGCGAAAAAGCATGCCCATACTCGTGCCCATCGGGTGCAGTACCCACGAGTAAAATTATCATTTCTATCTGTAATTACCAAGTAATACTAGTACTGTGTGCAATGCAAAGCATGACTTTGCTTTTTTTTTATGCTCATCTAAATCATGTATGCACTCCATTCCAACTGTGTGGTTTCCTTTATCGATCATAAAGTAGTGTGGATACTCAGGCTTCGTTTGGTTGCAAGAAACGTTTCAAATTTTCTGGTGATTCTCTAGAATTCCTGCCAAACGCACTAAAATGTGAAACGTTTCACCTTGAATCACCTGAAATGTTTCTCATTTTTAACACTACGAGGAGAATCACCCAAAATAGTGTTTCACCCGTTTCGAGAATCACTCAGGTTATTTTTTTTTAAGAATCCCTGCCAAACGTTTTCAGAAAATTAAGGATAATTCACCAGAGAAACGTTTAAAAAAAATCTGAAACCAAAACGTTTCTGGAGAATGTAAAGCTCTGTCAAACGAGCCGTGAATACAAATGATAGTTATATACTCATGGGTACCCGGTCCACCTTGCCCATAGGCGAAAAAGCATGTCCATATCTGTGCCTACCGGACATGGTACCCGCGAGTAAAATTGCCATCTCTATTTGTAATTACCAAGTACTACTAGTGCCGTGTGCAATACAAAGCATGGCTCTACTTTCTTCTGCTCATCTAAATCATGCATGCAACTCCATTCCATCTGTGTTGTTTCCTTTATCGATCACAAAGTAGTGTGAATACTGAATACGTATGATAGAGAGTCATGTACTCGTGTTCCTTTCAGTTTTTTTCGCCAATTAACCCAATTCTGCTTTTTTTAATATAGGATTTCATGAGTCTTGACATCAGATTATTCTTTCGAGTTTAAATTATTAATTCTCAATCGATACTGGCATATTTCTGTTTTGGTAATACTGTTTTCGATTTTATTTATCGATGTCATATTTGTTTCCGCTATTATCATTATCGACTTTATTTTTTAGCGAAAATACAAAACTGAAAGTGGTTTATACTTTTTCTAGTCGTTTTTGAACTGTTTTCGTTCCTGTTCCTACACATCTTAAAAAGCTCATCCAGTGCCAAAAAATCAGTACTGACTTGGCACATTTCAAAGCCAATCTCATAACAAGAAAAAAAAATGGCAACTTAGGAATAGCAAGAAAAGAAGTGAAGGCGAACAAATATGAAGGTAGATCAATTATTCACGAGCATAAAGAACAAACACTGAGAACAAGTGAACACTTGCATAAACTGGCAGAATTTCCCATTTCATTGGTCTTTTGTGGTCTTTTTCCTTCTGAAATCATATTTGCCCGCGTCTCGCCATCGCAGAACCCGCCTGGGCTCACCGCAACACGCAGAGTCCGGGTCGGACTCCTCCCACGCCTATGCGTCTCGTTCCGCGTGTGGCACGACTCCGCGCGCACCCTGACGCTAGCACCGGCCCGCCGCCGCCTCCCGCGGCCTCGCGCGCGCAGCCGTCGTGCACGCCTACGCGCGCAGCCTCGCCCGCGCGTGGCACCTCGACACCGGCCCCCGCGTTAAGGGCCATCGAACGGGCGCACCTCGACGCGCGACTCACGTATTCGCGACGAGATCATGCTGCCCTCGACGACGCCGTGCGGCTAGAAATCTAGCCACCGCGAACACTCCTGTACGCATCTAGCCACCGCGAACACTCCTGTACGCACCTGCGCACACCGCGCGTCCGCGACGTCTTCACGCCACCACCCGCACCACGAGCCGTCCGTACGTCTGCGTCAGCCTGCGGCGGCCCTATGTGCATCCCTTGCGCGCAGCGTCCGATGTCATGCTCCACTCGTAATCTTTTGTGCCTCTACAATATCTCTCGCTGCCTCTAGATCCATATGACTTAAGCTCTTGATACCATTTGTTAGAAAAACAGCTCTGCAGGAAGGTGTTACCAACAGATCTCCATATGTTGCATAATCGCTGGACTACTGAGATGATGCACGTAAGATCACTAATGATATTAGAAACACGATGTTTGTTGATAAGATCTAGTCAAAGCTTATACCCCTATAGAGCTCCAACTCTACCATATAACTTTAATTACAATTCCAAGTCCTAATATAAATGGACTCGTACATTATATTTGAAATATATTCAACATGCTGAATTGTTGAATAGTCGAATATCCGGTTATCAAGGAACAACATGAACAGGTGCAATATTATTATTGTATCAAACTATTATCTGCTTAAAAAAACGGCATTTTTTCATCTTACCATGACAATGAATTTTTGCAAAACTTGTGCCTGTCCTCTATTTTCTTACCTTTGCCACCATAATTTCCAAGATACTTCTCGTTTCTGTCTCTGAAGTCATTTAGATCGTCATTGCATATAAGGCTTGTACAAATAAGGCAACCAGGTTGCTTGCAGGTCTGCAGACCTGAACATGAACAAGTAGCCAAGTACGTAGTAGATAGCCCTGAATTCAGGTCTATAGATAAGATCACCTGAACCAGTCTGCTGAAGCCATTATGCTGAATTCTGGAAGGGAAGAGGCTTCCGCGACAAATAAGTACAAATTGTATTGTTATTCACCCCATTAATCTCGAATAATAAGTACAAATTACTAACAATACCAAAGTACAAATAATCAAATCACCCCATCATTTTCTTCGACAAGTACAGTACCCTGGTGAAGTTGCAGTGCACTACATCACATGCTTTTGGAAAATGGGAAAATAATCTAAAAGAAAGTATCTGTTTGATAGAGTTCTATCTCTGAGAATAATTTCTTCGACAAATAAGTACAATACCCAGGTGAAGTTGCAGCACACTACATCACATAGGTTTGGAAAACAGGAAAATAATCCGAAACAAATAGTCTGTTTGGCACAGATAGATGTTATTTGATTGAGTTATATTGTTTTTATTTTAGACTAAAAATAATATTTAAATTATATTATTTTATTTATAAATTTCAAATCCTGTACGGATTTTAGAGCTGGAGCTTATCCAAATATAACCGAAATAGAGAAGAAAAGACTTAGAACGCGTGGCGGGCTTTCTAATATAATGGGCCGTGGCCTAATACGACTGACTCATCGATAATACGCAGGCCCGGCCCACCTTGAGAGGGAAGGAAACCCTAATGCCCGGAGATATATAAGACGCCCTCCTCATTTCCCGTACCGCTTGCGCCACCACACCACAACAGCAGGTCAGAGCTTATCGGCGGCGGCGGCGAAGATGGTGTCGCTGAAGCTGCAGAAGCGCCTTGCCGCGAGCGTCCTCAAGTGCGGCAAGGGCAAGGTCTGGCTCGACCCCAATGAAGTCAGCGAGATCTCCATGGCCAACTCCCGTAAGACCACGCCGCTTCGCCTCCCCTCCTCTCCTCTCCGTACCCTTGCGGCGCAGCGCGTCCGCCCGTCCATGGCGCGTTCGTTGATTGCTCAGTGGGTTGTGGTCGTATGGATCTGCTGGTCTGCTCGGGTCGCGTGATGGTTTGAAGCGGGCGGAATCAGCGCGGCGCATGCCGCACCCTGTGATTTTTGAAGTTTTCGTTAAGGGCCATTCGTTCCCGTCTAGTGGTGATTCCATTAGGAAATTAGCTGTGGTGATCCGTTTGCCAGACAGCTAGGCCCTCGCCGTTCGCAATTGTTGGGGTTCATAGCTTTCTAAATGGGTTTGACGCGGATGTGCACGTCAGTTCATTTTACGGGTATAGGCAGCGGTGATAAGTTGGGTTGGTTTGCATGCCGTGGTTCCTGGTGTTCGTATTAATTAGATCACGGCATTTACGTACCTGTATTGCTTGTTTGCACTCACTTGATGATTAGTGGATGATCGATTCCCTTGAGGCACTGTTAATTTGTGTATCTGGGCTGTATTTACTGCCAGCTTGTTGCGCGCTACCGTTGCACCAATCATCATTTTGTGTATGATACCGCCTTATCTGGTATAGATATATTTTGGCCGGAATTGTACAAGTGATGCCGTTTTGTATTTATTTATGTGTGCATATAGATTTGTGCTGGGTCTGCTACTACACGCTTACCAAATGTCCACTTGCATCGGATCTAGGGACTTCATTAGCTTCATAATAATTGCGACACATGAAAACTCTCACATGTAACTCTTGAAGTGTTCTGAAAAATAAAGAAAAATGGTCTAGAACTATTTGCTTCACCCTGATCATAGAACTTGGTTTCCACATACTCAGGGGTCAAGCAAACGGTATTGCTGCTGAACTTATTACTAAGATTTCTTCGTGTATTTAATGCCCATGTAATGACTTCTTGATTTGCATGTACTGTGCATGGGCCCCTGAGTATTGAAATTATTGTCATGCTACTGTAGTTTCTTGTTTCCTTGTTACTCTTTGATCTAACTTCTCTTTGATCTAACTTCTGAAAGGAACATAAACATGACCATTTTTTCTACAAAACTTACAGGGCAGAACATCCGGAAGCTGGTTAAGGATGGTTTCATCATCAAGAAGCCTCAGAAGATCCACTCAAGGTCCCGTGCAAGGAGGGCGCATGAGGCCAAGCAGAAGGGACGTCACTCTGGATATGGTATATTACTGCAATGCATATTTGGCTGTTTTCCTAGTCTTGTAAATTTGTTAATCTGCCCTCTGTACAGGTAAGCGTAGGGGTACCAGGGAGGCCAGGCTCCCCACCAAGGTTCTGTGGATGAGGAGGATGCGTGTTCTGAGGCGCCTGCTGCGCAAGTATCGTGAGGCCAAGAAGATTGACAAGCACATGTACCATGACATGTACATGAAGGTCAAGGGTAACGCTTTCAAGAACAAGAGGGTGCTTATGGAGAGTATTCACAAGTCCAAAGCTGAGAAGGCCAGAGAGAAGACACTTTCTGATCAGTTTGAGGCCAAGCGTGCTAAGAGCAAGGCAAGCCGCCAAAGGAAGATTGCCAGGAGGGAGGAGAGGTTCGCTCAGGTATGACATTGTTTGATGGATTCAAACCTGCATTTTTTTCTGAACTTGGGTGCACTTGCTGTCTGTAAAACAACCATTTAAGAGTTGTTTGGTGATAAATGGAAAAACTAAAGTCTATTCAAAGAAAAATTTAATCGTATTGCTTATGCTTAATATGACAAGCAGGCTTTCTTTGATTAGGTATATTTTCTATCAGTCAGGGTTGCATTGTAGTTTCAAATATTCTAAACTGTTTACCTGGGGACATGATTGTTCAAATGCTGAGACATTTAGAACATTGCTATTTTGTTTTTTTTTTCTTTTTTCTGTTTAGAACCCATGGTTAAATGCATTTTTTTCTTTATACAGGGTCCGAGAGAACCTGCAGCAGCTCCAGCTCCAGCTCTAGCCGCAGCGTAAGTACCAGAAACCTTGGAACTCCTTCACTATCTTTTGATTAGATTATCATGTTTTATTGATGTACTTATCTGCATATTCCAATGACACAGGGCACCAAAGAAAATTAAGAAGTGAAGGTTTGATACGAAGCTTTAGCCTTCTGGTACTAAGGACTAGCCTAATTTTGGAGCGTCTGAACTGTTTTGTTATATATCAAGTGTCGCGTCTCGGTATCTCGAATATCATATCATGTTTGTTCCGTTGGATGTAGCAGACTTGTTTATGCAGAGTTTCTTTGAAACAGTTGATCTCAGAAAATCTGGTTTTGTTTTATGAACCTAGTTATACTATTGGCTGTTCATTCCCTGCTACGTCCCGGGGTTATTTCGCTTATCTTATGATGATGCAGCTATATGTCGACCCTTCGTTCTCGATACACGTCCTTGTTCCGACCGGTTCTATCTTTTGAGAGCAACCGCCATGGAAACCGCCAACTGCGGGTACTGCTTGGTGGCGTGGTCCAGAGTCGGCCGACCCCTGGAGCTAGGTGGCCTCGGGATTCACAACCTGGCGGCGCTGGCCTGGGCATTGCGCTTGTTGCAGAATGTATGAATAGACGCTTTTTGGTGTGGTGTACACGTATGATTAATTATCAAAAGTAGTATCTATTAGAAAGAGTGTTTTTTAATAGATATTTTTTTCATCGTATTTTTTTTATAAATATGTAAACAACCTATACGTCAATGTAAGAGTTTCATTCTCAACTCTTTTTATTTCATATTTGCAATACGTCACACCAAGCCATTTCCTATGGCAGTAGATGATGTCGCATCTTTGCCTGTCACGATCCTTCGTCGGAAGCCTCCTCCGTTACATAGGTAGGAGCATGAACCAGCGAGGTACGGCACCACTAGCACTACGACGATCAATGCGAAGGATGTCTCCTTTCACCCCCGATGCAGTGTGTCAATCAGCCAGAACAGAAGAACACCGATAGGTCAACATCGTCACAGTTTCTTTTAATTTGGCAGCGAACAAGAAGGTAAGAATTGAAGACATCTGTAATGTCCTTACCTTCCAAATTCTTGTTATCCACCGAACGCTATCAGCGTCCTCTCTATCCTCACCGTGGCTACCCAACGACAGCGCCCCTGGTCTCCCTCTTATTTGACGGTGACCACGGGCGACTCTCTTCACACGACAGACTACAACCGGCCCAAACTAGCTGCACCCCATCTGGAGGCGCCCCCTCTACCCGCATATGGTGCCCAAACAGTCTGCTCTGAAGCGGCTACCTACCCAAGTGATGGCGCACGCTACACAAAGCGCAGCTACGATGGCTCCTCGTGGCCGATGACACTAGCCGCCCTTTAGGCGACGGCTGCAACGACGTCGGTCGGACTGCCAATGTAGACCCAATGATGTCCTACCATGCGTCGGTGACCTCAGCCCCCATGAGGCAGCCCATAGTAGCCTGATCTGCCCAATAGAGGCCATGCGGTGGCCTCGACTTGCCCGACGGCGACCCCTGACTGCCCATCGGTGAGACGACCTTCCGGGCGCAGGCGCAGGTGAAGTCCTGAGACTTCGGTGGCGACTGCCCTCCAACCGTGACGGCGCATCAGGGGGCTTCTCCCCTCAAGCCGCAGCGGCCCTTTTGGGCGAGCCAGAAGGCGGCCCCTTCTTGGCAGTGACGCCAGGCTACACATCTTCCCGGTAGTGACCCGCACTCATGACGGCCTCAACTTCCCGATACGGCATGCTCGAGTCGGTCGTGGCTCACATCCCGACGGTGATGGCGGCATGCCCAAGCTCCTACCGACCAACGATATGCGCACAGTGGTGGCGTCCTGTCGGTGGCGGCGGCTCAAAATGTGTGGGCGGGTAGGAGGGCAGCCATTTTAACCCTAACCCCCCCCCCCCATCCAGCATATATGGGATCCCCCCGGATCAAATGGGTCGAAAGGCTTGATGGGGTGCAGCCTAGAAGCAATTCGACCGACAATCAAGAGGCCAATGGCCATTTTACAAAGAAGACCCTATATTTCTATTAAATTGCGTCATTAACTATACTATGCATTATATTTTTACATTTAAACCCTGTGATTTTAAATGTATAGCACTATATTATATTTACATCAAGTAAATATGCATTCCATATCCTTTTTTTTTGGAATTTATGTCATGTTCAATGTGTTTGCTTAATGTAATCCATATAACATGCAATTAAGTTTATAATTTTGCAATTAAGATTCATTTTCTTACAAGATTATACATTAATTCACCTTAATTAAGTCCAAAGTGCTTTTATGCCTGTTAGTGCTTAATTCAACCAGAATTACAATGCAAATTTTTAAGTGACTACCTCAACTAATATCAGTATAACACAAGGTCATGGATGTTACGAAATCTACTGCAATATTTGTAGATTATGCTCATAACAGCGAATTACTCGCGCCACTACTGTACGTTCTATACCATTTTTTGGTGACTACCGTCAATGTGTTAAACCATTGCTATACGGTCTACAACATTTTTGGTGACTATTGTCAAAGGGTTAAATCATTACATTTGAGGTCTACACCATTTTGATTATTACCTTCTATATGCTTACCTCCATTTAATATTTGTGAAACACAAGGTAATGGAACAGTGGCATATACTGCATATTTGCAGATTATCTACCATTATTGTAAGATCTATATTTTATCATCTTGACTTAATGACTATCTTTAATGTGTTCTTCCAAATATTCTACTTAGCATAACACAAAGTAATAGAAACATAGACGTCTACTGACAAATGTCAGATTATACCTCGTACCACTGCGATATCTCACCACATTTGGTGACTATCTTCAATGTGTTAGCTATATAATTTGATGTCTACACTATGCAATTCAAGTCTAACCTTAACTCTATAAAATTTTGCATCATTATTATAAAATTATCATAATAATTTTTAATTTATGTACAGTAAATTAATCAAATCTATGTTTCAAAATCCATGTATGATACAATGACCGGTAAAGAGTTCGATAAACTTGCGTTTGACGGTCACAATTATCTAACATAGGCAATAGATGTCAAGGTCAGTCTTGTGTCCTGTGGAAAAGTAGTGGTACTACCACCTCCCCAAGAGGGGAGAAACACCGCTACCGGATCAAGTTAAACATGAATTTTTATATATAATAAGACACCATATACATACAGATCTCAAATCTAAGTATTTGATGGAAGAGAATTCGAGCACTCTATGGCTAGATCTCAAAATAAGATATGAACAATAGAAGACAGTCATTCTGTCCAATGCAGGTCATAAATAGACACATCTCCGACTTCAAGACTTTATGTCCGTCGAAGATTACGATCATGTTATTCATAAAATCTGCTCAAAATTGCGTTTCTGCGAACAAGAACCTACATATGCGGACAAGAAAGAGCTACTATGCTTCCCACTGATAGAATCTTATAACAACAATACCGTACAAGACAATACCATGTTTATTCTAACTTAATCTATGTATTACTTCAGGCCAAAAAGTATGATGAACTCCTTCTAAGGAATTATCATCAACGTCCAATTGGCGGTACTCTTTTACCTGAAGTATATGTAAATGTCCAGAATAACAACAAGTTCGGTGGCTCATTTAGATGTCATCCAAATAACTTTAATGGTAAACGCAAACGCAACAAGAAGTAGAAGCCATGTGCACCGGATCAGGGTCAATGCATTTCCAAACTTAACATATCTAATATTTGTCATAAGTGTGGATACTATAAGCACTCTATTAAAAAATACCGCAACCCAAACATTTAGTTGATCTATATTTATAATCAATGGAATATATCTGACCTGCTCAAGGACAAAGATTTAAAGCACACTTTAATCTTCAATCGGACCCTACTAAGGAGGCTAATTGTTCACAACAAATTCTACAAGAACCAAGTAACAACCAGAAGATCCATGAGCACGGAAAATATGTTTGTCAAATTTCCTTTATACGATATATTTGGAGATCTTAACTAGTCTCCCAATTCCATAGATATCATATTATCCACGTCCCATTAAATATTATAATACAATATTGTATCAGCACTATCATATTACATAAAGTTTGTATGTATTCTATATATCTAATAAAGAATTGCATATCAAATTCTTCAATTCTATATATAGATTACTACGGGAATCAATCCGATGGAGGAAATGTGCCTTGTGGACATATGCACCACAAATTCAATACTTAAGGAAACCAAAATATTTCCAATCTCTTACTAAGAAAAAAAAATGTTTTGACAATAGTTGGACATGATGTAATTATTTTTGATTTTGGTCGTGCCATAATTACTCTCTCTATAGATACTTAAGTTAAAATCGATGATGTTTTATAGTATCTCGATTCAATCTATACCTTATAAGTTATAGATATATCCATCAGAATGGTTTCTATATCGAAACCCTTGATGATAACAAAACAGGAATTTTTCTTCTTAATCAACGGATATGGCAAGCTTCCCTATATATCATTTGGATTATACTATACATATATCAAACACGTATCACATATTGTGTACAAAATATTTTTTCTATCTTGATCAAATCAAGACTTGACATGACTGTCTTGGTCACTCTACATTAGAGATGATGAGAAAAATTATTAACAATTATATTGGTCGCAGTATTTTCAAAATCTTCAGATTTATACGCACCACAAGTGTCACAGTGAATTTAATTTTAAGATCCTCTTACCTTAAAATTCAAAATATACCACCCAATTTCTTGAACATCTTCAAAAACATATATGTGGCTCTATTCAACAATAATATGGACCATCTAGATACTCTATAATGCTAATTTATGCCAAACTCTTTGCTCAGATACTCAAAATTAGAGCAAATTATCCTAGACGCAGGATAAAATACATCCACATGGATAATATCATTCCTTAACGTGCATTCAATTATTATTTATCTTTAGACACTACTGTATTAAGTACCGTATGTGTATATTCATAATGATCTAGCTGAATATCTCATCAAAGAGAATCAAATCATTTACATGACTAACCAAATAATTCATATTTGCTAACATCTTATTAATAACATGTGACTTTACATCAAATTCATCTAACTACAATCATACGACTCCCTCCGTTGCAGTTAATACGTGAAACTTTGGCCTCAACCAAGCATTTCTCATCTGCGAATCGATTACGTTCTGCACGCACCAATATCACCACTATACAATATACATTAAAAAGTATTAGAGATCAATATGAGGTATAATTATTCGTCAATCATATAATACCTTGAGTGTGTGGGCTACCACCAAAAGATTTGGTACTGATTGGGCTTAGAGTGTGTGGATTAATGCAAGTGTTGTTCCTTTTTAGAGTCCGGTAAGATCCAATGGGGTACAAGTATGAGAATTACACATTATCCTGTTTGTCATGTGCTCCTACTTGATCTGCTAATTTGGAACATCTTCACAAATCTCATCATTCAAATCAACATGCATGGGAAGCGCAACAGCATCAAGAAATTTCAAAGAGTGCAAAGCCCGTTCAAATCAATGCCTGCTTGGTTGCTTCTTGTAGATTACAAAGAAGCTGACTTTTGAACGGATGCCCTCAGGACTTCAGGTCATTGCTGTTATGGGGACAACACAACTTTACAACATATACAGTTACACCCTTTGCAATATTCTTGAGCTTGTAGATTTGTAGAATCCTTTGCTCCTTTGCAAGTATGCATCCCCATACAAAATCTCTTTCAGCGAGCCGCTACCCCCACCAAAATATTGTCCTGAGTAGTGCCTACCTCTTTGCATATGAGAGATAAGGGTCTTGAGCTATGGTTAGGACGTCTGGCCTCTCTGATTGGTTGTATGTCAAGCACCGGCGTATCAGATCCTGTTAATGTTCAGGTACAATGGGAAAAAAGAGAGGATCAAATTAGCACACAGAAGACTGGAACGGCCTGCACTTAGTACTTCCAGTGCACAGTCAATTGAAAAGTGACGATAAATGGGAACTTATTACTGAGGATCTCCTATGATACAGCTAAAAGATTTCATTTGTGGTAAAGCAAGATCTTTCTTTTTTTGCCAAACTACTCAACATAATAAAGCTAAGGAGGGCAGAACGAAATGCAGGTCAAACAAGGTGGTGCAATTTAGACCATAAACAGGGCATGAAATTGAGTTAAAAATAATAGAGCTAGACATGTGTAATTTTCAGACCAGGTTGTTAATTAATTCATGATAAAACTAGAGCCTAGAGGGATACTAGAGCTTAGAGGCACACCAGTTTAAACCAAACGGACAGTTGCACTTGACATATAGCATCTGGTAGTAATGGAATCGACACATGGGATGATAGATATGAAGATGTTTACACCATCTGAACAAATAGGAAACAGACCTTTGCCTCATTGGATACAGCTGGCTTTGAAGGGAATTCCACCCTACGTGCGTTGATAATTGTATCTTCCCGAAGTATTCTCTCTTGAGTCTGGTCATGGCCAAAAGGACGTCTTCCAAAGAGCATCTGATAAAACATCACACCAGCTGACCAAACATCCACCTGCATGAAAGCGAATAGAAAAGATGATGCACCATAACTAATCAGGATGAAGTTGAAGGGTCATATCTGGCCTTGCCAAAGTATCATCGTTGTTTGTGTTGATAGGTCAGGGAGGCTCATAAACAAGTTCAGACCTTACAAACATTGGTTAAGCTAGGGATCAAGGATACGATTTTTTACGTAAAAATTGCATGACCACCCAACCACCTCCCTCGTTCTAGCCACTCTCGACAGAAATATCCCCTGCAAAAATTCACTAAAACTACTAACTGAGGAGACCTATTATCTTTGGCAGGTGAATATACTTCACTATTATCTTATTTGGTAGCCCAACTCCGTCCCCTAGCCAGCTAACTCCAGCCGACGGACAGACGCCAGCGGCCAGCGACAGCCCGAAGCCGAGGCATCGCGTTTCCTCTCTCCCCTCTCCCCCGTCGCTCTTCCCTTCCCTTTCTTCCCCCACCCCCCACTGGTCTTTTACTGTGGCGGCGGATCCGGCCGCCCTCGTCTCTAGCCGGTTGAAACTGGGTGTCCCAAGGCCGGATCCGCTACCGGCGGTGCTGCCGCTCTCTGGGGCTTGGTGGTGATGTGTGGGAGCTACCCGAGCGTTTCCGGTCGGGCGTCACATGTCTGGGGCGACTCATCGCCGGATCTGCTTCCCTCCGATCCTCTGCTGGCTGTCAACCTCGGCTGGCCGCCTCCAAGTTGGATGGCTAGGACGGCCGGCTCGGCGGGGGGCTGGCGGGCTATGTTGTCGTGGGGCCTCCGAGGTGCCACCACCGGTGGGCTGCTCCGGCTCCCCCCCCCTGGCCTGCTGGCCTTACCGCATCGTGCTTCTGGCTGGGTCGTCAGTGATCCCTTTGCTCCTTGCGGTGGGGCCAACCGTCGTTTATGACGATATTGGTGCTACCCTGGCGGCCATGTTCTACGTTGCTGTGGATCAGGTCTTCGCCTCCGATCGTCTATCTGGCGGATGCTTTGTGCTTTTGTGTTGCTGATTGTTTTTGCATGGTCCAGTCGACCCGTCGAGCCTTGGCTTCGATGGGTTGTGCCGTGGTTTGGGCGAAAGCCCTAACACTGACAGGCATCTTGCCTTGTCAACGGCGGTGGCGCTCACGGGCGTCATAACCTTCCTAGAGGCGCCGTGACGATACTTCCCTCTGGGATTTCTCCGGGTGAAAACCCTGTTCGACTTTCGAACGAGTGACGACAGCACCTTTGCCGCTACCTTCCTGGCGTCGTTTCAGAGAATCCCTCGATTCTTTGGTGTTACAATTGGCGGCACTCCTTATAGGGCACTCCTTCCTCCTTCATCGCTCTAGCCCCTTCGTCTGACTGTTCGGCGGGGCTTCGCATCACCTTCAGCTCTTAGCGGCAGTTTCTATGTTCCGATGTCCCAGGACCCACCTTTGCTTGTGGTCTGGCGTTGGAGCTGTCAACCATGTCGGGTAGTTAGATGTGGGAGCTTGGCTCCGCCTGTTGAGTCGTTGTGCTGTCCTGGTCGAAGTGCTAGCTGGGCATAGCGCTTGCGGTGTAGCATCATTTGGTGGATGTTGTTTGTTGTTGGTTGCCGGGTTATAGCTACTTTCCGTACTTTCATCGTCCGGTTGTTTAGGGGGGTTAAGGGGGTTTCTTCTTTATTCTTTGTCTTGCGCGCGAGCTTATCTTCGCGGATTGTAATGCTTAGCTTGTTAAGGTTTTCGGACCCAATTTCTCTTATAAATTGGGTCACTCTTTCTTCTTAATGAAATGATGCGCAACTCTCCTGCGTGTTCGTGAAAAAATATATATATATACACTTCACAATTGGCTGAGTAGAAAAAATCAAGATAAACTTACAAGGACACAATAATCAAAATATCTTTTCCCCAATTAGGATGGAACAATTTTTATTTACATTAAAAGGCAGATTGCCAGCTACCATTACCTTAGATGAAATAAATGGTGTTTTGCTGAGCTCAAAGCATTCTGGGGGAAGATACCTGAAAATATAATGAAAAATAACTATAGAGAGAAATACTGCAATACTAAAGGAACAATGGTCATAAAAGGGGAAGCAGTGATGTGCTGCCATAAATCAGAACTAAATGCATGAAATGCTTTGTTTCTTCCCACTTGTTCACGCAAGACATTACTGGAAACTAGAAACTTCCATTGGCAATGTAATAACAATTCCTTTAAAAGGTTCTAGTGCAACTCTAATAGAAATAGTATGATTATTGCACCAGGTGTAGCAAAAAAATGTAAGCAGCTAAAAGATTCCATAAGAGCAGGTAGTTTGAAGGTTTCCGTGAGCTAGTGCAAGAGATCAACTGGAAAGGAGTACACTCACCAGTAGGTTCCAGCTCCCTGAGAAGTAAGTTCCATTCCCTGAGACCCAACATCATCCTCCACTATCTTGCTGAGGCCAAAGTCTGTAACTTTTGCAACACCAACCTCGTCGAAGAGAACATTGCCAGGCTTTAGATCGTAGTGAATGATCTTTTGAGCCCTCTTGTTAAGATAAACAAGGCCCTGAAATATTTGAACAATTATGATTCTTGCTTCTTTTTCTGGAAGAATTGGTGTTGCTTTAAGAACTGCATCAAGATCCTTGCCTGGGTAAAACATTAGCAATGAAGAGAACATTATTACATCTCACGAATCACGGTTTCCTGATCTGGAAGTCGTAGATTTAGGTAGGGAAATCATTATTAACGACTAGAACATTTTAATTGAAAAGCTTCACATGACTGACCAAAATATGAGTCAAATGGAATGTACGTCAATTAAGATTGTGGCAGAAAAGGAAGAAAGTTCTCTCTTCAATGGGACACAATGTATAACTTCCCTTGTATCAGTGTACTAAATAGTGTTGGCAGCCGACAGCGATGTAGTGGCTAGCAGTCGGAAACATAGCAGCCGGTGGTGCAGTGGTAGCGGCCGATATAATTTTGAAAGTTGCATTTGCAAATGTATTGAAATATATACAAAATGTTATGCTTGTAAATTGATATTTGGTATTTATTGAACATATTTTTTTAACCAGGAAGGCTTTATATACATGTATAACTCAAAATTATTACTATACTCTTATTATTCTTTTCCAATATTCTAGTGTAGAAATGTATGTAGTGTCCGGTGTCCGCTATATCGCGTGCTATTCGATATTCGCTACACCAAAGTCAATCCGCTGCCATCTCTATGCAGTAAAGCAAATTCAGTTTAGTGAATGCCATGCACATTATAAGACAATAACCAACTCCATTAGAAACCAGCAGTACTGAGAATAATGATCAAACACACTTCTTATGTTAATGATCAAATATTGTGGTCTGCTGATGTGTTATGGAACTAATAACGTGCAATCATGTTTCATATGGTACTGAACCCAAATGACAATTGTATTTTTCTTTTCACGAACCAAGCCTGATTTTTTGTCATGTGCCCGGCTAAGCCTAAATCAGGCCGCCAAGCTTTTTTGTTAATTTGTCCCTTATTGTCGAGATAAGGGGGATTTGATCCCTGTTCATGAGCATGTTGCTCCTGCCTCTTTTCCAATTGGCAACCTATCCTAGTCTGACCAAAATTGTGGAAGCAATAATTGTATAAACCGACCAAATCTATGGAAGCAACAATTTATACACTCATGTCAATGTTATATTGATGGACAACTTTTTCATTACCTCTCCAAGAACCATCTAAGGTTTTGACTGACAAAATGGAACAAATTTATCCAAGTACGACTTGACAAATATGAATGTATTTAGCCAATAACAATATATGACCGGCAAAAGATTGATATCTATCTAGCATTTCTGTATTATGAAGTTTATGCCAGCATGAGACAATAGAACGAAGTCCCCGGCAAGTGGATATCAGCAACAGCAAACAAATAACAACAGGCACTCAATTTACGCAGCCATACCAAACAGAATTTAGAAGATCATTGAGCAAACATATTATACCACTGCAATATTCTAGGACGGTGCAAAATGTATTGTGATCAATCTCAAATATGTCCCATAGCCTGACAATGTTTGGATGAACCAAAGTTTTGTGGATGTTATATTCACGAATTGCATGCCGTATGTAGCTCTGCTTTTTCTCCTCACTCCATTGAGCGTTCAAACCATGAAGCTTGCATGCCACAAACTTATACTCCACCAAATCAAAAGCCTGCCCAAAGAAATTGTTTCATGTAATTGCTGGTGCTATCAACTCAAATTTCAATTAAGTGAATTTGCATGCTATATCAATACATATTGGAGTGACTTCATGAAAAGTAAGCTAATAACTTGTCAAATGATTCAACATGAATAATAATCATCAAAACTACTTTAGGATGATACATATTGCATGTTATTTTACCACAGTAAATTTTTGACATTTGAATAGGTTCGGAGAGAAATTCAGTGACAGACATGTTACTTCCGTTGTTTTCATCCAGGCTTACCTACAAATGAATTTAATCTCAATGTTAATTATATTAGTATGTTTGATATATTAGTTTCTTTTTATCTGACTCATCACGCCTTATGTCCCAGGACCATTTTGGATGGGCCAGGATCACATCCAATCTTAACCCAGCCAGAATGGACCTTAAGTAATACCTACCTTCTTTAATCAAGTTCTCCTGATAAGGGCACATATGAATAACGAAATAAGGCAATCAAAACAAATAGCTGCAAATTCCGTGTTCTAAGAAAAGAATGAATGGTTTTAAATAGGCAAGGTTGACTAAAATAGGATAATATATCTCATATTTATTTACAAAGTTGGTAAAGCAAGAGTCTACCTTGTAAACCTCACTGAACCCTCCCTTTCCAAGAAGATTTAAGAGAGCATAACGATGGTGAAGAATTTGAAAGTTGTTAAAGCGTGATCCATCTTCATCTCTGAGGCGCTTCATTTCACGTATAAGCCTCCCCTTTTCCAACTCATAGCGATCTCTTTCTCTCAAACACTGTTCTTCCTCCTAAAATACAGTTCAAGGAAAGCAGATTAAGAAAGGGTGTACCAATTAGGCAAGTAACTGTGCCCCAAAAAGAAATTTACCCGTTTGATACTTGTTAGCCGAGATTTACATATCTCATCCTGTAAGAGGATATCTTCCTCAGACATGCTAGTCTCAGCATCACTGCCATCACCCTTGTCTAAACAGAAAGCCATAACAAATAAATAATGAACAAAAAAGAAAAGTGAAAAATATAGGAAAAGTTACCAGAAAAAAATAATACACTTAAGCTGCTATGCAATTTTTATTGGCGCTAGTGATAATGGAGGAAGGTTTCCTTCGTATAAAAAGAATGAGCTAGAAATGGAGTAGCATGGGAGTAGATCTGCATGAACTTTCATTTAATTTCAATTCTTCTTTGTCATGGAACAAACTTGGCATGCATTGACGTCCTGTGCCAAACATATGCAAGACAGTAGAATTTGTAGCTTATGAAGAATTCAAGTCAGCACCAGGCAATACGACAACAAAGCCTTTTAGTCCCAAGCAAGTCAGCACAAAGCAATAAAGGAAAAGCAATAATTTGAAGGAATAAAGAACAGAGTTACCAGATTGTCTTTTCTTAAGTGATTTACGATGCCTTTCAATAACCTCTTTAGTTTCCAGCAAAGATTTCTACAGAAAGATCCAGCATACATAAGCAACTCAGCAACATGAAAGTATCATTACCGAAAAGTAGGATGGTGTAGAAGGCAAACAGGTAAAGCATGTAAAAGATATTAATGTTATTTACAGTTCACAAGTGAGAACATTTTTTAGGAAGAAATGCTTATGTACGGATGCACGATCATAGGTGGTGCCATGGCTGGTAGTCACAAGATAAGACCAAGGTGAAGTCAACCTTAAATACTAGTCATGGAATGTCATGAATCAAAGGCAACTAAAGTTGCAGAGCAACCAAAATGCCTCAATAGATGAAGATTTGTGAAAATTTGAACTACATTGCCCACATTACGTCAGTAAAATCACCCGTGCCATCCAGGCTAACCCAGAGTCCCGGACCAGTATACTGGGAGTACAAATGTTTGTCTTCTGAACAAGATGTTTAGTATACAAGATCAACATATCTTATAAGATATTTGGATGTTAATGACTTAAGGTTACTAATACTAAGTAAAGATGCCGCTGTGATCAGAATTGTAACACAAAAGTATGGAAAAAAAGTTGTCTGTTAGTGGAGGTAGCGCCTTCTCAAGTAAAATTGCTACAGTGTACTAACAATTGGACAGTCATGCAAATACAAGTTATACAGTTCGAACCATTATATGATCTCATGGTTAATATGTGCATGCAAGTAGACATATATATGGAGTTGCAGAAACTCACCAAATGAGAATTAAGATCCTTTATTGCCTGGCCATCCTCCCAAGTTTCAGATATAATAGTTCCAGCCCTGAGTTTTGAAGGAGGATAGTCAACAACAACAAAAAAACGTTGAAATGGATAATCCACACAGAACATGAAAAGCAAAGAAGAAATGGCGTCTGCTACTAAAACTTCAAGGTGTCAATACTAGAAGGAATACTGGATGGAGCTATAGTTAGGAGAACTCTTTTAACGAAAGTACGATTCCCCTGATAAAAGGAGCTCTCCGACTACTATTAAGCATTAATTGCTGGGACATTGGGAAATTACCTCATAACACCAACATTCCCAAGTCTGAAAGATTCCTGTCTTATCCTCATTCGTGCTTCTTGCCTCTCTGCTTTTGACACAGCTATCAGCAGATCAGATAGAACCTTGATTTGCTGCATTAATAAAAATGAGAACAGTTAGATTTGCATGGGTAGCATGGAAGGAGTAGGTTTTCTCCACTAATGCCCCGATACGCGTTATGGATTCGCCGATACGGGTACACTGATACGGGGATACGGGAGTTTCGAAAAACAAGGATACGCCGATATATATAAATTAAAAATAAGAATGCAGCAATTATAGAGAATGATATGAATGATTCCTCGTACCAACTACCAACAAATCGAGTTCAGGTTCAAATAGATAATACTAGTATACTACTAGTCTACTACTAGCCTACAAGTTCAAATATTGCACTATATTATACTGGATACAAGGCACAAGGCCGAATAATTGAGATGACTCTATATCAGAATTCTCCATCTTCAAAAAGCATGACCTCAAGTTCTGGTTCATCTAGTGAGAGATCAGCTAGTTCAAGAATGAGGGGCTTCAATTTGAGGGGTTATGGCCTGCGAAGTATCGGAGACGTATCGCTGCGTATCGGATACGTATCGCGGTACAACACTTCGGGGAAGTATCGGGGTAAGCTAGGTTTTCTCAGCCACACTCAAGGGAACAGGACAAAAACTAAGAGAGCCTTGAAGCAAAACAACTATGGTCAGCTTGCTTCCACAATGCCCCCACTGCACAAAGGAAAAAGAAAAAGAAAAACACCCAACCCACATACAACATGTGGACAAATAGCAGGTATGCCCACAAACAAAACTCCCATTATGTGATAATGTGCATGATCATCTCTGCCGTATTAATAGGAAAAGGATATTGAGCATACAATTTTTAGCAGATTATAATATACATGATTCTGTGCATATAGAAGAAAGCGAGTTGTTTCCTATAGTTATTCAACAATGATATGCCTGAGTAGTGAATTTAAAGGTTTCAGGATATAACAGACCAGTGTATAAAAACGAAAGAATGAACAGTAGCTAAACAAATAAGGTTAACCAGAAGATAACAAGTTGACAACCTTTGATCTCATTTGTTGATCATGATCTTTGAGATCCTTCAATTCCTGGCACAATAATGGAGAGCCAACAGGTCAGAGACACTAAGGAAGTCCTGTTCAAATGAAAACTTATAGGAAGTATCTCCTTACCTTTGCTAACCTATCGCTAAGCTGACGGTAATTGGCTGCTTCTTGACGCGATTTAACAAGCTCCTCCTCCAAAAATACAACTTTACCACGTAACAGCGATAATTCTTCCTATTCAATGGAGAGTACTTAAGAATAGAAATTCGAAACAAAAAGGAAAGACCATACACGGGTTTGTCTGGTATAGTCTATTCACAAACATCCCTAAGTGACATGGCTTGTTTCAGTAAAATATTCCACTGAGGCTGTTTATGCTTTTCACGGGATATCTTATCAGCAGCATATTACTTTACGGGGTTGGATTGCCTAAACGGGGTTGGATTGCCTAAACCGACAAGTGAAAATGAAAGAAGTGAACACTATCCCATCAAAGGAAGAGAAAAAAAGGATGAAAGCCATCTACAGAATCTATCAGAAAGATTCCTGTATATGAATTAGACAGATGCAAAAGGATTCAGAAGCAGGCAAACATGAAACATATAGTGCAAGAACACGGATGCATTAGCATAGCATTACAAGTCCAGAAAAATTCAGATACATACTGTGTTCAAAACCAAATGGAGATATTTACAAATCTAACAGGAGATGATGATGTGAAGCAATGAGTGCTACCTGTAAAGCAGCCCTGTCATCAGTGCCAGGTTGAACGCTTGATCGGGATTCCTATTGGATTTTGTTAATAATTTAGCAGATGAGGCACTAAATTAAATGTAATACGAGCTACTACAAACAAATCCTTCAAAAGTGTACTCCCACATCTTGTGTCCTTGTCCTATGATAGGCATGTATGATTATTTGGTCGATTCTCACAGTTAGATCATTAAAATCGAATAAGTCCAGCTTATCTTTGAACAGAAACTTGTACAGAATTTTCAATTTCATCAGGTATGCGAAATTCCAAAACCCTCAATGTGTAATCTTAAGGTGTTATAGATATCTCCAGGAAGGTGCAATAACTTCAATCTTAATTCATCAACCTTAGTTGCATCAAGTGGCAAAATCATAATTTTTAGGTGTTTACATATTTGCTAAATGTTCTGTTTCACCAATCTCTACTTGACCAAACTTTACCCCTAATCAGGATGTGCCTTCAAACTAAGGTCTTTCTATAAGCCTGAATAATAGCAAACTACAGTATAGCAATTTCTTCACTGATATATTTGTCGCCTTTATGATTCAAATGGCTCAGAAATAGCTCTCACGAGAAGGGCCCAGAGGCCAGAAGTTTGTACGTGATAAATTAAGTGCATGATAGTAGCACAGTACAAACACAAACAGCCATTGCCCACAAGCGAATCAAAATCAGTTAGAAATGTAAATCGAGATCATGGTGATAAAATTATTCGGCATACCTTGTTGGTTAATTTATCTAGTTGACCATTTGTTACAACTGCTGAGGAAGTCAACGTCGGTCGTGTTTGATCAACAGTTTTTGAGCCACGCCCTCGGCCTGTACCAGCTCGACCCCTTCCACGGCCCTGCCTTTTTCTTCTTGTCTTGTCTAAGGACGGTCTTGCGTCAATGACATCTAACATCGTTTCTGCCTCATTCGCCAATCCCTGCTGTTTACAGTTACAAGAGAATGCACCAATCAAAAGAATGCCTTGAGTTATGACTCATGAGTGAATCCTAAGAAAAATGCAGAAGAGAATAATCACGTATCTGATGAACACACCTCAAAATTTCCAAGAGCAAGGATGTGGTCACTATCTGGAGATCTCGGACGCTTCAGGGTGTTCTTTTGTATCAAAAACTCCTCACCATTCTGATCAGTAAAAACAGGAAACATTAGATGGGATCAGACCAGGGTAGAAGAAGGGTGAAAATAGAGATATTTGACTAATTTGCAGTCAGTTGCACTAGCAAACTACTAAATGCACATGTTGAACAAAAGAAACATCACAAACAGTTCTAACCAGCACGATCATAGCATCATAGGCAATGCACAAGCAAAGCAATTGAAGATGCTAGGTTACCACGCTTGAGCCAAAAAAAGGAAAGGTATGAGGGGGGAGTTCAAGGTTTAGGGCTGACATCGTCATCGGAAGAGGAGGACTCGGGCAGCTCCTCCTGGTCCATGAACGCGACGGCTGGGGCAACCATGGGATGGAGCGGCGGCGACGATGGCACCGAGACGGCCTTGCCGGCCATGCGGGCCTCGAGTTTGGCGAGCTTGGACGAGGACGGGTTGGAGTTGGACGAGAGGTGCTGCACTATGTCCTCCCCCGCCGCCGAGGAGCCCGACATTGCCGCCGATTGCGCTCAGACCGGATCGCCCGACCCGAAGCTTCCAGAAGAAGCAACCCGACCGCACGGGCCAGGCACTTCCTCCCCCACTGCGGCGCGCGATCACACGAGCCGGCGGGCGGATGGATCTATCACCACAACCTAGTCGTACGCGTGACGTACGGCGGGGAGGGCGAGCTGAGGCGGTGGTGGCGGCGCGAACACGACGGGCGGCGACCAGGCCAAAGCGGAGCGAGCAGTAACCGCCGCCTCCTTCCCCCTATGCTGCCTGTTGACTCGCTGGTTCCAGCTGCTTCGCACGGCGGCGGCGGCGGCCCGAGCCAACGCCGAGAGGCGTACGCGGAGGCGAGCCGCTTGCCTAGCTCGTCACGCCCGGATACGGAGGCGCGGCGGTCACCCACTTCCCTCCTTCCCTCTCCTTTCCGCTCCCCTTCTGCGGGCGATTCCATTGCCACTCCGCTTTTATCACTGCTCCTTTTCTTTCACCTCCACTGGGCCTACAAGCCCACTAGGCCCATAAAGGAGGCCCATGTTGTCAAGCTCATCGGACCCATGGGCTTGTCTTGTCGAAGTGGACCAGCGAAGCGTTTACTACACGGTGCGCCGCCGCCGCCGCCCCTCTGCCGAGGCTGGAGATGGTGGATGCAATGGCGGCGAGTGTGGAGGACGAGAGGGTGAGCGAGGAGGCCGTTGAGGAGGAGGATGACACGCCGCAGCTGAGCGCAGCGGCGTCGGCGGCGCTGCAGGAGTTCCTGGCAGAGCAGCGGCGGCTGGAGCCGGACGGAGGGGAAGGGGAAGGACGGGTGGAGCTGGTTGCGGAGGACTGGCGGCTGAGCCAGTTCTGGTACGACGAGCGAACCGCGCAGACGCTGGCGGAGGAGGTCATCCGCCTCGTCTCCCCCTCCGACCCGGGCTCGGCCGCCGCTGCGTGCGCCGTGGCCTGCGTCGCGTGCCCGACGCTCTACGCCTACCTGAAGAAGCGCGACCCGGGCGTGCCCGCGCAGCTGCTGGAGTACGACGAGCGGTTCGGGCAGTACGGCGGCGACTTCACCTTCTACGACTACAGCCGGCCGGAGGAGCTGCCGCCGGCGATGAAGCACGCCTACCGTGTCGTCGTCGCCGACCCTCCTTACCTGGTATGGTTTCTACGGGAGGCTACTAATTACTGTTAATTAGTTCTTGATTCTTGAGATGAGAGTATAATTTGAGGAGAAACGGTGATTTGCTGGCTGTTTTCGTGCAGAGTAAGGAGTGCTTGGAGAAGGTTGCCAAGACGGTGTCTTTCCTCGCGCAGCCTGAAGGCTCATTCCTGCTGTTGCTCACAGGTAATTGGAGCTTGTGGCAATTCTGTGTCAAGTGAATGCAAGTGTCAAATCGTGAATTGTTGTTCTATCGAGTGTCAGATAACGAATTCTCCCATTAGCTCCCGGCAGTTTTCTTTCGAAATGAAACAGAATTGCTGCATCCTATTTTCCCTGTTTGATCCTTCAGGACCTTGTAAGGCTTCAAGTAGTCAAAAAATGCTTCTTTGATAGTTCGACGTGTTCTTCGATAAGCGTTAGAGTCTACCCTTATGATCATTTCATCTCCAGTGTTGCCAGGAGGTCTATTGGTTGATGACTGGAACTTGATACTGTCTTGTTACTTTTGGTAGAATGATCCATTGGTATTAGTGTGTATTAATTAGAGTAGAAATTGGACGCAATGAATTCGAACTATTACAGCATTCACAATGACATCATCTGCTTCAAATTGTATGCAGCTGCAGATGCTCGAGCTTGAACAATTGTAGCATCAGCTGTGCAGTTGATTTGAATTTTATCGCTAACCTTCTTAGTCATGCCTGCTAAACATTATGCAATATGTTGGACAGCATGCCACCTTTCATGAGATCTTGTGATACTGTACCAAAATGCATAATTCATCCCATGTTTTTCTCTAACGAAATTCACATGATGCTCACTTTTATTGCCAGGGGAAGTTCAGAAGGACCGGGCATTGAAGCTCCTAAATGTTCGTCCCTGCGGTTTCAAGCCTCAACACTCGAATAAACTGGGCAACGAGTTCAGATTGTTCACAAATTACAATCCTGGGGACAGACTTGGTGGTTGGGAGCAAAGTGACGGTGCGCCCATTTAGCTGTACACTACTAAATTGTTCGTGACTATTGTTGTTGGTGATGTGCTGCTTAAAAATAGCTACTGCATGCTTTTGATGTTCTAGGGCTGTTCGCGGCTCTTTAAAAAATCGCTTATGTTAGGACAATCGTAGCATTTACCTGCTAAATCTGTGTGCTGTGATGTGTATGGTCAAAATTTACAATTTACTCAATGTACCCCCCCCCCCCCTTCCCTCATGATCATGTTTACTGGACCATGGTTTATGCTGATGGACGATTGAGGGTATGCTTCCGAACATTAAGCAGGCATTTTGAGCAATTCGCGCAGTTATACATCTGTTGCTCATTGTATGCTGGTAGATCAGTCTACTATTCGGTATGTACATTGTATGAACATCTCTAGTAGGAGACAAGGAGTAGCTTGTCACATCATTATTGACGGCACAGGTCACTGCATACACTCAAGTAAGTTCAGTAGGAGTAGTTCACAGGTTTCCGGGAGTTGGGTTGTTCACTTGGCGTGCGCTTTGGGCGGCTTCACGACCAGGACGGGGCAGCCGGCGTGATGGGTGAGGTAGTCGCTCACGCTGCCCAAGAACGCCCTGCGTCGTCATCGTCGAGTTACCACGAGCATACATGAGCTGCGGATGAATTAAAAGTCGCTCACAGATCAGCAGGTTAATCGACTGGCTCGCTACCTCTTGATTTTGCCGAGGCCTCGGCTGCCGAGGACGAGCAGGCCGGCTTGCATCCGCTCCACGGCCTGGCAGATGACCTCCTTGGCGTCGCCCTCCACGACGGCCGCCGTGGCGTCCACCTGCGCGTCGATTTCGCCGGCGTTTCACGCTGCGAATAGAAGAGAAAGCTGCCGTGCATCTAGCGACGAACGATCAGAGCAGACGCTTGCCTGTTTCGCCTTGCAGATGTCGAGCGCGCGCGCCACGATCCTCCTGGAGTTCTCCTCCCGCGCCCTCAGCATGGACTCCACCGCCGAGGTCGGCGCGTAGGCGATGCCTTCAGCGCGCGTACACGGCACGAACCGGAGCGTCAGCGTCAGCGCGTTACTTCGAGCAGGGTGGTCGGGTGTTACCGATACCGTGCGCGGCGACGGGGTAGACGACGTGGTCGGCGGCGTGCTGGGCGTGGACGACGACGACCGCCGAGTCCGGGTGGCACCGCACGATGTTGTCGAGCGCCCACGACAGCGCGTGCAGGCTCTCCTCGCTCGCGTCCACGGCCGCCACCACCTTCAGCGCCGGCGCCGCCTTCGTCAACCTCCCGGCCTCTTCTCCTCCCGCTCCCGCCGCCTCCGTCTTCTCCATGGCGCACTCTAAAGCACGCAACCGGCTAATCCTTGGCTCACTACGCCTTCTATATTTGTACCCGACTTCGAGCACAGACAGTGATGGCGTCTCCTGTTTGTACTTACTCCGGCGCGGCTGCGGCTGCGAGGATGGCGGCACGCCGGCACGGGATACAGCTGATCGAGGCGGTCGTTCTTGTTCTCTTGCTCCGTTTCACAACTCGTGCCTTCGTTGCAGCGTCTTGCCTGCCGTGCATGCGTCCAGAGCTCGTGGTGCAGACACCTGCCCCCGGTTCTGGTGCGCATGTAACGAACATGGCAGCACGAGGCACGCCACGTATACTGACAACAGAAGGTGCGTACTTAGAAATTATGGCAGCGCTTGCGTAACAGCAAATTGCACACGACACGCAGACAGAACCATCAGGAAACAACAAGGCACTTCTACGAACTGTTGGAAGCTCAGCCCAAGTCCGGTAGCTAGGAACATCAACTTTTCAGTTGAATATCACACCAGTAACGCACACTGCCAGTCTGCCACCATGGCAGATGCTGAATTAGGTCCACAGATGAAATTCATATCAGGTTATATTTTGTGTGTCTTTCTCCATGAGACATCAGTCAAACAGAGTGGTGGGGAGGGGGGGAAAATAAAATTCAGCATGGTTGGAGATGCTGGTATAAGAGCACCTCATCCTCTCACAACATCCTAAACCATACAACGATGATCAATCGAACATCTTTTGTTTTCTGATCGTATCCTAGCTCCGTTACCGTCTTCCAGATATAAAGTGAACGCAGTGTGGTGTTATGGCAAAGACCAATTTCCAGCCTTGAACTCTTTATAGGAGGTAGACTTTCTTGATACAGCAAAGAACACTGCATGTAGAGCGATGGAGTGTAATTGTTCACTGCCACTGGGTACTATATGTATTCGACATGTAGTCATGTAAAGCATACAGAGATTGAAGGACCAAACCAGGAATTGCAGGGATGATATAGTCTTTGTGCTGCAGCACTTCTTGAAGAGTTTTTCCTTCCTTTACTTTGACCCACTTACCAGAGCCTTCACCTGACAAGAAAGCAGAATGCAAGAAATTGTATGAAGACTCATAAGTACAGCATAACAATATTGAAGCTTCTTGCTGTAATTAGTTTCTGCTGATGGCAGAATAGACTCATAAGGTAAAGATGGAAAACCATAAAGAGTATGTTGTGCCCACATACTTGACGTAACTGTGCTGCTCTTGCCAGTATCATGCTTTCCATCCTCCCCATCAAGAAGGCTTTCTGGAAGCGACTTTGGGTCTACAGTACCTTCTAGAAGATATTGTAATGTTTCACTTTTGGACAAAAGTGTGTGCCAACACCAGCCTAATGAATCAAAGTAAAGAGTCGGTTAAACAGCAACAGACGGCAAGCTTCTCTATCGTAAAGCTGACCTACCGAAGAATTACACTAGTATTGCCGAACCTTACGGTCCTGAATGTACGAGCAACAAACCCAAAAGGTTACTGAACTACAAAAATTGAACTAGATGATGGTGAATTGGTAATAACGTGCAGCATGACAGTATCCAATTCTGGGTTTCAATACCTCTTGATTTCCCAGGTGAGGCTACGATTTTCAAAATCTGTACAGGATGCTGTGAAGCTACGATTTTCAAAATGTTACCAGTAATCAATAACAATACTGAAGTATACCAATAACTACTTTAAGTATAGCCAATACCAACACTTTAAAATTAAAATATATCATAACATATGGATCAAACCATCTTGGTCCACAAATTGCATCATGTGATTGTTAAACTCTATTGCTTAATCCTAGAGACAACTCAAATGTACAGCTTTTGCAGGTTTCAGTAGAATATGTTATCTGCTCACAAACAGATTTAGGGTTTGTTTGTTTTAGCATGCAGATAGGCTGGATTGTAAAAGCTGACTTTCATTAGATTCTGCAGATTGTATGATCCAGTTTTCACGATACAGATTTTTATACTCCATGATTTGCAAACTGATTTTCACAATCTATAGCTAAAACAAAAAGGCCTCTACTTGACACATCTTAGGGCATCAACGCTTTGTTGAAAAGGCTACATCCCAACATATTTAGGCACTGTTTGTTTCAAATTGTAAAAGCTGGATTATAGTCACAATCAGTAAGTTGAAACAAACAGTTGAATTGTAAAAACTGAATTATGATCATAATCTGTAAACTGAAACAAACAACTAGATTGTTACAATCCAGCTCACAGATTGTAACAATTCAGCAATCCGCCTTTCAGCAGTTTTTATAATCCACAATCTAGCTTTTTACAATCTAGCTTATTACAATCTACAATCTACAAGCTGCTTTTCACAATCTCCGGCTAAAATAAATACACTTATAAGCAGTTTGTACTATGTAGGAGTCGATCTCAAGCAAAGTTCAAAGCATTCACACAAACCTGGTAGTACAACTCAATGGCTTCCCTTGTGTAAGCGTGGTTCTCATCCCATGGCAATTGTGGAAACTTTCTGAAAACATGTTTGATAGTTAAGGATATCACAATTCAGTGATGCTACTTACACATCTACGCATTTAAATCTAAGAAAGAACGCATCATGGAACTTCAGAAGGATATGACGTCCAAGGTGGGTGAGAATGTATCAGTCTCTGGAAAATCTTCGACGAAGTCACTCGACATGACCTCCGGATAGAGAAGAAGAACAGGCCAGTGGAGCACGCCCTGCTCATCCAGCTTCGGCTTCTTAACCCCCATCAGCTCTTGATAGGTTTCCTTCCAAAGCTTCATCCCTCTCTTCTCCATGGCAGCAGCAACATCCTACATACAACCAAATAGCACCGGTCAGTTTTGAATGGTAGTATAGCAGTGTTAATCTTTGGGCAATAAGAGACCTTGGCTGCTGCGATTGCTTGTGCAACCTTGGCTCTCTGACGATCTTGCTCGCTCAGTTTTGCGTCCACTTGCCACAACAATTTCTTGAGCTCCTCGCTAGCAGGTCATGCTCGAGCCTCTTTAGCGAAAATAGTCCTATTAGATTCTAATTGTGATTTTGATAATTAATAATAATATAGTCATTAGAACTAACATATTTGTCAAGAATATATGTTAGTAGGTCTCATGAATGTAATATATGAAGAAGGCACCGAAGCCGAGATAAAATTTGGTTAAATTAAAAAAAGTCACATGAGAAATGACTACACCGGATGATCTGGTGCTCAGGGTATTTACACTCACCAGAGCATCTATATCAAAGGAGAACAAAGGCATGAAAGCCTCACCGAATAGTCCGGTGATGAAGCAAGACAATACATTTGTCAGACCCCTCCTTTGGGGTCACCTCGTGTAGCTCATACCAGCTGGATCAGTAGCTGGTACGCACGAATTCTAACAAAAGTAGATATCACAGACATACATCGATTAAATACAATAATAGAGTACAACACAGAATTCATTACAACAGAGACCCGTAGGCATAAATTAACAAACCCTCACAACACAGCGGAAATACATAAAAACGACCCATGCCCTACAGGCAGCTTGAGTGCAGACGAAACCAGCTTCTCTAATCTTCATCTTCTCTTTCAACGAAGTCGGCCTCTGGATCAACTGGATCCGCAATTAGCAAGTGTGATTACATAAGGTACTCAGCAAATCCTACCTCAAGAGGGAAAATTAGATGCTTAAGGGTAGATCAAGGATAAGGCTGTAGAGTTTTTTTGGTTTTGCGGAAAGCTAGTTTTGTTGGTGCAATGTTCATTTTGCAAAGACTAACTTTAATAAAAACACTTCCGAAGAGAACACGTAAGGTGAGCTTATGGGGGTTGACGGCCCTGGGGGAGATACATTCATCTCGCCAGTTCCCACAAGTCTTTTGCCAGCGAACACACAGTCTAGGAGGCTTAGGGCACAAAGCCAAAACCCTTCTTTTCGAAAATACGAGCACACAGCCCACTCACACACCAAGGAGATACTCACGTCGAAAAGCTAATCATTGTGACCAAACCATAGCATGTCCTTGACTAAGGACACGGCTATCCGGATAGGTTTAACACTCTGCAGAGGTTGTATACTTTACCCATAAGATATGCACAAGCTCCCACCTTAGCAACTGGTGAAGCTATCATAGACGCAACGACCTCACAACGAAGTCACAATATCCACCCATAGGGCACTAAGATACTAGGGGCCTTAGAAGATTCACGTGAAGGACCACTTAACAATCTCAAGGCTTTGACATAGCCTTAACAATATCACCAGCCGAACATTGGGCTACGCACCACCCAAGTCTTCTCCTGATCCCCATTGCCACTACCGGCCTCCGGGTGGGTACCGCACTAAGTCAGAGGGGTTAGGTCAAATCCTACCCATTTAGGCCATGTGGTTGTACGAGTGGATCCTAGGTGAGATGTCACAACGAACCAGTCCTTATACGACCGAGGCAAGAGTCTCCCAGCAAGAACGCCACAAAGGTGAACCTTGCTCCAAGGTAGTTCTCACCTTTGTGGGGTACCTTACTCACTCTCGTCAACACTACTCTAGAGTTTTCCCACAAACACAAGTTTTACACGCACACGCAACAAGCACACATCACTTCACATTTTTGAAAAGCATGATTAACATATCGGTGGGCTTGGTTGTCGGTGGGCTCAGTTGTCGGTGGGCTCGGCAGGCGGCTCGGCTCGGCTAAAATGGGGCCCACCTGTCAGCTACACAGAGAGAGAGAGATAAGAGAGAGAGAGAGATAAAAGAGAGAGAGAGGAGAGGGGGGAGGAGCTGACCGGCTCTGCTGCGGAGAGAACGAGAGGGAGAGAGAGGGAGGGGCGGCGGGCGGTGGTGGCGCACCGGCGGCGGGCCTCGCTGGCCAGCAGATTAGAACGGCGGCGCTGGAACCGGCTGGCGGGGGCGGAGCTGGCCGGCAGCGGGGAAGCGGCTTTGGCCGGCGGCGGAGAAGCAGCTTCGGTCAATGAAGGAAGAGCGGCGGCCAGCGGAGGAAGAGCGGCGGCCGGCAATAGCAGGGACCCAGGTACGCCCACAGGGGGAGGGAAAGGAGGGAGAGGGAGAGAGAGAGAAGAGGGCCGGGGAGGGGCTCACCGGCGGCGGCGCTCGGAGGGAGGCGACGGAGTGCTCGGGGAGAGAGAGGGAGTGGGTGTGAGGAGGGGATGGGGGGTCTGCACTGTTCATCGCCTTATATAGGGGTCGACGACCTGGCGAGCGCGCGGAGCGAGGCAGCTCGGGGCGCGAGGCGATGTGGGGCGCGAGGCAGCGGCACGACGCGCGAGGCAAGGCGCAAGGCGCGAGGTCTGCCGGCGCGGCGCGCGGCGACGGGACGGCAGACGCGGCATGGCAGGCGGCGGCGGTAGACGGGTCACGGGGAGGGGATGGGGGAGATGGAAGAGAGAGGAAGAATAGAGAGAAAGAGGGAGAAGTGTAATTTTTTTTAGGGATTTGACAACATTGGACAATGAGCAGTACAAAGATGATAAAGAAGCAGAAGATCCCACCAGGTAATCCGGTGATTGATTTGAACACATCGGAGGAATGCACCAAAGCATTGTTAACAAAGGGGAGAATGCAGTGACCTCACCAGAAAGTCCGGTGCTCTACAATTTGTACACTAGAGCATATTTTCCAGAGATAGTTGCATTGGCTCGGTTGGCTGAGGATAACGCACCGGATGGTCCGGTGATGAATGTACACTGGAGCATATTTTCCAGAGATGGTTGTAATGGCTCGGCTGGCTGAGGATAACGCACTGGATGATCCGGTGATGAAGTAATGTGCACCGAAAAATACACCTGATCAATTTACACAGAGAAGATGTTGACTCTGATGGCTAAGATATATTTACCGGAAAGTCCGGTGATAAAGGTGGAGTATACATCGGAGTATCCAGTGTTCACAGAGGTTTGAGTGGAGTTCCAACGGCTAGTTTGTGAGAGTGTACTTACCGAATGATCCGGTGTTAACAGCTTTTTAGAATCGTTGGGTTAAGGACTAGTGCGCGAGTTTGATGCTATAAATACCCCTCCATTTAGTCATTTGAGGGTGCTAGATTTCAGAGAAATTCATGTACACTTGAGAAGATATACAAGCTACCAAAGTATTTAAAGTGATTATCCAAGGCGATTAAGCACAAGATTAGTGATTGATTAGTGCTTATAGGCCTAGAGAGTGAGTTGCTAGGTGATTGCTGCCTAGAGAGTGCATCAAGGAGTGATCCAACAATGTAACTTTTGGTACGCCGGTACTTTGGAGTCTTGGTGACTCGTCGGCAAGCTTGTTGACCATTTGACTTGGTGTGGAGCGGCGGCAAGGTGATTGTGCGGGGGCACGGGGATCCTTGTCTGTGTGGCTCAAGCTCCGAAGTGATCACGATGGCGAGAAACCGGAAGAGAGACTAGTGGTGAGATTTTGCCTTAGTGGCTCATCAGGGTGGAGACATTGTTTTTTGACTCGGTGGCTTAAAGCGTCGTAACCGGGTGCCGACCGGGAGTATATCCTTTGTGGAGCTCCAACGTGGATTAAAGGTGGCATTCATGCCATTGATACTACGGAAAAAAATTTTGTGCCGAATTTACTTTCTTTACCTTATTTACGTTTCCGCATTTACTTACTTGTAATTTAACTTCTTAGATAGTTTGTAAACGCTTTGATCGATAGAGTAGATATATTAGATAAAACTAGAGCACATTTAGATAGAAATTAATATAAATTTATCTTGTGTTGTCAAGCTTTTAAGAGTTGAAGTATATGTTAAGCTTTTTGGGCATTAAATATGCAGCTAATCTTGGTTGCAGAAAAAGGGTAAATAGGAGCATTAGCCAGTATTCAAGCTGGATTAGTGAAGCGTGTAGCCACATAAGGATATTTGATTTAGTCACATAAAATTGTATCATAGGATCCCTTATAAGAAGTACTTCCAAAATATAATATATTTGTTAAAAAAACGACATGAAAAACCTATTATCAAAGTTATTTATTGGAGACAATATCATGTCAAAAGAACCAGATACTCTTGAACAGAGGGAGTGAATTTTGTAGGCCCATTGTTTGGTAGTATTGTTAATGAGTTTGGGGGCAAATAAATTCAAAAACGAAGCGTTACATTTCGAATTTTCTCTCAATCACTCCATTCAAAATCTACCGAGTAGTAGTGACCTAGATATGAGATAAGACATTTATCCGGTTACCACTATTTATATATATTACATCTCTGACCCCGCGGCAATTGTTTTGCTTCGAAGACCACCCCCACGCAGCGCTGCGCGGACGCGACCCCAAATTCGAAATCGGCCAACGTCTCACCGCCTACGCTCCCCATTTCAAACCAAAACCCCATCTCGCATCCTCCCCCTTCACCCGCACCCCCGATCCACCGCCGCCACTCTGTCCAGCCGCCGGAACTCCGCCTCCGCCGCACCCAGCGATGCCGTCGGACGGTGTCGACGATGAGCTCGGCGGCGGCAGCTCCGCCCCCGCCCCCGCCCCCGCGCGGTTCGAGCTCCAGGAGGACCCTGCCTTCTGGAAGGACAACAACGTGCAGGTAGGGTTTCCTCCGCCTCGCCGCGAGCTTCTCTTCACCTTCCTCCCCGTTGCCGGTTCTCCTGGTTTCGCTCGTGTCGCGCGGCTGTGTCCGTGAGCATTTCGTCGAGCACATGTTGGCGGTTGCTTAACTGCTCCAATTTGCAGGTTGTGATCCGTATCCGGCCGCTCAGCAGCAGCGAGATATCGCTGCAGGGGCACAAGACATGCATCAGGCAGGATTGTAGCCAGAGCCTCACCTGGACGGGGCATCCCGAATCCCGGTTCACTTTCGATCTCGTCGCGGACGAGCATGTCACGCAGGTGCTCTTGATGCTCTCGATCCCCGGTCCAGATTTCGTCCCCGTTTTCTTCTTCTGGCTTATCTATTTGTGCAAATGTGTAAATGCTACTCCGTTTGTGCTGTTCAGGAGAATCTGTTCAAAGTTGCTGGGGTGCCCATGGTGGAGAACTGCATGGCTGGTTATAACAGCTGCATGTTTGCTTACGGGCAGGTGAGCTACATGTTTCACTTACCGGTTGCTGCTGCAGAAGGATTGCATGTTACGCTCGATTTACCTTTGAACGTTTACCCTTACAAAAGTATCCGGTTCTGCTAGACTGGCAGCGGAAAAACACACACAATGCTTGGTGATATAGAAAATGGAACACGGAGGAACAATGTGAACTGTGGTATGACGCCTCGAGTATTCGAGCATCTCTTTTCAAGAATCCAAAAGGCAAGTTTTGATGATCTGTTGATTTTTGTGGATGCCTCATTTTAGCTGCACATGGCATGCTATTAGCTAATTTCCTTTTACTACTGTTTGCAGGAAAAGGAAATAAGGAGAGATGAAAAGCTTAGGTTCACCTGTAAATGCTCTTTTTTGGAGATTTATAACGAGCAGATTCTGGATTTACTCAACCCAAATTCTGTAAACTTGCATGTAATTCACTGAAAGCACACTTAAATATCATGCAAGGATTATGTTATACTGGTCTTTATTGTTTATCTCTAATCTAGCAATATCTCTCGTTCTTTTGGCATTCACTATTATTTCTTTCTTGCATTTTTGTAAAGTGCTGTTGGAAAATTTCAATATTTTGACATATACATTATTTGGACCATGACCTGATTAGCTCTAGTTTCTTTGTTGCAGATAAGAGAGGATGCCAAAAAGGGTGTCCATGTTGAGAATCTGACAGAACATGACGTCTCCAATGCTCGAGAAGCGATGCAACAACTTATAGAGGTTAAATTGATTAAATGATTGCATTTTTTTATTTATACATTGTGCTCAAGTTTGTTCCCGTCATTGGGATTTCTGCAAGCTTCAGTTTCTTTACCAGTTTCCAGTTTCAATCAAGCTTGCACAGATCACTTTATCGTCAGGTACCTAAGTTTTTGTTTCACTACATGAGTTATATCTAAATGTACTCTCTTATTTTCTTTTCAGGGGGCAGCAAACAGAAAGGTGGCATCCACCAATATGAACAGAGCAAGTAGCCGCTCTCATAGTGTTTTCACTTGTCTGATAGAGAGTAAGGTACATGAAATACGTATTCTCCAAACCTATTTCTATAGGTTTTGTGTAATCGGTTGCTCATTCTTAGTCTTTAGTTTCAAAGATGTCAATATACATGCAAGCATATGGTTATGGGTAACCTATTGCACATGTATGTATTCCTTCACTTACTCTTGTAAGTTAACCATACAGTGGGAGTCGCAAGGTATCAACCACCACAGATTTTCTAGACTCAACCTTGTTGATCTTGCTGGCTCAGAGAGGTAAGCTGCACATGTAACATTGTCTATTAGTTTAGATACAAATTTCTTAGAATTTCAGTGCAAGCACACAAACTTGTCATTTTCTTTCACTCCTACTCAGCATGCGTGACTTCTGCCATGCAGGCAAAAGAGCTCAGGTGCTGAAGGGGAGCGCTTGAAGGAAGCGACCAACATCAACAAGTCACTCTCAACTTTAGGGTTAGCTCTTAGCTGATCATCTTCTACTAGTTACCTCAGACAATAGAAAACATTTTAAAGTTTGTTTTGAACTTAGATTCTTGTACCGTGTATGATTCAAGCCACAATATTACATTTTTTTTACTATTTCGTTCAATGGCATTCTTGCAGACTTGTCATTACAAACCTCATTGCCGTATCCAACAAAAAATCACACCATGTTCCCTATCGAGATTCAAAATTAACGTTTCTCCTCCAGGTAATATGCACAGCTGAACCGGTAAAGTTCTTCATGTTGTAAGTTGACTGCTAGAGATATATATGAATAAACGTTTAGATGTGAATTTGCATCTACATTGATGGCTACTGTTTTGTTTATTCCTTTTCTCTTCTGTCCAGGATTCCCTTGGAGGAAATTCGAAGACGACTATAATTGCAAACATAAGCCCATCTAGCTGGTTGATTCCTAATCGTGACTTGTCTTTTTTATTCAATTGTACCTTTGATTTTGAAATAGTTATACTGGATATATTACTGACATGTTTCTCCTTTTCTAACCAGTTGTGCTGCTGAGACGTTAAGCACTTTGAAATTTGCACAGCGAGCTAAATACATCAGGAATAATGTACGTAATCAGCACATATTAATTACTATGTAACATGTTTTTCTTGGCATTCTGCAAGCATCAGCCGACTACTGCTCTTTGTAGGCTACAATAAACGAGGATGCTTCAGGTGATGTTCTCAGCATGCGTTTACAGATCCAGCACCTTAAGGTATAGACGAGTTTGTTCTTTCTATAACTTTACTGTATATTGAAGACATTTGGTGTCGGACCTCTCCTTTAGGTTCACCTTGTGTAGCTCATACTAGTCTCTGGATAGTAGCTGGTACGTACGAATTCCAACAGAAGCAGATATCACAGACACACATCGATTAAGTACGATAATAGGGTACAACATAGAGTTCATTACAACAAAGGTCCGTAGGCATAAATTAACAAACCCACACAGCACAACGGAAACGACGCAAAAGCGATCCATGCCCTACAGGCAGTTTGAGTGTAGACGAAACCAGATTCTTTAATCTTCATCTTCTCTTTCGACGAAGTTAGCCTCTGAATCATCTGCGTCTACAATTAGCAAGTGTGAGTACATAAGGTACTCAACAAGTACTACCTCAAGGGGGAATATTAGATACTTATGGGTAGATCAAGGATAAGGCTGTAGAGTCTTTTAGGTTTTGCGGAAAGCTAGTTTTGTTGATGCAAGGTTCATTTTGCAAAGACTATCTTTAATACAAATATTTCCGAAGAGAACACGTAAGTTGAGCTTATGGGGGTTGACGGCCCTTGGGGAGATACTTGCATCCCGCCAATTCCCACAAGTCTTTTGCCGACGGACACACAGTCCAGGAGGCTTAGGGCACAAAGCCAAAATCCTTCTTTTCGAAAACACGGGCACATTGCCCACTCACACACCAAAGAGGTACTCACGCTGAAAAGCTAATCATTGTGACCAAACCATAGCATGTCCTTGACTGAGGACACGGTTATCCGGATATGTTTAACACTCTGTAGAGATTGTACATTTTACCTACAAGATATGCGCAGGCTCCCATCTTAGCAACTGGTGGAGCTGTCATATCGAGACGTAATGACCTCACAACGAAGTCACAATATCCACCTATGAGGCACTAAGATACCAGGGGCCTTAGAAGATCTACGGGAAGGACCACTTAGCAATCCCAAGGCTTTGACATAGCCTTAACGATATCACCAGCCGGACCTTGGGCTACGTACCATCAAAGTCTTCTCTTGGTCCCCATTGCCATTACCGGCCTCCGGGTGGGTATCGAACTAAGTCAGAGGGGTTATATCAAGTCCTGCTTATTCAGGTCATGTGGTTGTACGAGTGGATACTAGGTGAAATGTTACAGCGAACCGGTCTTTATACGATCGAGGCAAGAGTCTTCCAGCAAGAACACCACAAAGGCGAACCTTGCTTCAAGGTAGTTCTCACCTTTGTGGGGTACCTTACTCACCCTCGTCAACACTACTTTAGAGCTTTCCCAAGAACACAAGTTTTACACACACACACCAAGCACACATTACTTCATATTTTTGAAAAGCATGATTAACATATGTAAATAATCTCTTTCTTTTGAGCAAAGTAATCATAATCATACTGGTAAACAAGCATTCATCCAAACAATCATTATAGTTGATGTTGGGAACCTTCTAGGGTTTCAACGGAATAAAAGTACCAATAAAAGACATGACATAAACAAGCTAGGTCATAACCATTAACTTAATAATGCATAATCCTATTGTTTAAAACAACGGTTCTACGGGTTGTATTTGAAAACATAGGGTCAATATGATCAACGGTTGTAGGACTTACCTTGAAGTCCTCGTCTGCTCCTTCTTCAAACTTCGGATAAAGACGCACACGATCAATAGGGTCTTCCTGGAATGCTCATTTCTCTAATAATCACAACAACGATAAAGACGCACACGATCAATTAAACGATTAAAACAATGACTAAACAATTTACAAAAATTATGAAATTGACATGATTGGGTAGATCTCGAATTTAGATGAATATTGGTGGAAAAATCGTTGAAAACGGAGTTAGGACGGAGGAGAAATGAGCTTCGGAAGTTTTGCCGGGAGAGAAATTAAGAAAATAGAAAAAGTGGAGAATATTCCTAGAATATTCCGTTTAGGTCGGCTCAGGGCTCGGCTCGATTTATGGTGGTGGCTTGGCTCGGTGGGGGTCCAGCTGTCAGCTGTGGAGAGAGAGGGAGATAAAAGAGAGAGAGAGAGGGGAGGGGCTGATTGGCTCGGGCGCAGAGAGAACGAGAGGGGCGACGATCGGTGGCGGGCCTCGCCGGCCGATGGATCGAGGAGGCAGCGGCCTGGATCTGGTCGGCGGGATGTGGGGGCTCTTCGGCAGGGGCGAAAGAGCGGCGGCCGGCGACGGGAGCGGCGGCCGATGACGGGAAGCAGCGGCCGGCGATAGCGGGGGACCTAGGTATGTCTACAGGGGGAGGGAAAGGAGAGAGGGAGAGAGAGAAAAGGGCCGGGGGGCTCACCGGTAGCGGTGGAGCTCGGGGGGAGGTGGTGGAGTGCTCGGTGGGGAGAGAGCGAAGGTGAGGAAGGGATGGGGAGAGGAGTCCGAACTGTTCATTTTCTTAAATAGGGCCGGTGACGAGTGGGTGCGCGGGGCGAGGCGGCGTGGGACGCGAGGTCTGTCGGCGCTGGCAGGCGGCGGGGTCACGGGGAGGGGAAGGGAGAGACGGAAGAGAGACGAAGAAGAGAGAGAAAGAGGGAGAGAGGGTAAAAAAATAGAGATTTGACATTTGGATTCAGAATGACACGTTCTTGAATTTTGGACCTGTCTGCTATTGTTCATGTAGATTAAGAGCTGTTGCTCAAAATATTCTACTGCACAAACATTGCTAATATGTAATTTGTCATGCATGATACCTTAAAACTGCTCTACTATTGCAGAAAGAAGTTAGCCGTTTGCAAGGACTAGTAAGTTCTGAAAAAACAGAAGACATTGGTTCCCATGGATTTGTCTGTGAGTCTCCTAGCACATTCAAATGGGATCAAGGTCCTGGCACGTTCAGTCCACTTTTTTTTGATAAAAGGGCTACACAGGTATTCATAGCTGTTATTGCTTGTGGAACTTGATGTGCTTCACAGACTACTTACACTGTTTTTGTTGGTGTGTTTGTTTTCAGAGGAAAGATTATGATGCTGCCCTTGCTGCTGCGTTTAGGAGGGAACAAGAGAAGGAAGTAAAATTGAAGGCAACAATTGCTGCAAAGCTAACTGCTGAACAGCTGGTCCGTAGTTCTACCTTACAAGCACTTCACCAAAGCAAAAAATGTTCACGGATAGTCATATGCTTGCTAACTTTAATATTCTATTACTCCACAGGCAGCTCAAAGATCTGAAGAGGTAAGAAGTTTCAAGATGAGGCTTAAATTTCGTGAAGAACGGATCAAAAGATTGGAGCAAGTTACTTCAGGGAAGTTATCTGCTGAAGCACATCTTTTGCAAGAGAAGGAAGAGCTCGTGAAGGAATTGGAAGTCCTGCGAAGTCAACTAGATCGCAATCCAGAAATTACAAAATTTGCAATGGAAAACTTACAATTAAAGGAAGAGCTGCGAAGGTTAGAATTGCTGTGAATATTGTGGTGCTCCTTAAATGGTTAGCGGCTCTTTATTTTCTTGTGACTGCTGGCAAAGAATAACTGACTCTTGAATATGTTATGGTTTGAAATAAGCTGCTTTCTGTTATCAATTTAACCTTTTATTATGTTGTTACTAATCACTTCTATTTTGTTGAATATTTTATGATGTGGTTATCAACTCAACTTTTGTTATCTCGTGTGACTGTTGTCTAGGAATAACTGATTCTTGAATATTTTATTGTCTAAAATAAGCTTATTACTATGCCTTCTGGTTTATCTGCTTGGTGTTTTTAGTAGAGTTGAAAGCTTAATGTCGTTTTTTAATTAAAAAAATCAGGTTGCAGACATTTGTTGATGAAGGTGAACGGGAAATGATGCATGAGCAAATAATTGTTTTACAAGATAAGGTATGCATTATGAAGTCATTTGGATCTCAGATGGTGGGAACGCTAATGATGTACCTCCGTCACTACCTCCGTCACTCTCTTGAAGTCGTGAGCTTATTCAACATCTCCAACTTGATTTGCAGCTGCTAGAGGCACTTGACTGGAAGCTTATGCATGAGAAGGATCCTGTTAACAAGGTTTGTCGATAACTATATATAAAGTTCTGAATTACTACATGGAACTGTCAGCTGAACCAAAAATCTTTTTGATATATTTACTTTACAGCATTATTACATGTTCTCCTGGTTTGACATAGATATAATTACTTGTGCAGGACCTCTCATTATTCGGGGAGTCAGCTGGTGATGAGGAAAATGAGTTTCTTCGATTGCAGGTTGGTTATATGCAACTCTGATTATACCCTTGTGTATATTATGCATACTTGTTAGTGGCTGAAACATTACTTTATAATTTTGTACCACAGGCTATTCAAAATGAGAGAGAAATCGAGTCATTGCGTAAAAAGTTTACCTTCTGCCTGGAAGCAAAAGATAAACTTGAGAGGTATAACTATTTTTGTACCTTGGCCATGCTGTTACTAGAGAATTTATTGCATAGTAAATAGTAATCAATATGTTTGCTTCCTCCATAGTCTATTAAGATATTAATGATTTACTGTATTTGCTGAACAATGCGCAGGCGTGTTGATGAGTTGACCACAGAGTTGGAGCTTACAAAGAAACATGATGACACAAATAAAGAATTCAAGGCTGTCCAGCTCCAGGAGGAAGGTGATGCCGGTTTACATGACCTGCCTGATGCTCAGACGGAACTTAAGACTTTGGTTGACGCAATAGCTTCTGCAAGTCAAAGGGAAGCAGAAGCTCATGAAACTGCGATTGGTTTGGCCAAAGAGAATGAAGAATTAAGGATGCAGCTTAAGGTTTTGATTGAGGATAACAAGAGATTAGTTGAGCTCTATGAACACGCTATTGTCAATGTTGGGGCGAATCAAGATGGAAACTGTCCTACCATTCCTCAAACTAAAGATGCAAGTGATCAGCAAAGCAGCCATCCTTTTGGAGGAAACTCTGCGGATGAAGATGATCTGCTGGAAGCCCAACCAGTAGGCACATCAGATTTGTCTATACACAACTCATCCAGTGTGGACGAAGAGCCTAAGATACTGGGTGAAAAATGCATCCAAGAGGACAACTTGTCAAGAACTACATTTGCAGAATTGCGTCTTCAACTGGAAGAGATGCACGAGGAAAATGATAGACTTATGGGTTTGTATGAGAAAGCTATGCAGGAAAGAGATGAGTTCAAAAGGAAGATTTTAGAGCAAGGCGATTCTGAAACCATGGAAGAGATTCAGTCGGATGAGAAAGATGCTGAAATGCTTGAAGCAGCAGATCCTGAGAATCTTGAAGTAAAACATGTTCATGACTCCTCGATTGTAGCTTTTAAGGAAGTGTTGCAGCTTGTGCGGATTAAACTGGAGCTTGTCCAAGACAAGATTGTGTCTGCTCAGGATGCAATAAAATATTTTAAACTACTCGAAATGGCTAGTAGTAAGGCGGAAGAACTTTCTGCAAGCATTCAGCTCCATTGTCTAGACATGCAGCATGGTCAGGAAGACATCAAAGCCCTGAAGTCTGCGCAGTCGGAATCACGGGAGAAGAAAAGTTCTTTTGAAGGCAAGTATTTCCTGCCTGCAGCATCATGTTGGAACTTGGATTTGAAGACCAAAGCCCTTGCTCAGTCCAAGTTTGATGTCAACTTTGAATTAATGAATCAAAAGAAGGAACAGTTGAATCACCTCCTAACCCGCAAAAATGAACTATCTGCTGCGAGGACAAAAGCACATGAATCTGAAGCTGAGTTGAGAAACAAATTTGATGGCCTTAAACGGAAGCTTCGCTGTTATGAAGCTCAAAGGAAGGAAGAAGAAAAGGTCCTTTTTGCTATTGATAATCTGGATACTTCCAGTGCACCATTGCATAAACTCAAGAATTTTGGCAAGGCAACTGAGCTGCTGAAATCTGAGGAGGAGCGGATAAAGCTTTCACGTGAACTGAAGAAGGCCCATGAACAGCTTGTCATGGTGCAAAAGGAAATAAAAAGTATGGACAAATGTGATTATATTGATTGTGAGATTGAACTCCTTGAAAAAGAAATAGAGGATAGCTGCCTCTCTGTGCTGGAAGCAGACATCGAGAAGTTTGTCCGTGACAATACCTTGACAGAGATTTGGGAGAGCGGGGAGGACATGCAGCGCTTGCTGATTGACTACCAAGATTGCGTTTTCCAAGTCAACTTGAAGGAGGAAGAGATGAAAGTATGTGAGGAGTCCTTGCAGCATCAAGCTAGGGGCTTGGATGAGCTGCATTCGAAGCTAAATCAAGCGATGCGGGACCTGGGTGAGCTTCTGCAGGACAGAAGAAGCTTAACCTCTTGCAGTTTGGATGAACCCATGCTGCCCGTTGGCGAAAAGGTGGAGGTGGATCTTGAGGCCATCAGGATTCATGTCTCTGAGGCTAAGCAGCTTTTGCTTCTCGACGGTCAGGCTAATTTGTGAATCTGCCCAGCTAGCATCAATTTCATTCGCAGATGCAAATGCAATTACTGACAGGCTAGTCTGTCTTGGCTTCATCTGTTCACATTCTTCGTATCGTAGCAACATGCTGCTACTCGTATCGTAGCAGGATGGAGAAGTCCTGAAGCCGAATGTTCTGATGTTTGTTCTGTGGACCACCTATTCTATCGTGTTCTAGCTTCAAGGTGCAAGACAGCAACTGATTCGACATGATTCTGATTTCTTGGGGGCTTGACCTTTTTGTTTCTGTAATTCTGTAGACTAATAATCCGTGGGTGGTCTTGTATCATAAGTTAACTGAGCCAGCATTGATGCTTCACACAAGTGAAAGAATGCGGCGCTCCAGTGAGTCTTGTGTTGCACGTTTCAGCCTGAACATTTGCTTGCTGGATGAAGAGTGTGATCTTCTCCTGATAACAGCGTGCCTGGTTTTGCACCGCGCTCTGGCTGCTTGTTGGTTCTTTGGGTGCTACTTTGGACTGACTCTGGACGCTTCCAGAGGTCTTGTCTCTAGTTTGGGCTGGCTCTGGAAGCTTCTTCAGCTCTTGTCCCTTTGCTTAATTTGCTTCCTGCTCCGCTGATCAGCAGCTTGAAAAATACAATAACGACGCGCAGGCGGTATTTTACCATTTTTTTTAGCTCAACAACCAAGTGGCGCAACCTTGTAGCCCTAGACAACCACCACCACCGTTTGACCCAGTCAATTACGCAACAAGACGGACGCCAACATCCAAAATATCCACACCTGGGCGAGAATAATACTAGGATACTGCTATTTACGGTTTAGATTTGGTCAAGTTAGAAAAAATCATGTGTAAAAAAAAAGAAATAAATTAGCATGTGTCATGTTCATTGGGTTCAGACCGTAAATATAATAGACAGATCTCTGCAGGGGCGCTATCACGTCGAGTCACAGCCACGGAGAAACCGCGAATCCTTAGCAACAAAGCGTCCCCGGACCGCGTGCGCGCGCGCGGGCGGCTCTCGTCCTGAGTGAGCAGCCAAACGAGCAGCCGACTCGGAGTCCACTCGGCTGTCCCTATCGCTCTCCGCTTGGCCGTCGTCATAACCCTGCCGTGTCTCGACAGAAATACAAAATATATTTCTTGGTGTTGGAATTTTGCAGTGACCATCCAGCAACGAGAGCGATAAATACGTCACGGCAAGTAGGAAATTGGGGGTTGATTTTTTCTCCTCCCTGGCGTAGAGCAGCACGAGCAAGAAAGGCAACGCCACGCCATCGCCGCCTCTATCCCCTCCTCCTCCTCTCTCTCTCCTCCACCAACCACGAGGCCGTCTCTCTACCTCTCTCTAAATACCAGTTCGAGGATCGGGTATCTTCCGTAGGTTCTTGGCTGTGTTTTCGGTAGCCGCCGCCTGCCCGGGCGCCAAGAACTCCAAGAACAGGGGCGCATGCGCGAGTACGAGCTCGGGAAGGAGGAGCATGAGCCCCAGCCGGGGTGCGGGGAGGGGGCGGGGCAGGCGGCGGCGAACTGTGCGGCGGTATGCTGCTGCTGCCCGCTGGCGCTGCTCGACGTCCTGCTGCTCGTCACCGTCAGGCTCCCCGCGGAGCTCATGAGGCGGGTGAAGAGGAGGCGCCACCACAGCCGCGCCCGCGGCAGTGGCAAGAAGAGGCCGGCGGCGTCGCCGTCCGGGAGTAGCGGCAAGGCGATGTTCGCCGCCGCCGCGGCGTCGCCGCTGGAGATCGAGGAGGAGGCGCGCGGCGAGGCGGAGTCGGCGGCGTCGGAGCTGGAGCGGGAGATCATGGGCTCCCGGTTCTACGGCGCCGGCTTCTGGCGCAGCGTCTCCTCCAGCTCCAGCACTTCCTCCATGCGGCATCAATAGCAACGTGCCCCTCCTCCTCTTCTTCCTCTTCTTCTTCTTCTTGCAATTTTCCTGCGTACATAATAGCCAATTACTCGTCAACGGTATCAAGAGTGCAAGATTAATTGGCTCCTCAGTATAGGCGTTCTTGGGTTTCAGTTCAGCATGTGTAGCATCAGTGCATCACACTTGGTACAGCGAGTGATTGTATTGTGCTTTGTCCACACGTGCGAGCTCGGTCCGTGTGGGTTGGATAATTGGATTGGCATGCAATTGTTTGGGGGATGGACCATGCCGGCCGGCAGTTTCAGACAGAGGACAGGAATGATGGTCCTCATGTCTTGGATCTTCTTTTTACCCTTTGGTTCCTCAGAGAGCAGCAAATGCTGAAACTTGTGGTCAAACAGATGAACAATCATCGATTGTCATTTTTAGATAATGGAATAAAAAGATATCCCGGCCTCAAACAGTCTTTTGTTATCGACTTGTGTAATCAAACATTGCAGTTTATGACTTGTGCTGCTGTTCTCTAAAATAAACATTGCAATTTATGGATGCTGGATGCAGTACGTTCCTCCTTCTCTAGCGCGGTAGCAATGATACTTTCTGTACGATTCTCCCGCGTCTGCGTCCCTTCGGCTTGGGACGTGTTGGTGGTTTCTCTTGGTGTCCGACTGACCGTGGGCTGGCAACGGCCGGTCGAACCGGTTGATCTCAGCGCGGCTGAAGCTTTGTGCCGGCGTCGGGCCTCCCGGTTGTTGTTCATGGGTAGCATCCAGCTTTATCTGGACATTTGTGTTTTAATTTTTTTACTGAATCTGAATCGGATTCTGAGTTATATTTCGTATGTTTAATTTTTTTTTTGATGAACCAGACACTCGAATCCATGTTCATATCCAAATTACACTGATAGCATCTGCATGCTGGATTGGCAGCTCACGTAGAACCTCGTCTTTGAAAGATCAACAGCTCGCGTAGGACCTCGTCTTCGAAAGATCAACGTCTTCCAACGCGCCTCATGGCAGGAGCTTCGCGAGATTAGGCCGCGAGATGTGGCAGGCGTTGGGGTGAATGATGCAGCTGTTTCACTCGTAACCTACGAGCGTGTGCCATGGGCAAGCATGCAGGTGGTCTAGGGCCGTACGAAGATGGTCATGAGATTTAAAACTCTAGGTTCAGGTTGATTCAATAAAAAGAGGTGTAGTGTCTCTAGGGATCATGAGATTAGAACAGAGTATTCAGTATTCCAAGCTTGATGGTTTTCAAATCTGCAGAGTCTTAAATTAGAGGATTTTTACGGTACATCCAAATGAGTGCTTGCTATTCATTTTCTTTATCTGTGGTACAGATAGATCTAATAATACTCTTTCGCTCGCCAGTATCATGAGTATTATTAAGGAGTATCATAGGTATTATAAGGAGAAGATTGGAAAAAATGAAGGTAAACTTGTAAATTATATATTCAATTAGGGTAGGGAAGGTCATCCGATGACTGATTTTAGAGGTAAAAATCTGTCAAATTTTGATCCCTTAGATGTAGATCAGACGTCTCAGACGTACTGGCATTCATATCTCCAAACCTAATCGCTCCTCTCATTCATTCCCCGCCGCTGTCTCTCTCCCAACCCCGTCGCCACCTGACCTGTGCGCCGCCACCCTTCGTCTCGTCGTCCCCTTCTCCGACGCCGGTGTGGCCCACCCTCTTCCGCCGCCCCTCCCTCCTCTGTCGCCCCTCTCCTAGTGCCCCTCCTCCCCGTGCTCCCCTGCCGCCATTGCCTCCTTGCCCGTCGCTGGAGCCACCGCCGCTAACCACTACATCCCTGACGCCCCCGCCGCCTCGCCGCCCTACACACCGCCAGCCACCACCGCCTGTTCAGCGAACTCCCCGGCCATCCCTCTAACACCGGCAGCCACGAATCCCTCCCCTAAAATCCCGAACCCTAACCGTAACCCCTTCGCCGGATTTCATTGAGTTCACCGGAGAAGAAGACATCGCCAGAGTTCGCGTGCATCGGGTTCTGGGAGACGAGGTCAACGCTGTGCAGTGGGCGTTGTACATGGAGGAGAAGAGGCGGGCGGCAGTGTGCCATGGAGGAGGGGCTGGAGATGTCCAAGCTGGGGATCACACGCATGATCATGGAGAGACTTGCCTACAAGGGCACCAGATCCCCATTCCAGGTAATGAGAATCATGAAACAATGCTGTTCTTTGAATAGAAGAGTAACCATGTCTTACTAGAGTCGGCTAATTGCTGTTTTTGTGGTTTGATTAGATTCTAGCAATTGATCGGCTGCTAAGCATGATTCGAAACATGTTAATAAAAGGGGACAAGATGAAATAGTGCAGAAATCATGAACTCATACTACTAAGCATGATTCTAGCAATTGATAGGCTTCTAAGCTTTTCAAATTGTTCCTGAAACTGTTGAATATATTCCAAGACCACTAGTATCCTTACCAAATGGTTTACTATTCAATAACACAGAGAAGCTACTGTCCAGGGGTCTTTTGGTCTTAAACTATTTGCATGTCTCCATCTTCACCTTGGCAGTCATTATTTCACTGCTCTTCATTTGATCCTGACCCAGGGCTTTCTTCTACCTTGTTAAGGGGAGAATGCACTAAAATGGCCGCTAGTTTAAGTCTGAAATTGATTATATCCTCCTGCAAGGGTTGAACGTGGAATAAGTGTTACGAACACTGCATTGCCATGCAATGAGTTTCAATGGTAATAAAGTATTCTAGTAAGACATACCTGTGTAAATGTGGGGCGTAGACTGAATCCTGTCCAACATTCCATGAATTTGAGCGTGAACAATCCGCACGAGGAACTACATCGTTGCGAGAAATTTAGTGGCATGATAATTATGTAACAAGAAGTAATTCTAGGGAGCATTGATGAAAAAAAAGGAACTTCACTCATCCTCTTGCATTGGCATGTCCACTTCATTTTTGACTAGCCAAGTTGTGACCTTGTTGTCCCTCCACCTATTGGGTTGCGATCCTAGTTCCTGTACTGAGATGTCTAAATAGATCTTCAACCCTACGAGCTGTTCAGTCGAAAACCTATTACAACTGTGCCATGAAATATTCATACCCAATGATGGTCACTAGAGTGTTAACAGGTTACCGTTGCAGTGACTAAGGAGAGATCTTGTCTAGGCCCAAATGAGTCCAGTATTTCAATGGTACGTAGGTCGGCGTTGACAACACATAAGTACCAGTGCTTGTTCTTGATATTAATTGAGAAAAATACCTGTAGCAAATTTAATATAATTTGTTTATGCTAAACATAGGTTCCAGTACATAGGGTGGCAAGTGTTACCATATCATGGTTGAGGTACTGTTTTGCCTTTTGAGCGATTCACCCAATAGTCCTATCACTTGATTGCAGTAAAGTGGGAGTGAACGTATCCGAGAGGAAAACATTTTCACCCGACCTAACTTTAAGATGTTGATCATCAACAAGGCAGTGGATGTATGCGTTCATGATCTGTAAGAAGGTAAGAATCATCTATTGTTATATGTTGATGGTTACATAGGAATAAAATTTACATATATTGACTAACCTGGTCATTAAGCCAAGCTGTCAGCATATTTTCTGTGTTTATGCTTACATCATCGATGTGCACCCACTTTTTAGTTATTGGCGATAACTTGATGGATTCGATAGTGGGAGCTTCTTGTTCGGTGCACTTGAAATCCGCAACTGCAAGTACAATTGGAAAACAGTTATTGCGAACTAATGTAGGAAATTAAAAGAGATAACCAAGTACATACGTTGTGGCACATAGCTTTCAGTTTGCGGCTTTGGTCATTTTTTCTGGTTGGGTTTGTAGCATACAAAGTCACCCTCCTTGTTTTGAATTGTCTTGCGCTCCCTTTTTGATGGCGACCTTGTGACCTTCGTAAGATTTGATTCTGAAGCCTGTTGCTTGTGTTTGCGATTACCCTATAAGATTTAGTGTTAGGTCACTTTGCTCGAAATGTGTTTACTATATGGGATGCGGGTGAGTACCCTTGTTTGCGGTGTTTGGTAGTCATCCTTTTTCCTGGTTGGTTTGTTATGATCCATCACAAGTTCATCATCTTTGAAGCCCAAGTGCTTTGTTGCTGCAGCCCTTGCCGGATTGGCAACGTCTGTTTTCCTAGTTGGTTTCTTCCCTTTCCTTGTACCATTTTTGGTGATGATCCTTTGTCACCAATTTCCTCGAGACCGCGTTCACCTTTCTCACACGCCTTTGACGTTGACGTTACTGGCTTGGAGGACTTGAATGCTTTATGGCCACTCACACTCTACATAATGCAAGGGGCGCGAGTTAGTTTTTTGTGAGATAGCTTGAAAATGTTGCACAACTTTCGTAAATTAATGAATTATATCAACCATCATATGGTGCGCTTTAATTATATTATTATCATTTTTGTATAACTATTTGTACACAATATTTAACAAAATCATTTTCCAGATTTTCCTCCCCATGTACCTGTATCATCACTGGCTCTTAGTAGTAGTGAATGCAGAGAACCGTCAGGTACATGTGCTTAATTCGCAAGTGCCACAGAAAGATTCAGAACAAGACCTTGCAATTCTTCATGGAGTAAAAGCAATGGTGGGCATTTCTATTCGTTCTAAGCACTATAACTACATAAATGTACTTTACACATGTATTACGCACACAAATATTCTTTTATTCTTTCAGGTTCAAGGTTTCGAGCGTTATATGAAGCACTTGCCAGATGAAGACAGGAATGATTATAAGTGGTGGAAAGATTTGGATGTCACCTCTTGGGACATCAACACATTGCAAGGGTTGCCGCATCAGGAGGACAGCACATCCTGTGGCCTCTTTGTGCTCAAATTCATGGAGCACTGGAATGGAAATAGATTACAGAAAGACTTCAATCAGGAACTAATTGATAGATTTAGAAGGAAGCTGGCAGCCATACTTGTGAAATCCACCCTTAATGAGGTGAAGATTAAGTTTCTTGGAAATGGATCTCCACTTAGCTAGAGACGACCATTTTAGTTTTTTAGTAATATTTGTTCAGTTCGTAACAAACATGAAAAAGTAATATTGTTCTATGTCTTGTCTTTTACCGAAACCATTTATTTTGGCTGGAAGATGTTTAGTGAATATGACGAGAAGAATATTGTTCCCATCAAATGACAGAGATGCATTCGTAACTATTGATGCGCAGGAAGAAAATGATTTGCCATGTTACAGTGCATGTTTTCAGCACAACATTGAACTACTTTGTACAAACATCTTAAGTAGATCAGAGAAAGGAAAAGACACTCTTGAAACCAAGAAAAGACTCGCCGCTCTCGTTGTCCTTTGTGTTCCCCAAAATATCCTTGCAATATTTCTGAATATTGAAGGGTTCGTACATTGAGTAGCCTGGAAACATGGAAGGGGACTACTGAAGCAAAGGTTACTCCTCAGATGGGCCGTCACTCGTAGCTGCAAATTGGGACGAGTTTTCTTTTGGAGTTCTGATCGGATCTTGTTCTTCTCCAATTGGATTACTATTTCAGGCGATGCGCTGTTTGGCCTGGCACAGAGGGGTGGAGGAGCCTGGACACCGACGGCGGTGGCAGAACACACCGTACCTTGCGTGTATTTGCGACAGCGGCAGAACACACCGTACCTTGCGTGTATATACGGCGTGAGACAAACAAGCACACGTACGATGAAATGTTAACAACAAAGACGTAATTACCCTCAAGGTACATCTGACTTATTACTCAAATAATAAAATAATTACTAAATTATCCTAGCAAATGGATAGATAAAATCTATAATACCTTTCACCAACAGATATCATATTGCACCGTAAGGACTTTGAAACAAATAACAATTGCAAGTAATTATTCTAAGCCTGATGAAGCATAAAACGACGATGGCGAGAACGATCTTCTCACTGTAATTCAAAAGCTGCGTTCGTCATCGAGCAAATAAAAGTTGAAACAGATCAAAACACAAGGAGCACACTTGACAAATATGGGCTCAGAAACATGAGGTGTTCATTCCTAAAGATTCGAGAGACAATCTAAAACTTGTGAGCGAATTACATTTGCTACTGAAAGGTGAAAAATCAATCAAGCGATTCTAGGATGCTCCAAGACTAAATTTATTGGGGTCGACCATCCTCTTCAGAGAAGTGTAACGGTAGTCAGGAATTCCACATATTCCGTTTTTCACCCATGCGGCTAAGATGCCTTGGCATAATCGAAGACAGCGATGAACGGCATCAGAACAGATCCTATCCAGAGCTTCCCATCCTTCTCCTCCACTTCGCTGACGGCTCTCACCACCTCTCCTTTAGTGTCCTCCAAGATGTCGAGCACCTCGCCCTCGGGGCTGTACTTGATGATCACCGCGTGGAGCCTGCCCCCGATCTGCATCAAGTAGTGATACTTGGCGGGGATAGGAAGGCTGAGCATGAACTTCCTCAGCTTGACATGGCGACTCATGAGCCGGGCATACAAGCTGCGTCGGCAATGGATTGCGACCCAGAACTCGCCTTTCTCGTTGGTCCTCACATTGTCTGGAAATCCAGGCAAGATGGCGAAAAGATCCACGGTTCCTGCTTTCTCACCTTTCAACCAGTATCTGCTCAACCTGTCTCAACAATGACACATCAATAAGTGTCAGTATGGAGGAGAAGAATTAAGTGCCTAGACCAAATGTAGGGTAGAGCATAAACACCTGCCACGCGATCCTTCGCAGAAGACGAAGAATGTGCCATCCTTGCTCATGGACACCCCATTGGGAAATTGGAGGTTGCGATTTAGAACTGTCGTTTCCTTGGTGCGAGGGTTGTATTTCAAAAGCCTCCCAGAGGGATCTCCAGAGAAAACCAACTGCATGAAATTCCTGCAAATGAACGAGCACACTGGTCAGTTACTAGCTACTGCAAATAATCAACCAAAAACACCTCAAAATGATGAAATAAGGTCCAAATAGAACAATAGACTCTCTGACTGCAAGATCACTGCAACGAAACTGAGAAGCAAAAAGTTCCCCAAAAGAACAGTGAAAAAAAGAATTGCCCCTGAACACAGATGAAGCCATCATTTGCTTTAGGCTCTATGTTGGCTGCTACTTTTTCTTCATTCTTTTGTAGGAAAGCATGTGAATTTACTCACTGATGGGAATCTGTGACGTGATCGAAGGATCAAACAGATCATACAGATCATAGCATTGCATCTCATGCTACATCAGTAACTAGTCAAAACAATTAAGCAACAATTAAGGTCTACTCAACTATGAAGTGAGCTAAATGGTACAATCATACGACAGTCGGAAGTGTGCAACCAAACAACACGATGAGATGAAACAACAGCTAAGCAAAGCAGAGCAGAGAAGGTATGAGTGGCAGCACAGACCTTCTCTTGTAATGGAGGCTGGAGTCGGTGAAGTAGACGTTGCCCTCGGCGTCGAGGTCGAGGTCGTTGGTGAAGTTGAGCCGCACGCCCTCTGCCTCCGTGGCGAGCGGCGTGGCCAGCCCGCCCTCGGGCCCGACCCTGAGCAGCCCGAAGTAGGCGTCGGCGATGTACAGGTCTCCCGTCCCCTTGTCGAACCGGAGCCCGAGCGGGCGGCCGCAGACGTGCTCGTTCGGGAGGTACTCCAGCGGCGACTCCTTGGGCCCGCAAAGCTCGGGTGTCCAGCGCGGGGATGTGGTCGCGAAGGGCACCCACCGCGCGCCGTCCCAGAAGACGACGCGCCCGTCGGCGACGCCCGTGTACGGCCCGCGTCCGCGCGGGTCGAAGGCGACGCTCTCGGGCCCCATCACCTCGCCGCGGAACCGCACCTCCGCGCCGCGGAGCCGCTCGCGGGCGTCCGCGTGCTTTGGCATCTCAGCGGCGTCGGGGAGGTCCACGTGGTGCGCCTCGAACCCGGGAAACTCCACCATGCTGCCGAGCCGCAGAGGGTCCGTGCCACAGAACGCCGCCAGCGCCGCAACCGCCAGCGCCGCCGCCACCACCCCCGCCGACGCCATCCCGCTCTCTCCGCCCTCGCCTCTCCCGCGCGGGTCGCTTTGGTTTCTCCGCCGCGCTCGCGCTAGCGGTGGAGGTGAGAGCGGAAATGGTGATGGATTTCGCTTCACCTTAACGAGGGGTCATCACTTCGTCGCGCCCAGGCTGCCGCTGCTCTGTACACTTCGCCCGCCGCGGACGCGTCGCTGGGCGCGACGTCGCAAACGCACGCCCCACACATGCCAACTACCCCTCCGATTCCACTTGGTTCGGAGGAGCGTCACGTGCCTCCGTCCGTGCACCCTCCCCTGCCAATCACCGTTGGGCATTCACTCTCACCCACATGGCCACGCCTGCGCTGCCTTTTCTTCTCGCAAGGTTCGTGAAGAGATTGGACGTACGGACAAGAAGATAATGACCAGCAGTCCAGCAGGTCCTACCTAATAATTCTACTTGTTTTTATTTATTTGTCACCAATTTTTTAATGTATTTGCTTCGATTTTAAATTGTATAATGTTTTGATCAAAATTTAATTAAAATTTTAAAACTTTGACCGTCAATAGTTTTCTTAAGTATTTATTTTAAAAATATAAAAATCACTTGTGTAGATTTATCTTGAAAAATACTTTTATAATATTATATTTTGAGGTTTTCAAAATAAATATTTTAGAAACAATTGATGGTCAAAGTTTTAAAAATTTGATCATATTTGGTCAAAACGTCATATATTTAAAACTAAAGGGAGTAGCAATTTTAAGTTTCTACTTTTTTATAAAATATTTATAAATACTTAAAAATATACCATACTAATGAATTATATTTCACAACGAATATAATGCTAATTTTTTAAAATATTTATAAACTTTTTGTAGAAAAAAACACAAGATAAAAAATGCTAGAGTAAAAAACCGGTAACACGTAAACGAAAACAGAGATAGTAATAGGATTATGATTTTAAAAACATAGTCTCTAGAAGTCACATAGTCGCTCATATATAGCCTAATTTTTAATAGGTTTCACATGTCAACATAGATGTCACGGGATGACATTAAATATCTCCTTCTAGTATTTGATTAATTTGAACAACCTATAGATCACTAGGTAAATGGGGGAAGATACTCCAAAAGTGGCTCCCTCATTTACAAATATTTGACAACTTTTACTTTTACTATTCACCTTTACTAATTTTAGTTTTTTAAATATTTAATTGATTGATATAATATAAATATCACTTGATATGCTATCAAAATTATTTTTATAATATCATACACTTATAAATGTTGGCTCATATATTTGTGAAAAATCAATGATCAAATTTTAAACACTAAAGTCAAAGTTGTTAATTATTTGTATCCGAGGAAATATTTGCCAGAGGACATTGCTGGTATTAAAATATTCATTTCAGGCCGACGAGGAGGGAGAGATGAGGTATATAGTCCATTTTGCCCTCGGGCCCACTTGTAAGGTCCTTCGCCCCTCGTCCCAGCGCTGGCGTGTACTCGTGCGGCTGGGCCTTCTTCCGTTCGGCCTGCCCACCGTCGTCAATGGCTGACCCGATCAAGTCGTCCCCGTTCCGAGGCGAGCTCGCAGGCGGCAGCGCCGCCCCCATGCCCAAACAGCTTGATTCGGCGGCGGTGGTGAATCAGACGCGCGTGATACCAGATTGGGCTCGGGCGGCAACGAATCGGGCAACAGAACAGAACGGATGTATCTCCAAGCATACAAACTGTTGTTCGTGGATCTAAATGGCATAGCAGAGCACCGCTAGTATATTCTACTCAAGAATAAATCATCCAAGTCGGATGGATGGATCTCCAGTCCACGGTCGATACACAAAGAAAAGAGATGGCCGGTCCTGGAGGCAGATGGGGGCACCACTGCAGTACTCCAGACTTCGGTTGAATATGCATTGAGTATCCTCTCCGGCACCGCCCTCCTCACGTCCACAAGTCGCAACACCAGCTCCTTCCTGGCGTCGAGCCCATCCGCGTAGATCTCGCCGTCTAGCGGTGGCGGGTCTCGGCGGCGTCGCGCAGGAAGAAGGCGACTGAGGAGGAGAACCGGTTGGTGAAGGCTTCGGATGGGACGACGGCATGGCTGGGGACGCGGCGGCGCGGAGGAGTCGTTGAGGGAGGACCGTGTGTGTGTGTGTGTGGAGGGAGTAGAGCTGAGATTTGGGCCGTGTTTTTTTGGGTCGGTTCAAGTTCGGCACGATCTGGTCTAGTCTAAGTCTGATCCGACCCGAGCATTGATGGGCCGGATTGATTCAGTCCGATTTATAGGTCGGATCAGGTTTTGATATGAGGTTTAATGGGCGGTCCAGTTCGGTAAAAAAATAGGTTCGCGTCCTTATACGTCCTCCAGTGCGGTGGAGTGTGGCGGTGCTGGGCTCGTGCCAACCCGACCCGACAATGCTCATCGTGCATCCGTGTCGGGTCTGGACCTAGCTGAAGGTGGCTTGGGCCAGCCCGGCCCGACCCGAACACTTTCTCGGGCTATCCTAGCACGACCCGAAAGGTCCGAGGCCTGAAGAGGTCGGGTCAGGCTGACCCGATCCGGCCCAAGTCTCACCTCTAGGAGGGAGTGACGAAGGACGAGGATGGAGAGGATAGTGAGTGAGAGAGAGGCTCTGACGTGTGGGCTCGGCCGGTCAGAAGGGTATTAAGAGTATTTCGAATTATTTCTCTCTCCAGAATGGCAAATATTAAAATTTAGTGCTTGCAGTATCCTCCAACAAATAACCAAATTTCATAAATGTCTTTCCTAAAGAGAAAAAAAAAGCGCGTGCCCTACAGCAGAAGTCATGAAGTAGGAGTGTCCTTTATAGCCAAATTTGACTTAAAAAAAAAAGGCTTGACGACCTAACTCGACAGTATTATGAGATGGGTCATTATCCGTTACTATCTCTGTAAAAATATAGTAGGCATATATTTAAAAATTAAATTTTATTTACTTGGACAATTTAACTAATATTTAATTAAATTATAAGGATTTCTAATGTATAAAAATTATATAACTTAATTCATAATTCAAAATAATTTTACATTATATAAGTTTTGTAACTATAAATATATTTTATAAAAAACTTTAGTTAAAATCCAATTTCAAAAACCAAACTCAAAATAAATGTATCTACTATTTCTAAATGGAGAATGTACTTTGCAAAGTCCGAATGAAGTGACATGTGAACCTGAGAGCTTTACTGGCAAGGATTCCTTTTCTCTTCTTGAGGTGCAAAAAGAGGGAACGAACGCTGGCTCGTTTTGTAGAACGCTCCATCGAGAGCGACGCCACCCAGGCTCAAACCGGTGCCCACCTCCTAAGAGTATGCCCAGCTCCTTCTTAAGAGTATACCCAGGCACTCCCTGACACTTGGCAAAAAAAAAAAAAAGGTGCAAAAAGGTCCGCATCCTGATGGTGAGTATCGGTTTCTTATCCGAATTACTACCGATAGTGACAATTCAATGAGGTGAAGCTCGTTCGTTTGATCAGAGGTTCAGACCTGACCTGAAAGTGTCCAGAGCTAGCTGAAGGATCTGCACTCTACTGAACCAACACACAGAAAAAAGATTAAGCCCAAGCATCGCATTAGATGCACCCTCAAAATAACATACATCACTCAACAGGAATTTGGCAGCAAGATGAATTGTAATAATCAATGTCTGAGATTGGTACAATGGCATAAAATAGGGCGCGAGCAATGTTACATACAGGACGGTAGATCATTTCAAGCCCTATACCTACAACGCCGCACTAGCACATCTGTGACAGTACGCTCTCAACAATTTGAAGCTATCCTCTTGGAAAGAACAGCAATGGCAACTCATGCTACACATTCTCATTGGGGGCGATAATTTTACAATTTGGCTGGAATGCCTTATTGTACTCCAGACACCTGACACAAATTTCTGTTTTCAACTGTGGCCAAGTCAATTTTAATATAGCCTCCATTTTCAGCAGTGGTTCAGTCATGCTGAAAATGAGAAACTAAGATTTGGCTTTTCCGGAAGTCACACAAGGCAAGACTCAAAAGCATCGCTAGACAGTTGGAGCTTCCTCATGGTTACCCAGCTTTTTCATTACCATATCATATACAGTATCTACCTTGGCAGGGTCAACCTTAAATAATACATGGGCATCTTCTTTCTTGAGGACACTACCCTTGAACATTTCCTGCATCAACACCTCCTGCATCCTCAGATAATGACTGGGCAGCAATCTGTTCTGACAACATATAACTTTTTCCTGAAATTAAAAGGATGGAAGGTTTCTTTATTGTAACAAGCACCAAAAGTATGAACAAAGCAACAAGATTAAATATGCACAAAGCAGAGCACGAGTAACCGAAAAGGTCAACGACATTTGAAATGTACTTACGCTGGCGCTTAATAGCTCTGCACCAGGAAGACCAACTATATCCCAATCATCCCACTGTTTAACATTTGTATGTCCTGTGGTTTTAGGAGAATCCCTACCACCAGAGTCTAAGCCAGCACCAGCTTTCTTTGGATCCAAATTCCCATCAGTCTCAGTTTTCATAGGTCGATTCATCTTTTGTGCTGCTTTGTTATTTGGAATAAGTTGGCCGCTTTCCTTAGCTTTTTGAGCATTTAACTCATATTCCTTTTTCCTCTTTTGCTCGATGTGTATCTTTGCTTCAGCCAGTGTACGACATCCAGCAGAACGACATTCCTGAGTCAACAAAATAAATAAACAATGACAATTCTATTTGCACACAAGAATATATTGATGCTACCAGGACCATAGGGGCAGAGACACAGATCAATAACTGTTCTCCATGTGATCAGTAGAGAGCTTGCGTTTTATGAAACCAACACCAAATGGCAAGTATATCATGGTTTAGGATTATAATTTGTTTACTGTTTTCCAGGAGAAGGGAGACTTCCTTCATATGCAAAGCCTAGTGCAAAAAAAGTTGTATGCAGGATTGCGTACAAGAATTCAAGTGCCACTTCCAAGACAAGATATGAAACATGCAAGTCAGTGATACAAAAATACCATCAGGTTTCCCTCCCAAGAACAGATGGAAATGAAGTGTTGTTCACAAGAATACAAAAAGTAACATATAATTGGTTGGGTGGATGGGTGGGTGGGGCAGAGCAAGGGGGAATACAATAAATGGACAAATGAAGTTGGGAAATTATGAATATTGCGGCATCTGCAAGCCTACCATCCATCTATGGAGCAAAAAGTTCAAATTTCACATAATAAAGAATTCGGCCCAGAATTATCCATCTAGCCTCACACATGCACTATTTGTATCTTTTCTGTCATTCAATAAAAAAGAAACTGCGCGGTTAGTTTAACATTCTATTGTTTTATGCAGTGTTAGAGCTACTTGCACTTCTGTGGCACAAGTAACAACTGAAAAGAAAATGAAACATGACAAAGAATTTGTAAAGGATTAGTTCTCAGCCAACATGTGCGATTATATTCAATATATTTGTTCCTCTGCATGCAAGTTCTATCGGCAATCACTCTTCCTCAGCTTAACACAAGCATATAAAGCCACCAATCAATGGAATAAATTGTTCTTGTGGATAAAATATGGTGGAACTTCAAAATGATATCATTCTCAAATAAGAATTAAGAAGGCATTACTATAGCTGATTTAGTATGAGCATGGCAGCATGCAATGAAGAAACATAAAGGATAAAGGTGCGCCCATTAAATTGAGGAAAAAGATATAACACCTGAAGCTCTTGAATTCTCCTCCGAATTTTTCGCTCCTCAATGACACTCCTAACAAGAGCTTCATGTTCCTCCTTGGAAAGAAAACGCATGAAGACCTTATAGCGATGGTAAATTTCCTTGTCTTCATTTGTAAGATCCTTCTCCAAGGGATTAGGGAATAGTAAATTTCTTTCCAATATAAACTCTTTTCTCCTTTTTCTTTCATCAAGCCTATAAAGGCAAACATATGTTCTTATTTAAAAAAAATGGTTGGGAAGCACAGAAGAGGTTCTAAAGAATAGAGGACTTCAAATAAACACTTTGCATAATTGAACATAATCTATTACAGGCGCTAATGAAGCAACATACAAACATGCCTATTTATACTGATTACCTAGCAACTAAAGCATTGCGAACATGAAATTCATCTGAACAGTAACTACTGCAAACAAAGAAAAAGCAATAAAGAACAAGACATTGATCTTGAAATCAGAGGAACAAAGTCACTAAAACTTACTGCAATAATATAGCCTGTTTCTGTTTACTGTGAACAAAATATTTTCTTCACTGTTAACGAACCTGGACAAGTAAATACGCAACACTCGTAGCTTTAATTCACGATCACTTTCCGAATCAGTTTCTTTAAATTCCATTTCAGCGAGCGCTTGTTCAGCATCATTATCATACTCCGGGTCAAATTCATGTCTCTTTGCATTGTATCCACTCAACTCAGTCAACGAAGGGCCTTCATCTGCAGAATATCTGGGCTTCTTTACACCAATACTTCTATCAACATGACCATCTGGTACAAGCAAGTTAAACATGCCAAGGCTCAGCAAGTAATTTTTGCAGGAAGGTGAAAGAAAAAAAGCTTCTAAACACTTCGCATACCATGCCATCAAGAAATCCTCTATCTTCAGTTCATTTCTCTTAGTGTGTTCTAACAAAAAAAACCCTTAAATTTAAACAAAGTTTATGCACTATCATTATTTTGTGCGCATTCTTTTTACTAGTGTGACAATCACGATCAAACACATCTCAAAAGTTGAAAACTTGGAAACACATTCTAAGAATTGCTTTATTTCAAATTACTCTGTTCACTCATCACTGGTAAGGGAATGACAAGTAGGTGTTATTGTTGATGTGTGGGCATTACCGGAGCCTGGATGCTGAGTGAAAGTACAAATTTGAAAATAACAGTGGTGCATTTATCTATGATTGTACCTTCAACTTTTGAAACATTAGCACCATCTTTAATCTGTGCAGCATTTGACGATTTTTTATTTGCACCTGCAGCAAATCAAACAGAATTATCACAATATGACAACATCTCTGACATAGACAAAATATTTACTGGTTCAGGATTGGGCTAGTCAAAGTACTCATTTCCAATACATACCACCAGCTATGTGTGAAGGTGATCGACCTGCTGGACCTTCTCCAAGTGCATCTTCCACCCTATGCAAGATAAATAGTTGGTAACTATCCTCTTCGAAGCTTAAGAGACATATTCACAGGCATTCATAGAGAAAGAACGGCATACTTGACTCTGGTGGGAGAAAATGGAGATTCAGCCTTAGGAGTTAAATCTCCTGGTAACAACAAAGTCCCTATATGAAAGAAGAAGAAAGATGAGACAAACAAACCAGGATAGTAAGATATCATCTTTTCAAATATCTACTATCTACTGTTATTCTTCTTTTCATAAATGAATAGCAAATGACAACAGCCAGCAAATACTCAGCATCCCCACAATTTGAATCATTACCAACATAACAACTACTTGCAGGGGCCTTATTTGATTATTAGCTTGTGCATGTGAGAAGATCCATGTGTCATGTATGTGCATGCAGATACAGGCACATGCTGTGTGGTGGTGATGCTGCTGCTGCTACTGCTGATGATATTGGGGGTAAGAAGAATGCTGATGGTGGAGGGACCAAAGGAGGTAGATAAGATCAACATGTTAAAAAAAATCTGTGTGTTAAACCCACAACTCCCAAAATCAAGGTGTACATGTGGATGTGAGATCAACACCAGATGTTTTTTTCCTTCAATAAATCTTACATCCAATAAAAGTAACATGGCACCACCAACTAGATCAATAGCCCACTAACACCATACATTGGGGGTAAGACCAAGATTTTAGCTCTTATATACACTGTGAAATCTAGTTAGTTATGGTAACTTTTACTAATACACAATTTTGGTGTCACAACTCCAAAAAATGTACTTGCAACCAAATACAATATCCAAAGTAGAAAATTAAGTGCTTTTGAAAAGCCACTTCAGCAAGCAACTAAATACCTGACATACTATCACCAAAGATCAGATATCTGCATACATATACCACCTAAACACTAAATCACATCACCTATCACCAATTAACTTGCACTAAAGTATGTCAGAATGTATGAACCAAACCCAATGACTGTAACACCCCCTCCCCTTTCTTCCCTGTGACACAATAAATAAAATGTATAATATTTGTAATGCCACCTCACACAGACTGTTTTCATCTCATGAAAAGACAAACCTGATTATGACTCACCTTTTTTATTCTCACCCTGCACTTTAGCCATGGCAAGAAGCTCCTTCCTGTTCTTTCCATTAACATGAGACATATCCTACAACCATGAGGTAATATTGAATTAAGAAGTACAAACTTTTTTACAGCAGATATAAACAGGTAGAAAGAATAGTTACCGGGAGGGGATAACAAGGTGAGTTCATGTATGCTGTTGTATAATGCTCAATGCATTGAGCCTTCGTCTTGGTACCAACATGCTCCGCAACTTCAGCCCAGTTTCCCAGACCATACATTTCGATTCCCTTCAATCATAACAGGTAAACAATCAAAACACACTGCGAATGAAGTAAATAGACCAAATGAGCGTGGACATTACCTCTAGAAGAAGGATTTCTTCATCTGCATTCCAATCTGGACAGATAAGCGGGAAAGACAGGTTGTCCTGTTGCAAAATTTCATTCAAGTGAAGACATCATCAGGAATGACATCCTACAAGATAGAGCACTAGATATTTAAGTGCTCAGGTACATAGTAGTTCCAATTTTTCGGTTAGCTACTCTGTTGAACAAGGATTAAAGTTTTACTGTACTTTGGTCTTTGGTTAAGAAAGGATGAAAGTATGAGCACACTTTTGGGTAAGCAAGGTTAGAAGGTTGAGTTTACTTGGGTTATGCGAGAATAAGCATGTGTAGTACAGCAAGCAAGGTCAAAAGGCAGAGTGTTTCTGTCGACATGGCCTTGGCTGCTACATTTTCTCTGTTTTATTTCATTTTGACTAAGGTAGCGATCCGTTCTGATTGTAGCTGGTCAGTCAAATACGAAGTCAAAATTGAGGAACCAATTACTTCGAGAACACAGCTCTCAGCTCACCAGCTCAAAATGTTCCAATAAACAATCAACCGCTGCAGCTGCAACTTGTATGTGCGTTCACAACACTAGCATTACCAAGACTTCAACAACTTACAACTAATTCTGGAGGCTAGCCAATCGTATTTGAATTGTACAGTAACTGCCGGTTACTGGGGCATTATTAAAAAAAGGAGCCAACAGAGACAACGGAAGCAATACTGTACTAACCATGACCCTGTACGGATGGTTGCTCCGATGAGGGGTGACTTCGGCGCCTACGGAGAAGCACTCCACGCAGAGGTCGAAGTCGGGGCACTTGGAGCATTTGATCCGTATCTTCCCGGAGATGTCCTTGTTGCAGTAGTTGCAGTGGTAGAGCGCCTTCTTGCCCCCTCCCTCGCCGGCTCCCCCGCATGCCGCGGAAATGGAGTCCGACGCATCCCCGCTCGACGCGACCCTCCTCCGCTTCGACCTGCAACCCGCAACCGGAACCGTCGGCTCAACCCTCCGCTCGCGCGAGAAGTAGGACGAAATGGCGAGCATGGAGGAACGTCGCGCGAACCTGTGGCCGGTGTCGTCGTCGCCGGAATTCGGCACCCCGCGGGACCGACCCATCGCGCGGCCCAAACCCTCGAAACCCTACCCCTACCGAGGGGCGCGGGGATTTGCTACGCGGATGCTATCCGCATCGGACGGAATCGTAGTCGGATTGGGAGGGGTGATAGGAGCGGGAGGGTGAATTGGGGATTTTGGGGAGATCTGGGTTTTGATTTGGGATTCAGGGGTGATGTGTCGTGGAGAAGACGACCATTGGGGAGTGGTGGACTTGGGTCCAGCCGTCCAGACCTCGTGGAATTTTTAGAATTGGGCCTTTAAAAAAAATTATCTATAAGGAAACGATGTAAAAAAAAAAAAAAATCTTTTTACGGTAACCTGATATTTGACATTGTGGTTGAATAATATGGCGTTGCGACAATTGATATTATAATAGTTACCACGTATGATTTTTCAAATTCAAAATAAAAGATTGGTAGCATGACGCCAAACGTCACGGCGTCGTATGGATCTATTAGTAGAATATGCTTTTAAAAAAGATCAAAATGTAAAAAATTTCACCCAAGCTGTCACATCCAAAAATGCTAATTACAAGATTAAGCATATATAATCATCATGACGATATATTTTATACGATTAATTATTATTTTAAATATTTCAGGAGTGAAAATGGTATAGAAAGACCTTAAATACCTTAGAGAAATAAGAAAAGAAAAGAGGAGGAAATTAAAATAAAATTCAGCAAAAACCCTTCTCGCGGTCTTATCGGGCTCAATTGCGGTCTGACCAGCAAGTGGACAGCCATGTAGGCTTACCACGTGGGCTTCCCGCGGTCTGACCACTAGTACACAGAGGCTCCCTTAAGTGGTTGATCGCCTCTCTCACTCCTCTCTCATTTGCCTCTCTCTCCCCCTCTCATTCACTCTCTCACTCTCTCACTCTCTCACTCCAACATACCCTAGAGAGAGAGAGCTCCAAATCGATGTGTCGACAACCAGAGATCGGAGGTGAGGACTCCTATGAGCTTCCCGGAGGACTTCCCTAAGCTTCTTCCTCATTTCCTCCCCGTCAGAAGGGTTTCCTTGCCGTTTCTTTCTCCGTAAGCTCATTCACCCTCCGAGAGTCCAATTGGTGGATCAAAGCTTCCCTAAAGGATTCTGATCCAATACAAAGTTCCTCTACGCCGAGGTAAACATCTCTCTATATTTTTTCCGTCGTTTTCTAGCCTTAGGCGATTGCCGTTTCGATTTTCACCACGAAACCCTAGTGAATACTAGGTCTAGATCTCATTTTTGGGATTTTATGTGTTCGGACCGTGCATGTCATCTGAACAATCATATTGCCTTAGTCCTATGAAGTACTTTGGTGCCCTTCGTCATTGAAGGTTTCGTCGAAGTCCTCGTCGGCGACCTCGCAAAGGTGCTGCCGATAGAGTCTGGTGGTTTGACCGCCACTAGGGCCAGTCTGACCACAGGAAGTCGGTTCAAAATATTTGAATTTAGGAGTCAGACCGCCATTAGAGCCGGTCTGACCGCTGGTCGACGATTGTCATATCCAGTTTTTAACGGACAAAACCAGATGCAGCTTATATGTGCCTAAGATGTTTAACACACATAAGAACATCATATGTGAAGTAACAAAAGGAATATTTTAATAGAATAAACGTTAAACTCTTATAGCAATTGACATATATTATTTTCTATGTAGATATCTGCAACGAAACAGAAGCACTGATGCTCAACAACACCGCAAGTAACTAACCTGAAGACACGCGTCTAGAACGTCACAACCTCATCTTGATAATCTTCAACATCTTCACTCACTGAGCAGCACCACACATGTTGCATGGCATAGAAAAAATAGCAAGTGTGAGCACATGACGCACTCAACAAGTGTACATAAAAATAATAATATGTAGGCTTATAATAATGACAGACTAATACAAAGGTTTATTTGCATAAATGCTAGTAAAAAAACAATTGGACTTTTAAAACATTAGGCAGCTATTAAGTGAATGTAACATCAAGTAAACCAACTTTTATCCAACATCCAAGGTTGACTATCCTGTAAACCATAATCATCTAGTACCACCAGTTTCAGCAAAACATAACCATAATTATTCCACCACCATATTCAAAATTATATCCCAAAACCAACTAATCATATGAGGATTCAAGTCTCTCATGACCGTGAGTACGGCTGATATATCAGATTTTACACTCTACAGAGGTTGTCCAGCTTTCACCACGAGTCGTGATTTCGTCATCTGCAAGCAAGTGACTAAAGTCTCCATATTGCAGTGTCGGCCAAGCACTTTACACACTTTCAGGGTGTGTTGCCAAGAGATTACTAGGAAGCCTTAACAAAGAATCTTCCCAGTATGTGTTACCGTCACTTCAGGTTTCACCGTCAGGATTTACGCGAGTCTAACTCTGACCCAGAAGCCCCCTTTTGTGCCGACACAACACACATTGGATAGACTCTAACTACTATGTCACGCCTTATCCATATCAGCCTCGTGGTTGCTATGTTACTTTTTGGGTTGTCGCTCCACGAACCGATCCTTATTTAGGTCACTTGAGCAAGGACTAAACCAACAACATCTCTATGGTCACCTTCACAACCACATATTTGCTCAAGACCTAAAGTTCCATGTTTCTATACCATTAACTAATTAACTTTCATTGTTGCATAAGTTCATTTGTCGGACCCCTCTTTTGGGGTCACCTCGTGTAGTTCATACCAGTCCCTGGATCAGTAGCTGGTACGCACGAACTCTAACAGAAATAGACATCATAGTCATATATCGAATAAATACGATAATAAAGTACAATACAGAGTTCATTACAATAGAAGCCCGAAGGCATAATTTACAAACCCTCAAAATACAGCGGAAAGACACAAAGCGACCCAAGCCCTACAGGTAGCTTGAGTGCAGACGAAACCAGCTTCTCTAATCTTCATCTTCTCTTTCGACGAAGTCAGCCTCTGGATCATTTGGATCCACAATTAGCAAGTGTGAGTACATAAGATACTCAGCAAGTCCTACCTCAAGGGGAAAAATTAGATGCTTAAAGGTCGATCAAGGATAAGGCTATAAAGTCTTTTAGGTTTTGCGAAAAGCTAGTTTTATTGATGCAATGTTCATTTTGCAAAGACTAACTTTCAATAAAAATATTTCCGAAGAGAACACATAAGTTGAGCTTATGGGGGTTGACGGCCTTGGGGGAGATACACTCGTCCCGCCAGTTCCCACAAGACTTTGCCAGCGGACACACAGTCCAGGAGGCTTAGGGCACAAAGCCAAAATCCTTCTTTTCGAAAACACGGGCACACAGCCCACTCACACACCAAGGAGATACTCACGCCGAAAATCTAATCATTGTGACCAAACCATAGCATGTCCTTGACCGAGGACATGGCTATCCGGATAGGCTTAACACTCTGTAGAGATTGTACATTTTACCCACAAGATATGCACAGGCTCCCACCTTAGCAACTGGTGAAGCCGTCATAACGAGACGTAACGACCTCACAACGAAGCCACAATATCCACCCATGGGCACTAAGATACCAGGGGGCTTAGAAGGCTCATGGGAAAGATCACTTAGCAATCCCAAGGCTTTGCCTTAGCCTCAACAATATCACCAGCCGGACCTTGGGCTACACACTACCCAAGTCTTCTCCTGGTCCCCATTGCCACTACCAGTCTCCGGGTGGGTACCGCACTAAGTCAGAGGGGTTATGTCAAGTCCTGCCCATACATGCCATGTGGTTGTACGAGGGGATACTAGGTGAGATGTCACAGCGAACCGGTCCTTATATGACCGAGGTAAGAGTCTCCCAGCAAGAACACCACAAAGACGAACCTTGCTCCAAGGTAGTTCCCACCTTTGTGGGGCACCTTACTCACCCTCGTCAATACTACTCTAGAGTTTTCCCAAGAACACAAGTGTTACACGCACCAAGCACCAAGCACACACCATTTCTTATTGTAAAGCATGAATATCACATGTAAATAATCTAGTTCTTTCTTTTGAGCACAGCAATCCTAAGCATACTAGTAAACAAGCATTCTTCCAAGCAATCATTATAGTTGATTTGGGAATCTTCTAGGGTTTTAACGGAATAATGGTAACAATGACAAGGCATGGGATAAACCAGTTGGGTCATAACTATTCTAGCATTTCTTTAAGAATCATAACTAATAATCTAAACATGCATACTCCTATTATTTGAAACAATGGCTCTACGGGTTGTGTTTAAAAACATAGGATCAACATGGTCAACGGTTGTAGGACTTGCCTTCGTTGAAGTCCTCGTCTGCTCCTTCTTCAAACTCCGGGTCCTCGGGGTCGTCCTCGAATGCTCCTTCCTCTAATAGTCGCAACAACGACAAAGGCACAATCAATCAAACAATTAAAACAATGACCAAACAATTTACAAAAATTACAAAATTGATATGATTGAATAGATCTTGAATTTAGATGAATATCGGTGGAAGAATCGACGAAAACAGAGTTAGGACGGAGGAGAAACGGGCTTCGGAAGTTTTGCCGGGAGGAAAATTCAGAAAAAAGAAAATGGGGGAATATTCCCGGAATATTCGGCTGAGTCGGCTCGGACTGGACTCGGCTCGCAGCTCGGCTCTGGGATCGGCTCAGCTCTGGCTCACGGCTCGTTGTCGGTGGGCTCGGCAGCTGGCTCGGCTCGGCTTCAAGTGGGACCCACATGTTAGCCACACGGGGGGGGGAGGAATATAAGAGAGAGAGAGAGAGCAGAGCAGAGAGGGTGGAGAGCCGACCGGCTCGGGATAGCAGAGAGAGAACGGGAGGGAGAGAGAGGGGCGATGGGGCACCGGCGGCAGCGAGCCGCGTCGGCGGAAGGGCGGCGGCAGGGCACCAGCCGGGGGCGGTGGCGGCCGGAGGGAGAGCGGCTCGGCGCGGAGAGGCAGCGGCGGCCGGGCGACGGAGAACGGTGGCGGTCGGCGACGAAGGTACGCTTCGGGGAAGAGGGAAGAGGGAGGAGAGAACCGGGGGGCTCACCGGCGGCGGGGCTCTCAGAGCGAGGGCGACGAGGGCAGTGAGAGCTCGGGAGAGAGAGAGAGAGAGAGAGCGAGATGGCTCGGAGAAGCACTGCACTGTTCACCGTTTTATAGCGGCTGGCGGGGCGAGGAGCGGCGCGCGGGGCGAGGCGGCTCGGGGCGCGAGACGGCGCGGGGCGCGAGGCACAGGCGCGGGGCGCGAGGACTGCTGGCGCGGCGCGGTGCGGCGACGAGACGGCAGACGCGGCGCGCGGCGACGGGACGGCGAGTCACGGGGAGAGAGAGAAGAGAGAAAGAGAGAGAAAGGAGAGAGGAAGGGGGGGAATAGGGATTTGATAAACCTACCCCACTTAGAAAAATCTCGTCCTCGAGATTTGAGGTTCTTCTTCGAAGAGGTAGGGGAACTCCTTCCGAAGATCATCTTCACGCTCCCAGGTAGCTTAAGCCTCGGTGTGGTTGCTCCACTGCACTTGACAGAATCAGACCACAGATCTTCTGGTTTGTTGCTCTGTTGTATCCAATATTTTTATTGGTCGCTCTTGGTACCGTAGGTCCGGTTGAAGGTCTGTCACTTCTATCGGTACTTGCTCTTTAGGAATCCTTAAGTACTTCTTCAACTGTGATACATGGAAGACGTTGTGAATGTCTGCCATTTCCTCTGGAAGTGCGAGGCGGTATGCCACGGCACCTATCCTGCTTAATATCTTGTATGTTCCAATGTATCGGGGTGCTAACTTTCCTCGAATCTGAAATCTTCGTGTGCCTCTTATCGGCGATACCTTCAGATATACATGATCTCCTGCCTCGAACTCAAGATTTCTCCTTCTAGTGTCGGCATAACTCTTTTGTCTGCTTTGAGCTGCTTTCAAGTTCTCTCTTACTTTGGCTACATGCTCTTCAGCCTCCTTTATCAAGGCTGGTCCATAAAGACAGCGTTCTCCGACCTCAGACCACATAAGAGGGGTTCTGCACTTTCTCCCATATAATACCTCGAAGGGTGACATCTTCAGGCTTGTCTGATAGCTGTTGTTATAAGAGAACTCTGCATAAGATAAACTTTTCTCCCAATCTTTTCCATATGTGAGCACACAATCTCTTAGCATATCTTCCAGGATTTGATTCACTCGTTCTGTCTGCCCATCGGTCTGCGGGTGATAGGCTGAGCTGTAGTCCAACTTAGTTCCTAAGGTGGCATGTAGGCTCTTCCAGAATCTTGCGGTGAATTGAGGGCCGCGATCTGACACAATTCTACTCGGGATACCATGAAGCTTGAGGATGTTGTCCACATACAACTGTTCAGGTGGCTGCCCAAAATTTCCTTCGCTCTCCTGGAACACCGGCTCGACGTTATCTAAAAAGAATAACGCGTGCAATGCCATGAGTATGGATGAAATGCAACAATGCATGCCATAGGATGCGCAAAACATGTTAAAAGTGCAAACATACGAGCTAGAATAAAATTGGGACTCAAACCAATTTGAAAAGTCACTGAAAGTGCAGAACCTCTGAAACCTCCGGACATATGCGAACTATCCGCAAAATTATGCGGAACATCTGGACATTGCGCAACTCAGGCAAACTCTGGACTATCCGGACTTTTCTCCGAATACTCCGGACATGTGCGGACCCTCCGGACTTTTGTCCGGACACTATGGACCTAGGCTGAAAATACGTTTTCTATAATTCATCGATCGATTCAACTTGAACACTAGACACACTCTACCTAAACATGATCATACACTATATAAGGGGTTTAGATTCAATTAATTATGAAATGTTAAAGATTGAAACCATTTCAATGACTCATTAAACCTCAGCGCGTATTTCATTAACCAACGAAATTCAAACACTCATATCATGGCTCATAGTATTTTTAATGTGTAGAACATGTTAATACAAGGCTAACAAAAGTGGTTTCATAATTTTAGGACATCAAATCCGGCTCGAATCTTTCGAGAAAACGAAAATGAATTGGATGGATGAGTAGCTTATGAGCTCTAGAATGCAATGGTACCACATGCATACCTCCAATCCTTCACTTGAGCTCGGATTTGAGAAGAAATGGAGAGAGAGAGTGGGAGCTTGAGTGGGGAGGGGGGCTGCAGCTGCAGCTGCACGTGTGGGAGTGAGGGAGCACGTGGGGGAGAGAGAGTAGGTGGGCTGCCCATTTAAGTAGTTGGAGGGTGGGGCCACATGTGGGGCCCACATGTAAGTGAAAAGTGTTCGTTTTCACTGCGAATTTAATCATTTTCTCTCCCGGATTTCCTTCTCACATCCAAATGATTTCATACGAATTGCATAAACATTCCAAATTATACTTACGCAATATTAAACATAACGCTTAAAAAATATGATTATGCTTAATTGCGTGATTAAGAATTTGGGGACATGACACTCAAGATGTTTAACACACATAAGGACTTCACAAGTGAAGTAACAAAAGCAATACTTTTATAGAATAAACATTAAACTCTTACAGCAATTGACATATATTATCTTCTCTGTAGATATCTGCAGCAGAACAGAAGCACTGATGCCCAACAACACCGCAAACAACCGACCGTGAGACACGCGCCTAGAACGTCGCAACCTCATCTTGATAATATTCAACATCTTCACTCACTGAGCAGAACCACACATGTCGTATGGCATAGGGAAAATAGCAAGTATGAGAACATGACGCGCTCAACAAGTGTACAGGAGAATATTGATATGCAACCTTATAACAATGACAAACTAACACAAAGATTTATTTGCATATGCTAGTAAAGAAAACAATTGGACTTTTAAAACATTGAGAAGCTATTAAGTGAATGTAACCCCAATTAAACCTACCTTTATCCAACACCCAAGGTTGATTATCCTGTAAACCATAACCATCTAGTACCACCAGTTTCACCAAACCATAACCATAATTATTCCACCACCATATCCAAAACCATATCCCAAAACCAACTAATCATGTGAGGATTCAAGTGTTTTATGACCGTGAGCACGGTTGATATATATCAGATTTTACATTCTGCATAGGTTTTACAGCTTTCCCCATGAGTCGTGATTTTGTCACCTGCAAGCAAGTGACTAAAGTCTCCATGTTGCAGTATCGACCAAGCACTTTACACACTTTCGGGGTGTGTTGCCAGGAGATCACTAGGAAGTCTTAACAAAGTTTAGGAGCTAAAGTAAAAGACAGGGGCTCTTTTACGAAAACAGGAAAGTTCAGGGTCTTATTTGCAAAATTACCAATTAGTGGAATTATCAGATTTATTTTTGTTTTGAAAAACATGGATTTGCTAACCGGGCTTGACACGTCAACGAGATCGGTGATGTGGCAGCTAAGGTGGCGGGCTGACATGGCGAGGATGCTGACCAGGATTATGAAGGGACACATGGCGACTTGCGATTAGATGCTGATGGGGTAAGGGCTGATCTAATCTGGGCCTTAGGTTTCGGATCCAAGGCACAGAGGAGAGGCACATGGCGGCAACGAGGATCGGTGATGTAGCTTTGTTAACATTGTCGATGTCTAACTTAAGGGTTATTCAAAAATACTTAGCAATGCATAGGTCTTCGGTAGAAGTCGAGGGATCATGTAACCATTATTTGCGAGCTTAGGGCTTACTTATTATTTACAAACGCAATGATAATGATGTGGGTTGTATGAGTTATGAGTATGAGACGAGATGTGGGCGGTGTTTACCTGTGGGGAACCGTCCAAATAATATTCTAATTAATCATCAGGAGGATCATTATTCATAATCACAACCTCGATGATTAAACAGAATATCATCCCGGTAGTCCCAGCACGTTTTTTACGCCAAGATCGGAACACATGCATTCCAACATTTAGCATCACAACATAGCTTAGAAAAGAGCAAGTAATTAAAGTTATATTACAAGTTCTTAAGCATGCAACTATTTCCAACAATTTACATCAAAAGGTAACAACAACTACGCAGCGGAAACATAAACCTATACAACAAAAGAGAGTGGAGCCACATGCCCTTAGGCTCCACCCAAAAGCACGACCTCCGAGAGTAGGATGCACAACTCTTGCCCGCCACCCTGATCGGCAGGCATGAAGTTGCCAAACACTGGCTCTTTCTCACCGGCAGCACCTGAAAAGGCATGAGTACGAAGGTACTCGCAAGACTTAAACCATATAGAGCACATATACATAGCTCGACTCCAAGGATTATACATTGAGCCATTAGCAAGGAAAAGCCACATGGTTAAGTTAAACATAAGTGGTAAGCAACCTAGATATATAGGTGTGAGCAACTAACTTAACCAACAAAAACATAACTCTACCCTGCCATAACCAACTGAACATAAATAAATGGAACCATTATGAACATACATGTAACAAAGACCAACTCAACCTTCTCTCACATATCCAACCATCAACCATAAGCAAAAACTCTACGACCGATGCGGATGAAACAATAGCATGCTCATGACCGAAAGCGCGGCATTTCAAAATATTTTTACACCCTACAGGGGGTACTCCTGGACCCACACGACTTGAGGACCATACGGCTTGCATGACCACACAGATCCATATAAGGGGTTACTCATGTCAACCTTTCCCAATAAGCCTCAACCGTTTGGATCGTGCATCGCTCGGTGCGGAGGTACTAGAACTACTCCCGAAGCAAACTAGCACCTCTTACAAGCCCGCCCGCTCACACCATCGATGTTCAGGCCCAAATGATCACAGCTACAGAGGTATTTAGCTCACCTTACCATTAGATCGGCATGTGGTGAGTAAGATAAGTGCTAAAGCTAATGGCACCGACGAATGACCTTAAACGATGCAAGCGGTCTACGGTGTCCGGGTTCCTCTCCTGAACTACCCCGAAGAACTCCTCCGGAGCAGAAAACACCCCTAACATCACCCATATGTCGCCTCATACTCACCACTCATCCAACCATCTCAATCATCATTAAGCATTTGTATCCATAAGTGAGCCCTATGCTCGCGAACAACGGATGCACCGTCGTTCGACTTCTACCGTTGACCTATGCATTGCTAAGCATATCGAAAGACTCTTAGACATCGACCAAGCTACCAAGATTACAAGGATATGGATATGCAATTTAACATAGGTTCTACCCCACCAACCCGACACTGACTTACTAACCATGCAAACATACATAAGGCATAGCTTATCAATTTTATACTTTATTCAATTGAACAAAAGGGTGCAATATGCTTAGTTGCTTGCCTTGCTGCTCAGGTGACTACCTATAATTGCCCAAGCAACACTCGCAGAAATTCGGAAGATTAGAGGCGTCTTCAACCATGGTCTATCACGCTCTGGCTCCTTGTTCACTAAAGAAAAGCGCATGCAATGATGAGTATGAGTGAAATACAATAATGCATGCTATAATATGCATATGATGAATTGTCATAAAATATGCCATATAAAGCATGAAAATATTTTTCCTAGTTAGAGCAAGCCATAAGGAGACTAGCAAAATTGGATTCACTCATGTTGGACTTGTAAAGAATTAGTGGCGAATTAAAGAAGTGTTAACCTAATTAATTCATCTCATAAATTTAATTAACTATTTCATGGCTAGGGATATTTTTAATGGGTAGAGGAGGTTATTATGAAACCAACAAATTTGGTTTAAAAATGTTTGGAGCTACGGAGAATTTACTATGAATTTTACAATTTATTAGCACAAAAGAAGAAAAAAAAGCTGATGAACAGTAAACTCGGATACTCTGGGTACCAGAGTCTCCGGATGACCCTTCGGGTGGAGCTCTCAGTTATTTTCAGCTGGGAGTCACTCGGACCCTCCGGGTTAACCCGGATTCTCCGGGTGGCTCCAGAACAGCCCGTTTGAGAGGGGGAAAACTTGGCAAAATGATTTGCGAACTTCTCCATACCAAAAGGAAACATCTTAGAGCTAATTCAAGGGTCCTAGAAATCACTACCCAACCTAGAAACTCAATTCCTAACTCAAATTCATCCAAAACCCTCATTTGCTCCAATTTTATCGAGAACTCAAGAACTTCACTTAAACTCGAAATCTATTAACCAAATCTTGAATTCACGCCATGGGAATCCTAAGAGACTTACCCACGGTGCTTGTGGAGTTGGGTGACCGCCGGGGGATGAAGGAAACGGAGGAAATCATTCGGGAGACAAAGAAATCCGGTGTTCTTCACATTTCAACCCTAAACACCAGAAGACACCAAATCTGGCTCAAATCCTTCGGGAAAACAAAAATGAATTAGAGGAATGGATAGCTTATGAGCACGTGATCGCAATGGTACCACATGCTTACTTCAAATCCTTCTCTTGAGGTCGGATTTTGGGTGAGAGGGAGAGAGAGCTTGAGAGGGAGAAAGGGGGCAGCTCCCCTGTGCTTGCTTGGCCGGTTGAGCACAGGTGGGAGTGAGGACATGGGAGAGAGGGAGTGGGAGCAGGTGGCTGCACGTTAGTGAGGGAGAGTGAGTGAGATGTGGGGTCGGCCAGCTAGGTGGGTCTCACATGTAAAAGAAAGAAATCCATTTTAACTGCGAAATCCATTCTTTTCTCTCCCGAATTCACTTCTCTCATCCGAATGACTTTAAACGAATTGCACTAGTGCGCCAAAACAAATTTGCCTCGAGTTTAATCATGATGCTAATGACGCACAATTAAGCTTAATCATGCGATTATGAAATTTAGGACGTGACATCACCGAAGGGAGTTCCTCGGTGTAGTTCGGGAGAGGAACCCGGATTCCATAGACCGCTTGCATCGTTTAAGCACTGTCTATTGTTGCAGTTGGCTACTTCACACCCGCCGATGTAGGTGGCGGAAATAAGTAGTGCAAACTACTCATGTGATGAGGCTTTTTGGTGGAGCCTAAGGCCATCTAGCTTTTGTTGGTTCATAGATGTTAATCTTCCGTGACGTAGTTTCTAATTTTGGTTAGGAGGTGAATTGTTATTTATCCTCCTAGCTTCCTTTTGCTGTAAATTATGTAAATAGTTAAATGCTTAAGAACTTGTAATATAATTTAATTACTCGCTCTTTCTTAAGCTTTATTGTGATGTTATATGTTAGAAATGCATGTGTTCCGATCTTAGGCACAAAACACTTGCCGAGACTATCAGGATGATATTCTGGTTAATCATCGTGGTCGTGGTTAAGCAAATGATTGTTTTGATAATTAATTGGAATACTATTTGGTTGGTTCCTTATAGCATGGCATTAGAACTTGATTTAATGAAGTGGCCTAAAACAATTAAGACGTGGGTCAGTAAGGTGTCAAATCCACTAAAGCAACCGACTAAAGTTTCTTTTTACCTCTTCATGCTAATATATATAAATTTCTATACTATGTCCTTAAGTGTAAGGTACATTTGTTTGCTTCGTTTAAGTTATTTGTTTCCACATTGTGATGTCTTTATGAATCATGTTGCATCGACGAAAAAGGTAAGAAATGTATCACGATGGCGGTAAATATCGAGGACTCAACCAGTGCAAGGCAGGGGCCTGTTATGTTCCATACGATGATGGTACATAAAGTGAATACATTAGCAATAACGTATGAATATCCACCATACGATGGTAGTTATGGTCATCTACCCATGTGATAATTGCATGGGGTATCCTGTAAGGCAACGATACAGGAAGTGAATATGTTGGCAACAACGTATGAAATGCCGCTCTAATAAGAACATCTCAGAGATCTTCCCGAGGGTTCTAATAAGAACAACCCTCCACGACCTCCACCGTCGAGCATGTCGGATGTTCTCATGTAAATATAACAAAATTGTCAAGCTCAGACAGCACTTCTCGATGCTCTCATGTGTAACACAACTCCACAAGGAGGAGGTGGAGTCGAATGTCGGGACGACTTCTTGGATTTCCTTATAACTCAGCTGCCCACCTTAACACTGGCTGAGAATCCTCTCGAAGCCGACAACTGGCACCGGAACCATTGAGCAGAAGCTCGTGCTTCTCCGGTGTGCGGACCACGAGAAGACTCTCTTCGTCTCCCATCAGCTTCAGGGTGCTGCTGGCGCGTGGTTATCCACCTTTCTGGCCATGCACACCACCAACCACTAGGTGTCTTTGGCTGAGTTTTGCTAAGCCTTTCGTGATTATCACATCCCCAAGGGGTTGTTGGAGATCAAGAGGCGGAAGTTTCTTGACCTCAAGAAAGGAGGCAAGCCTGTCATGGAGTATGTGCAGGTATTCAACCACCTTACACAATATGCGTCAGATGAGGTCAATACCGATGAGAAGAAGCAATATCAGTTTGTGAAGGACCTCTCCTCAAAGATGCAAGACCAGCTATCGACTCACGAGTTCACCGACTTCAATAAGTTGGTGAGCACCTCCCTTATGGTCGAGTTCAAGATGAAGGACCACCAGGAGGAGAAGGAGCGCAAGAGGGTTCCGTCATCTTCCATGGGCGGGTGCTCTCAACGTACAGGGATGGAGAGTCAACCTCCTCCATCTCACATGTCAACCTCAACTGCTCCACTGCCAATGTGGATAGTATGGTGTCCATCTCCTTCACAGTCAGATCAACCCCTCCCCCAAGTTCCCCCAAGTTTCCAATACGGCGCACGTTCCCAAGCGTGGCCGAGTGAACAACAACACCCTCGAGGAAGCTCATGAGGATGCCAATGTATTCATGGGTATGTTACTCATGAATTCTTCCCCTACAATTGTGATTTTCGATTCTAGGACACCTCATTCATTCATCAAGGAAGGGTATGTTTTGAGTCACAATATTGCCATCCAAACTCTGCCTTCTTCATTTCGTATCGATGCACCTAGTGCTAAGTTGCAAGCCGATCGATTCGTCCCTTTGCCAAGATTCTCATTGAGGGAGTCCAGTTTTCTATAAATTTGATCCTTCTTGACACTAGAGGAGTAGATCTCATATTAAGAATGAATTGGTTAACCTAATATGGTGCTTGTATTGATTGCGCCAAGATGGTGGTTTCTCTCAAAAATTGAAGTGGTGTGAGGATTTCTCTTCACCTAGGATAGGGTGGCCTCCACTTGTATGCCCTGAAGGTTGCCACAACCACGGACCTCTAGAATATTCATGTGGTGTATGAATTTTCTGATGTCTTCCCAGAAAAACTATCAGGAATACCACCCGATCGAGAAGTGAAGTTCTCTATTAATCTTTTTCCCAGTACGGCCTAGATTTCGAAGAGGTCGTATAATATGCCTCCAAATGAGTTCAACGGGGTTGAAGAAGTAGATTTAGGGGATGCTCTCAAAGGGTTTCATTCGCCTGAGATCCTCACCCTGGGGATGCCCGACGCTTTTTGTGAAGAAGAAAGACCAAACTCTTTGGATGTTTGTTGATTTCCGTCCGTTGAATGAAGTCATTGTCAATAACAAGTATCCGATTCTTCATATTGATATACTGTTCGATCAACTGAACGATGCCTGGGTTTTCTCAAAGATTGACTTGAGGTTGGGCTATCACCAGATAAGGGTCCGACCAGAGGATATTTCAAAGACAACTTTCTCTACTCATTGCGGGCTTTATGAATTCATCGTCATGTCATTCAGCCTAACCAATGCACCGGCGTTCTTCATGTACTTGATGAAGATAGTTTTTATGGAGGAACTTGACAAATTTATTGTGGTTTTTACCAATAATATTCTCATATACTTCAAGATTGAGGAAGAGCATGCGGAGCGCCTCCGTGTTGTTCTTGGTCGACTCCGAGATCACCAACTCTATGCCAAGTTCAGCAAGCGTGAGTTCTGTCTCAACGAAGTCGCTTTTCTGGGTCATGTTCTATCCAAGAATGGTGTTGCCGTTGATTTGAGCAAAGTTCAAGAAGTCCTCAATTGGGTTCAACCCAAGAATGTCACCGATATCCAGAGTTTTCTTAGACTTACGGGTTATTACCACCAGTTCATTGAGAACTTCTCCAAGATTTCCAAGCTAATGACTGAGTTGTTGAAGCAAGAAAGTGTACTCGAGTAGTCGAGTGAATGTGAGTTACTTTCCAAACTTTGAAGAAACTGCTCACGATCGCTCTCGTTCTTGCTTAAATCAAAGTGGACAAGGGTTTTGACGTCTATTGTGGTGCTTCCTGCATAGGCCTCGGATGTGTCCTCATGCAAGAGGTCGCGTTGTTGCTTATGCCTCACACCAGTTGAAGCGCTATGAGGAGAACTACTCAACCCATGACTTAGAGCTTACGGCAGTTGTGCACGTTCTAAAGATTTGACGCCACTATATGTTAGAAAATCTGTGTTATATTTATACGGACCACAAAAGTTTCAAATACATCTTCACTTAAGCTGATCTGAACATCAGACAGAGAAGATGACTCGAGTTAAAGACTATGAGCTAGGAGTTCATTATCATCCCGGCAAGACGAATGTGGTCGTTGATGCACTGAGTCGAAAGGCTCGATGCAATTGTCTTATGGTCAATCCTGGAAATACCACACTTTATGATGAATTCCAAAGGCTTGGACTCAAAATGGTCCTGGAGGAATTTCTTGTAGACTTGGAGATCAAATCCACCCTCCTGGATGAGATCAAGGAAGCTCAAAAGGATGACAAGGACATGGCTTGAATTTGAGAGAAAATGAAGGAAGGCAAGGACACATGTTTTCCTGAAGATGATCAGTGTGTCCTATGGTTTGAGAAGAGACTTGTTGTGTTGAAGGTTGAGGCACTGAGGAAGAAGATTCTGGATAAAGCTCATAATTTTTTGTTGTCTATTCATTAGGGAAGTACCAAGATGTACTAGGACCTCAAGTCAAGATTCTGGTGAACTCGTATGAAGCGAGAAATTGCTCGATATATTGCAAAGTGCGATATTTGCCGAAAAGTGAAGGCCGAGCACCTTAAACCGGCCGGTACATTCCAACCTTTGCCTATTCCCTCCTGACAGTGGGAGGTGATCGGAATGGATTTCATTACCGGATTGCCTAAGACCTCTCATGGATATGACTCAATTTGGGTTATTGTGGACCGGTTGACAAAGTCCACTCATTTCTTACCTATCAAGACCACGTATTTGGTCGAGCAATATGCGGAGTTGTACCTCACTCAGATCGTCTACCTTTATGGGATTCTGAAGAAGTTCATCTCTGATCGAGGAGCTCAGTTTACCTCACATTTCTAGAAGAGCCTTCATGAAGCCATATGAACCGAGCTCTTCTATAGCACTGCCTACCACCGTCAAACCGATGGTCAAACCAAGAAGGTGAATCAGGTTTTGGAAGACATATTGCAAGCTTGTGCTCTCACATATGGGAAGAAGTGGGAAATTTACTCGCCATTCACTGAGTTCTCATACAACAACAGTCATCAATCAAACATTGAAATGTTGCTGTTTGAAGCTCCCTATGACCAAAGATGTCAAACACCATGGAATTGGTATGAATCCGGTGAAGATGAGGCAGAAGAGCATGTTCCTACTATTCAAAAGTGTCTCCTCACGGCTCAGTCCCGACAGAAGAGCTATGTAGATCTCCGTTGATGAGAACTCGTGTTTGATATTGCGGACTTTGTATATCTCAAGGTTACTCCTCTCAAAGGAGTTTGACGCTTTCAAGTCAGAGGGAAGCTAGCACCTTGATATGTGGGACCTTTTCAAATCATTGCTTTGCGTTGAGAGGTGGCCAATCAGTTAGACTTGCCTCCATCCCTCTCCACCATTCATAATGTGTTCCATGTCTCGCAACTAAAAAAAATGCCTTTGAGTTCAAACCGAGGTCATTGATGTTGCAAATCAAGAATTGCAACCGGATCTCTCATATTGCAAGTGACCAATTCGAATATTGGATGAAATGGAACACAAGACTCGAGGACATTCCATTAAGTTCATCAAGGTCCAATAGAGCAATCACAACAAAGATGAAGCAACTTGGGAGCATGAGGATAAAATCCACTCCGAATATCCCAAACCTTTTGAAAACTTGTGAATATCGTTGTAATTTTGCATATTGGAGCATCTCATATGTCTATATTCATCACCATGTTGAATGGAAATTTTGTTCCCAAAGGATTGCACTTAGAAATCTTTTGAACTGGGAGAACATTTTTCTGGCTATTTGACCGCTATTGGTCTACCGGTCTGACCGCTAGAGGCATTTAGAACCCAAAAACTCTTTGTTCCCGGGTGGTCAGACCGCCCGACGCTCGCAGTCTGACTGTTGGTCGGTAGTCTGACCGCCAGCATAATGTCAGTCTGACCGCCAGAGCTCAAAACTCTTTGTATATATTTCGGTCTAACCACCGTTTCCGCGGTCTAACTGAGCAACAGTTTGACCAAGCCTAGCTACGGAACCGCTGGCTCTTGTGAAGGTCTAATAGTTGTCTTTTCATTCCGTCGATGAATTTTGACAAGGTTCATTTCCATTTATGAAAAGTCTTTCAAACTCCACCGCCGTACCTTCTTCCTGAGTTTGCCGAATCTCAAGACGAGATTCTTTTTAAGAGGGGGGGGGGAGGGGGAAGGTTTGTCACATCCTAAACTCTAATTATGAAATTAAGCATGCATAATAATGATGGTGGTATGTTTTATGAAATTAGTTATTATTTTGGATATTTCGGGAGTGAAAATGGTATAGAAGAGATAGGAAGACCCTAAATACCTTGGAGAAAAGAAGAAAGAAAAGAGGGCTCAACCACGGTCTGACCACCAGGGGACCTGATTAGTATTTTCTGTGCGGGTCGAGTTTTATGACGGAGGGGTTTTGGCTAAACCAATCCCTGAGCTGTTGTCATCTATAATTATAATTGCTATCAATATTTACTAATTATAATTACTTATAACTTAATATATCACTATTCATCACTAATTGCCCATATTAATACTTACTTATGACTAATAACATCTAATTGTAACGGCTTCCCGTGGTCTGACCACCATCGCACAAAGGCCCCCTTAAGTGGTCGATCTTCTCTCTCACTCCTTCTCCCTCTCTCATTTGCCTCTCTCTCCCTCTGATTCAGTCTCTCACTCTCTCACTCCAACAAACCCTAGAGAGAGAGAGCTCCAAATCAACGTGTCGACGGCCAGAGATCGGAGGTGTGGACTCCCACGAGCTTTACGTAGGACTTTCCCGAGCTTCTTACCCTTTTCCTTCCCGTCAGAAGGATTTCCTCGCCATTTCTTCCTTCACGAGCTCATTCACCCTCCGGGAGTCCAATCAATGGATCAAAGCTTCCCTGCAGGATTCCGATCCAATACAAAGTTCCTCTACGATGAGGTAAACATCCCCTACCATTTTCTTGTTGTTTCCTAGCCCTAGGCGATCGCAGTTTTGATTTTTGCTGCGAAACCCTAATGAATACTAGGTCTATATCTCATTTTTGGGGTTTTATGTGTTCAGACTTTGCATGTCGTCCGAAGTCCTATGGAGTACTTTGGTGCACTTCGTCGTCAAAGTTTTCACCGAAGTACTCGCCAACGACCCAACGAAGGTGCTACCGGCAGGGTCTAGCAGTCTGACTGCCCCTAAGGTCTCTGACCGCCAATCGGTCGGTTCAAAATATCTTAATTTAGGAGTTAGATCACCGTTAGAGCCGGTCTGACCGTTGGTCGGTGGTTTGACTGCCACCAGCCTTCGGTATAACCGCTAGGGCCCTAAACTCTCTGCACGCTCATGGTCTGACCATCACTTGCACGTCGGTCTGATCGCCAGCTCTTCAAGGCTTTGTGCACTTAGGTTATCTTATCTAAGGTTTCAAACTTCCAAACTATTACAAATAGTTTGTTAAAGCACAATATATAGCACATGCGATAATAAGTTCAGTTTTAGTTGATCATGTAGATTATTTAGAATTCATAGGTTCAGTATGCTCAAGGAGATAGGACTTGCCTTCTTTGGAGTTTTCTTTGAATTCTTGGTTGTAGTTGGGATCCTCCTTGCTCCTGACACTTCCCGCAGAGAACTCACAGAAATCGTGTGCTTCTGCAATTACAGCTATGATCAACAACTAGCTATACTAAAGAAGAATCAAATAATACCAAATGGAAATCCAAATAAGTCATAATAGGTATCACAATGTAACAGATGAGTAGATATCGATTTTAGATGAATTTCTACGAAAGAATCACCAAAATCGGAGCCAGAACAGGGAAGTTATGGCTCTTGGAAGATTTAATCTACAATTAAATCATGAAATTACAAAATAGAGCTACTCATAGGTGTGACCCACAGGTGGGGCCCACTAAACAGTAGCCCGGTCCAACATGAACAGTGATTGGGTGGGACCCACATAAACAGTGATGGATTGGGCTAGGTCAAGCTTTTGGCTGCACACTGGTGAGCCGCACAATATTGACCCACTTGGGTTTGGGCCAGGTGGCTTAGCAGGTGCGGAGCTGGGTCGACCCACCGGGGCGCAACCTTTGGTGGCTAGGCCAGCCACTACTGGGCCTGGGTCACAGCCTACTTAGCTAGGCCGAGCGGCCGCGGACGGGTCCGGCCATGCGCTCCCACGTGGGCGCGTGGCGGAGAAGCGGGAGAGAACAGCAGTGACGAGAGATTGCGGTGGAGGTCACCAGTAGGCTCGCCAGCGATACATTTCAGCCAGGGTTTCACATCGGGGATCTACACAACACGGCAAACTCGGTGGTGGGCTCAACGTGGGTGGCCGGTGGCGGAAGTGATACCAGACACCAGCTAGAGAGGGGACAACGACACGAGAAAAATCGAGCAGCACCTCCCCTACACTAAGAGGTGCCTACCTCCAAAGAAAAAGGGCCTAAGTCCCTTAGGTATCACAGCACGATGGTCGGCCATACACACGGAGCACTAGCACGCCGGCGATGAGCAAAAGCACAGCGGTGCAATACAAACACACGACGACACGCGGCAACTAGCTAAGAGAGAGCACGGGGGCGACTACACACTATCTAGGAGGGGTGCTAGGGCCCCAGGGTGCTCACCATGCTTAAAGACATTGAGAAGCGAGTCAGCGGCCAGCAGAGAGTCGATGTGTTGATGGCAGAACAGCTCGGCTTCGGCTCGGACGACCTCCCATCAGGCTTCCGATGAACGGACGACGGCATAGGGATGACGACGTCCTCCTCGAGCTCCGGAGTAGCACGCAAGCGGTGGATCGACAACGGCGAGCTGCGGTGGTTAGAATGGCGATGGCGACGGCGAAATAGGGAAACGAGAGGAGAGAGGCCGAGGTTGTGCTATTTATAGAGGGAAAGGGAGCTGGAGAGAGGCTGTGCGGCTGCTGGTGTCACGGAGTCGATAGCAGCAGCGTGGAATTGAGGTGGCGGGGCGGCACCCACCATGTCTCCCATGGGATGGGCACTCTGCGTTGTCCAAGTGTGTGTGCGGGCGCAAAAGTTTCGCAGTGCAGAGGCATGGGCGCGCGAGCATGGGCGGAGAGAGAGAGAGAGAGAGAGAGAGAGAGAGAGAGAGATGAGAGAGTGGGAGAGGCGGAGGCCGGCTGAGATATTTTCCCAGGAGGAGGCGGCTGCCGCGGTGGCGAGCGACACAATTGGATGCACGGCACGTGGACGGCCGTGCGTGCTCTGCCGTGGGCGATCGCGCACTGGCATGGTTGGGCCAGTAGCATGCCTCGTGGGCCGAGCGCGGGGGAGGGAAAAGGAGAAAGGGAGCTGGGCCGGTTGGATGGGCTGAGAAAGAGAGGGAGAGGAGGAAATCCGGCCCGAGGAGAAATGGAATAAAAGAAGGAAAAAAAAAGGAAAAATGAGGAGGAAGTTTGGAATAAATTCAAATGGAGTATTTGAATTTAGTTTTGACCTTGGCTTAGAATCAACTCATTTGAACATATTTGAACTATGATTTGGACTTGGATCTTGAGATTCTGAAGATGATTTTAATCAAAGGATTTGAATTCGAATTGGATTTGAGCTGAATAGAATCTCATAGTAGATTTGAAATCGAGAGATATTCGATTTCAAATCACCACACAAAGAACCATAAATATCTCAAACTAATACATATGAACCAATTTAATGTAGGGATTATTTTGAAATTGATTCTAGTGCACTTTGGAACACCTATTCAATTTAGTACACTTAATATATATGAATGTATACATATTGGTATATATATATATATTCATATACTTATTTCCTTAATCTCAGTTAGCCTAAGTAATCATAAAAAGTTTTAATTTGGAGTGAAATTTATAATTAATTAACATGTTAAAGTCATGATGTTACAGAAGTGATCGTGGAGATAAGTGACTAGAAGATAGGCTAGTAGTGAGACCTTACCTTGGTGGCTCATCCGATTTGAGGCCTTATCTTGGTGGCTTGGTGGCTCAAGAGTCGTGATCGAGTGCCGATCGGGAGCATATCCTTTATGGAGCTCCAACATGGATTAGGGGTGGGTGGCATTTATGCCATCGATAACATGGGATAAAAATCCATTGTGTTGAGTTTGCTCTTTCCACCTTATTTACGTTTATGAATTTACATATTTGCAATCTACCTTTACGCATTTATCTTCCTATAGTAGTTTGCTAGGATTATCTATAGGTTGCAAAACTCTTTTGAGCGGTAGAGTAGACACACTAGATAAACCTAAAGCACATTCAAATAGAAATTGAGATTGGTTTATCTTGTGAAGTTTTTGGAGCCGGTTAGATTTCTAAGTATCCTAATTAACCCTCCCCCCTCTTAGGACGTCACCGATCCTCATCATTGGTATATACTAATTGTCTCAAAGTTCATCTCATACAATGCCACATGGGATTTTAGGTGATGTGCAGAGAGGAGGTGAGAGAAACATGCCACTGTTTCGCGAAGAAACGATCTCATAAGCTAAAAATTTTCATCAAAATGCAAACCACAACATTCATTTGTTCCATACACAAATTAAGGGGTTACAGAATTACTATAAGACAACTGAAAAGATAACTCATTATATATGCTGTCTATTAAATCGTCTCAAAATTATATGGCAATGCATGAGACTGCAAGACAACACCAATGCACTTGCCTTACCATGCAACTCACAACATTCATTTTTTTCCTACATAAATTAAGGGGTTACGTAATTATATAAGACAACCAAAGATACAATACATTGCAAATATTAATTGTTAAACTGTCTCAAGATTACATAACAATGCATGAGACGTCCTATAAAACGACAACAATATACTGGCCCTTATAAGAGTTCATGGTAAAATGTTTTACTAGATTCATATGACTAAAATCTAATAATGATATAATTTTTTTGCTAAACTAATGTAATAGGAGACAACACCTACACTCCTCTAAGAAGGCAAATCGCTTAAAAAATCTATACCTTGTTTGATATACATTCATGCTGAGAATAGAAGCATTAGGGTTTTATTGTGTTAAAAATGAATCTATGGGAAGGACCCATGTAATACCAGGGGCCTTAAAAGATCCATGAGAAGGACCACTTTGCAATCCCAAGTCTCTGACATAGCCTTAACAATATCACCAGCCAGACATTGGGCTACGTACCATCCAAGTCTTCTCATGGTCCTCATTGCCACTACTGGCCTCCGGGTGGGTACCGAACTAAGTCGGAGGGATTAGGTCAAGTCCTACCCATTCAGACTATGTGGTTGTACGAATGGATACTAGGTAAGATGTCACAGTAAATCGGTCCTTATACGACTGAGGCAAGAGGCTCCCAGCAAGAACACCACAAAGGTGAACCTTTCTCCAAGGTAGTTTCCACCTTTGTGGGGTACCTTACTCACCCTCGTTAACAATACTCTAGAGTTTTTCAGAAACACAAGCTTTACATGCACACGCATTAAGCACACAACACTTCATATTTTTGAAAAGGCATGATTAACATATGTAAATAATTTGGTTCTTTCTTTTGAGCAAAGCAACCCTAAGCATGCTAGTAAACAAGCATTCATCCAAACAATCATTATAGTTGATGTTGGGGACCTTCTAGGCTTTCAGCAGAGTAAAGGTAACAATATCAAGACATGGCATGAACAAGCTAAGTCTTAACTATTCTAGCATATTCTTTAAAATCACAGCTATTAACTTAATCATGCATATCCCTATTGTTTGAAACAATGGCTCTACGGGTTGTATTTGAAAATATAGGATCAATATGATCAATAGTGTAGGACTTGCCTTTGTTGAAGTCATCGTCCACTCCTTCTTCAAACTCCGGATCCTCGGGGTCTTCCTCGAATGCGCCTTCCTCTAACAACCGCAACAAACAACAAAAGCGCACACAATCAATCAAACGATTAAAATAAAACTAAATAAATTACAAAAATTATGAAATTAACATGATTGGGTAGATTTTGAATTTAGATGAATATCGGTGGAAGAATTGTTGAAAACGGAGTTAGGACGGAGGAGAAACGGGCTTCGAAAGTTTTGCCAGGAGAGAAAATTAGAAAAAAAAAAAGAAAAGGGGAAATATTCATTTTTTTTAATCGGATGGGCTAGAGGATCGGCTCGAGGATCGGCTCAGCGGCTCGGCTCAGTGGGGCCCACCTGTCAGCCGAGAGAGAGAGATAGATAAAAGGGAGAGTTGGCCCGGCTGTTCTCGATGGGGAGAGCTAGAGGGGGCGAGAGGGAGAGAGAGGGGGCGACAAAAGGAGGCGGCAGCGCACCGTCGGAGGTCCGTGGCGGACCGAGGTGGCGACTGCCGGATCCGGCAGGCGGGGCGGGTCTGGCCGGCGGCGAGGAAGTGAGAGCTTCGACCGGCGATGAAAAGCAATGCCGGTGATGACAGAGGAGACCCAGGTATGCTCCACTGGGGGGAAGAAGAGAGAGAGAGAGAGGGAGAGAGAGAGAGAGAGAGAGAGAGAGAGAGAAGAACGGCGGGGAGCTCACCAATGGCGGCGACGCTTGGAGAGGGAGAGAGGGAGGTGGGGGAGGTGAGAGAGAGAGGGTGGTGTGGTGCGTATGGGGGGAACGAGCGCACTGTTCACCCCCTTAAATAGGTGTTGGCTGCACGGGCGCAGGGTGAGAGGCTGCGCGGGGCGCAAGGCGGCGGCGCGGGGTGCAAGGAATGCCTGTGCGGCGACGCGATGGCACGGCACAGCGTGGTGCAGGTATGGGCGCGGGGCGACGTCGGGTCACGGTGGGGAGAGGAGAGAGAGGGAGAGAGAGAGGAAGGGGGCTTTCTCTGAGAAATCAAGGATCTGACAAAGTTGGAAGAGGCAAGTGTCCTTGAACATTCTATTCCTAGTTTTTTAAATATGTTCTTTATTTCAAACATACATGCTATTAATATTGAATCTCATCTACTTATAGTACCATATTCCATATATTCCTTATCGCCTAGTTGTCAGTAGTGGTTATGATGGGTAGTTTATGCTTAGTTTTGCACAAGGGTGTGGATGGATAGTCAGTTAAATATGACTAATGAACTATACAACTATGAGTTAGGAAATTCTGGTAGTATAGCAACATAGAACCTTAGGCCTTGAGTAAAGAGGTGTTGATGATGGTGGTCGTAGTTAAGTTGTTGGTTTAGTGTTTGCTCAAGTGACTTAAGTAAGGACCGATTTGTAGAGCAACAACCCAAAACGTATTGTACCAACCACAAGACCTGGTATGTGACATGCTTGGCCTATTAATTAGTGGATTGCAGTTTTGTGCGTGCCAAACCGTAAGAGTGGATATGTGGGGACGGTTAAGGTCAGAACTATTTGGATAGTGGTATGATATGTGTAGTGGAAGGGAAGAGTGAAATCTTACTAGAGCTACAAGGAGCAAAAGGGAACTTCTAGGTGGTGTAAAAACCACTTTAACAGCGGTAAAACCTAGCGAACGTGCACATAATTGATGAAACTTTGTAACGAACATGTAGTGATATTCGGGCGATTAGACGTGTGTTAAGTGCTGGGCCGGCAATCATGACTTATGTGGAAAGCTGGACAACTTCTGCAGAATGTAAAATTTGATATATTAGCCGTGCTCACAGTCATGAAAGATTTAGATCGTTACATGATTAGTTGGATGAGTTTGGTTGGATGGTTGGTTACTTGTGATGGGTATCAAGACTGATGGTTTGAGAATTTGAAGTGGTTTTTAGGCAATTGAGAAATATATGGAGATGTTTCTAAAAGTTGAGAGATTAGTGATGAATCACATTATTAAATAGGATGCTTTTATAACTTTTCGCTAGCATAGTTGGTATTTATGCAAATTTAACTTGTTACAGTTTGTTTCTTTATTTAAGCTTGTATACCATTTATTTTCCATACTTGCAGTGTACGATATGTACTCACACTTGCTATTTTCATCTACCTGTACATCAAATGCTGCTCAGACAATGAGGAAGGGCTAGACTACTTCGTTGACGAAGATGAAAATTGTTAGGCTAGTAGACCCCCAGTCGATTGCATGTGGAAGATGGAAGTTTTGCTGTGTTTTGCTAGTGTGCTTTAGTTAAAGACTCAGAGGTCTTTCTATTTTGTTTAAGTTAAATGTGTATTATTGACACCGTGTGTGATGCACTGATAAAATTACTGTATATATGAAACTTGATCATGTCATATATATATATAGTTTACATCTGAATTTATCTATTTATAAAACTGGGTGTGACTCATAGACACCATAATGACAACAGATTTCGGACACATGTTTCAGTCATCTCACTAGTAAGAACCAGATTGCACTTCACAGTTCAGAAACTACTTGAATCGGTTGGAAATCCACCCCATCACTCCCACAACATAAAGCACAGGCCAAAGATTGCTATCAAAACGATTTTGCACATCGTCAAAAGAGAAAAGCGACATTGCCCATTCATCTAACTATGGCCGAACATACATTGCGAATAGTTGGGCAGGCATGGACAACACAACAAAGCACAAACCAAGATTGCATTCGCTGCAACATCATGGGCATTGTTATTACACAACCTGAAACCAGTATCAACAGACTATATAAGTCCACATGCTTATGAATATTTCACACAGCAGAGGCTAGAGGCTGCCTTCAGTGGGAAGTTCACGATTGTGATGAACTCGAAACAGGTTTTGGTAGATCTTGTCTTGGTCAGATTTGTATACTCGTCGCTTGCTGCTGGAGCCTGAGGTAGGCTTGTGATGGTCAGAGCTCCTCGACATTAGCCTGCCAAAAGAGCTGTAAGAGTGGTCCGGTCCTGCCTTGCCGCTGCTGCGATGAGAACCGATGGATTCCTGGTACTCCTGGCAAATTCAAGGTTTACTTGAGAAAATTATTCTTTCAAGTGTCTTTGCTTTCACTTGAGGTTTAAAATAGGGAAAAATGAAAAAAAAAACCTCAAAAGTCACTTGAATTTTGACTTTCCCCTTAAAAGTTATTTTGTTGCAAAAACCCTTCAAAAATTTGGTTTTGTTGCAAAAACACCTCCAAAAATTCAAAAAAAAAATTAAAAAAATCATAAATTTTAAAAAAAACTAGAGACAATTCTAAGAACTTTTGTGAAATTTGTTTTCAAAAATAATATCCTTTGCATCATATTTCATGAAGAGTAAGTTTGTAAAAAAAAACATGCAGCTCATTTATTAATTCGAGTTAAATGCATAGTTAATTATTTACTAATCCAAAAATCATGAAATAAATTTTTTAATCTTCTTATATGATCCTTATCTTCTAAAAATACATGAAATCTTGAAATAGTTATTGTAACGTACATGATTGAGTAAATGTGTTACAGATAGATTAATTTATAACTAATCTATAACACCCCCAAAATTAGTGAAACCACTTTTATTAGTTTACTTAAACAATTATTTGTGTAGAAAAAAATAATGGTAGACATAAAAAAAGTTAAAATAACATAAGTTAAAAAATGAGCTGCACATTTTTTTTTCCAAACCTCCTCTCTATGAAATATGATGCAAAGGATTTTTGAAAACAAATTTCACAGAAGGTCTTAGAATTGTTTCTAGTTTTTTTAAAAAAAATTATGATTTTTTTATTTTTTTTAATTTTTGAGGGTTTTTTGCAACAAAGTCAAACTGAGGGTCGCAAGAAAACAACTTTTAGGGGGGAAAGTCAAAATCCAAGTGACTTTGGAGGATTTTGCATTTTTCCTTTAAAATAAGGATTGATGAAGAAATTCATGTGGAGTGGGAAGAAGAATGGAAATGTGCGGATACATCAGATTTGCTCTTGGCAATGCGTGGGGTCAGGCAAGGATTAAGATCCTTGCTGAACATCTCATCTGGGCTACCGCAGTTTGGCGTCTCAGCTTCCCCAATGCTACACTCCTGTGTTGACAACAAATATCAAGAATGGATCGTCACAAAAGTCAGATAGAACTGGATTAGGCACTCATTGACGTGACACACAATTCGTGCATATTCAGAGCTAGAAGAGCACAAATATTATTTGCAGAAATGATACAAGAAACTTAACTCATCTGTTTCTAAAAAAATGAAGTAAGAACTGAAAGCTGAAACCAACTAACCAGATTACTCATGAAGTATATAGATCAAGAACGAATACACAACGTTTACAGTGTTCAGAAAAAAATTAAAAAATATCACTTGCAACTACGAAGAGTATGAACTAGAAGCCCGACATTAACTAACTCAAATTATCAAGAAAACAAGGTAAAGAGCCCCTGAAGATTGTTTGAATTGTGGTGCGCAAATGCTGTTGTACTACACAAAGAGTCAAGGATCGAAGTATGCCATGCCAAGCAGGTCAAAACGGAAGCTAGTATAGACAAGGCAAACACCGATTTGCAATCCGCCGGCCATATCATCATTGGAATTAGAAAGATAACAGGCATGCACTTCTTAATACGTAGCTACTAGCTAATGTGTGAAGAAACCATTTCCCGGTTTTCTTCTGCTGTACCAAGTAATACATACAACCGATTAACTCAAAATAAGTACAAACTATTATTATAGATACGAAACTAATCCTTCTAACCCAAAAAACATGACAGCAACGACCCAAACGACCTAACTTCAAAATCTGCTCATGTCAACAAACGCAAAACACACGGTGAAAACGTTATCAATAAAAGTAAGGCACCATTTCAACACCTTACTGTGCTAGAACTATTAATTGATAATCATTTCCGAAACAGCAAGCTTATTGCTAATTGATAACCAGATCGCATAAGTTTAACCTCAAGAAGCGTAATTTCGCAAACAGCATATCAAAATGCACATCAGGTAATTGTGGCAGCAAACAAAATGGTGGAGCAATCGAACACACCAGAGAGAAAGCGGTCTCCTCGTTAAACCCCGGCGTCCTCGGGGGAGAGCAGTATCCATCATCGTCAAAGCACGACCTTGCCGTGTGCTTATCAGCCTTAATCTGCACATGGCGAAACGGCAGCAGCGGCCGAGCATTAGAAGTCTGCTGCCGAGGCGCAAAAGGCAAGAACTCACGGCATGATCGTGACAAGGAACGTGCCTGGGCGAGCTCCTGCGCGAGGCACTGGATCTGGTCGGTGAGCGTGGAGATCTCGCCCCGGAGGCGGCGGTCCGGCTCCGGCTCCCGCTCGGCGTCCGGGAACAGGACGGCGTCCTTGAGCGCTCTGATCTCCTCCCGCTGCCGCAGGCACAGGTCCTTGAGTCGCTCCACCTCCCTGTCCTTGTTCTCAAGCTGCAGGCGGAGCGCGGCGATCTCGTCGTCCTGCGCCTTGCTCTGCGCCAGGAGCTCCCGCTCGCTGCGCAGCACCATGGCGAGCGTCCGCGTGTTGGCGTTGTTGCCACCGTTTTTGACGTCCGTCAGGGCCGCCGTCTTCTTCTTGTTGCTCCCCTCCGACGAGACCTTCTGGAACAGCAGCTTCCGCGATAACCCCGGCAGCTTCCCGCCGCCGTTGTTCTTCACTGCGGCGGCGGCGGCAGCAGGAGGGACCGGGAGGTGGTTCTTGGCGGGCGGCTTCTTGTCCATGGAGATTAGCCGCCGGAGCACGGAGCCCAGGTTGCCGCCGTTGTGGGGCTGTGGCTGCGTCTTGGCGCCCAGCAGGTCGCGGCCAGATCTCAGCGCAACCACCAGCGCGCGGCTGCTCCCGTGCGTCGGAGTATCGGCGGCGGCCCGGCGCAGCGAGGGGGACGGGGAGTCGTAGGACGCGTAGCGCGAGGCCGCGGCCGCCTTCTTCATCTCCCTCTTCCGCCGCCCGCGTTTCGGCCTCGCCTTGGTGTTTGGCTGCGTAAGTCGAGCGAGTGGCGGAGGGGAGAGGAGGAGGGTGGGAAGCGGCCGGCGGCGTTCGAAATTCAAACGGGCGCTCTTCCTTTTGTCGCCTGCCGATGTGGCAAGGTATGTTTTGGTTTTCCGTACACTTATTCTTTAACCCATCCGTTTTTCAATACTTATCTCTTTTAACTTAACACGCATACCAAGATATATCAAAAATAGTATAAATTTTAAATGTAAAATAACAAAAATATCGTAGAAACTAGCTAAAATATTCTAGAACCTACCGTAAATAAGTGGATAAGAGATATTTTATTAGAATAAAATTGGAAACTGCGTCTAAAAAATATGAAGTGATAAGTATTTGAAAACAAATAAAATGATTAAAAATGACAAGTATTGAAAAACAGAGAAAGTATAAGTTTAAATAAAAAATACGTCTTAACTCTGGCACCGCTCATCTAACATCAAATTCAATTAAATAAAGTCATACCTGTTGTATCTTAAATATAATGAGCTAATTTTTTGTTTAATTAATTGAATTTGATGTCGGATGAACGGATGTAAAAATTAAGATTGTGATTAGTTACTTATACGAAACTATTTTTTTACACTAACAAGTACGTCCGTCTATATAAATAGATGCAAAAACATGTATTTGTTGGACCAAGTTACAGAGTGAGATGGTATATTTACACCTATAGAATTAGGCTGTCAAGTGGATGAAAACAATAAAACACATTTCTTTTCGTAATTCTAAGTATCTAACAGGTCAAAGTGGAAGAGATACGACGAACCAAACACATCTAAAACCATCTCTAACCGTATTATCTTTATTTTATTTCCTTTCTGAATTCTTTCTTTGTTCATATATTCTTTATTTTTTCTCACCTTTAACAACTCTTTTTCGAAAGGATTAGTGAAGTGAAATGAGAGATAATTTTGAAAGAAATGAAATATGAGAGGGAATTTTTTTTAAAAAAAATTGTGAAGCAAAACTGTTACAATGCTTAGGAAATGAGAAACTCGATTGGAGATGGTCTAATACTGCTGCTCCTGTGCTATCCCGTAGCGTTTTCGCCTCGGTGTTAGCTGGCGAACGTCTCCCACTAGTGGCAGCGCCTTTGCTGCACGCCGAGCAGAGGCCAACAGGGCCGGAAGGGGGTTTCAAACTTTCGAACCGGATCAAGCGCCATGCACGCGAATTCCTCGTCGTCTGGCCCCGTTTTCTTGAAGCTGGGCTAGGCCTTGGACACGTCGCATTGGGCCTGTGCCGGATTGCGGCATCGACCCAGGTGACTGGCGCCTGCAAGATGACTGGACTGCCGACGACCAGCGCAGCGGACGAGGGACAGAGAGAGCAGAAGCAAGCCGAGAAGACGAACCAGAAGAAGAGGAAGAAGACGATGGTGTTGCCGACGGGTCCGATGCTGTGGCACAAGGTGGCCGCCGTCTCCGTAACCCACCCTCCTCCTCTTCCTCGCCCCCCCCCCCCCCCCCTCTCCGCTTCCTGCTTCCTTAATCTGACTGACCACTGGGTGAGCGGTTGAGTTGAGCAGGGGTCGCCGCTCTGGGGCTCGGCACCTACGGCGCGCACATGTTCCGCCCCAAGAACCCTGCGTACAAAGAGGTAGATGATGGTCTCCCAAATCCGCCTTCTTCTCCAATTTCCAACTTGTTTCTTCCAATTTATCGACCTGCTTCTTGCGATCGGGGGTAGGGGGAAATCGACAGGTTTGGCACACGGCGTCCCTGTACCATCTCGTCCACACCGCGGCGCTACTCGGAGCTCCGATCACCAAGCGCCCCAACGTTGTGAGTACTAGTGCCGTCCGCTTCACACTTTGGTGTTACTCTGTTCGCTGTGATTTACACGCGCTACACGATTCTTGCCGTGCTTGCAGTTTGGAGGGCTCCTCAGTGCTGGAATCGTGCTCTTCTCTGGAACGTAAGCATATGGTCCTCTCTAATTGTAATTCAAATTATCTTGCGTTGTATCTGAATTGTGGATTGCAAAACCATTACTGACGGAGGATCTATCATTTTCACTTTAGGTGCTACACTGTGGCTTATCTTAAAGACAGGAAGTTTTCTTCACTGGCGCCACTGGGTGGCTTTGCATTCATTGCTGCTTGGGCCAGTCTTCTCTTATAATTAAATTTTGTTTTAGCCAATGAAAACAATATCTCAATTTTTTTTCTCAAATATGCAGGAGAACTGCGTATCTTTATATTAAGAAGGAGAGAGAAACGAGTCTTGTACAACGACCTTTAGCAGGTCTAAAGAAAAACAGGGAAGCATAGAGCGTGCTTATATAAAAAGTAATACAACTAATGGAGAAGCAAGAAACATTGACCGATCTCAGATGATTGATCCAAAGGAGAGCAACCTTTGCAACACTACAGTCAGGTTCTTGGCCCCAGCATCGCACCACCGTTCCGCATCTTCTCTGATTTTGGCCGTCAACGCATCAGTAGAGGAGCAGCGACTATTGAAGACTATGCTATTGCGCGAGAGCCAAATGTGCCAGGGGATGAGGAGAAAGATGGAATCCAAGCCTATACGGAGATCCAGGGTCACTCGGCCCCGGAGTTCAAGCCACCAATCCATGAAAGAAACGCCCTATGCCAGAGCATGAACGCCCAGAACGCGTCACCATAACTCCCGTGGCAACACACATTGCATAAGCAAGTGATCGACGGTTTCCGGTAGTTGTATATAGTGCGCGCAAGTGTCCGCAGGTTGTAGGCCATGTCTTTTCCTTCGCACACCATAAGCGATCATGGAGCGCCAGCCAACCGAAAAACTTCGCCACCCACACCTTCCAGAGCCACTCGGCTCCAGCCATACGAATAGACCCTTGGAACATGAGATGGTAAGCTGATTTAGCTGTGTATTGTCCAGAGGAGGTCCATTTCCATATGAATTGGTCTCTGTCGTTGTTCGGTTCCACAGTTTCAAGTCGTGCCCAGAGCAGCAAGTATTGGACTATCGCGGAGACTGAGAGAGGCCCTGTGATGTCCTAGACCCAATTGTGGTGCAGAATGGCGTCCTTGATTGTCCTGCTCTTCTGACGCGCATGAGGGACACAATTGAGGAGGTCCGGCGCTAGAGCGCGAACGGGTTGACCATCAAAACAATTGTCAGACCAGAACAACGCATCATCTCCGTTGCCAACTACAACTATGGTGGAAGCGTTGAAAAGAGCAATGACCTCCCGTTCATGATGCATAGGAAGGTTAGCCCATGGCTTAAGCCAGAGCCACCGGAGTCGCAACGCGATGCCATACAGCCGGAGGTCCAGAATGCCCAAGCCACCGAAGGTCACCGGTCTACACACCCGTTGCCAAGCAAGGGTGCAACGCCCTCCGAATGTTTCTTTGTCACCGGACCAGAGGTAAGCCTTCCGAATCTTGTCAATATCTTTGATAACCCACGGCAGGACAGGGATGGAGATGAGAATGTGCAGAGGCGTCGACGAAAGGATCGCTTTCACCAAGGTGTTGCGACCAGGCTTAGAGATGAGCTTTGCTTGCCATGTTGGCAGCTTGGCGGCAACCTTGTCAACCAGAGGCTGCAAGTGATGCCTCCGAAGACGGACGGTTGTGAGGGGAACGCCCAGGTACTGGATTGGGAAGGTTGGAAGACCGCATAGCAAATGATCACTGATTGTTCTGATTTCGTTATCAGCACAACAGATGGGCACCGCAGCACATTTCGGCAGGTTTGTTCTTAGCCCAGAAGCTTCCCCAAAGAAATCAAGGATCAATAGGTGCGCTCCGATGTCATGCGATGTTGGGGAGAGAAAGATGATGGCGTCATCTGCGTACAGAGAGCATCAATGTAAGATGGAGCCATGATCGATGTCATCAATGATAGAAGCCTCTCCTGCCTTGGATAGAATTCTGCTGAGGGTGTACATAACCAAGACGAAAAGAAAAGGAGATAGTGAATCGCCTTGTTGCAGCCCACGAGCGAGGCGAAGAGGAGCCCCAGGAACTGAGTTAAGGAGAAACCGGGTAGAGGAAGAGCAAAGGGCGGCATCGATCCAACTGCACCATCGAGTGCCGAAACCCCAAGCACGAAGAACCTCAAGGAGAAAAGCCTAACTAACCGAATCAAATGCTTTAGAGATATCCAATTTAAAAAGAACCTTAGGTCTCTTGGCCTTCTTGAGTTGGCACGCCGTGGAATGGACCAATTTGAAATTGTCATGTATCGATCGCTCGGCGATGAAAGCACTTTGGTTGCTCGTGATGAGATGGTTTAGCCAGGGTGCGAGACGCAAGGCCATGGTCCTGGTGATGATCTTGCCAAAGCTATGAATGAGACTCATGAGGCGGTAATCGGACGGCGAGGCTGCATCAACCTTCTTGGGCAACAACGTGACCAGGGCATTGTTTAGATGATGGAGCCCGCGACGGTCACCACTTCTGAAAGCGCAGATGGCGATGGTCACATCTCTCTTGATGACGGACCAGGTTGCACGTTAGAACTCTACCGTGTAGCCGTCTGGACCCAGAGCCTTGTTGAGCGGCAAACGCCTAATCGCCCCAAGAATCTCTTCTTCAGTGAATGGAAGGTCGAGCGACTTCAAATCAATGGGTGAGATGCCGAGATGGGAAAGGTAGATAGAGTGCTTCCTTGGAGGGGCTGAACCAAGAGTAGAGAAAAAGTGGGAGTACAACGCCTCCTCTATCTCAGAGTGCGTGGAAACCAGGTTGTCCATTGTGGACAAGAACGTGATGTTCTTGCGCCCGCAGAAGCTGGCAAACGCGTTGAAGAGTCTGGTGTTTGCGTCCCCCTCTTTGATCCACGCCAATCTGCGATCGAGCGTTCAAGGGAGGAGAGGCCTAAACTGCGAAATTTGAGGCACTTCCTGAGCTCTGCTTCAGCAGTGGTGAGAGCCCTGACCTCTTGCGCAACATCAAACCGCACGATGACCCCCCAAGCGACAAGGAGTTGTTCTTAGATATTTCCAATCTGAGAACAACTCCAACGTTGGAGAACTTTGGCGGTCCTCCTCAAAAGGATGTCAAGGTGAGTAAGCGGAGGCTTGGTCTGCTCGTCGTTCGACAACACCCAACCACTCTAAACCGTCTCAAGAAACCCCGGCATTTTCAACCAAAACGATTTGAAGTGAAAACGGTGATGATGCCGAGAACCCACTGAAGATGAGAGCACCAATAGGGAGAGATCCGAGCAATATGAGGATAAGGCTTGAAGTAAGCAGTCGGGGAAAACGTTATCCCATTCGAAGGAGACAAGGGACCTGTCAAGCCTCACGAGGGTGGGTTGAGCCCTCTCGTTTCACCAAGTGTAGCAGCGGCTGAACAGGTGCAAATCTTTGAGCTCCTGTTCTGAGATAAAGCGCCTGAACCTTGACATGGAACGAGTGTTTAGGTTAGCATTGCTCTTGTCAGCCGCGGAGTAGATCATGTTGAAGTCCCCAATAATGAGCCATGGTCCCGGTAACGACGCTCGGATACTGGAGAGCTCGGCAAGGAAAGCATCCTTAAGACTGTCGTCATTGGGACCGTAAACGACAGACATGTAGAAGGTGTGCTCGTTCGGAGAGGAGACTTGCACGTTAACAGAGAAATGAAGCACCTGAACCACACATAGGGTAAAAGGTTGCCTGCATGCCACGATTATACCTCCACTAGTGCCGATCGCAGGCAAAAAGGAGTAATTAGAAAACATCGGGCCACATACCTTTTTAATTAAGAACAGATTGACAACCTCGAGCTTAGACTCAAGTAGGCAAACAATCGAGGCATTACAGTTAGAAACCGTGGTGCGGACAACATCCCAGCGAGCTCTGGAGTTAAGGCCGCGAACATTCCAACTAAAGATATTAAAATTATCCATAGGGCACAACAACAACCGGGATCCAACACTTAGCAATATGAAGGGCCCTCAGCAGGCGAGGTAATCGTGCCCGGGAGCCCGTGCTCAGGGAAGAGATCTCTGATGGCCTTTAGATGTTGATCAGACATGGGTTTCTCAAAGAGTTTGACGAGTGTGTGGTGAAGTTGAGGCGAGGTCGTCTAGTCATTTTTTAGTAAGCCGAGGCGGCGCATGAGCAGGATTTCCCTCCGCTTGGATGGTCTGATGGCCGAAAGGCTGGACCGAGCCGCCAGCCGAGCACTTCTCCGCGGTGCCGAAGCCAGACCTGGTATTGATGAGAGGTTGCGGGCAGGAGGTGCCAAGGAGGTGGGGACCTCACGAGTGAGTCCTTGAAGAAATGAACGCACCCCCGAAACAACCTCCACATCCGTCGGGGCGCCCGCTGCGGAAGGGGTGTCAATGCCCAACTCAGTTATCTTTGTGCCAGAATGAAGGATAGCCTGCTGAACCCGCAACACAGGAGGGTTGTAGGTCGTCCGACAACATGGCCGTCGAGGACGAGAGCCCAATCGCAGAGCAGAGCGCCTAGCGGTGCGTGGACTGGATCGGCAACCGCAGCCCAAGAGCAGAGAACTGCTGGGAGAGTAGGCCATAGAGCGTGTGGCGACAGGAGAGGAGGTCGAAATGAGAACAACCCTCCGAGCGCTGGCCACCAAGGGGGGTGGAGCATCGTGCCCAGACGTACTAGGAACAGGCTTGGCATGACATCGGCGCCTAGAGTACACTAGGCAGATGTGTCGAGCGGCCAAAGGCCTGGCAGAGTCTTGAACGGGAAGCTTGACGTAGGGCCGGAGCTCAGCAGACATAGGGTCAAAGCTCCTCGGACAACCAGGGTCCCGAGATGGGAAGTGAACAGGGATTGGGTCCAGCTGCGGAAGATTTGTTCGCCGATTTGATAGGCATAGGCATGTGAGGGAGTAGCGCCTCGTACGACACGCATTGAAAGGAGCTGAAAGGAATCTGAACGTAAGTCGAGGAAGGAAGCAGCACCTCGGCCACCCAATGAACACCAATAGGACGGTGGAATTTCTGAAAGCCTTGTATGTAGTGCTTTATTAGGTTATGCAATTGTACTTGTATGGTATGCACCTTTGGTTAAATAATGTTACTTTGAGTTCATACTTTCTCATTTCCACCAAAACATGACGTGCTGCTTATGACATGTGATCAATTGATCATGCCAATGAAACTGTGTCTCCTCTTTCTTTAATGCCAATGGTTGTGTATAATACGAGGGATAAACGATAGAGTCCCTTTGCTTGTCCAAAAATTAAAGGTCTCCTATTCCTTACTTCATGCATAAATGGAAGAATCTGCCTTCCCTTTGAATGAAGCACATGATGCTGCCACAGTCCAATACAAAACTACAATATATAAAGGTAATTACATCAAACCATCATTTGTTCCAATGATGCAAATTCAATTGAAGATAAGTCTTTTTGCTTTTTGAATGGTGTCGATGAAACTAAAAGGCTGAATAGCACAAAGTTTATTTCTTTGAATAATGCATGTGCTGATGTTGCAAAAGTTCATGTTTTAGCTTGGATGGGGTGCACCTAGGTATCATGGGACATGCACATGGTGTGCATAAGATCAGAGCAAAAATTATGACATTTACAGCATGACAACAGACTACTTTGAGATCTTGGTATATGAAACAAATTAAATAATTCTGGGTCTGCTTTGGAGCTGATGTTTATCCTTTCTCAAGATTTCTGCATTCAGATTCTTGTATAGTTGAACTTTATTTGTTTCATTCATTAGTTATCTCTCTTCATGCCAGCAAAGCAAGATAAAGGTTATTCCTTTCTTTTATGATGCTCCCTTGACAAGGCAGGAATCTGATGCCTCTGCATGTGTTGTCATACTTAATTCTTTCCAAACCACCTTCAGTATTGCAGTATGTGACATCTGAATTCTCTTTGCATGGTAAAGACAACCTTCGTCTTTGCTTCCTCCCTTATTCATCTACCCTCCACCATCCCCTCCCAAGCATGGGTGATGGGGCGAACACGATAGCATCTCCATCTAGGAGGCAGTATACAGGAGATGTTGCAGAGATTGATTTGCATGCCTACAAGGATGTGGAGAACATCGCGTTCTACCAGGTTCCGGCAAACTTGGGATCAGGCTTGTCCTTGGAAAGTGAGAGATCACTAAGGGTCCATATCTGCACAGACTACAATGATGGCAATTTCTTGCTCAGGTTTCTTCATCACCTTGTGGAGTACAAAGAGCAGTACAGAAATGTGACGAACCTCCTATTTCATGGTATTGAATGGCAGATTGAGGGGGTGCAACTTCTCTGTTCATTTTTAGTCCCTGGCTCGAGCGTGAGGCAGATGGAATTCCAGAAGAATGTTTTCAGCACAAAATCAGCACTTGCTCTCGTTCCACTCTCAGAAATGCTTCAAAGGAACAACACCATCAAATCAGTTGTTTTCTCTGACTGTAGAATTGGATCCGCTGGAGCCACATTGCTTGCTTCAGCTTTGGCAAACAACAGAAGCGTGGAGGAGTTCCAAGTATTTGAGGACTCCATTGGCTCCAAAGGGGCAGAGGAACTCTCCAAGATGATTGAGGTGAACTATTTTCTGAAGAAGTTGATCATACTTGACAACAGCTCCATTGCGGCAGCCCCACTTATCTCTGCTGTGCTGGCACGCAACCGCAGAGTGGAGGTGCACATATGGGGTCGCAGTCGTGGCATTAGCGGTGGCATGAACAGCTGTAAAATTGTTGAATTCCTGCCTGAAACTGGGAGCATGAGGATCTACGACAACATTAACTCCAAAGGGCTGCAACGGGTTGTGTGTGCTCTGGCATGGAATACAACGGTGACAACCTTAGACATGTCAGGTGTCCTGCTAAAGTCCAGATGCACCAAAGAGCTTAGAGGAGTCCTTGAACGAAATAGGAGCCTAAGAGCTATCAAGCTTACCAAGTGTTCCCTTGGGGACAAAGCAGTGGTGTATATAGCTGCAGGGCTCTTCAAGAACACCCATTTAGAAAGCTTGAGTTTGGATGGAAATAGATTTGGTGGAGTAGGATTGGAGCATTTGCTATGCCCTCTTAGCACTTTTTCTCCACTTCAGAGACAAGCCAATACCACATTGAAGATTTTTAGTTTCGGAGGAGAGCGAGCGAATATAGGGAGGTATGGTGTAACTGCAATCTTGCAGATGTTGGAGACAAACCAGAGCCTAATTCAGCTGGCAATACTCAATGATGCAAGCTTGAAGCCGAATGATGTTGTCAAAATCTTTACAAGTTTAGAAAGGAATGCCACTCTCCGAAGCCTGTCTTTGAGAGGTTGCAAGGGAGTTGAGGGGGAGGTAATCTTGCAGACCATTATGGGCACTTTAGAGGTTAATCCTTGGATTGAAGAAATTGACCTGCATGAAACACCTTTGCATGTTGCTGGTAAAACAGGCCAAATTTATGAGAAGCTCTGTCAGAATGGGAGTCTTGTTCTGCCAAATGATTTTCTCGATTTGCCACTAAGTGCTCCTTCTTGCTGCCGAGTTTTTCTATGTGGCCAAGCATTAGCAGGTACCATCAGCATTGTCCAGTACTGCCCTCCTCTTTATTGTCTGTAAGCAGAAATGAAGCAGCTAAATCATTTAGCATATGCTGTCCATCATGTTTTTTTCTTTTAATTTGGGGAATTGCTAATTAAATCATGTCTGATCTTTTTTTTCCTGTAATCTTGTTCGCGTTCACTGGCAATATTAGCCTGCTAAATTAATACCTAGGTTTTATAGATTGTTCACTTGATGCTATAGAATATCACCTCACACACGCCAAAAGAAGGAAAAGGAAAGAAAATAGGAAAAAAAACTGAGATTTCCATTGCTACTGATGATTCAATTCATGTGGTCATGCAGGTAAAAGCACACTACATAAGTCCATAAATGAGTGCATGAACCCAATAAAGTCACCTGACATTGATGTAACAAGTACTCTGAAGACTCCAGTTGAGCAAAAGGCGTGCACCAACGAGAATAAGATTAATGCTATCTTTGATGGCAACACAAAATTGACTATGCGTAATCTTGGTGGACACGAGGAGAGTTTCGCCTTACACGATTTTATGTTTATGGTGCATGGTGGTCCATGTTTTTTCATGGTTGTGTCTAGCTTGGTTGTAAAGCCTGCTAATAGATATCCCAAAAGCATAGATCAGGTTGAATGGGAGCTGATATATTGGCTGAAGTTTTTGGTTTCAAATGCCAGGAGAGTTTCACAATTGTTTCTTCCTTGTGTAACTATAGTTCTCACCCATTATGACAAGGTAGCTCATCTACCAGAAGGGCTGCAGCCAATCGCTACTCTTGTACAAAGGCTCAGAGAAGACTTCCATTCATATGCAGAGATTTATCCCACTGTTTTTGCCGTGGATGCAAGATCATTGGTTTCAGTAAGTAGACTCTCTCATCATTTGCGGATGACAACAAAGACAATTCTCCAGCAAGTACCTCAAGTTTATGAAGTATGCAAAGATTTGGTTCGAATTTTGCATGACTGGAGGTTGAAGAATAACAAAGCTGTAATCAGATGGTCTGAGTTCCGCGAGATATGCCAATTCAACGTTCCAGTACTAAGATTGAGATCAAGGCGTGATAATGTGGAGAAAGTGGACACAAGAAGACGTGCTGTTGCAAAAGCACTGCATAACTTGGGTGAAATAATATTTTTTGAGGAACTTGGAGTACTGATCATGGATTGTGACTGGTTCTATCAAGATGTCCTCAGCCAACTAGCTACATTGAAATCAATCAAGACAGAAAGAAGTGGTTTTGTCCGCAAACAAGAGCTGGAGAGGATTCTACAAGAGAAGCTGTGCAACCAAATTCCAGGGTCAAACTGGAGAGCTGGTGCATCCTTCCAGAGCAGTGACGTCATTAATATGTTGTTGGAACTCGAATTGTGTTATGAACAGGATCCTAGGAATCCAAACACATTACTTCTAGTACCAGCTATGCTTGAGGAAAGCAAAGAAGGGACCCAACGGTGGCTTTCAACCATGCCAGATTGCAGATATGTCGGAAGGCGTCTCGAATGCAAAGATACACACATGTTTCTGACAAGTGATTTCTTTCCAAGACTACAGGTAAAGCATGTTGTTTTTCTGACTACTAGTATAGCTGCCAAAGTGATATGCATGTTATTTAGAGATACGTATTGACAACACCTGAACATACAAGAATTAGTGGCAAATTTGCAAATGCCCCTTTGACTTTCTAAAAGAATACCCTTTTCCAGGTTCGTCTGCACAACAAAATCATGTGTCTGGGACAACAACAGGGTGCAGTCTACAACTTGGAGAAAAACCTTATTTATACAGTGATCAATGGTGTGCATGTAAGAGTGGAGCTGGGAGTGAAATTAGACTCATCCATAGATGTGCTTGCCTGCTCAAGCAAAAGTGTTACTGACATGGTGAGGCTATTCCACAAGTTAATAATCCCTACCATACTAAACTTGTCTTCCAGTATAACGTTCGAGGAAAGCATTATCAGGTCGGACTGTGTAAAATATCTCATACCACATAGGTTCCTCCAAACGCAGCAGCTGCCTCTGAAAAAAATAAAGCAAATTCTTTTGGCATTGCCGGCAGAAAGCATGTACGACTATGAGCATACATGGAGTGCAATTGAAAGCAGTAAAAGGATCATATTACAATCAGGATCAGATCATGCCAGAGATATGCTATCAGATGATGACTTCCATGAAGTTCTTCACCGTAGGTACTATGATCTACAGCACCTCGCAACTGAACTTGCCGTCACCCCAGACAATCAGCAGCAATCTGAAATCATCCCTGAAACAGACATGGTTGATCCTTCCATATTAGGCATTGCAAAAGGTGTTGAGATGGTTCTACAAAGATTGAAGAGAGTGGAACAAGGAATAAGGGACTTGAAGGAGGAAATCGCAAGCTTAAGGTACTATGAGTATCACCTTGTTACTGAACTCCACCGGAAAATGGACTATGTGATGAATTACAACATCCAGTTGGAGGAAAGAAAAGTGCCTCAGTTGTTCTATTTTGTAAGCCTGGACAACCGCTCCAAACAACTTGTCACAAGAATACTGCCTGGGATGCAGTCCCTACGGGTGCACATGTTGTGCGAGTTCCGAAGAGAGTTGCATGTGGTGGAGGATCAGGTCGGGTGTGATCTGATTCAAGTGGACAACCAAGTGGTGAAATCCTTGCTGCCTTACATGAGCAAGTTCATGAAGCTGCTAACCTTTGCTCTGAAGATCGGTGCACATTTCATCGTCGGCATGGGGGAGATGATACCTGACCTGAGCAGGGAAGTGGTGCACCTGCTAGACTCCTCAGTCATGTATGGTGCGGCTGCATCCGCCGCGTCAGTGGGGGCTCTAGGTGCAGCAGCACTGTATGGAAAAGGGAGGAATAACAGCAACCAGGGTGGTGCAAGTGACATGGGAGAGGATATGAAAGCGGCTAGACAGTGGCTTGTGGATTTCTTGAAAGGGCAAGGGATCTTGACAGGGATGGACATAGCACAGAGATTTGGTCTGTGGCGGGTTCGGTACAGAGATGACGGCCACATTGCGTGGATCTGCAGGAAGCATATCGCCTCAAGAGAAGAGGAGATCTTCGAGCTACCACTTTGAGCCATCCAGAGCCCCAGTGGTCCAGACTCCAAAGAAGCCATGAAAGGACCTTGTGCTTTCAGGTGAAAAGTGTGTTATTCTGTGATGATGATGGTGATGAATGGTGATACCCCCAGAATCAGGCGTTCATAGAGCAGCATGTACAAGTACTTGCCAGTTATCACCCTGTAATGTGGATGATGCATGCATATTTCTTTCTCTGCGTGTATGGATCCATGTGTCTATAACGTGAAGTGAAAACAGTACCATATACCATTCATGTATCGCAGATTGATTATTTGAAAATATATAGGGATCAATATATGGACCTTGAAGGTGTTCTGTTGGTGTAGTTCTCGTAAGTTTCATAACCTATGTTTGCTTGATCTACAATTGTGAAGCCATCTAAGAAAAAGGGTGGTAGGGAAAAGAAAAGTAAATAATGAAAGGTTTGATTTGGAATGTGAGAGGCATAGGTCCAATAGATAAAAGGAGGTTTCTTCGAGAAATTCTCCTGGATAATAGAGTTGACTTTGTAGGTTTACAGGAAACACGGAGGCAAGATTTTTCTGGGCAGAATTTAAATGAAATTTGTGGAGGCCGTGATTTTCTTTGGCAATGGGCTGCAGCCAAAGGGAGGTCATGTGGCATACTGGTGGGGATAAGGATTAGTGTACTTAGAGACTCAAAATGGGGATCATTTTGTGAGGGTTAAATTACAGAATAAAAGTGATGGGTTTACTTGGGACCTGGTGGTGGTGTATGGAGCTACTCAAGATGAAGGGAAGAATGACTTCCTTGTTGAGCTAGCTAGTGTATGCCGACACAGTTCTTTACCAATTTTAGTGAGTGGGGATTTTAACATTACTAGAAAAGAAAATAAAAAAAAAATAAGAAAGGGGATTACAACAAGTGGAGCTCTTTGTTTAATTCTATCATAGACCAGGTTGGTCTAAGAGAGATTGATTTAAATGGAAGAGCTTACACTTGGAGTAATGATCATGAGAACCCTACATTTGAAAAATTGGATAGAATTCTTGTAAGTAATGAATGGGAGGAGCATTTCCCTTCAACTGAAATCAAGGTTTTGGAGAGAGTAAGTGCTTATGCTAATCATACTCCTTTCTTAGTTGATAGTGGGCAAAGACCTAAGAAAGATCCATATTTAAATTTGGCATCAGGCAAGTACTCCTCCAAATCCGCTTACAAGGCATTCTTCACGAGTGCTGGGTGAAAGTTTCTGGGCGCGGATAACCAAATTCTGATATTGATGGAATGAATTTTTGGCGCTGTTTGGCAGTCGTTGTTGGTTTTGTTACTGGATGCTAGAGGAGCAAATGTTGGTGACCAACAAAAGTGCTTGTGATACTCTAGCTTTAAGTTTAGTTTGCTTTACCTAGAGTTCGTTAAAACTTGCTGTAAAAGATCGATGATTTCTATTAATAGAAATCGGCATATGCCTCTTTCTAAAAAATATAAGAACACGGAGAAGAAAATAAATGTGTGAAAGAAAACGAGGTTCATGGCGGGCTGTATGTCGATAGTGACGCAAATCAAAGCACCGTGAGATGAGCAGCTACTCTATACTGCCTAAGAACACAAGTAATTCACCTGAAAAAAACAGTAGAGGCCTACGACTAGGACTAGATGGGCAGAAAAAAAGTTGCATACGTTTTGCTTCATGAAACTTCGAGTGGCACTATGTATGCACTATTAAGCCATGACACCAAAACCATGAGCATGTAAACCAGATGGCATGTTGGTCGTGGGAAAGTTGACTGCACGAGTATATGATGGAAAAGTGGCATATGGCGATCCAGTCATTGGACCAGGAAAGGGTGCGAATGAACCTGCTGTAGGTAGTAGAGGTGAGATTAGTTGGGGTGGGATTGAAGTTATCGGCAGTGGTGGGATTATTTGGGGTGACATCAAAGTTGGCGGTGGTGGGGGGCTAGGCTCTGGCGATGGAGGATACTCAGGTAGCGGTGGTTGAAACGTATCAGGATGCGGGAACGGGGGTAGGGGTGGGGGTGGCTGTGATTGAGACTGAGAAATATACGTGCCATCTTCCAGCTTCTGCTTCTTATTACCAAAAGAGTGCTCTTCTATTTGCCACGCAAGGTTGCCCCCATTGGCTCCTGAAGACAAAACGCCACTAAGGATCTCATCTGAAGCAGCACCTGCAGCAAGCTCTGTCGCAACATTAGTTGCTGTGACATTGTGTTCACTACCATTTCCCTCTTGTGAATACATGACTGCAAAAATGCGACGCTGAATGTAGGAAAATACCTGAAGCTGGCTTCTGACTTGTTCCGTTTTGAATTCCTGAAAACAAATGAACATCGCAAGCATCAGACGACCCATCCAACAAATACTTCATTCAACCAAAGAGATCTTACACTTTCGGTAGCCATTTACTTTTACACACCTGCTCATTTAACACTTCCTTCAATTGAGAAATCAGAGTGGCCCTGAGAGACTGACATTTTGAGTTGTTCCATAGAGTTTCTGAGGATGCTATGTTGTTCCTGCAGCTCCTCCATAAAGCCAGATCCATTACTGCTACCTGCCAATATGCAAGAGAAGATATTTAAGCTGCAATGACTGATAACTACAGGCAGTCTAAGGAAGAAAACGATCAAACCTAGTAGATTCACTTGCAGCGTTATAATGTAGTAACTACTAAAGTCTATGGCTGGATCAGCTATAGTTATTGGACGGTTATGTGCAGACTATGAATTTGCAGAACACCAGAACAAAATTGAAATTCCAGATATTCACTACTATACGCATGCTATGAGCTGTACATTAATTAAATATATTAACCCTAAACAGGACGTATTGAGGTATTGGAACATCTTGCGAGTATATATCTTACCTAAATAAGAGTTATTTCCATACGCTTTGTTGAGACTGTAAAAAATGCTAAGAGCAGCTTGGCATTTCCGCATCAGGGTGTCCTCGTCTATAGGAACATTCAGCATATGCTTGTAGCTAGAGATAACCTTCACCAGCAGCTCTCCTCCAGGTTTTTTCTGTACATATATGAAAGCGTAAAAACTTGTGACCATAGTGTTATGTGCATGGATCCATTGGAGGGGATTAGGGATGAGAGAGGAGGGAGAAGGAGGCGGCAGCCAGGGAGTCCAGAGCTATTTTGAATTTTCTGAGCCCTTTTTTGAATTTCTGAGCAATTGAAAACTGCATTGCATATCTTTCCGAACATTCAAATAACTGCAGCCTCACCATAGGAAACCGGTGTGTGCACACTGTGTCCTTGGAATCAAAAGTGCAAGCAGTTTGCTACAACAATTAAATGGTGCTTAAGAGATTGCTAGAGAGCATAGAAAGAAAAGGAAGAAAGATCACCATGGGAAACCGGTGTGTGCCTCGTTGCAGTAGACCTCGCCATGGAGGACATGACCACTGGAGCTCTTACCGCCGATGACGACGGTAATGTTGCTCCGCCTTCTTGCGGACTGGTTGGGCGGCAGGTTCTATGCTGCTCCTCTACGTCGCCAGGCTCACCTCCTTCTTGCATGTGAGGCATCTCCATATTCTTCCTCCCTTCAACCAGCTTCCCGTCCAGGCATCCACCTCAATGTCTTGTTTCACCCATGCACATCTCTTCCTGCTACTCCCACCAAAACAGAGGCATAAAACAGTAAAATGGGGAGTTGAGTGACCGAGATATTGGAAGGCATGCATGTTGAAATAACTGCAGTAATTAGTACATATGTAACACCTGTAAGTGAAGCTAAATCATAAGGACATCACCATGAAACCAAAGATGCAGTCATGCAATTCTACTGCTACTAATCAATCACATCAACACTAGAAATACTGTTCAGGAAAAGATGTAGTGTAGACATTGCATTCATCACTGAATTGTTTTCATCCGCATCAAAAGGACACAAACATAACATACTGATTCACAGGAAACATTTTCCTAAGGCTAACTCCAGCAAATACCCTAAAAATCCGTTCCCTATAACACTATTACAGCATCCCCTAACACTATTGCAGCATCCTCTATTTTTTTCATCTCCAACAGACACCCTATTTTCTACCTTCTATTCCTCTCATCCTTCCCTCGGACCCACATGCATACACTTATCTACAGTGATGCGGTGCTCTTTTTCCCCCGCAAAGAAGCGGCCAACGTCCGGCAAAATAGCAGCTCCCGCATCGCTGTTCAGCCGAATAGAGCAGCTACTGGAGTTCGGCAATCGGCAAAAAAGCACAGCAATCGGTTTCTGACGCACGGCACAGGGATAGAGATCGGCAAAAGCCGATTCTCCTGGAGATGGCCTAAGAAGGCAATTCTTCATCGATCTTTAACTGCAAATAACAAAAACTTTGTGCCACAACATAGCAGAAGAAATACTATACTCGTCTTGAAAATTTCATAGTAACATTGCTGCAATATGCCGTAGCAGAAGAACTACTATACTCATCTTGAACAATCATAGTACCATTGCTGCAATATGCAGTATCCTGGTAAACACGCCCAGGCATTGTATTCAGCAACAAACATTCATCAAAGTGATGAATAGCATAATTTATATCATTTTGTCAGAATTAGCAACAGGAGCAATTATATTATCTGTCACAACTTCATCAGATCATGCAAAACAACGAAAATTTGTTCAGAACATATGAATTCATGATTTCCCAACCAGTGGCAATTTCATTTCACGTACTACTAATAAACTGAGGGACCTTAGCTATGCCTAGGACAGAAATCTCAGCCACAGATTGCACATTCTTGGCTCACCTGGTAGGATACAGTCACAGGCTGCCAGCCTCGCTGCGGCCCTCCTCAACCATAACCATAAATTGACACTAGAGACTAGACAGGGCAAAGAAACAAGTAGCTTTTGCGTTCGAGGAAAAAAAAAGCAAGTAGCTTTCAAAGAAAACACTGCAGGAAACTAGGGAAGGCGGCATGCCGACAATCTTCAGAACCATTAATTTCCATCTAAGCTGAACTAACCAGTAGTTCATAATTCAGATTGTGAAGTTATCCAAGCTGGTGGGGTTAAGTTCGTCATCTGCGCACAGCGCACGGCTAGTTAATTGATTTGTTGGCGAATACTACAACAGGGATTCAGGGAACAGATAACACGATAGTCCTAAGTTGCACCAGAAGTTTGGACTCCGTAAATCTTAGTTAAGCTACAGCTTACAGATAAAAGGCTTACAGATGAAAACTATCCAACTTCACCGCACAGAATCAAGGACAAGATGGCAGCATACCCTGATGACGCCCGATGCGTGACGGAGCCAGCGGGTTGAGCGGTGGCGGCGCCTCGCGAGACGAGGCGTAGAGGCGGCGCCGTGGAGAGGGTCTACCAGAGAGGCGGACGGATCACGGCGAACGGAGCGGCCACGGCGTAGCTAGGATTTTTTTTTTTCCTGTTAGGCACTCTAACTTTTCATTAGATTGTGAAATCAATATATAAGTAAAAATTTCCTAAAAACATAATACATATATATTAAAATGTATATATCATAGTATCATAAATTTAATAAATAAGTTTAAATTTTGTAAAAATTACAATATAAATTGTTCAAATATGAAATAAGGTCTTATATAAATAGAATATTACAATACTACTATAGATTCTTCACTTTACGTTTTTTTATAGCAACGAAAGTTTCAATTATGCATCCTCATTTATGTTTTGAGAAAATATCTATCTCAATAAATATAATTAAACCATATAATGATTCAAAGTTAGCACAAAACACACAAGCTAAGTTCTAAAATTCTGCTAATTAAATATCATGTGAGTAAAAAACAATAACATCGATATTTGTCAAACAAATATTAAAACAACTAATAAGATCAATCAATCTCAACCACAACAACTAGTACTCTATCGTGCAATGCATCACTCTAGCTACTAGCTAATACCGCTTCCTTCCCTCTTTTCTCTTTTTCTAGACAAAGATAAAACAATTAGTAACTTATTGTTAAGTTTTTACTAAATTTTATTAATGATATTAAGATACATTCTCTTCTATAATGATCATCAACTATTTGTATTGGATAAATATTGAGACTCACATCATTGTAAATATAAAAATTGCATTCAACATTGAATATACAAGATTACAAGATCAATTAAAACTCACAGCATTGTAATATTAAATCTCAAATATTTGTACTCAGTGACTATGCTCTGTGCTCATAGTCTCATACCTTATAACCTCTTCACATACTTAAAAAAATAGATTGGATCGTTAAGTAGTCTTAAATTCACTAAACTACCCACTATATCCGCCTATAAAAACGGCGAGGGACGGAGCGAGGTCAACCGCTGGACTCCCCTCGGTGGCTCGGTCGGTCTTTTTTTTCTGGGCCAAACGCCCAAAACCGTTGGGACATGTTTTCGAGTAGAGCAGGTCACATATACCAGGCCCAATTTGGATGATAAGTTTTTTTTTAGTTTTGAAAAAAAAAAATACTATAGTTTTATAAAAAAATTTGGTTTTAAAAAACTTAGGTCGTATTTGGATGTAAAATATTTTTGGAGTTTTGAGGGAATACCATGGTTTCTAAAAAATATGATAGTATTAAAAACTTTAAGTGTTTAGATGCAATAGAACTATTGTTCGGTAAACCGTAGTATATGAAATATCTTAGTATTTTTAGAGTTTTAAAAAATCCACTCACATCCTCTTTATTTTAAAACCAAGCCTCACTGCTCCCTCACGTACACGTTGCAGCGTGTCCATTGCGCAAGCACGCTCGTGTGTGAAGTTTCCCTAATATGCATACGTGCCTGCATCATTCTTCATATACACGCATACACATGTTGTACTGTATCTTTTTTTTTTTTGACAGACTCTTTTCATTGCATTCTTTCTATGGTACTGTTCGTGGTTCACTATTGTTATCTTTATTGGAGGACCATATGCACTTAAGCTCATATGAAATTTTATTGCTGTAATATATATATGGTACTGTAATCTATGGTATGTAATATATATGCACTTCTAACATATATGTCAAGTAACACTAATCGTGTAAAATCACGTAACAAAATTGGTACTATGATATACACATATAACTTTGATAAAAGCTATAATATATAGGGATGAAAACGGTTCAAAAACAATCGGTAAAGGCCTCAACTACTTTCACTTTCATATTTTCCTTTAGAAGCGAATACGATAACGATAATGTCGGAAACGAATATGGCATTGGTATTACGGAAAAATCTAAAGCAATATTACGGGACGGAAACATACCGTTATCGATCGGGAATAGATAATTCATAACGGCGTGCATGATAAATTATATTGAAGTGTTTAACACAAATGATAAATTCATACATGATATATAGGATTGTCATCTTATGATTCACACTAAGACCTGACTGACTACACTACAAGAATACATCCAAATATTAGTAAACTGTTTCAACGACATACAACCAATATAATAGTATATGTCTAACATAAATGACAAAATTATATATAGGGTAGAGGTAGAAACGGTGTGATAATGTGATTGAGATGTTGGGTGGCCAGTAAATGAAGTAGTAAAATAGTCAAAAACGGTAGAAAAGTGAAAACATCGGAAATTGCTCAAACCATTTTCAATTTCACATTTTTTCTCAGAATCGGAATAAAAAACAATAAGCCAAGAAATTATCGGAAATGGATACATGCTATTATTTTTCAGTTTAGATGGAAACTATCTCCAGTTAGATAGGAATTTCCATTTCCGTTTTCATCCCTAAGTATATATTGATTAGCGTACTTCTCCAAACAAAATACTACATTAATACTGGAACTGTCATGTTGTAGTTTTTACTGGTACTTAAAAAACTATGGCATTCATATACTGCAGTATTTCACTAATGATACTTTAAAACCCATAGTTTTCAAATATTGTGGTATGTAAATACTTCAACATCGAAACATGCCCTTAGAGGTGTTTAGATGTAACAGGTCTTATAGTTTTGAAACTCATAGAGTTGCCAAAAGTGTGGTCTTTTAGAGTTTTGGAGACCAAATGTATGGCCTTTTATTTCTAAAACGTGGTATTACGTAGCTCTGGTTTCTAAAACTATAGTTTCTCAATACCATAATTTTTGGAAACTGCTATATCCAAACAGGCCCTAACTATGTTTGGAGCACAGTAATCGTCACCTATTTTTGCAATAGAGAAGAAGAAGAATAAACTGTTTTATATATGTTTTTATAATACTTTTTATTATATTCCTGTAAAATTACTGTGACTAGATGGGACTTATAAAAAGGTTACCACACCAATAATCTCATCAACCCCTCTCCCGCCTTGATGCAGTGGCATAGCGTTAACATCCCAAAAATACTAGACAACTGCTCCGGTAACTCAGCTTGAAACATAGACTCTTGGAATACTAGGCAACCGTGTCGTAGGCACCTAGCATCTGTTATCAGATTGGCCATTATGCACCAAGTAGAGGAACTTGTGCCATTGTGCCTCCACTATTGTGCTCCTTCCACTTCCATATTAGGGGCAAGATAGCCTGGATGTACCACTGGACAAGTGGACATCCTTCACGTTGTCACCTCCTCTCCCGCCTCGCATCGCTAAGTTGGACTTGGAAATGCAAACAAAAGGCGCTAGCCACCTTAGCTAGTCTTACTTTTTTTTTCAAGGATAGTTTATTTTAAAAAAATAAGTTAGATGTACACACATACTCACGTGTACATGTATTATTTCTCTTACAATTTAATCTAAAAAAACACGCATACGGAGTCTAGAACTTAAACCTGAGTGGATAGGTTCCATCACAGGATCCGCTTCAAGGATGGTCCTTGAAAATATTAGGAGGGCACCACACGAATACTGATACGGTAACTATTTCAAATTAATGGTGAGTTATGTTTACCTCTTCATGGCAATAGAAAAAAAAAGAAAAATAACAAAGTGCTATATTCTCGTTTGCATCAAGTCTGATCTGTTGGTCGGAGATCCAATAGCTCAAAAATCCGTGTAAGAAGCCTTCAAACACCTATGTTTTATAGACTCACTTTTTTTCTCTCCTATGAATCCACCTAGGGCTGGTAATGGGGCAGACTAGGTCGGGTCCCATGGGTTTACACCCGGTGGGGTCGGATTTTCGTCCGTGGGGGTTACGGGTCGAAGCCTCTATTACGGGTCGGGTCAGGGTGGGGCTAGATGCTCGCCCGCAAGCTCTCGGTGGGCGCCTAAGAGCATGCGCCCTGCGCCCATGACCTCTCGGTGATCAGACACTACTCGCACCCGTTGTTGCTCGCTCGTGCCCACCACCTGCCGCCGCCGTCCTCTAGGCCATTGCTCGCCCGCCATCGACCTCCCCGCGTCCGCTACCTCCCGCCGTCACCCGCCTCAGCGCCTCCCGGTCGCTGCTCGCTCGTCGTCGACAGCCCCATGTCCGCCGCTTCCCGTCGCCGCTCGCCTGCCACTGCCCACCTCTCGCCTCCCGATCGTGGCCCGCGCCGCGCCCACCTCCCGATCACCGTCGTCATTGGCCCACTCGCCTAGCCGCTTCGGCTTCTGCCCTCGCACCCGCGTGGGTTTTGGGTCCCATCAGGTTCAGGGCCAAGGGCATTTTTATACCTATTAGGCAAATTGGGGTCAGATCGGTTTTCCGATTCGGGTCGGATGTGTTCTTGCTATACCCAGCCCTGACCCGTCTCGTTGCCAGGTCTAAATCCACCGCTGCTATGGTGTCTCTTTGTGTGATGAAACAACTTGTTGCATTCAATAGTAACAGGCATGGCTGAATCCTTGGTTCCCAATGCAAATGCTGCCTTTTACATACACGGATTACTGCGGGCAGCTACTCGGCTTAGAACTTAGAACACAGGGCAGCCCTTGACGGCGATGCCGGGTGCGGTGGGGCAGGAGGCGAGCGGGCAGTGATCGACCTCCGTCCCCCACCACTTGAGCTCGTGGTGCGCGTTCTGGAGCGCGAAGAAGATGAGCACCCCCATGAACGCCGTGCCTGCGTCGAGCGCCGCTGAGAGCACGTAGTTGTACTTCTGCCACCATCCCTTGCGGTACCTGAACACGAAGTAGTTGAAGATGGTGCCCGTGACGAGCCAGGTGGCGATGTTTGTGGGCGTGGCCGGCGGCATCCCGGCGAACCCGTACGAGATGACGGGCACGTTGATGAGCGCGATCCACTTCTTCTCCGGGAACGCCCTGCTCAGCAGCCACACCGGCACGGGGAGCACGGCGCCGACTAGGAACAGCCACACCAGGTTGCGGTACAGCCCGTGCGTACCGAAGAGCCGCTCGGGGCCAATCAGGCCCCAGATCACGGACGCGTCGAACGTGACTCGGTACTTGGGGCACGTCCATGGGCTGTCCGGGTGCAGCGCCTCGACGTCGCAGATGTTCTCGATGTTGTCCAGCATCCACCACGCCACCGCCAGGTTAACCACCCCGGCGACCACCGTCCCTACCAGCTGCGACGCACGAGCGCCGTGCATACATGTATAGGCTCAGTTTCATGTGGCGACGGCCGAAATGGACCGCGTGTCTGAAGCTGAGATCAGTACCTGGGCGGTGTACATGCACCGTGGGGGGATCTTCATGTAGTGGCCGAGCTTGAGGTCCGCGAGGAACGACAGCGCGTGCACGGTGCTGATCCGGCCGTAAATCTTGAAGAGCAGGTTGGCGATGGGCTTGCCAGGCAGCGCGTAGCCGATCATGAACTGTGCGATGATGTCGTACCCCGGTTGCTGCACAAAATTCATGGAGAAACAACTCAGTCAGACGACGTCGGGACGACGATGGCGATAATCTTGTACGATGCAGGACAATAGATGAAACACAATCAGCCGCGTGCGTGCCTGGTTGGTAGTGGCCTGGATGACGCCGATGGGGAGGGTGACGACGAAGGCGAGCGCGAAGGCGAAGAGCATCCCCCACCACGGCAGCTGCACCTCCTCCTTCCAGACGAAGGACATGAGAAGCGACACCACCACGCTGCCCAGCAGCAGCACGAGGAACCACCACTGCGGCACCTGCTTGTACCTCTGCATCAGTTTCGCGTGCACGTCCTGCTTCACCGCATTCATCGCCGACCTGCTCTGCCTCCACATGTCACTGCCCACGGAACAGGACAACAGTTCATGGATGAGTCCAAGACCGATCGAACACAAGATTAGCAAGCTCATCAATGCATGATGACACGAGCGAACTACTGAATGACTGACCTGCCATGGAAGAGCAGGACGTGGACGATGGTGGCGGTGAATCGCAGGAAGCCGGAGCCGATGGAGATGGCGAAGAGCGGACTGAGGTAGAGCTTGCCGTAGTTTTCGTAGGCGGCGACGTTGAGGTCGTAGTCCCTGGTGAGCACCTTGGTGGTGTCGTATTTCTGCCCCGACGCCGTGAAGAGCTGGTTAGAGAAGATGGGGAACCTGCGCGCGTCGAACGTGTTGAACCGCCAGTAGCAGAGCGGCACGATGACGTAGATGAACATGACGAATCCCACGGCCGTGTTGGCGATGGACGCCCACGGTGCCACCAGCGGGCTGCCGTGGTACGCCGAGATGCCCGCCCAGTCGAGTGTGAAGGCGCCGACGCCGAGGCCGTGGTACCCGGACCCGATCTGCTGCGCCGTGATGTTGTGAGGCCACACCCAGCACGTCCACGAGAAGAAGGTCAGGATTGGCAGCAGATAGCCCGGCAGCGCGTAGTAGGCGAAGCTCGCGAAGAAGACGATGAGGAAGAAGCGCATCCGCGACGGCCCCCTCGATTTCCCGCCCTCATCCTTCTCGTGCAGCGCCCTGCATGCACACGCAAACGCACATGCACCCAAAGATCATTAGCACCCACTCACGCAGGGTTCTTGAGCTACTTAGCCAGTAATTGGTTTACTTAACACTTAACAGAGTGCTTAGTTTAATCACCTGAAGAGTGAGACCTGTGCAAGATTAGAAGGCCACCACATCTCGGCAGGGTCAACCAGGTACCTCCTCAGCATGCCAGCCCAGCCGTACCCCAGAATCTGCAGTGCGCAACCACCAAGTGCAGATTGTATTACACTAGTCCAAACGTCAGCAATCTGCAGTACATCAGCATCCATTGCCTTTCTAGTTTTATTAAGATAGATGCACGAGCTATTTTCCGTTGGATTGGTTAATCACTTAATCAGTATCACGAAGACCGATTAACTTATACAAATTAAAATTAAAGAAAAGAGTTTGAGCTTCCCTTTAATGTACCCATCCAACCACGAATATAACCATATAAAATTCTTCCAAATACATCAAATATAAATCCATCATAACTCCAATGCGCATTTTTGTTTTTATTATTCCATATCTACCTCCATACTTGACCAATCCATGTCATTATACAACTCATTTATATTTAAAATCGGATGGAGTAATACTCTACTAGGAATGTTGACTATACCCATATTTTGCAAGTAGATCCAGTAATCAGACAGGAATCTTAAAGTTCCCCACCATGGAATTTACAAAGACATATGTGCAAAAGAGAACAAAAACTCGCTGATTATTTGTAGGCCCTCCGGCACATGGTCTCACGGTGACGCTATGGGCATGGGATTTTTCAAACCCCCTTTTGCGCTTTCTGCCCCGGGCCATGATTGATTGGTGGTCTGGTAAGTAAATCCTACGCAAACTAGAACGCAACATAATATTGATCGGTTTTGCGCATCTTGACACGTAGTATCATCCGTACCTTCATTTGTGGACTAAGTGTGCACGTTACATTCGCGTCCCAGAGATGAAACCAAACAGAAGAAACTAGTCAAATCTAAGTACTAGCGACAGAATTTCATCCGTTCTTTGATGCTTACATCATTACATGAGTATATCATACGATTAGAAAAATTAAACTGAAGAAGTGGATGAACAGTTTAATTCGATTGATCCGGGTTATTTTTAGCGCGTGCTAATCTTTGCCGCAGCAGCTAAGTGAAGTCATGGAGCTAGCTAGCGAGGCAAGTAATCGTACCTGCGTGGTGAGGACGATGAGGAGGGCGCAGACGAAGCTGATCGTCTGCTTGTAGTAGGCCTTCATGACGGTGATGGCGCCGATGGAGTAGGCGTCGCCGCCGCCGTAGGAGACGCCGCAGTTGGCGAAGATGGTGATGATGACGTGCTCCTTGACGTTGAAGGGCCCCGGGTTGAGGTTGAAGCTGCCGAGGCGGCCCCCGAGGATCCTGACCTCTCTGTCGGGCAGCACGGCGGCCATGAAGCGGCCGGCGGGGAGCACGAGGATCTGGGCGAGGATCCCCGAGATGGTGAGCGGCTGCGTGCGGTACGTGAAGAAGGTGTTGAGGAAGATGAGCACGACGCAGGAGCCCAGCCCCAGCGTCCACGCTCGGAATGTCATCACCGGCGCTGACGGGTCGTCCGTCTCCGGCACCACCAGCGCCACCTCCTCCACCGAGCACCGCTCCCCCTTCTCCCCTTCCATCCCCGCCTGCAGCTCCTCCGCCGCCACCGGCGACTTCAGCGACCCCATCCCCTTTCTCTCTCCTCCCTCTCTCCGCTCCACTGGCTTCCGTTCGGTCTCTGAAGCCGATGGATGCTTCGCTGCTGCCTGCGGTGTGCGGTGGACGGGAGCGGCGCTTTTAGAGATTCTTGGTTCTTGGATGGTAGCGCTTGACCCCTGCTCGCTCCTATTTATATTCCGTTCGCACTTGCCCGCTCCGTTGCTCCTCGTACGAGTGTAGTGCGGGTAAGCAAATTTTAATAGTATCCAGTTTTTTAAAAATATTCTTCTTTTTTTTCTTTTTAATCTAACTATTAGATCATATAATAAATAATATAAATAAAATCACACGAGAGACTTTCCAATACAGTCCTACAAAATTTGATTTTCCTGTGCGAACTTTCAGTGACCGCGAGGACTGCACCGGTGCATCACGGACGGCACGGGAGCGGCCACCTGGGCACCCGCGGGGCACGCGCCGGCTTATCCCCCGGCGCGCGGGGGCACGCGCGCGGCGCGCATGGACACATGATCTTAGTCTAATCGCGCTCGGCTCACTGCTTTGGAAAGTGGCTAGGCTACAGTGCCCGCCTTTAACCCTCTCGCTACAACGTGCAAGCTGACTCGACTCGAGAGCCTAAGCCTACACGTTGCAGGTTAAAATTTGATTTGTTTCGGCCCAGGCAGAGCATTTGTACCCTCTGCTTGTAGTACTGCATGAGCACACGTATTCTTGCGACTCCTCAGGTTTTAAAATCTGCAACGGTTCATGCTATATCATATACTCCTTTTAGTTCAAAATAAATGTTATTTTAAATTGTATATAGTTAACTACTACATATTACTTTTTATGTATTGAGTTTAAATATATTAAAATAATATGAGTAGATTTGTCTTAGAAATATTTTTATAATAATATAATTTTGCTATATTTTATCAATATATTATAAAAAAGTAGTAGTTAAATAATATATATCGATATCTAAAATGATATTTATTTTGGATTGAGACTAATATATTAGTGTTGTCTAAAGATTAGGATGACATCAAACATCAACTCTCGGATAGAAAACCAGAGATGAAACCTTGGACCTTCAACACGGAATCCGGTGCCGTCACAGTGTCGACTGCATGCCGAGCAAGCTATTTCAGTGACTGATGTGCTCATGTATTCCCCCTCCGGCGTGTGCTAAAAAAAGCAAGGCTCCCCCTTGCAGCCCTCGCAAGCGTCACGCACGCATACCTCCTTATCTGACTCGCGCATATATTCGTCATCCATACGACTGTTGGGACTGAGCTGCTGAAAACGAGCAAGTGGACGACGCCGACAAAGACGGCATCTGGTTCTGCCAGCACACATGGGCGGCGGCGGCGCCGCGTTGGTGTGCGTGCCTGATCTTCCATCTGCCGCAGAAGGACAGCAGCACAGCACAGGACGAGTAAGGCAGCGCGCCAGACTGCCATGGCCGGCATGCAGGCGGGCAGTACCATTGTACCAATCACTTTTGGCATAGGGATCGATTAAAGGTGTTCTTGTGCGGTCACGTGGAGTGAACAGCGTTTCGCAGTTTCTGCTGTAATGAAATCCAGAGCTCGGAGGTCAGCAGTCAGCTTTTCGAAGGTACGCACAAGAGCAAGAATGGATTCAGGGCGCGTTTGGATCGTAAGCTCGCTGTCTTGGTGTGCGTGCTCGTCTTGTCATCATGAGAGAGTTAAAATCATTCTCCAATGTTAGCTATGTTAAGATCATTTTTCAATAGAAACTTTAAAAATTTATCTCCTACAATATTATTAGATCAACTCCAGTTGAATCGGTTTCCTCGCCGTATTCTACTGTGCTGAAGATTGTGGCTGTCCTTTGCCGATCCGTGACATCGGCAACTGCCTCCAGCAGCTTCGGTATCAGCATGAACAGGGAAGCGGGAGAGGAGAGAGGGCCAGTAAAGGTGCGGCCGGAAATAAGGACTCGTATCACTGTAGCTACGTATGACTGTGGATCCGAAGAGTGATGAAAAGTAGTAGAAGGTAGGAAATATGGTAGCTGCTGGAGATAGAAAAAAGAGGGAATACCATAATATTATTAGGGGATACTGTAATAGTATTATAGAGGATAAATTTTTAAAGTATTTGCTGGAGTTGGCCTCACAGCATCCCCTATCACTATTACGACATCCTCTATTTTTTCTATATCTAACAGACACCATATTTCATACCTTCCATTACTCTCCTTCTTCCTCCGAACCCACACGCATACACTGTAAACAGTGTTGCGGGAGCCGTTTTCTGGCTGCAAATTTGCCGTATCCCTCATCCATCCCGCTTTACTGTAGCACTCAAAAATACGGTTTGCAGTCTCTGTTGGAGATGATTTGCTGGCTGAGATCGAACCCTATTCTACTGTAGCACCCGAAAAGGCAAAAATGCCATCTCCGTTGAAGATGGCCTAATATTGTTGTGGGAGTCGAATTGTCGGAGGGTGAACTCCTGTCGCAGGGATCCCGAGAGACCCCTTTTTAGAGATTCGGCCGGGGGGATGATCCTTGTCGGTGTATTCAGAACCAGGGGTCCCTAAGTCCCGAGACCCGGCCGGCCATCCGCCACATGTCACCACCCTGCAAGGTAGGAAGACGCTAAGTCCCGGGAGAAGGTGTTTGGGGCCGCCGCCTCTGGTTCCCGAGCACCCTAGTTCCCCGATGATCCGCAGATGCTCGGGAGAGAGTGCTCGGGGCTGCACGTGGCAGCCCCCGAGGACTCGGTTCCCCGAAGATCCCACCGAAGTGCTCGGGAGAGAGTGCTCGGGGCCGCACGTGGCAGCCCCCGAGGACTCGGTTCCCCGAAGGTCCCACCGAAGTGCTCGGGAGAGAGTGCTCGGGGCCGCACGTGGCAGCCCCCGAGGACTCGGTTCCCCGAAAGGTCCCACCGAAGTGCTCGGGAGAGAGTGCTCGGGGCTGCACGTGGCAGCCCCCGAGGACTCGGTTCCCCGAAGGTCCCACCGAAGTGCTCGGGAGAGAGTGCTCGGGGCTGCACGTGGCAGCCCCCGAGGACTCGGTTCCCCGAAGGTCCCACCGAAGTGCTCGGGAGAGAGTGCTCGGGGCTGCACGTGGCGACCCCCGAGGACTCGGTGCCCCGAAGGTTCGCGCAAGATCATTCGATGACCCGAAGGGTCCCGTCGTCAGGGTGTCATCCAGTCAAAGGCCCAATGCCGCATTTAATAGGCACGCGCGGCCTGACATCCTGACATCCTGACATTCTCAGCTGCCCACGCCCCAGTGTCAGACCCTGCCATGTACTGGCAGGGGGGGAGGCGTGGGTCCATTAAATGCACGGGTCCCGTCCCGTTTCATCCGGGTGCCTCGGGATAACGTTGCCAGTATCAAAGCGCTCCGTCGGCCACCCTGCCCTGTCAGAAGGACAAGACGGGGTGGGCGCACCGGGCACTTCTGAGGCTGCCCGGTGGGCCCCTTTTATGGCGCCCAGAGGCTTCCGCAGCGGCTGGTGGTCGAATGCGCGCCGCATTTCTCCACCGCCCCTGTCACTTCGCCAAGATGAAATGATTACGCCTTTCTCCGTGGCACCTTGGCATTCGCGTCCCCTCTTTCCTATTCAGGATATGTTGAGGTCGGCGCGCCTATAAAAGGAAAGGATGGAGAACACTAAAAGAAAGAGAGCAACAGCCCCCGACCACAAGACGACCAAGAGACCAGACAACCAACAATCTCCGGCGAACCAGGCCAAAGATAGATCGACAGACACTCGAACCAGCTCAAGTTAAGCTAGAACATAAGAGCCTCAAGCTCTTTGTAAACAGTTCTCCCCTTAGAACCAGATACCTCCTTGAAGAATCCCCTTCAAGGATAAATATAGCGCTCATACAGGAGTAGGGTGTTACGCCTCCGTGCAGCCCGAACCTGTCTAAAACCCGGCGTACCCACTTTTCCTTGCATTAGGGTGATCGTCTCCCACTAGCCATCGCATTTATTTCCGTTCCCGCTTATTTCCTACACAAGCTTTTCCAGGATCATCCCCCCGGCCGAATCTCTAAAAAGGGGTCTCTCGGGATCCCTGCGACAGGAGTTCACTCTCCGACAATCCTGGAAAAGCTTGTTTGGGAAATAAGCAGGAACGGAAAACAAATGCGATGGCTGGTGGGGGATGATCGCCTTAATGCGAGAAAAATGGGTGCACCGGGGTTTAGACAGGTTCGGGCTGCACGGAGGCGTAACACCCTACTCCTGTGTGAGCGCTATATTTATCCTTGAAGGGAATTCTTCAAGGATGCATCTGGTTCTAAGGGGAGAGCCGTTTACAAAGAGCTTGAGGCTCTCGCGTTCTAGCTTGGCTTGAGCTGGTTCGAGCGTCTGCGTCCTCTTCTTCACACACTTCCGGTCTCTCTTCGGTCTGGTTCGTCGGGGGGTCCTCTCTTTCTTTAGTGTTCTCCATCCTTTCCTTTTATAGGCGCGCCGACCTCAACATATCCTGAATGGGAAAGAGGGGATGCGAATGCCAAGGTGCCACGGAGAAAGGCGTAATCATTTCATCTTGACGAAGTGACAGGGGCGGTGGAGAAATGCTGCGCGCATCCGACCACCCGCCACTGTGGAAGCCCTCGGGCGCCATAAATGGGGCCCACCGGGCAGCCTCAGAGGTGCCCGGTGCGCCCACCCTGTCTTGTTCTTCTGCCAGGGCAGGATGGCAGGCGGAGCGCTTCGATTCTGGCAACGTTATCCCGAGGCACCCGGATGAAACGGGACGGGACCCGTGCATTTAATGGACCCATGCCCCCCCCTGCCAGTGCATGGCAGGATCTGACACTGGGGCGTGGGCAGCCGAGAATGTCAGGATGTCAGGCCGCGCGTGCCTATTAAATGCGGCATTGGGCCTTTGACTGGATGACACCCTGACGACGGGACCCTTTGGGTCGTCGAATGATCTTGCGCGAACCTTCGGGGAACCGAGTCCTCGGGGGCTGCCACGTGCAGCCTCGAGCACTCTCCCCCGAGCACTTGAGTGAGACCTTCAGGGAACCGAGTCCTCGGGGGCTGCCACGTGCAGCCCCGAGCACTCTCTCCCGAGCACTTCGGTGGGACCTTCGGGGCACCGAGTCCTCGGGGGCTGCCACGTGCAGCCCCGAGCACTCTCTCCCGAGCACTTCGGTGGGACCTTCGGGGCACCGAGTCCTCGGGGGCTGCCACGTGCAGCCCCGAGCACTCTCTCCCGAGCACTTCGGTGGGACCTTCGGGGCACCGAGTCCTCGGGGGCTGCCACGTGCAGCCCCGAGCACTCTCTCCCGAGCACTTCGGTGGGACCTTCGGGGCACCGAGTCCTCGGGGGCTGCCACGTGCAGCCCCGAGTACTCTCTCCCGAGCACTTCCTTCTTGGTATTTGGGCTCTGCGGATCATCGGGGAACTAGGGTGCTCGGGAACCAGAGGCGGCGGCCCCGAGCACCTTCTCCCGGGACTTAGCTTCTTCTTACCTTGCAGGGTGGTGACATGTGGTGGATGGCCGGCCTGGTCTCGGGACTTAGGGACCCCTGGTTCTGAATACACCGACATGAATGGATAAGCGAACTAATCTGACCCTCACTTGATACAAGTATTCTCACCCTAGCCAATGAAGGCTGCTCCAGTGGTACATCAATGATGTCTTGTGATTAAGAGAATAAAATACTATCTCTGTTTTCGTTTACTTATCACCAATATTTTACTGTAGCAACTTTAACCTTACGCTTTTTTCTACGAAAAATTTATGAATACTTAAAAGTATGTAATACTAATAAAGTATATTTCACGATGAATCTAATGATACGAAAATTTTAGTTATTTATATTTTTTTATAAAACGTAAGATCAAAATTGCTACAGTAAAAATGGTGATAAGTAAATAAAAACGGAGGTAGTATGTACTCATCGAAAGTCGCTTACCTATCACCAACAATTGCACCATTCGCAGCAAAACACTTGTACTCCAGGTATTATGTCCACTCTACGGATGGTAACTAAGCTAGGGTACAGCTTCATAGCTCACGATTGGTATCTGGCCCTAAACCATGTACAAACACATGCAAACTTCGGCAAATCATTCGGTTGGTCAAGTGGATCTGAAACAAGACCATCAAAATCGTCCAGACTTACGCCTGCCGTACACGTCCCGGCCCTATCGAGCTCGATCGTGAGGGCAGGGATCGATCGCTGCACCTTGCAACACAAGTCAGAGTGCGCCCTTTTCCAACATTGGCTGAATGCGCAGGGCTCGGATTTGGTTACTCCGCTTTCCGTTATGCCTCCACCCCTGCGGCAGTGCGTGCCGGAAAAAGCGAAAGCGAAACGGAGAAGCCAATCAGCCATGGATTGATGACCATGGTGCGCACGTCCCTGCATATAGAATGGCCGCGAGCGCCCGGGCTCGCAAGATGCGCGCGCGCGGGGGCGCCGTGTGGGAGTCGCGAGGCGCGCGCGCGGGGCACACGCCCGGTCGGCTCTGCCACTCGGGCTCTGCCATCTCGGCGCCGACGAGGCGCCAGCCGATCTCTCCTCTCTGGGGTGGCTGCTTAACGCATGCTCCGAAGGTAATGCACACGATTAGTGGAGGGAAACTTTAGTGCTGGCGGTAGGCTTGCTCCGTGGACGTTCGTAGACCAACGACGTGCGCAGCATCACGTACACTCTCTTGTCGCGTGGCCACAGTACGGGGCATCTAGGGCCTAGCGTGAGCCTCTGCTCCACGCGTTGGGCCGAGACGGCGGCAGCTGGTGGCGCAGACGAGAGCAGCAGGGTTGACCTCCGGCCGGGTCAGTCGTGTCTCGTGTGCGCTTTTGCGCTCTCGCTTTCTGCTTTTCTCCGCAGGTCCCCACGGAGGAAAGACGAGCGGGATAGGATTCGTCAAATCAAATCCAACCGAGCACGCACGGCCACCCGTCGCGGGGGATAGGTACGTCGCGCTCAGCTCGCAGGCCTCCCTCCACCACTGTCCACTACAGGTCATGGCCGCGCTACAGGCTCGAGAGACGCCGCCACGGCCATCTCCTGACGATTTTTTACATTTTTAAATTAAAAAATTACAAATATACGTGTACGTTTTAAAAAATTATAGTTCTAGACTTTTATCGTACTTTTAACGGATGAAAGGATTGAAAATAAAAAATATTATGTTTTAATACCTTAAAATTTAAAACACTATCATGAAAAAATCTAAAAATTTATATGGTGTAGATTATGCTATCATCTAGCTCTCCAATTTTTTCATCTCAAACAATTATTTGTGTAATAAGAAAAAAAAGACAAATTTTAGATCCTAAAATTTGTTATTTTTGTTTGGAAAATTTAGGTTTTTATTGTCGCTTTTGTAATTATTCGGTTCATGCCACTGATTCCAGAATTTTGTTCGATCCTTGCTACTAGTTGGCATGATTGGACAAAAAAACTAGTTTAGTCCTTACCACTGGTTCTATCTAACTAGTGGCGTAAGTCTAACAAGTTTTAAACCAGTGACATGATTCTAAATATTACAAAAGTGATGGCAAATGGTGAACTGCAATGGATGCAATGGCAAAAAACCTAAATTTTTATTTTTGTTTCTTATTGTACAAATTATATTTTGTCTAGAACTTTTTAGAAAGGTAGATGATAACATCCTCTGCAGCATAAAATGTTTTCAAAAATTTTCATTACTATTTTAATAGTGTTTTGAATTTTTGGAGCATTGTTTTTTAAACCTATTGTCTGTTAGAAGAGTGACATGTGGCCTGTCTACATTTACAAATTTTCAAAACGTGATATTTTTTTATTTAAAAAATATATAAATGGTTCCTCTCCTGACTAGCTCGATCCGACCGAGTTCTGATTGGATATCCAAACTTGAAGTAGGCCTCACGCGTCAGTTTTGATGGTTGGGCTGCATCGCACGATCAGGCTGCAGAGGCTTTTTTTATATATATTTTCTAACTTAAAATATTAAATAAATAGACTCATATTAAAAAGATTTATAAAAATAAATGACTATCATCCTCTCACCGAACGGTTAGAGCAGTACGGTGGCCCTCACCACCTTAGTCCAGTCGGATGAACAGTATTCATCGAAATTACTGTTTATAACTCTTGTTTGAATTACTGTTCATGTCTATTATTTGGTAAATTCTTAAAAAAAGACTATTTTTATAAATTCTAACAATTGTTAGTGTCTCAAACAATTTTTCAAAAATCTGAAAAAATTCACTAATATTTTTTTATATGATGCACTAATTCTAAAATTATTTCTAGCTATAGTTTATATGGTGAAAACAATATCACATGAAATTTTGTAAAAGTATTTCCATCCTACAAATAAAAAAATATTTCCATCCTATACATAAAAAATATTTACAATTGATATATTTCCAATGGTTATATTTTGTATATGTTTGAATTTTCTTTGAATTCAAATTGAATTAAAAGATTAATATCACATGAAATGATAAAAATACATATAAATAAGTATTATAAAGGAACTCACTTTTTCACATATAAAATATGGCTGAAAATAATTTTAGAAATTATTCCATCATATAAGAATAATATTAGTTATTTTTTTCAGATTTCTAAAAATTTATTTGAGACTCTAACAATTGTTAAAATTTATAAAAATAGTCTTTAAATTCTACGCATGTTTTTTGGATGAATCTAATTAAAATGGGTTGCATATGAATTATGAAACACATATAAAAAATTATAGAATTTTTGAGCAACAAAAAGACTACTATTTTAAATAAAGCAGGTGAGATACGAAATAAGAGTAGTAACGGTAATTTCGACGAATACTGTTCATCCGACTGGGCTAACCTTTACGACCACGGTGCTTCCCGCTCTCACAATGAGAGAGCGGTAGGTATTTATTTTTTAAATCATTTTATAAGAAATCTATTTATTTAATATTTTAAATTAAAAAAATATAAAAATAAAAAAACTCCAGAGGCGGGGCTAGATTGGGCTGCGGAATCGGAGAAGAGGAGTTGGGCCGTTAAATTAGGCCTAGGGGTTTGTTGTTATGATTTAATTTGGTTTTTAGATTTTAAATGATTCCTAGAATTCAAATCAGTTCGAAAACTTATGGTAAAAATATCACAAAAACATTTTAACGTTTTAGATAATTAAAAAAGTGAGAAAAAATAGATAACATATTTTACACACTATTCTGGGTACTTGGAGCAGGGTTAAAAAACCGTCGGTAACCGCTCAAAAATCGCGGTTATCGAACTTCTCGGTCCGGTCCGGTTTCAGAAACCGAACGGTAACTGAAATTTGAATTCAAAAAATTCAAAAAAAAATTCAAAAAAAAATTTAAAAAAACTAGACACAATTCTAAGACCTTCTGTGAATTTTTTTTTCAAAAATAATGTCGTTTGCATCATATTCTATAGGGAGAAATTTTAAAAAAAATAAAAAAAATTTGAAGCGTGCAGCTCAGTTATTAACTCACATTAAGGAAAAATGTAACATGCAAAAATATATTTTTCTTGTATAAAACGTATTTTAAGAGAATCTTTAAAATTAATTTCACTTTATTTAGAGTTTTATTAAATTCTCTATGATTTTTACAAAGTTCACAAGCATAAAGTAAATATATTAAGAAACAGTACTGTAATTAACTTTTCCATGTCTACTATTATTTTTTCTACGTAAATCATAGTATAAATAAGCTAATGAAAGTGGTTTCACTAATTTTTGAGGTGTGATGGTGTGATGGGTCAGTTATGAATTAATCTAGTCGCAACATATTTACACAATCATGCATGTTACAATAACTAATTCATGAGTTCACATATTTTTAAAAAATATAGGATCATGTAAGAAGACTAACAAAATTAGTTTCATGATTTTTGGATTAGCAAAGAGTAAACTATGCATTTAACTTGGTTTAACAAATAAATTTTTTCACAGAAAATTTTGAACTTTTTTATGAGTATAAATACTTTTATCATGTAGATCATGTTAGAAGGAAGCCAACAAAATTTGTTTCACTTGATTTGAAGCTCAGATGAATTAGTTATTGATTTTACAAGATTGAGCCCTTTTTTAGTTTTTCGTTGAACTGCGCTGAAATTCGAGAGAATCGTTCGATAAATCGAGAAAACCGAGCAGTTACTGACCCAAACCGCTCGGTAACCGATCAAATCAAAAATGCGAGAAAATCGCTCGGTAACCGACTCAAATCGCTCGGTAACCGACCAAAACCGAGCGGTTACCGAGAGGGCAAAAACACGATTTTTTCGCAAAAATTCAAATTTTGCCGAATGAATTTTCTCCGAATTTTTTTAAATTTTTAACAGGTAATCGCAATTACCGCGAGATTTCGATTACCGTCGGAGCTCGGTAACGTGAACCTTGCGTGGAGCTTGGGCTGTTTATCAATCTGACGGCTGACAAAATATAGAACTACGTGCCAATCACCCGACCCACTCGAAATGGCGCCGCTCCCATCTCCTGCCAATACTCGGCCCCACTTCGCCGCCGCCGCCGCCGCCTTCCACCGGAGCGGAGCCCGCCGTGTGACATACCGTCCGCTTCTACCTCCTTGAAGCGTGCGCGCGGCCCCAGCGGTCCCACCCGCTCCTACTCCACGGACACAAGACAAGGGAGGCTCCCCAACGCATCGCCGCTCCCAACGACTCCCTCCCTCTCTCAGCCGGATCCTCCACCCACCGGCCGCCGCACCTCTCTCGGTCTAGTGGGGCTCGAGATACGTCCAGGAGAGGACTGGTTCCCTCTTGTGTTGGTTAGTAATCCTCGCTTGCCTGGATGAATTCCTTTGTTCTAACTTCTAAGGGAGGGTTTAGTTTTGTCCGCAATCAAACGCTAATCCTTCTTGCCATTCAAACTCAGTTATTCGTGGTTTTTTGTGTGCTGCGTGGTGTTACCCTCGATTAGGATGGCGCAGGTGCAATTTAGTTTCCAAATACTATGAACCCCCATGACCCAAGTGAAGTCTGCCCCTGCATAAGGCTGTCCAGGTTCCGTGGTCATTTGTGAGTGTGAGGGTGCACAATTGTCGATTGGTAATGCCTCAGGAGAAAATCATGCATGCATCTCGGAATAGTTGGGTACTGCATTGTGAATTGGTGATGCATCTTAGTTTGGTAGGTTTGGGTTTGGGCAGATAGTGAAAAATTCTTAATGGTACATAGCTAATTTTGGGAGTTAATGATGACTGCTCCTTGAAATCTATGTGGTACCTAACTTGGTTGCTTATGGAAACTAGTCAAGCTGTTTTGCATAGAATTCAGCTGCCTTGTAGATGCGCAATCATGACTATGTTGTGGTTCTTGTTCTTGAAGTGAGATGAGATGGATTCTATTTTTTATGCAAGTTGTGCTTGTATGCAGGAACATTGGGTTTGTATTTGGTTATCCTAGGTCTGCAGACGAGATGTGCCTTCAGCACTCAAGAGCTCGATTGTCTCCAGATGAGCAACTTGCTGCGGAAGAAAGTTTTGCCTTGTATTGCAAGCCAGTCGAGCTGTACAATATTGTTCAACGACGAGCCATTAAAAATGTAAATTTCATCCTGCCATTAAAATCCCAACTCTTAACATTTTTCACATATCTGTGCTTACTCTCCAGTAACTGTTATGTGAAAGTGCTATGAGATACCAATGATGGTTCTCTGATTTTGCAGCCCCCTTTTATTCAAAGATGCCTTCTTTACAAGATGCATGCAAGGCAGAAAAAGAGGTTCGGCCTGCCACTCGCATATTTAAATGTTTCCATCCTATGCATATACTATTCCACATTCGGCTCAACACCTTGAGAAATGAGAACTTATTTGGTTCTTATATCCTCTTTGTTCAATGTCATGTCGTGGGCCCAGCCATGCATGCACAGTGCCAGCGGTACAAATTACTTATTCAGGGATTAGGATCATTAGTTTCTTTGCAAGTTACAGTACCTGTTTTTAGCTGTTGCTATCAGTAAGATTCATTTAAGGCATATCTGTGTTGCTCTTTTAGTTTTTTGTTTTGAAATTTGGAAACTATGTACATAGTTAAAATAATGTCATATACGAGTGTCTTATTCTTATACAGTACCTACATTGAGTCCCTTTTGACTGAGCTCCAGTTCTAGTTCCAAAGCTTGTAGGAGGATATATTATTTACGTGATTGTGTGGGAAACCTAGAGTATTTTATTGCTCTGGATGCTCCAGCAGCTAAGGCAAGCGAATTGCCTTGAATCTTGTTATTTACACAAAGTTACAAATTTTTGTGGTTTTGCCATTAAAAACTAAAACATGTCATAACTCATAAGTGTCAATTAGGTTTCGAGCAGAGTAGCTTGAGCAATAATCCAAACACTGTTATGCATCTGATTTTTTATGACTTTGAGTTTTCAACTTTTAGTTGGGGCCTAGCATTAGATGTCTGCATATTCTTCAAAAAGATAGTAGAAACCAGAACAGTAGCTTGGCTAGACAAGATAAAATATTACATCAGTTTATGTCAGGTGTAATCTTTCTGATAAACTACCTGCACTGTTCAAACTAGAAACTTGTTTATTGCAAATATTGACTTTCGTTTGTCTGTATCAATGCAGGATTCAGATAACCATATCACTTTCTGGAAGTACAAATACCGAATTGCAAGCGCAGAATATCTTTCCTCTTTATGTTCTATTAGCTAGACATACTAGTAAGGTTTCGCTTGAAGGGGTAAGTGTAGCCCTTTTTAGTTTGTGCAAACAAGCGATGAGCTTTTAAGTTTGTCTACCAAATGATCTCATTTCTGATTCTGAATCATGATATGATTTTGCAGCATTCTCCAATATATCGATTCAGTCGGGTTTGTTTGCTTACTTCTTTTGGCGAATTTGGAAATAAGACAACACTGAAGCCACATTCATCATTCCTGATGTGAAAAATTGGTCAACCGCCCGTGCTTGCAACCTTAACATTATCCTTATTAGCTGTGGTATACTGTGCATCCTATGCGAGTAGTTATTCTTTTCATTCATGTGCTGTCATCAAATTCTTCTTTATTTCAATAGGGCAAGTCGAACAAACTATTGTTCAAGATAACTGCTCTTATAACGATGTGGAAGGCTCTTCTCTCCAAAGTAAGTTCACGTTGACATTTTATGGCAGATAATCAGCATTTGCCACAATACATTACTTCTTCTTCTTGTTTTTTTGTTGTTGAGAAATGATGCAGTTGGTTAACACTTAACACAACTATCTTAAAACATAGTAATCAAGATGTTACAGGATATATATATTGTAGAAAATTCTCGATCAATCCATCTTACTTGTACTTAATGTAACTTGAACCGTGGCCTTTAGTGGCAGAAATATGACTTCCGCGCTGGATGAATTAGCCATGGTCGGCTACAGCGCATTGCTTCTTAATGTTGTGGAGGATCTAATTGGCTCCTCAAATTCCCAGACACCAATGGCCCCCGCGCCGCCTGTATCCAAGAGATGGAGGGCAAAGTTTCTTTCAGTCTATGTCTAACACCAATGGCTTCTGGATCTGCCTTTGTGCTCCTATTTCTGAACCTGATTGGAGTATTGGTCTAATCTGTCTCAAAATGTTCTGAACTCAGCTCACAACCCATATTATTGGGCAAGTGGCCCAACCCTTGAAAGCTGAAGTTACCTACAGCTCCTGTGGTAAACAGCAGCCGTGTGCAAAGCCTTCTCGTTCATGTGAATTCGTGGGAGGAAATCAGTCTATCATGCAATTACTCCAAAAAGGGAAACTTTAAGAGTAGTGCTTCCATTCGTTCATGGTTGACTAGTTTACAAAATGCTTTGCTGTGTTAGTTTAGGAACATTTGGCTATGTTTGCCAGCTTTACTGTAATTGAAATGATCAGATGAATAGAATATCCACAGAAATTATGTGATTACATTTCCAACAGGGATATCATGTTAGGCTCTTTTGTTGTGAGTAATCGGATTAATCTTTCTTCTTGTCAAGAGGATCCTCATTGTCATAACTACCATTTTTAGAAAATATATACATCAACATTTTTTGCATTTATTAAAACAATTAATTAAGCATACAGGCTGTTGAAACTCAAAAACCAACCGTAGATTTGTATCCCTATTGGATGGACTAATTACCATCCATGTCATAAGCTTTAACAGAGCTTGAAGGGAAACGTTCGTGGGGTAAAATACCAACTGATTTACTTGCTTCGTCCTTGGAGAACTGTGCGACTTTAAGTTTGGGAGATACTGTGGATTTGGTTTCTACAATTACAATGAGTCCAAGCTTCTTAGAGGTATGTCAAATTGAACTTCTCCCTGGTGGTCTAGCATTTAAGATTCAGTGTTCTTAAGCATGTACTATAGCATTACATTCACATTTTTCTGAACATTGAAATTTTTCATTCAATAATTATAGGTTAGATAACCGCCACTGGTAGCATTTGTAACTTGTTTCGGAAAAAAGAATTTCACCATACCTTTTACTTTGAATATTCAATCTTGACCATTTACCCCTACATGCTTCTAAATTAGGTGTCAATTGCTACATGTACTCTCAATCATTTACATGGTGTTCCACCATTACTATTATGTTTAATGGGAAACTGTTCATATAAATTTCTACTTGTACTTTTAAATACAGCATCACAGAGCGAATTAATACTGAAATTTCTCTGTGCTCACTAAAGAGGGATAGTTTTGTGTATGGCAGAATTGTTGGTAAATTAGGATCTACTGTTCCAAACATATAGGTGGAAAATTGTCAGAACGAAAAGTACATGTGGCAATTTACACCAACTTACTAAAAAAATGCACCAACTCAGCAGAACATGTGATAAGCTATCGAAATTGACAGTACAGGTTGGAATCTGCAGTCAAGGAAAAGTTCCATTAATTTTGCTGCAGTTTTCTCTTTGTTTTGTTTCCCATGTTTCAGAGATTCTGCTATCCTCTTTGCTTGCTATAGAAAGTTAGAAACTCTATATTGACCTACTTATCTTTGTTTTTGTCATTCATGCAGCCAAAATTTCCGTAGCAAGACAGTTGCTTGACATTTTGCTCTCATAAGGTTGATGCTACGGTAAGGTCTTTCCTGTATCTTCTTTTCATGTGTAATCGAATTAATTCTTTCAAATTTATGGGGGTAAATAGAGAATGAATTTAAACCCACCTGCCCTGCCCCGCCAAACTTACAACTCAATTTGCATCTTTCAAATCAAAATGGCCCATACCTTTGGCAATATTTCAACTGTTAAGAGGGCAAAATTTCATCTCTCAACAGGCTTTTTACACTTGAAATAAAGACCATGAGATCATATTTACTGCAACCTACTTTGCAAAGTGCAAACCAATGTGCAGCTACGATATGGGAGGAGCTGAAACGAGTTGTCACTAATGAATTTCGGTAAATATTGTCAATGTAAGATAGTGACACCTTAGATTGCTGAGATTGTTGAGCTCTATTGCTGCAGAGTTCATATCAATTACATGTAAGCATATCCGCACAAGAAGCTGGTGCAAGCGACATGTCTTTGTCTCCTTATAGTAGTTACTCATATAATGATGTACCAACTTCGTCAGTACCAGATATCATAAGGTAACTGTAATACGTATATAGCCCACATTCTATAATTCAATTACTTCTCTTTCCCTATTCTTGTTGCATGCTTCAATGCTCTATAGATATTGCAAACCAGGGTTTGTTTGGTCACCCAACCAGCAATGATTATACACCCAGTTTTCAATTGCTTGCTCTCATGAAATGTCACAAACTCACAATGCAAAGTTTGATAACCGAAAAAAAACCTGGGTATTTACCCAAAATGTTCCATCTTCCTAGAAAAGTGGTTCATTCCAGAAAGGTTCCAGAAGATGTTAGTCGTAAGCAAAAAGATTGTTTACGAAGAAACAACAAGAGAAATTCATATTCTGATACGAATACTGGTTGAGAAATTCATAATCGAAATAGTCTTTTATTTTATGTTCTCAAAAAGAAAAATCAATTTCATTGAAGTAATACAACTATTCCGATTCAAATACTAGTTGGGAAAGAATCGCAATAAATTCAAGGATGGAACATCTTGAATCCAGTATTCAATGAATTGAACCAAGATTGCCAAATGGATAGGATATATTTCTATATGTGATAGATAATGTAAGTGCAAAAAATTGTCTTCTAAAAAAGGAAATATTGAACTGATATATTGTATTTTTTTTTCTTTTAGTGATCGCCATGACTAGGTAGATAATATACAGGTTGCTGTGATATGCTAACATTGCCTAGAAGATAATATGATCAGTATTTGGTTCTTCCTTCAACTTTCTGCTTTATCAAGTACATTGTTATTTTGATGTAACCGAATTCACATCTAGAAATTTTGTTTTGCACAGGTTAAGAGCTGGCAATGTGCTTTTTAATTACAAGTACTACAATAATACGATGCGAAAAACTGAAGGTTCTCTCTCTCTCTCTCTCTCTCTCTCTCTCTCTCTCTCATGTAATACATTGCCACTTTAGTTGGCACCTGATTGCATCATGTACTGGCTCTTGTTTCTAGGTTCTGTACATTTTCTCCTTGTACCAGATTTGCTAAACCTAATTAACTAGGTAATGTTAGTACATATAAGTACTTTTGCAAATAAAGCAATAAAAAAACGGTACTCTACTAAGGCACTTTTATGTGTTATGGACTTATGATATAGATGATACGGGAACAAAAGCTAGCAACTTCTGTTTGATGGTGTTTTTATTGGTTTGTCAAATCACTTATAGTGTGGGTATATGCTAAGAACAACAATGTTATGTGCAGGAATTACTATTCACGCGTAGGAATTACTGTTCACTGGAGTAAATAGTACCCGCGGGGGGTACTGTAGCCCGCGGTCTACTTTATCTTCTATTTTGTTATTTGGAAAGATTAGATAGCATTTAGAGATAAGTTAGTAGTTTAAATAAGATAAGAGTTAGAGATAAGTTAGTAGTTTAAATCAGATAAGAGTCAGAGATAAGTTAGAGTTGGATTTGAATGAGGTCTTTGTAGTCCTATATAAGGCACACGACTACCGCCGCTACTCCTGCAGCGCTGTTCTTAGCTTTGTGTTTTTCTTGCTTTGTTGATTACGGAACCCAAGGGTGTATGAACAATCAATTGTTGCTTCACATTCAAAAATCACCCTACATTTCCCTACATAATTCCTCGAACAATATGTAGTATACCTTACTGATTTTTCTGCAGGTAAAGTTCTACATGCTTAGCATAGGATATCCATGCATGATGAATACTTTTTATTTTCTTTAAACTGAGGCACTCAATTCTTAAATATTTATAATTACTAATGGGCCAGTTATATCCAGCTTGTGGCAGAGGGAGTTGATCGAAGGCATCAAACATTTTCCTACCGGTATATGCTTGTTCTCCATATCTTTTATGTTACTTTATCTGTTTGATTTGCCTAATTGTGTCCCATCTCCCATCAGCTCGAGGTTTAAGAAGCGCAGACGATTGGAAACCACAACTGAGAAATTCAAGCATGCACATTCACATATTATGGAATCAGGGTCACCTGAAGATGCCCAGGCTGGGTCTGAAGATGACTATATGCAAAGGGAGAACGGTATGTTGTCATCTTATGGTCTTTTTGGGTTAGTTTTGCGGTTGTGCTGTGCTGCACTGCTGCACTTATTTTTTAAAGCTGCTGTAGTTATTTTTTAAAGCTGCTGTAGAAAGTTGTAAAAAATATCATAGTTTGTCTTTCAATTCAAACTATGTTTAGACGTTCTGCTACACGACCATTCTTTCTCCTTCACACTTGATTTGTAATTTTAAATAGACACATTAAATATCTCCCTTTGCAATGTAGATTTAAAGGAAAAAACAATTAGCCAAACATTAAACTTTCTTGAAACAGTTCTATCAAACGGGATTATCATAAAACTACACTTCTGACTACTTGAAGTGGTTTTGATTTTGAAATCTGTTTGTTCTGTCTCCTATCTATTGGTCATTTGGTTGGGTTGAGTATATGTCAGCTCTGATGGAAAAGATGCAAATCCACCATGTGTCTTGTTTCCTTTCTTACTTCAATTCAGTAGTTCTTTGTTGGACAATGCCACATAGTACGTTGGACAAAATCACATTGTGCCTAAAATCCTTCTTGAACACGTGATGCACTGCATTTCTAGGAGCAGTGAAAGTTAAACCTTTACTTTTACTGGGGTGAGGTCTCGAAATGGCGTTCGAGAAAAAAAAAAGGTCTCAAAATGTGCTGATGATTAGCTACTGTCTGGTGAACTAGTTATTTCTGATTTCTAATTATCATCACTCTGCATGCTGAGAAAAACCTGCGTTGCCTCATGCTTGCTCTAATATTTTCCATATCTGAGAAAGCCCCATTCTTGCCTACTTTTCCTGACCCTGATGGTAAAAATTTTCAGGGCTTTCTGTAGCTCATGCTTCAGTTGACCCTGCCCACTCTGTACATGGTAGCAATTTTTCACCACCAACAGTGCTACAATTTGGGAAAACAAGGAAGCTGTCTGTTGAGGGAGCTGAGCCCAGAAAGTAGTCTTTTCTGTTTACGTTCTTGATACCATGTTATTCATCATAATATTGTTTCTTGCGACACATCTATTGGAACATGTTTAACTAATTATTTGTTTGTGCTTATATTATCTGGCAGTTGGCAACTCTTGCAAAAACGTAAGTTCTTCCATTCACACAGGCCCCAGGTTAGTGAAAACCACTCACCTCTTTCTTCCATCTATCTTCTGTGCATGTGTGTGCATATCTGAGATAAAAATAAGACATTGCCGAGTCCGCTGGCTGGGTCGCCTAAGCAGTGGTTGCAGTCGGTGACCGCCTTCTTGTTGCCCTCCTCTTTAACCCCTGTAGTAAACCATCACAAGTCCTCAGATCATATAGCCGCACAAGACATTGTGGGGCTGGCTCCTTAATTATTTTAGCATAAGTTCCTGCGGCCCAGGGCTTCTGTGTTCGGTTGATTGTATTCTGTTATCTTTACTTACATTTCTGATTCCATATTCTTAATGAAATTGATGGATGCCTTTTTATGTTCATGTTAGTTCAGTGATAGTTCTGTATTATTTTATTAGATTTTTAATACTGCCTATTTTTATTATTATGATGTGGACTCTTTGCATATTTAATGCCTTCATTTGAAGTCTAGCTTGATCACATTGTTACACTTTGTTGTAGCCAATGGCATTGGAACAAGTTTTCTCAGATCATGACAGTGAAGACGAAGTTGATGATGATACTGCCGACTTTGAGGACAGAAGGGTAAGATGTGATTTTTTTTACACTGCTCTTCAGAAACATTGACTATATGCTTTTTTTAGCTGTTTAATTATTGCTGTTTTAACTTTGCTGAGTAAATGCAGATGCTTGACGATTTTGTTGATGTTACAAAAGATGAGAAGCTTATTATGCATATGTGGAATTCATTTGTTCGAAAACAAAGGTCAGGCCGATCCCCAATATGTCCTTAGTTCTGATTATCACGGTAGATGGTAGTGATTTGACCTGCTATTACTAGTTTTAGTTATTTCTTCATGGTGATATGCAGTTTGGTGAACGAACTATAATCTTGATTCCTATATCTTGTGTTAGCCATTTTCTCTGTATGGAACAGCTGTTACCAAGGATTTCTGCCACTGAAATGTTGCAAAAGTTCTGCATTTTATTTGCGTAGAGCGTTCAACAAGTTTGACTATTAAGCTATTGGGTGACCCCTTTGACTGTCAAATGGGAAAATTTGAAAAGTATTGGTCAAACCTCTGTTGTTAGAAATGCAATAAAATTTGCATAGTTACGAATGTGCCAATAGGTTTGTGCTTTGTACAATCTTGCTAGTATCATTTTCATCTAAGATTGCATAGAACCAGTTATAGAACCAGTGACACATCTGCAAGTTGCAATTTTGTGTTTCAATGGCGTTTCAGCGGTAGATGTTTTTCCAGTGGCATGCATGTATTAACAAGGATTTGGAGCACTGCTCTCCTAATTAAATAAAGGAAGGTGTCACAAGATGCTCAAATTTGAAATGATGAAATTTGATGCAGTTTACATTTCCAAATTCTAGTTTTTCCTGTAATTTCAGTTCAGGTCTCAAATTTTGAGTTAATGAATTTTGAATGCCAAAATGTTAGAATTTTTATTTTCAGTCTTTTAAGAATGTTTCAGAATATGCTAAAGATGGAGATGCTTCCAGGCATATGCTATTGTTAGGCATGTCTTGCATGCCATGCATCATCCTTCCCGATTCTTTCCCAACATCAGCCTTCCATTTCCTTAAAAATGTTTTGCACCTTCTCGAACATGTTTTATATAAGTCCTTCATTGTTTCAGATTCTGGGACAATATTTAATTGTTTTTTGTTTTTTATTGCTTTATTGCTGTAGCAAGACCTAATGATGCCTCTACAAGCCATGCTATTCAATCTTTGCGCTAGTTCTTACTAAAAGCTACTAAGCTAGTAATTTGCAGGGTGCTAGCTGATGGTCATATACCTTGGGCCTGCGAGGCGTTCTCCAGATTACATGGACAACAACTTGTACGAAACCCTGCCCTGCTGTGGTGAGTGGATGCTTTAGAAACATGTTAATTAAAACCTCTCATCTACTATGCATGGTTATTTATCTGATTCACAATTTCTCGCTTGATGAACAGGTGCTGGCGTTTTCTTATGATTAAACTCAGGAACCACAATCTTCTAGATGCCCGCACCATGAATATGTGCAACACCATTCTCCAAGGTTTCCAAGACAAAAGTTCAGACCCCAAGTAATTTTGATGCAAATAAATTGTTGGCCAAGTTGTGTATAATGGCATTGGCGGTGGGCCTGGCAATACTATTGTTTATTTTTGAACCAAAAGGGCTTTCTGGGAAGAATCGGAAGGTACCATTGAGGCATGTGTTTGGAGGGGAGGCTTAAGAGCTGCTTCCCTTCTGCGAAGAAAGAAGGGGCAAAGCTGATCCTTGGCGGAGACGATCATTGTTTCATTCATTACTCATATCAATTCACTTAATTGCTGTTGTTGAGAACCGGTGGGCCAGAGGCCATTCCGAAACCTTAATTGTGTGGATATTCAGTGCTGTTTCGTAGTAGTATTTCCTGTGTGTAGTTTGAACTGTTTCGAGATGATTTTGTACTCGGCTGGGAACTTAGGTGTGATTGGTTTACCGTATGATCTTGTCTGTATGTATCTTATATATAGCTTGATGAAAAATAAGTTAGGTAGTCATTTGTTAAAAAGAATAGTGTTTATTTGGTTGTATCTGTTTGGATAGATTGAGTTGTGTTTCTGTTTGTTCGATCGAATCTGATACCGTGTGAGAGGATGCAAGAGTTAAGATTGTGATTAGTTGTTCGTATAAAAATAATTTTGTGATACTGACACATGAGTCTGTTTGTATGAGTGGATATAAGAATATGCATCCGTTGAGATAGGCATGTGGGCATATATTTGTATCTACTAGGTCAAATTGGAATAGTATATGTAGGTAATTAAACACGTTTATTCTTAAGATTATATGTATTTGCTGAGTCAGGTTATTCTCGTATAGGCAACTAATTAGATCGTTATGATGTATTCGATTAGTGAGATGAGATTGAAGGAAATGATTATTATATTTTTGAGACCTTTGTTGGAGGGTGGTCTGCCTTCGTCGTCTTCTTTTATGGTGCTAAACGGTTATGTAGATCTGAACGAACTCACCTTTGACTATCTTGACCTCAACTCTTCCCTAACCAAGACCGAGCTCTAGCTCGGATAGCAGGGTGCCAGCGTGTGCACGTGTTCAATGGTCGCTCGGTGTGGTGCTCACAGGAGTTTTTTCCCGGTAGGTGTAACGTCTGGGATTAGCTCGAGTTAGGTACACATGCGTGCGTATTTAATGATAATATGTGTTCTGCGTGTTAGAGGTACCGTGTCTCTTAATCTTATTTTAACATGTGTATAGATATGTACGTGTGTGCACGCGTGATATAAGTGTGAAGTGCATGTATAGTATACATGTGTATAAGTGTTTGCGCGTGTGATATTAGTGTAAAATGTGTATGTAGTATTCGTCCTGCATATACCCTCGGTAAAAACAAACTCTTCCCTGACCATCCGGCTGAGCGATGAGGTGCTCGCAGCGGAGCGCGCCAGTCCTGTTCTCCCAGTCTAGTCACGACCTTTTCCATGGAGCATGGCCACAAGAAAACAGATTGGATACCAATATCGGAGGTCAGAGAGAAGCAGCTGTTTGCAGGTCCCGAATTCTCTCAAAGGTAGAAATTTGGATCTTGACGTACAGGAGCTCAGGGATTCGCATCGCAAAAGCTGTTCAAACCTTCACAAGATTAATTACCTCCTCCGGTTTCGATTTTCCATGAAACTATGTTTTTTTTAAACTCCAGTACAATACGTAGATATACTCTCACACTACTACACGTACGCACTCACATAATAATCAGAAATGTAGAACTTAAAGATTAACGGAGTCACTACAAACATCAAAAGTCCAGTAATCACCCTCCATGAAACTACAATTTTGTCCAAACACAAACTAGGTTTGGAAACCTAACACTGATGTGATACAAACCTTAATGAGACGGAAGTGTTAGAAATATGGGACAAATATAAAGTATTAGGACATAAATTATATAGGATAAATATGATGTAAACACCGGAACTAGCACTAATAGGTCTATCATGTACTTCATATTAAAAAGATATATATTTTTCATAATTAAAAGTTACACGCACAACTTACTTATTAAATTGATGAACACGAGCTTCCACGAGAGTGATCTGGTCAGTGTTGTGGAAGCAGGTCCTTCGACATAGTCGATGTCGAGAAAGTAGTCAAAGACGAGCACACTGTGAACGTCGCAGTCACTGCCCGCTCAGGACTCATTGCGGCAATGGTTTCAGAGATCCTACTCTCCTCCTCCTCGATGCACATCAAGAGAAGAGGACAACAAGGTCACAACAACAAAATGCTTGTTCATGAGAGAGAAGATAGGAAAAATAAGAAGTCAGAAAAAACCGGCCAATGCAACCAGAACGTATCCTGGTTCCTTCCTATAGCCATAAAATATGATAGTTTCTATTTATTACAAATGACAATTAATGGCCATCAAATTAGATGGTTTAATTATTAAACTGTTAGCATAAAAAAGGAAAAAGAATATTGCACGATTAGCTGTCATATTTATACTACGTGAGTTATAAGTCATAAATTTTCACGCAAAAAAATGTGTGAAATGCAAGTATAGTAAAGTGACTTTCTTTATCCTATTTTAGACAAAGTAGAGAGCTAGCTATTTAAATATATCTAATTTTGCTTGATTAGTAATATAGGACTAAAGTGTCTATACTTTAGAATTTTATAAATGGACATAAATAGACCAATTCCAACGGGAAGAATATCGTACAAATTTTAGAGGTATCGTATCGGCTGCTATAAATTAATCTGAATTTCTGCACATTTCATGCATGCATTTCAAAGTCTAAGCTCGGTTGATATCAGGCCGAAGTCTCGCACGATTTATGAGCCTGAGTAGTTGGCTGCACACGTGGTCCTCCGAAGAACCCATCAGTGATTCTCGGCCTGAGGGAACGTCGCCGGCTGACGCGCCACGAAAGCGACCGCCGGATACGGCCGAGCGTAAGCCGGATGCGACGCTGAATCGCTGACCAGCCGGGAGGTGATCGGAGGACACCTCTGTTCTTTAATGAGAGTCCGTGCACGAACGGAAGGGAGAACGATCGAGTCACGCCCTTTACAGCTAGCCGGAGTTGTTGGTCGCTGGAGAGTCGAACCGCGCACGTACCCGACCCGAGGCAGAAGCTTGTCGCAATTTTCTACGTCTTGTAATACCATCTCCAAGAGTTTTTCTTCAGATTCAGATTAATTTCATGACGAAATTTTTATTTATTTCAGTATTTTAATGATTTTTTTACGATTCTCGTCATGAAGAAATTTTCAAGGTCATTCCTTCTAAGATGAGATTCTCTCCTTTTTCTTCACGATTTCTCTCGAAATGAAGGTGTTGAAGATGAAAGAAAATAAATGAAATGAGAATGAAGAAAAAAATCGAGAAAAAAATAAAATAAAGAAAATATGGTGGGAGATAATCTAACCTCTATAGTGACCTCCACAAACCGGACTCCATCTACACGACATGACTATACCACAACGAGTTTACCAGTGAGCTGCTGTTGCTGGGTGCCTAAGCTAGAGCATTATCTTTTCCATCTTGTTTGTGCGCGGTGCACTAGCGCTCGACCAGTCACGCGCCTCGTCCTGTGCCGTGCAGGGCGGCTAAGTTGTTAACCGGGCACCTACTCCTACTCCTCCAAGTCGACTAGTCTACATGGATTCTGCAAGACTACAACGACCCCGATACTTTCCGTGCCCTCCGTCACTGTTCGAGTTCGATCCACTTGGTCCTTTTCTGGCATGGGCAGCTGCGTGGCAATTGGCAACCCATCGATCAATGCCTAGTCCATTCTGACGGGCCGGCGTCAACTTCATCTGCTAATTATGTCGTTTGTCTTTAGTTCTTTTGGCTGGTAAAGCTAGAGATATGAACTGTTGGCTGGATGGTTATGAGGTTGAACTCCTTCGTATCTCTAGGATTTCTGTTACTGGCTAGGACGATGATGGGTCTATCATTGGATCTGGTGATGTACGTCTAAGGTTGTACTGGGGAATTCTGTAAAGTTTTTAGTGAAAATAAGGTATCCTGCGTTCGAAAAAAACATGCCTACATCAGATGATTCCTTCCCTTGATGTGGAAGGGCGGTGGCCGGTAGCGTCCTACTTTGCCGACTCTCGGCAGTTTAGCACCGAGACCTCAATTTCTCTCTTTTAAGTCCTGGCAAACCAAAGGAGCTGCAGGTAGTACTAGCAACTCTAACCAACCTAAACGAAAGGTGTTTGTAATCAGCTGCTTCTGGAATAAAATCGAAGGACTTATAACGAAACCAGCAAGCGAACTGGCACACGTACAATATCTTACCAGCTACAGCTTCCTTCGCTCCTAATCTCACTCGAATGGAAACCACGCCGGTGCACTTTCGGCATCACGTACCACTCTATCCGTCTCCATCTACATCATCTACATGTCAGTAGTGAGTACACGTACTGACGTACATCGACGAATGATCACGCCGACGAGACTAAAAAAGTGCAGTGCAAGTAGGAGTGGCACACACTCGTTCACTCAATCTGCAGTGGTAAGAAGCAGAAAGACGACGACCGACACCGGACCGGCAGGAGCTCACGGCCCCGGGTGCCGTCTCCTCCTCGTGAAATGTTTGGCTCCCGACGACGAATGATGCCACGACGGGGTTCGATCGGGAGGCGACAGCGACCGGAGAAAGAAGAAGAAGATGATGTGGCAATAATAATGTAATGGGATGGCTCGTTCCGTTCCGGGTGCAGCACGAGATGGGGGCGGGCGGGCGGGCGGCAGTCGCAGCGCTGTGCGGCGGGACAGGCTCGCGTGCGCCGCCGGCTCGCCAGCGGGGGGAGACCGTGAGAGACCGAGAGGGCGTGGGACTGTACGTGGGGGGAGGATGGACTGCTGCTAGCTGCCTCGGTTGTTGTGGCTTTGCACACCACCTTTTTGTTCGCGACCACCGAGGAGAGGACGGCGGCCCCCTGGCTGACCGGGGAAACGCCAAGCCTTGCCCGTCGCCTAGACATGTGCACCGCGCGGTGGACGCGGATGCCTTCCATTCCCGTGAACGCTCGGCTCCGGTGAACGCAGGCTAGAATTCTCATGGTGGTGGATCCTGGATTGGAAAAAAGCTTCTTTCTTCGAGGATCAGCAGTAGGACCTGAACCGTACTGTCAATAATACTCAACAACTGATCAAGAACTGAAACATCGCGGTTAACGGTCACTGTTGCCTGTGTCAGACGCACAGGATGTCGTTTGCAAATCGCTCGTACTGTGCGCGGATGACGGGTTCCTGTTATCATCGGTTGCTGCTGCTGCTGACCTCATGGAACGCTGGCCGTCGCTGTGGACCCGGACACATCGAAGACGAACTCGCGACGTGTCGCCACTCGCTGACGGCTAAAGAGAACGCGTGTCAGCTATCGAAAGGGATGTGTGGGGATGGCACGGTCCAGGCATCAAGCGTTGGGTGGACCATACCGCAACCGCACCCCTCATCTCGTCATCCCTGCTCAGCCGCGCAAGGACCCGTGCCCCGAAGGTATCTGAATAATCTGGCATGGTGATCTCAAAGCGTTTCATTGCATAGGTCACTGTTATTCCTCTATCTAATCTTTTATTGGTAGAATCAGTGCTCTATAATATTCACTAATATAGAAATTATAAAAAAACATTACCTACTCAGTACTCATCATGACAGCCTCCGCTGAATCCATTACACTTTATACACCCGGGTGCATATCTGTCATGCGAGAATATGATCTTTTGGACTAATAAAGCCCTATCCCCCGCCTTCTAAAATTTTAGCCATCTAAAAACGGGATCGACATCTAAGACGATGAAGAACGGCAAGATTAAGGGAGATGGCTCGATTTCTGACAGGATTTTTCGTCGATGGATTTAGAGGTCGTGGGAGGTAGGCCGACCTAATAGAGGTGATGGATGCGGAAGCGGAGCGATAAGGCGGTGGGGACACCACCGATCATGAACGATGGATGATGGGCTACGAGCAGATATGACCTAACGAAACTGGGTTAGTACAGGAGATTCGGTGACAAGAGCGTAAAAAAAAACATGTATCGGTAATCAGTAGAACGAGAACGAGAGGTTAAAGACGGCCAACCATCGTCTGAAAAAACTTGAAAAACAAATGTCTAAGTTACAGCAACGCCCTTATTAGGAAGATATAGAATAAAAAATTGACACTCGGGATCGAGGCTGTACCGTCGGCATACCCTCGCCTGATGTGAAAGCTCTTCGGCGATTGTATACCGTATTTCAGAAAGAACTGGCTTTTGGGTGGAGTAATCATTCTCGAGAGGAATGCCAAATAACAACCGTGACGGCGACGTAGGCGCTTTCGGGTGTGGTTGATGGTGCAAGGAAGCAAGTGTTGCTGCTGCCGGCTGCCTAGCTGCTGCTTTTCCAGGCCCTTTTTATTTTCTAGTTGCTTCTTCATGGCTTTTTCTTTCCTCTACTTTTATAATCGGCTCCGTACTCTGAGATGTGGGCGGCAAAGGAGATGGTGCATATATAGCTGCGTATTCGCGCCATACCAAACATCTCCTCTTCTTCCTCTCTCTCTCTCTCTCTCTCTCTCTCTCTCTCTCTCTCTCTCTCTCTCTCTCTCTCTCTCTCTCTCTCTCATCACCGCCACCACCACCACCTCTTGTCCACAGTTCTTCCTCTTCATCTTCGCCGTCTCGCATCGCTGGTGCCACCAGCTGAATCAAGGTGCTCACTCAGTCCATGTCCTTCTCATTCTTTACTCTTCAAGAAGCTAGCCGAGAATTTAATGCTAGGATTACGTGTTGATTTGATTTTTGCCAATCTTCTTGATGTCCCTGGTTAATTTATTCTCGAGGGTGTTCCACGCTTCAAATTCAAACTGGCCCTTTGCTTCTTCATCATCTTCTAAGTTATTTTCTTCTTTTGTACTGGTAGTCATAAATCAATTTTAATCAACAGTGGCCTCCTATGTGTATCTCTCTATGCATCAAATTGATGCTTCTCTCTGCGTTCCTTTACATCTTGTGTACAAGAAAGATAAGAAATATAGCCAAAAGAATTTCTGATCAGGGAGCTGTGCAGTGTAGATGCCGACCATCATCGTCAAGGTGGACCTGGAATGCAGCCGCTGCTATGCCAAGATCCAGAGGGTGCTCAACAGGATCCAAGGTCCGTGCTTGCTTGCATGGTTGCATGTTCTCTATGATTAATCAAACGATAGCTGTTCTTTTTTCTGTATCTTTTGAGTCGTTTATAGCGACACCCTTCTCTGATGAATCTTGGGACTGATGTCGCGGTTTGTTGCATGCAGAGAAGGGTGAGTTCTGCATCGACGACATCGAGTACGACGAGAAGAACAACCGGGTGATCGTCACGGGGCCCTTCGACGCGGAGAAGCTCGCCGACAAGCTCTGCTGCAAGGCCTGCAAGATCATCAAGGAGATCGAGATCGTCGAGCCCCCGCCGCCCAAGAAGGAAAAGACCAAGCCCCCGCCGCCAGAGCCGGATGTCGTGCCACCACCCCCACCGCCGGTGGTCGTGGAGCCGCCGCCCAAGAAGGACCCCCCTCCGCCGCCACCGCCCAAGGTGGTGGAGGTTCCCTACCCGTGGCCGTACCCGTACCCATTCCCGGCGTGGCCGTCCGACTGCTGCTGCCGCCACGGCCACGGCGGCTGCCACTGCTGCTCCTGCGGCAAGGCCCCCGAGCCGGCACCGCAGCCGCAGTACATCCCGATGCCGCAGTACGTGCCGCAGCCGTACCCCTGCGGGCCCTACCGGATCGTCTGCGAGGAGGACCCCTCCTACGCCTGCACCATCATGTGATTATCTATTAATGACGTCATGAGTACCCCGTTAATCACTATACCCCGCCGGTGTCATCATGCCTCCTGTATAAGCATCGTGCAGATTCATACTCATATAGCATTATGTATACGCACTTTCTTAGTTTTTTCTGCTAATGACGTCATGAGTACCCCCTTAATCACTATACCCCGCCGGTGTCATCATGCCTCCTGTATAAGCATCGTAAAGATTCGTACTCATATAGCACTAAAAATGTCTAGCTCTACGACACCACCCCACTTTATTTATGTTGCACTAAAAAAATGTTTCTTTACCAATCCTTTCCAGCTTCACTTCGCTCCCTAGCTTCCATTTGTCACCACTAGCGACATAATGCAGCATGTTTTGAGAATATTTCATCGTGCAAAGATGGGACGACACTGAAAGCGTGACTGGTACGTGCTAATTAATCGGGGCGAGGCGAGTGTCACAGAGCCGGAAAAAGCGAGCAGAGCACACGTAGCGATGAGGTGAAGATTGAGATCAGGCCATCAGACTATTAGATGGTACAAAGACGAGTGGAAGCCGGAAAGCGAGAGGCAGCGAAAGCCGGGATGGATAAGTATTATGGCCTTGAACGGCCGGTCGTGTCCTTGTGGGGTAGCGTAGGATCTGTACACACGCTAGACGGAGAGCCATACGCACGTAGTCACGTAGCGCGCTACATGGCTAGCGACGTGGATGAGATGAGAGGTGTAGGAGAGGGAAGCACGTGGATGGGGAGGGGACGGGGAGCGATTGGGTTGGGGCCTTGGGGGAAAAATCCTGGCAATGGGGCCCTTGGCCCTTGTCCATGGTGGCGTCGCCGTCTCGCCGAACCTTCGGTTCAGTTGAGTTGGGTCACCCGCGCACGCGGCTCGCGCACCGGAGGAGAGGAGGGAGGATCCGAGGATGGGGATGTGCGGTGCGGTGTCTGTACCGTCCTGCTTTCTTCGCTTCCAGGCTCCACGCCTCCACCCACGTCTGATTTGGACGGGCCACCTGCAGCTGCGCTGGCGAGCACTTTCTGTTCCTTCCTGCTCTCGTGGGGCTCGGTTTGGAGTTTGGACTCGCCGCTCGCCTGGTCTCAGCCGCGGTTTCTGAACATGCACATATTCAAACCTATATACTAGACACAGTTTACATAATCATATCTCTAAAAAGATCGATATAACTATCTAAAGCTCTATAGTTGATAAGCACATCACTACTTTTATTATAGCTCCACAGGCGAGATGCAATGGAATTTATTTTGAGAACAAGATCCGATGAAAAACCCGAGACGATCAAAAAATTTATTTCGGAGACGAACCCCTAGTAAGACACTAGGATGATCAGAATCGAACCCAAGTGAATAGGCTGCCTAAAGACAGCACTACCACTAGAGGTGGATCAGATTGGTTCCATGCTATCGGAGGATATTAATGAAATTTGATAATCTTCATAAAAACACATGTTTACGTGGTGTTTATTAGATAATATGACGTCATATTTAGTGGCGGTGACACTAACTATTTCTTTTTCCTTATCCACCCCTGACTACTGATTCTTGTAGACCTGTAGTTCTTCTCACACTTGATGAGTAGTAGGTGAGTTTATATGTGAGTATCAGCGAGTTAAATGTGATCTGTAACCTTTCCAAAAGAAGTGATTTGTAATCTTGATGTTGTTCCGTTTTCACCTGTTTCAGCAATGATCTCATCCACCCCGATGGAACTAGCTTGATGAGCACACGACATGGGTGAGTTCATAGGCAAACTCATGTTGGAGCTCGGTGCATAGAACACCGAATAATTATTTTTTTTAATTTTCTAGTGATCTATCGTATGGATCATATAATATGATATCTCTAACTTAACATGTAAGATATCCGAATTTTTTAGTCTAATAATTGAAACAACCGATTATTTTTGTTTTAAATCAAATAACAAGTAAGATATCCGAACTTCTTAGTCAAATAATTGAAACAACCGATCATTTTTGTTCGGAATCCGTTACTTATGAGTATAATTTTTTTTTAGGAAAGGTGAGTCGTAAATTCGTAATAGTCTGATATTCTCCTCCCTTACGCCTGTCAAAAAGGTTTGTGCTCACCAAACATCATCCCTACCAAAACACAACTCTCTGGGACTATCAATCAAATGCGATTTCATAAGATTGAGACGACCCTAAATTAGAATGAAGTCCCTGCACGGAACCAAACAGCCCTATTGTAATTTTGAAATTGTCCTATCTGATTTCCGAGGACCAGGAGGCAGGAGGAGCCTTCCACCTTCCTACTTGATCTTACCCTAACAATGCGGAGCTAGGACATGTCAGCGACGACATTTAGCAGCAGCCCCGGTTGTTCAAGTGTCCTATCAGCTGGCCTAGTGTGCTCGGTGCACGTGTGGAGCACTGCGGCTAATTGCTTTATGGTCCGGCAGAGCAGCCTTTCGTCTTTTAGCTCCGTGTGCGCAAGTTGCAGCGCCCTGACCCTGACCTATCCATGGCCGTCGCCTGATTCCATCATTTTATTATCCTCCTTGGGTACTGCTTGCTTTTGATTTTCAATTGGATATAAGCTGGACTAAAGGAGAGGATTAATGCAAGGGGACTAGGGAGGAAGAGAGATCTCCATCAACTCCCCTGAGAAAGCAAGCAACAAATGCTGGACGGATTCACAGTCCATAAGGCTGGGGGTACCGGCGTAACTTTAAGCCCATGGGCCGCCAGGGAGAAACTAGCCGAAGCGTTCAACTCAATGCTCGGCCTCCGTTGCCCGTGGCCCAAGATGGGAAAGGCAGATCGGGCACGGAGACGTGGTTGGTTTGGGATGGATCAGCACTGCTCTGGCAGCATGGCCGGCTCGCTGAGCTTCCACTGTTGCCCACACCCCTCTGCCTGACAGGCACGGCGGTTTGCGCGAGTTCTGGCTGGATCACGTTGTGGAGCAGGAGCACAGGCACGTAGGGATGGCAAAGGGACCAATTTTCGTTGGGAATGGGGGAATTTTGCGAGGGGTCTGTAATAAGAGGTAAAATAAAATAACATTTGATTGTTTTTATATATTAATAATAAGTACGTTGTATAAATAAGTAATTTACTTATGCGTACGGGAGTAATTAATAGAAGATTGATTAAATATTGTAAATTAGAAAAAAAGTAATTTATTATTTACTCTATACAATATAATATTTGTACATTTATATAAAAAAAATATGTATTCGTTCCCACATTCCCATATGAATTCGTTCCCGTCAAGATGGGTCCCATGAACATCCCTACAGGCACGCCTCACCTGCCCACCACCAACGTTTGTTGGAATCTGGACCTGGATGCGACGCTTCATCGGCCAACCCAACCATGCCGATGCCGTGCTCCGTCCTCACATACATGATACATCGACCCCAGGTGCGAGTGATCGCCTCAACGTGAGCGCCGCGCCCTCTGCTTCCTGACCGCCGCCGTCTCGCCACACGCGCGCGCGGTCTCGTGCTCGCCGGGTGGATATGGTTTTTCGATGGCGTTTCCAGGGACCCGTGGCGTCGTCCGTGCGATCTGTCCAAACTGCCGTGCCGAGGCCCGAGAGCAGGCGTGGAGGAACGTGACCCCATGAATTCACTTGCAACTGTGTGCCGACGGCAATGCTGCTCTGCGGTTTCAGAAACGTCGCCGTATCCTACGTGTTTGACACCCTGTTCCGGGATCAGCCATCACACTTCTCCAGGTTTGGAGTATCTTGGTTTCGACGGGACTGACGGCGTCCACAGTCCACTGCTCCGATGACATGAATATACTCTTTCTCTGCTTTTTACAGCCGAGGTTGTGGTCCAAAGAGAACTAGATAAGGGTCCATGTATCCTTTTCCCCGTTACATTAATAAAGCAAAAAAGACAGATTCTACGAAAAAGAAAAGGTTTGAAAGTACTAGTCGCATCTCGGACTTTAAGTTAATTTAGGCCATCTCCAGGAAAGTCACCTTCCGTATTGTAAATAACTGTAGCAACGTGTTTTTGCTGATTTTGCCGATCGCGAGCGGCTGGCGGAGCTCCAACGGAGTCTTTTTCGGATGAACAGTGTTACGGAGAGAGGAAGTGAGCTGGCAAATTTGAGGAGAAAAAAAAAATCCCGTATCACTGTGCATAGCATATGCATGTGGGTCTGAGGAGAGGAGGAGAATAATGAAAGGGAGAAAATAGGGTAGCTGTTGGAGATGAAAAAAATAGAGGATAATGTAATAGTATTAGGGGATGCTGTAATAGAGTTATAGGGGATGATTTTTTAGAGTATCTGCTGGAGATGACCTTAGGGAAATTCTATATCTTGAATGTTCCAACAATCGATTTCTGATGGCAACGGATTGCTACGGTTGATGGTGCGTTTCCCTTCTTCTCCACCTCTTTCTGAGATTCTCCAATGAGGTTAGGTTCCAGGAGACTAGGATTGGAGGTTAGATCACGTCCAAGGGATTTTCATCGTGGGCGAAAATCCCTTGACGGGATTTTTGTTCCATTTAGCGCTCCAACGGTTTGCTTTTACGGTTCTCGTCACGAAGGGATTCTTAGGGTCATTCCCTTCATGACGTGATTCTCTTTCCTTTCCCTTCGCGATTCCGCTCGAATGGAAGCTGTTGGAGATGAGAGAAAATAAAGGGAATGTGAACGTAGAAGGGAATCGGGAAGGGAATGAAATGAAGTGAATATGGTTGGAGATGGTCTTATGGTTTGGGGTTAGAGGCTCATTCGAGTTTGGTGGGCTTAGAAGGAAGACCGTTGGGGAAGGCTAACATGTCGGTGATTGCGGTTGATGGGCAAGGCGGCGAGAAGGTGGGAGCGTTGTAGGACGGTGTGGCAAAGGACGACTAGTGAGCAAGGTTAGGGTGGGGGTGAAGATGATGATAGCAGTGACGGGAGGTTGCCCCCGGCAAGGCGGCGACAAGGGCAGGAGAGGGTGTGGAAAGAAGAGGAGGAGGCAACCAGCGAGAGATTGAATAAGAATGATGGGTGGATTTGTTGGGGGAACGGGTATGCTACGATAGTGTAAATCAAAAATTTCTACCGCGCTCAACCAGGATACCATAAGAGTACGGGATTATGGATCGTTAACACTTAACGCATAGCACAACGAAAGAAGCGTTGGAGTAGATTGGTCCAACGTCGTACGCATTGAAGTATAGGAAGTAGCCGACCTTAGCATCGTGGTTGTCACTTCCACGTGATCTCCTCCTTAAATAGATATAGACGATCGACTTGCTAGTTGAAAGTGTTTTGACTTTCAACTCAAAATCGAACTGGAGTCAGATCACCAGCAGCCCGAGTTCTAGTCGCCGAGTCGATCAACATCGTAATAGTAGCAACGCATCTACAATATCAACACGTCCTAGGGTGGAACGTCGAGCACTAATGTGCTAGCACCGCACGCACGACTAGGGATTCTAGAGGTCTGGTGGAGAGGGCGTGGCTAGGGTTTAGAGTGGTTGAACTGCATGCACTCTCTCCGTGTCTCCCCATATATAAATCCCACTAATCGGCTTCCACATTGGTTGCCCATTAGGATTCTAAGCCCATTAGGATTCTAATCCCTAATGGATCACAATCTAATCAAACCCGCTAATGGATCCATTTTGTATATGTTGTTTCAAGCCATTAAATGTGTGACCCGTTAGGTTCACATCTAAACGGCACAACTTGAAAACCCTTTTCTGAACTGAAATCAACAACGGTCCCTAGTAAGGCATGTTGACTTTTGAGTATACATAAATATCATATCGACTGAATTTTGATATACACATACACTACTCCCTTTGCCTCACAATATCATTCAAGCTCAAGGCAAGACACGTGTCATCTTTATGATAGCTCGATCATTCACTCAATCTTATAGTGTATTACTAAATTTGTGATTAATTCTGTAATCACATTGGCATGACCATATATTTTCTAATCCAACAACATTGAGGGGCCTAGAGATAACTCTCATGTTACATAAGAAGAACAAATTCCATCTCGATCGCTCACACCCATAATATGTTTCATTATCTTTATGACTACCCAATTACGAAGTAACGTTTGACAGCCCTAACGTGTTATACTACACATTCTGTGAATTAATGACGATCTCAAATCTAAAAATACTGCAGGTACACCATTTAAAATTATAATTGATAGCATATTATATAACAATCTCAGCAGTATCTCAAGGTGAGTCTATGCAACACCATATTCTCTAACATATATTCATATTATTGATTTGATATCTTCCTATGTATGATCCGTGAAATATAATGATCAATTAATACATGTGCTAGTATATATGAATCATTATTATCACGCGTAATGATATGAGACTAAAAATTATTTAGAATAACATCACAATAAAAATAAGGAGCTTCACAAATAAATCACATATTTGCTAATTAATATAAATAATAATTATTAAGAAACCGAATAACATATTATTAAAAAATACATAAATATAGATATAATTAATTATCTTTATGATTATCTTTAGCATATCATCAACAGGATCCAACAGTCAAAAAAACTCAGGTGTTGGTCACTAGAGAAACACTCAGGTACCTGTAGACGGCCCCTTAATTTATCAATAAGCGTCCAACAGTAATAGCCATAGACTTTACTAGTACCAGTCGGTTTTGGTCAGTAACACAAGTAAGCTGACTAATGACCTGTCTCACCGAGAGTACAATTGCACACTGAAGCAATCAAGGGTTAATATGATAGCGCACTGGTTGTACAGAGCATTGTTATGATGGCCAAGTTGTCGCCACTGGTTAATGTAATACTGACATTGTGCGCATCATTGACGTACTGCCAAAATCTTGTCATACACAGGAACTCTCATCTGCTCTTCCATACCAGTCTCCTCATGGATGATGTGACAACCCCAAGGCACAATGATCAACCGAGGCCTCGTGTGCTGGGGACAAAATCAAGCACAGCTCGATCCAGTTACGCCTGCCGTTGGGAGCAGGGTTTCAAAATAGTCGGTAACCGTTTGATATTCACAGATACCGACTAATTTAGTGCGATTCGTATTTAGAAATATATGGTTTTTGGTTAAATTCAAATTCAGAATTAAAAATATTAAAACTTTGATAAAATTCGACCAATTTCTATTGAATTACTGTTGAAAACCGCAAGTATGGAAGAAATCGTTGGGGCTCGGTAATCGGTCTTGAATCGAATTTTGAAACCTTGGTTGGGAGTTGGGTTTAGGCCGGGATCATCTCCAGAGGTAAGCACCAGATTACGCGAAAAGGTTGAAGTTCTAGGGCCTGTTTGTGTTTTGGTTGGGTACCAAACCTATACACAGTTTACCACAATTTCTAGGCATGTTTATGCAGGTGTTTGGTTTTAGCTACAATTTATTAGTCATGCCAAATTTTTTCCATTCTGGTCCCACGCGTCGCATGCACTAGATATGTGGTAAGATTCTCTTATGCATGACTAAGTTGTTGTGCCGCTTTTTTCCCATCGCAAGTTACATGAGTTTGACAAGGTTAATTGATATACTTTGACAACATGCCCTTGGCCAGGAACATTGGCTACCTCCGCTAATCATGTGATATCTCAGAGCTAGCCAGTGGCTTATAAAGCTCGGGTAGTGGCAAGATTAGGATTTGCTTTATGTCTTTTCACGTGGATCATCTTATTAGCTCAGATCATGGTTTTGACTTTGACAGAGTTGATTTGCTACTCCATTCATCGGCACGACAGCACTTCAGGGTTTTAAACTCGATGGACATGTAGGTGTAAGTCCCGAGATGATAAGGAATGGGTGGCAAATCCTGATTTTACAATGCAAAGTAGCCCTCTTTTTTTTTTCTCCTCGTCCGATCCAAGAAATGCTCGAGTCGTCTCAGCATCTCAGGCGATCTTTTTTTATCTAAACCACTTGCACAATTAAGGAAAGTTTAACCAGCTAGTGCTAGTCTTCTCGAACGAAAGAAGAACAAAGTTTTACCCCAACTAAGATGAGACGCAGCAATACAATACTCCTGACAAGGGTCCGGCAATCTAACAGCTGATCTGATCCTCTAATTTATCGCTGCCATTATTATTATCGCTTACCACGGGGCCGGGGGGTCATCGCTACCAGAGATGGAAATGGCGGCAACTACTTTGGGAAGAGATTGATATCCTCTGATTCGACCCCTTAGAAGTCACGGCATGACTTCAGTCTCAACTCCGCCGTCTGTTAACCTGGCTTACATTCTGCGGCTGCAATCACCTCGCGTTGTTCTTTGCGGGAAATCAATCCCTCGCCTCGCACAGGGGCTCGCTCACGATCTTGTTCTTGCCTCGCGGTGGCGGCGACGACTGACCAGCGAGATGAACGCGAGGAGACAAGGTGCAAGAATTAACATTTGCACGAGTCCACATTTACTAGCCGAAATTACTTGTATTCAGTACAAGGACCGAACAAGAACAAACTTAGTTTTCATCATGATGTAGCATTACAACATTCATGCTTGTATGTAGCTCCCTAGAATACTTTTTTTTTCTTTTTATTTGCGAAAGGGGAGGGGAGTTACATTACTATTTCAGCACAGTACATCCTCAAATTGCAAAAAGGACCCTATGAAAGTAAGAAAATACAACAAAGTCCCTGCAGGTCCTCTTCATCCATTCCAGTCCTCTTCTTCCACTCCGATGAGAACCGCCGACGAAGCAGAGCGCAACACCAGAGACCGGCGAAGAAAGGACCAAGTCCTCCCACCGAAGCTAGCGAGGAAGCCCCAACTTTGGAAATGCGACGAAAGCCAATGCCCCGAAACCTCCATCGGAACACATCTATAGCTGAGAGAGCGCATCAACAACTGTCTCGCCACCATCGGTGGAGGAAAGACAACCCCGACCCTCACAACAATAGAACCAAAGCTGGAGGGTGAGAAACAAACCCCAACGTTGCCAAAAACAAGTCTGGCGACTTGAGCACAACACAAGGGGAAAAAATCCCCCCGAACGCAACACAATAAGCAAATTTACAAATACAAACCCATAAAAATCATCACCGAAGTGCACATCAGCGACGATGAACCCGCCATGGACGACCTTGATGAACAAAAGCTGGATCGACACAACCGTGGCGGAAGAGAGCGTCCGGAAAGCTTGAAACCTACCTTATTACAGCTATTCCTACTGAACTACCTACACCAAACGTCGATCCGCACGTTCCCCTCCTCCTCTAAGCCCTGAGAGCCCGTCGGAGGAAGGGGATCGACCGGATCGACGCCGGAGACGAGAAAATCACCTTGAGGTTGCCTCGCGCTACTATAGCTGTGGGACGACTCGAGTGGATAAGGGGATGATGATTGACGACTTTTACATCCCTAAAGTACTTCAGTGATGCAAACTGAAGTAAAATTGCTACGAGTTCAAAACCTGGACAAGCTCTCTTAACAATAAGAGGCTATTGGGAAACATGTACACTCATTACAACAGAATTTAGGAGTAATAGGTGAATGTGACATCATCAAAAGCTTAAAAATTGTTATCAACATAAGTCAGAGCTGAACGTAACAATTACATGAACCAGTCACTAAATGTGATACATAGATTGTACAACAATTGCAGCATATCCTGATGCACACAAAAATAATACCACCATTAGAAAGCCATTTTTTGATGCATGGAGCAAGTTAGCAGCATCACACAAAACCAAGACCCAACCTGGATTGAACTGCTACCAGTGCATTGGATTTGGGAACTTCAGATCCTTAGAGGAGCGAACATCCTATATGGCACTATTAATGAAACACTATCAGAGGAAGAGGGAGAAGAAGCGTGCAAGCATCTATCAACTCATCAAAATAGTTCTTCGGTGTAAAGGTCGTTGGTAATTCGTCCGTGCAAAGTTTAAGCACATGAAAAAACTCTTAGTAATAATACAATCACTAAATTTTTATATTTATAATATGAACAAGATTACCATCAATAGTTGAGTGAGGCTATCGATGACCATATATTCTTCAACACTATTATTTACTTGTAATTCCACATCATCATTTCTAGAATCACTATCCTCTTTTACTTATGCTTCCACATTATCATTCCTAGTCACTTGTGTTTTTTCGCTTGTAGTTTAGTTTTATTCTATGTTTTCTCCTTGCTTTGTGCTATTTATCAAGCCGAATTGTTTTTCTCTTTGAACCTCTTGTGTGGATTTCTTTTTTCTTTAAGTGTGCAACACTCAACAAGTCGTTTGGTTTCTCAACATCCATGCTGATTGTACATGGATCCAAAGTACTTCTATATGTATTGATTTGGTCTTTAACTTGCCTACTAAGGATGTCAAATGTGTTATCTACTAACAATCAATATTACATGAGCAGGCTGTTTGATGTACCAAACTGAGAAATTTGTAACATAGCACAACGACTATATTTGGATTTTCAATTATGCTTATTCCCTGGTTATCTTGTATAGTTCTATGACGTGCTTTCCGTGTCTATTGCTTTAATACATATTGTGACGGTAGTGACTTAATATTCATCAAATCAACTTTCAAAGCATGAGCACATAATATTCTAATCCTACTAAATTAGTTGCAGTGGCATAGAACTGTTTGATCAAAGGGTTACCAATAACTTTGTATTCCTCAAAGATTAGTTCTTCATCGAGACTCTCAATTCTTCATCGACTCTTTCAATTTCAAAAACTTGTAATTCTAATTTTTTTTTTATGATGCTATCAAGTAGAAGGTTTATGGAAAGTGAATGATGTGATTGTAATGTAGAACAAGATCAGTCACCTCATAGTTTCCCACCCCTCGGTCTAATACAAGACTCATGCATACTTCACAATTGGTTCTAGTTTCAGCTTGAGGACACTTTACCAGATGGTCTCTTTTATCTTGTTTTACGATAACCCTCATTTGAACAAATATACTTATGTGATATAACCTTAGCATTAGATTTCCTTTTATCTGTGTACCTCTTTCTAACCTCAAAACCTATGTGACATCCATAGGCTACCTAAAATTTTCAAGCCTCATCCATGTTCTGAAACTTCATCCCAAGTTGAGGCACCCAACTAGCTATCATGCTCTCTTCGACAAAAAAATATGAGCATTTTACCAGTGTAGCATATAACTCATATGCATATAACAAATATGAAAGTTATATTGTTTACTCATTGGATCCATGGTACTCTCCACCCATCCCAGTTCACAACTCACCCTCAAATTCTGATCTCGCCACCGTCTCCTCACTCCAGGGCTAGTTTTGTGAATACAGTTATGAAACATATTCTGCATTACAATTCTATTGTACAACAAAGATCGAGATAACCATACCATTGCAGCCATTAAAAGTGCCGCAGCGCGCCTGCAATGGGCTTTGGCCTCATCGAATCAGGATGAGGGTGAGCATCGGTGCATGACGTATGGTGAGATGAGATGTAGGACCCCTGGCTACCACCGTGCCTTGCTACTACCCCAAATGTGGGGGCGAACTGCCGCAGCTACTGTCACAGTAACAACCGCCGCCGTCACTATTGGCTCCTCACTCCGTCTGCAATGCTGCCCTCACGCACCCTTGCCTAGAGTGTGGGTGAGCTATGGAGTGGCAACGAGCGTTCAGGAGACCATGAGATGGTGGGGACAGGGAGGTGGAGTCTGATGCGAGTGCCACAAGTAGGAAGGCGACCAGAAGAGAAGAAGAGGTGGTGTGAGTAGGGGTGTAGGAGCCGCTGAGAAATTGACCAACAGTGGCAGCAGCGAGAAGGCCATCACTAAAAGAGGGGGCAGACAGATTGCGAGCAAGCTTTTGCATGAGGGATTGATTTTTCGCGAAAGGACTCTCCTGTGTCTTGAGGGATTTGCATCCATATGATGTAATGGACGGTGGATTGGATGTTGAATTAATGCCGTGACAGAGGATCTCAATCCTCGGTAAAGGAGTTGTTTGGATCCTGGTCTTAATATGATGCCTAGCTAAATTTTGATTATGCTAAAACCCGGTTAATGCCAAAATATAGACAAAATATATATTGTTTGGATTGTGATAATGCTAAGCCAAAATCGGGGCCAGCACTTTGCTCGCCCACGGATGGCCTTAGAACTATTGTTTACCGTCGCTGAACAGACCAAATTATACTAAAGCAAACTAAATTTTGATCTTAAACTAAATAGAAGCCGATTTTTTTTGGGCATGGGCATAGCCGGATGCCCGGATGACGCTGTACTTTCCACTCTCGGAGCCCCCACATCTCGTTCCAGCCCAGCTGCGGCCGCCGGTTTAGCTCCGCGCCGCCCAATCCCCTTCCCCGCCGCGCCGGCGTCCTCTCCTCGCGGTTAGTCGCGCATCGCTGTTGCTCCCTTCGTTTCCTTTCGCCTCCCCCTTTGGAGCAAGGAAGGAGGCCTGAGATATTATCACTGCTGCGGTATTCCCTTTCCCTCCCCGTGCTTATCCGCGTCGGAATCCAATCTCCTCCTTCCCGTCTCTCTCCAAGGGAAAGCAAAGCTAGCAAACCCCCCGCTTTTCGCGTATGACCCCCTCTCCGCGCCCATGATTCCCGCCGATTCGCCCGCCCATTTGCTCCTACCTGCTTCGGCGGCGTTAGTTCGGTAGTGGGAAGGAGGAGGAGGAGGAGGAGGAGGAGGAGGAGGAGGCGGGTGGGGGGGGGGAATTGAATCGGGGGCGCGGAGATGTCGTCGTCGCGGTCCAACAACCGTGGCACGTGCTCGCGGAGCAGCTCGGCGCGGTCCAAGCACAGCGCACGCGTGGTGGCGCAGACGCCGGTTGACGCGCAGCTGCACGTCGAGTTCGAGGGGTCGCAGCGCCACTTCGACTACTCGTCGTCGGTGGGCGCGGCGGGGGCCAGCACCAGCACCGTCTCCGCCTACCTCCAGAACATGCAGCGGGGCCGCTACATCCAGCCCTTCGGCTGCCTGCTCGCCGTCCAACCGGACACCTTCGCGCTGCTCGCCTACAGCGAGAACGCGCCCGAGATGCTCGACCTCACTCCACATGCCGTGCCGACCATCGACCAGCGGGACGCGCTGGCCGTCGGCGCCGACGTGCGCACGCTCTTCCGATCCCAGAGCTCCGTCGCGCTGCACAAGGCCGCCACCTTCGGGGAGGTCAACCTGCTCAACCCCATCCTCGTGCACGCCAGGACGTCCGGGAAGCCGTTCTACGCCATCATGCACCGCGTCGACGTCGGCCTCGTCATCGATCTCGAGCCGGTCAACCCAGCCGACGTGCCAGTCACCGCCGCTGGCGCGCTCAAGTCGTACAAGCTCGCCGCCAAGGCCATCTCCCGGCTGCAGTCGCTGCCCAGCGGGAACCTCTCGCTGCTGTGCGACGTGCTGGTCCGTGAGGTGAGCGAGCTCACGGGCTATGACAGGGTGATGGCGTACAAGTTCCATGAGGATGAGCATGGCGAGGTCATTGCCGAGTGCAGGAGGTCTGATCTGGAGCCGTATCTTGGCCTGCACTACCCGGCCACCGACATCCCGCAGGCATCCAGGTTTCTGTTTATGAAGAATAAAGTGCGGATGATATGCGATTGCGCTGCTACTCCTGTGAAGATCATTCAGGATGACAGCCTATCACAGCCTCTCAGCTTATGCGGCTCCACACTCCGGGCTCCCCATGGTTGCCATGCGCAGTACATGGCAAACATGGGTTCCGTTGCATCACTTGTGATGTCGGTCACTATAAACGAGGATGAGGAGGAGGACAGGGGCACCGGGAGTGACCAGCAGCCCAAAGGCAGGAAGCTTTGGGGGCTGGTGGTCTGCCATCACACAAGCCCAAGGTTCGTCCCTTTCCCGCTAAGGTATGCTTGCGAGTTCCTCTTGCAAGTGTTTGGCATACAGCTCAACAAGGAGGTGGAACTGGCTGCTCAGGCAAAGGAGAGACACATCCTCAAAACGCAGACCCTTCTCTGTGATATGCTCCTCCGGGATGCTCCTGTTGGGATATTTACCCAGTCACCTAATGTAATGGATCTAGTAACGTGCGATGGTGCTGCATTGTATTACCAAAACCAGCTTTGGGCGCTAGGATCAACACCCTCCGAGGCAGATATAAAGAACATTGCCACGTGGCTGCAGGAGTACCATGATGGTTCAACTGGGCTGAGTACTGACAGCTTAGTCGAAGCGGGTTATCCCGGTGCTGCTGCAATTCGTGACACTGTGTGTGGCATGGCAGCCATAAAGATCTCTTCCGTAGATTTTATCTTTTGGTTTCGATCCCACACAGCAAAGGAGATCAAGTGGGGTGGAGCTAAGCATGAACCAGTTGATGCAGATGAGAATGGGAGGAAGATGCATCCACGATCTTCGTTCAAGGCCTTCTTGGAGGTGGTTAAATGGAGAAGTGTTCCTTGGGAGGATATTGAAATGGATGCTATCCATTCTTTGCAGGTAATATTACGTGGCTCCCTGCAAGATGAAGATGCCAACAAAAACAATTTAAGGTCTATTGTAAAAGCTCCATCCGATGATATGAAGAGGATACAGGGTCTACTTGAACTGAGAACAGTTACAAACGAGATGGTCCGCTTAATTGAGACGGCAACTGCCCCTATCTTGGCTGTCGACATCACCGGTAACATAAATGGATGGAACAATAAAGCTGCAGAACTCACTGGATTACCTGTCATGGAAGCCATAGGGAGGTCTCTGGTGGATCTCGTCGAGGATGATTCTGTTGAAGTGGTCAAACAGATTTTGAACTCAGCCTTACAAGGTTTGTCACTATGCCTTGAATTTGATCTTTTGTGCTCTCCAGCTCAGTCTGAATGTGTCCATTTATTTTTAATGATAACTTAGTGCTTCCTTTCTTGTATTTCAGGAATTGAAGAGCAAAATCTGGAAATCAAGCTAAAAACATTCCATGAGCAGGAACACAACGGCCCTGTAACCTTGATGGCTAATTCCTGCTGTAGTCGTGATCTTTCAGATAAAGTTGTGGGGGTTTGCTTTGTAGCACAAGATTTAACAGGGCAGAAGATGATTATGGATGAGTATACTCGGATACAAGGGGACTATGTTGCAATAGTAAAGAACCCCAGTGAACTCATCCCTCCCATATTTATGATCAATGATCTTGGTTCCTGCTTAGAGTGGAATGAAGCTATGCAAAAGATTACTGGTATGAAGAGGGAAGATGCGATAGATAAGTTGTTAATTGGGGAGGTTTTCACCCTTCATGATTATGGCTGTAGGGTTAAAGATCATGCTACTCTAACGCAACTTAGCATTCTAATGAACACACTGATTTCTGGTCGAGATCCCGAGAAACTCCTTTTTGGTTTCTTTGACACAGACGGCAAGTATGTAGAATCCCTGCTGACAGCAAACAAGAGGACAAATGCTGAGGGTAAGATCACTGGTGCTCTTTGCTTTCTGCATGTGGCCAGCCCAGAGCTTCAGCATGCTCTGCAGGTGCAGAAAATGTCTGAACAAGCTGCTACAAACAGCTTCAAGGAATTGACATATATTCGCCAAGAATTAAGGAACCCACTCAATGGAATGCAATTTACTCGTAATTTGTTGGAACCTTCCGAATTGACAGAGGAGCAGAGGCGACTTGTTGCATCAAATGTTCTCTGTCAGGAACAGCTGAAAAAGATTTTACATGACAGTGATCTAGAAAGCATTGAACAGTGGTAAGTGCATCTGCAGTAATGTGAGTTTAATTATCTTTTCTTATTGGGAGCCCATTGTTTATTTTTGAAATCATGTCTCTACTCATGCTTATCTTATAACAAAGAGTAAAAATCCCAAAACTACACTTCTTTTGGCTAAACTATCACAAAACTACACTTTTTGATCTCCATTTCACAAAACCGCACTTCTTTTGGGTTATGTATCATAGAACCACACTATTTTGTTTCCGTTTCGCAGAACTACACTTTCTTTGCAACATTTTTTCCCCGCAAAAAGTACACTTTGAAGGTCCTGGGTCCGCATGGCATACTCACACTCTCCATGAGTATTCCATGTGGGTCCGAGCTTTTCAACCTAACAAAAATGTGGTTTTGTGAAAATTTATTGCAAAGGAAGTGTAATTTTGTGAAATGGAAACAAAAACGTGTAGTTTTGTGATAACTTATCTAAAAGAAGTGTTGTTATGTGAAATTGAAACAAAAAAGTGTCATTTTGTGATAGTTTACCCAAAAAAAGTGTGAAGAAGTGTATTTTTGTGATATTTGCTCTATAACAAATCTTTGGGTTACTATATGATAACATAAAGACATAGTTTCTATTCATATCTACGTGATGGTTATAAATGCTGATTACTGAGACATGAGAGTTTTGTTCAATGTAGTAATGCTTTTCGTACTAGAAATCTATGCAATCTATGCATACAACTTTATAGCATGGCAGCTCCTTCCACTTGTACATTCATGACAAAATTTAGTAGATTAACTACTAACAAATGCTTTCTGTTACAGCTATATGGAGATGAACACAGTAGAATTCAACCTTGAGGAAGCTCTGAATACGGTCCTAATGCAAGGCATGCCATTGAGCAAGGAAAAAAGAATTTCTATTGATCGTGATTGGCCTGTTGAGGTATCATGCATGTACCTATATGGGGACAATTTAAGGCTTCAGCAGGTCCTTGCAGACTACCTGGCATGCACTCTTCAATTCACACAACCAGCCGAAGGACCTATTGTACTACAAGTCATTCCTAAGAAGGAAAATATTGGGTCTGGCATGCAGATTGCTCATTTAGAGTTCAGGTAACACACCAATTACCTCATTTAGAGTTCATGAACTGAAAGGACTTTGGAAGTAAATGAACCACTAGATTTTACATCTGGTCCCATTGATCCAACATAATAGTTTCATGTTTAGCTGGGTGCTCTTGTTAATAAATTCGACAGTGGCCCTTGTTACTTCTACTATGAACAAAGAGGACTGTATGTTGACATGCAACAAATAAGCCCTGCCCCTAATGTAGGCAGATTCAGGCACATGAAAACTCTGCAGTTAGAAACTGTACCCCTGTGTAAAACCAGCCCCATGTCACCCACTTGTATAAACATTGCGGCGGTTAAGAATACCTGTCACATTGGTAAAATGTGGTCATCCACAACTCTTTCTTGGGCGCTAAATTTTGTATATTGCTTAATGAGTTTACTGGGATGCAAGAGTAGTCTGCATTACAAGTCTTAACTTCTCATGAATAGCAGCCGTTTAAACCGACTGATTCTAACGCAGGATCGTCCATCCCGCACCGGGCGTCCCAGAGGCTCTGATACAGGAGATGTTCCGAAACAGCCCAGGGGTGTCCAGGGAGGGCCTGGGCCTGTACATAAGCCAGAAGCTCGTGAAGACAATGAGCGGGACGGTACAGTACCTCCGGGAAGCCGAGAGCTCGTCGTTCATCGTCCTGGTGGAGTTCCCGGTCGCCCAGCTCAGCAGCAAGCGGTCCAGGCCTTCGACAAGTAAATTCTGATGCTCTTGCTCCCCCAGAACTGTAAACTAGGTAGCCCCTTCAGGGAGAGCTCAGCTGTGCCAAATGCTCAGACGTACCAGTATGGCAGTGTGGAACATTGGTTGGTCACGCTGGTACGCATCTGGCGCGGACTGTGTAATGCGGGTTGATTTGGTCGTTTGGAGAGCTAGCTAGCTGGCTAGGTGTAGTGTAACGTTAACCGACAACTGTATGTGAATGATGGAATGTGGCGATGAATAAAAACTTCACTTGTGTTTTTTTGGTTCCCTTCCGTTTGACACGAGCGTCGCTTGTGTTGTCAATACGAGTGTCTCTCGGGTCACGTTGTGCAATTGTGCTGGTGAAAAACAAACCGTTCAAAGGTTGCAGATGAGCTTGTGTTGTAGGTTCATGGGAGCTGTATGTATTAATCAGTTCATATAAAAATTTATGTTTATAAAGAAATGTGTTAATAAAGAAAGATAGATAATTTACTTATATTTTAATACTTCTCTTCACGTGGAGGTTTAAAGAAATCTTATACATAGAAATAGGAGTCACCTGTATTTTTTTTTAATTGCGCTTGTCACGACTCCAACTTTAAGACCTCTGCCTTAATGCCGTATTGAGCTGTATGTACCGATCGGTTCATCTAAAATTTTAAACTGATGTGAAAAGATAAGTAATTCAATTGTACTCTAATAAGTTTCTCTTTCTGATACTGAGTACATTAGCAATGGGTTGTTTATTTGTAAGAAATTTATTTTTTCTTCTCATGATAAGTCACATTTCTTACCAACTAGATCCACATCTAATGAATCAACCGAATAATCTGCATAAAATTCAGTGGTCACAGGAAGCAACTAATTTTTTTTGCTATTATAAATAGCAAACCTGTTTATAAATTTCTGCTATAAAGTCGCATCACCGGGCCCACAGAGGTTCTGGAAAGCCCATCAGCCTAAACCCACAAGGCGTCCAACCCAAGCTTCGTCGCCGCCAGCACTCGAATAGCCGTTGTTGGTGCAAGCCTGCGCCGGGTGGGGACTGGGGAGGCGGGGAGCCGTAGCGGCGCGCGCATCACGATCGACTCGCGCCATGGCGGGGAGGGAGAGGCGGAGGCGCTCGACGACGCTCGACGGCGACGGTCAGCGGCGGCGGCAAGAGGAGGCGGCGCTCCTCCTCCGGAAGATCAAAGGTTCCGTTCCCCCATCTCCTCGATCGCCTGCCCTTAAACCCTCTCGCCTGTAGCAGCTGGAGCTGATCCGTGTGGGCGGACGGCGCAGGGCTCGTGCGCTGGGTGGTCGCGGAGCTGGCCGCCGGCCGCTCCCCGTCCGTCGCGCTCCGCCGGTACCAGAACTACTGCGCCGCCGGCGCGGTCGCCGCGTCCCCGTCCCCATGGTTTGGCTCCCAGCCTCCCACTGTCCCTCCCCACATCACCACTCCTTTCCTCGCCTTCACGTCTCTAGCTTCGCAAATTCTACCCTAATGTGTCGAATACTAGCCCCCTATGTGTGCGTGCGTGCGTGCAGCGCCTGCAGCTACGACGCCCCCGTCGGCACGGACGTGCTCTCCCTGCTCCACAAGGATTACCACGCCTCCCGCCTCAGTAAACATCTGCGTGGCCTAGCACGCAGAATCCACCAGTGCTTTTATCTCAAATTGTATGTGTATTAGTGTATGATCACGTTAATCACTTTGGAATGCATTGTTGATGCCCAGATGTGCTGCTGAGGGTTCTGCTCGTGGTGCAGCAGCTCCTGCAGCAGAACAAACACTGCTCTAAGAGGGACATCTACTACATGTACCCCTCCCTTTTCCATGGTCTGTGCTCACTAGCTGCCATGTTTGCTCCTCTTTCCGCGTAGTGAGAGTTTCAGATGAAACATGTTTCGCGTCATGTGCGAAAATTTATACATCAGCATCTTTGCTCGCTGCAGAACAAGCCATTGTTGACCGTGCCATCAACGATATCTGCATACTCTTCAAGTGCAGCCGGCACAATCTCAACGTGGTAAGTCTAGCTACTATGACATCTTTCCAGAACTTTTAATTATGCTTTCAGGAGGCATATGTGCATTGACGAATAAGTCTATAGTTGCTCCTTCACTACAGTGTAGCACCTTGTCTTGTTACGCTTGTATTGTGAATAATGTCTTTATTTCATAGCTTTTTTCACTATTTCTTCATAGCTGACTGGAAATTGTGCTCCCTTGGCTGTTTGCAGGTTCCTGTAGTGAAAGGGTATGGACTCTGTCATAGAGTTGTGAGCTCTAAAGATATGTTTAGTCTATTATATTTGTTTTATGATGTTATGATGCTTCATTTTTGTAACTTAAACCAATCAGATTTTCTTTTGTTTCTTAATCCACACAAATGCTTCTCTACTTTATGTAAAAAAATCCGGGTTTGATTCATGAACTAGCGGGGATGGGATAAAGTTCTTTCAGCATAGGCTGAGTATAATGTGTACAGTTGCTTATGCTATGCATCCATGGATCAATCTGCAAGCAAAGTATTGCATTTGAACGCCTAAATTTGCCTTAAGATTACGTGTGTGAATTGCAAAAATATGAAGCCATGAAGAATGGTTTGTCCTTCCCAGTGTTGATTTTTTGAGATATTTCCTGATAAGTGACATGTCTGGATACATCTTTCTGTCTTGATTCATCTGAATGCAAAAATCTTCCAACATAGCAGAAGTGCTAGATAAAGTAATGATTGGAAACACAAGATGATTTTCCTATTAATTTTTTGTTGTTGCTCAAATTTTAGTAGGTTCAATGTTTTCTTGATATAATTGTTCGATTATATGCATTCATTTTTTGGTTGTGCAATTGCATATGCCTTCACCGTTCTAGTTTGGTGATGGGCTGGATAAGATTTGTGGAGGGCGAAAAGAAAGTGTATTGCATGACAAACGTCAATGCTGTAAGCTTCTATGATTTTTTTTTCTAATCACTTGGAAGTGCTTTGTTTACATAAATCATTTATTTGGTTTGATTTTACCTTCTTTGTATGTAGGCTTTCACCATCCCAGTCAGCATTGAGTCAATCAAAGGTTGTTCTGCAGTTTTAAGAGGCACAACTCTCTTTTGACACTAATTTAAAATGTGAAGGGAGAAGGCACTGAAAAAAGAACTGCTTCCTGATATGTTATGTTAACACAGATTCAACACGAGGCTCTAAGATGATTTTCACCCTCAGATATTAACAGAGATATTTAATTTCATATCTTTCTTTTCTCGACAGAATTCAATTTCATATATCCTGAATTAAACTACTATCTTTGATATTTTATTAAGTTGTTCTCAGCTAGAACTTGTAATCAAGTTAGCATTTGATCTCTTAACAAGCTGGATTTAGACATGCCTATTAGCAAAATTTGGATGTCCAGCAACAACAACAAAAGAACAATTTATTTCTAGTTGTTGTAACCATGGAGTTGAATATCCTTATCATTCCAAGTGTGTCACAGGCATCCTCCCTGATTCCGATTTACATTGCAATGAGCCAATGAACTGAAGCTGTCTTAGTTTTTTTTCCTTTTCTTCCGCATATTGCAGATGTTGTTAGTGTAGCTCACTACGTACTAGCTGTTGAGAAGGAGACAGGTATGAGTTTTGAAATGTTCCATTTGCATGTGATACTTCTACTCTTCCTACAGTTGCTTCAGTACTTTCTTCACAGTGTTCCAACGTTTGGCCAATGACAAGTTCTGCGAAAGGAATCATTGCATTGTTATTACAGTAAGTGGCAACTTACGGCTAGTGTTATAGTGACAGTGTTTCTAACGTTTTCTTTTTATGATATCGCATTGTCTATGCAGGGAAGAGGCTACCCTGATATTCCAACAAGAAGGCATGCCCTTTTTGTTCTCTAAGTTTCACTTGTATATTACTGAAGTGCATTACATTTTAAATTCTTTTTTACTATCACAGATTCTTGCACTACCTTGTTGAACAGCTTCATCTGCCTGCCTATTGCTTAGTGGACTCAGATCCTTATGGGTTTGACATTCTGGCCACCTATAAATTTGGTTCCATGGTAGGGCATGGTTTATCTAATGTTCTACTCTTCTATTGTTATTATGAACTAAACTTTCTTAACAGGTCTGCAAATTAAATTTGCAGTTAGCAACTTTACGGATATGATCATACTGCACCGTTTTTTATTGTTTCCCTTCAGCAGCTGGCCTGGTCTCTTTGCATTTTCATTTTTGTTTACTTTATGAAGTTCTGCTAGCATTAATGCTGGGAAAAAAACAAATAGTCAACTCTGGTTTTTTCCCACACAAATGAAACATAATTAGATCCATTTTGCACATCTTATTCATGAAGTGTTGTCCTATTTTTGTTGGCAAACTTGGCCTTTCATGCTTATTTTTCCTCCTTGAAACCTAGGATTATGGTATATTTAATTGTGTAACGTGTGTTAACTGACCAATTTTTGCTACTCGCTTGTGTACTTATCATTCTATTTCAGCAATTGGCATATGATGCAAACATGCTACGTGTGCCTGATATTCGGTGGCTTGGGGTCTTCACATCTGACTTCAAGGAATATTGCCTTCCAGACTGCTGCCTACTTCGCTTGTCACCTGAAGGTGATTAACTAGAGGGATATAAATTCCATCTGTATTCTTTTGATTGTAAAATGCTCATTAATTTTGCTGTTGTATGTCAAATGCCAAAATGTTGAGCCATGTATTCTGCTGCACAGATAGGAGGAAAGCTGAAGGCATTCTCACCAGGTGTTATTTGCACAGGGAAGCCCCAGAATGGAGGTAAAGAAGAAGGAAATTTGACTTTGTTGTTTTACTAGGTACAACAACAACAACAACAACAACAAAGCCTTTGTCCCAAGCAAGTTGGGGTAGGCTAGAGATGAAACCTACAAGATCCAACTAAAAAGAGTTGTTTTACTAGGTGTATTCCAAGAATTTACTCCATGACTTGATGTGAGCTCTGGTTCATGTCCAAGGCTTGCTATTGAAACTTTGCCTTTTAATGGTCGATCCCAAATCTCAGTAGTAGTTAAACTCTAATTTTCTTAATTTATTTCTTAGAGGTCCGCACAAAGAACATGTTGACAAAACTAGTTGACCAAATGCAGCAAACGAGCTAGTTTGTCTGTGCAGTGATCAATTCTATGATTTAACCCCTGCAGTTTTAAGTGACTTCAGCACCAGTTCTTTAGTTTCAGATTTTTAGTAACTCTATACCTGCCTGCATTCACCAGTAAGGGACAATGGGTGCTTGATATTTGGAAGATATTAAATGTATCATTCGCCTAGCAAAAATTCTGAGTTCTTTTCCCTTTGTTCTCGAAGGACTTTTTTCTGAAGTTTTCACTATTATTCTCCCCTTGGCAGGTCAGAATTGGAAGCAATGTTGCAAAGGGGTGTCAAATTTGAGATTGAGGCACTGTCTGCAAGTTCCATTTCCTTTTTGTCAGAAGAATACATACCCCAGAAGATCAAGCAAGGAAAGTATATATAAGATCGAGCATGCCTGTACCCGTCCAGAGTTGTGCCTTTCTAATGAAAAGAGCCTTATTTTGTTTAGTTATGCTGCCTGACTGTGGTTTAGTGTAGTGTTACATATCTGATCTTGTAGTAAAGATATCCTTCAAGATGGGTTGCCTGTGACTGGAACTTAACTTGCTGCAAAGATCCAGCAACAATTGTTAGGATGGAAGCACTTACATGCTCTCACAAAAAGTGAATGGCACAATTCTGAAAGCAAGGAGGGTTTTATTCGCAACCACCAATCGCTCAGCTACGAACAATGCTGCTTTAAGATTTCTCCAATTTTAGTTTTACCATTGTTGTATTACTGCGGTAGTGGTAACCCATTAGAAGTGAATTGCTTAATGATTTGGAACTTTGCATGTTCTTTGAGTTCTGCCAGGTCACCTTCCTATGTGAACTGAACTAACTCCACAAGCATTGTTGAATTCATGGATGATCTCTAGGCATCAGGTTTGCTAATTGCTTGCGGCTTCGGAGCTAAGGCCGTCTCCAACGGCAGCGGCAAAACCGGTCGCTTCCCTGTTGATAGCGACATTTGGTGCTTGACCCTGCCACATCCTTCTCCAACGGAAGCGGCAACATTGATCTTCCCAGTGCTACAGGGTTGCAGGATCCAGCATCGGTACTTGCTGATGGAAACCGGTCTCCGTATTACTGTTCCTAGAGACTGATGTGTGGATCTGAGGGAAGAAGTAGAGTAATGGAAGACAGGAAATATGGTAGCTGTTGGGGATGGAAAAAATATGGGATGCTATAATAGTGTTAGGAGATACTGTAATAGTGTTATAGGAGACGAATTTTTAGAGTATCTATTGAAGATGATCTAAGAGTAAAAATTCCAAAAGGTCGTGCATCCATTCCAGTGAACATCTCGGGGACAATCATTTGCACATTGTAAGCTGGAATACGGCAATGATAGAAAAGATTTAAAAACTTCATATATATATATATATATATATGCAAGTGTGCAAGACCGGCGAAATTTACAGCACATATTTGTTCTTACACATGTTCAGGGGAGATTCCACTATGTTGGTTAGGGAGGGATATATGGACAGCAGAAATGCTAAAAGCATCAACCATAATCATTACAGTAACAACAAAATCATTCAAGCAGAAAAATTAAGGCCACATGCGCATATCTGTCACTGATCGGTTTGTGCCGGATAAAGGTCATAAGCTGAGAGTGTGCCCGACTCGACTGGTCAACGTCGAGCTCGTCAAACTCCTCAAGAAGGGAACGGAAGGTATCTCCTCTTGGTTGATCTTACCCAGCTCTTTGAGCTTGTACAGGACAAATTCAGCAGCACTGTGCACATATCAATGTTAAGAAGTCAGCATCAGTGATATCAACACTTCAAAAAAACTTGACTGCTCTGATGGAAGAGATGCCAGAACTGAGTTATGAGTTATGAACTTACCCGACTTGACGGTCGCCATCCAGATCAGCTGCCTCGAGATCGATGGTTGTTATCGTCCGTGTGAGCACCCATTTGGGCAGCATTTTCTGCCGTTGCTCGGTGTAGAGTTCAGCAAGGTACAGGAAGAACTGAGCCATTATGATGGTGCTCGAGATTATCCAAAACACCGCAAAACACGCCCCATTTTAGATGAGAAGCTTTTATCCCCATAACCCAGGGTAGTGATCGTGGCACATACGCAGTAGAAGGAATCAACAAGACTCAGCTTCTCGACCTTCCACAGAAATAGAGTACCAGCAACAATGGCCATTTCGAGAAGTAGAGCAACCGTGTAGAATTTGTACTTTATCCTGTTTGTCTCGATTGCTCTGAGCATTTTAGCCTCACCACCCTTCATATTCATGTGCAGTGCTTTGAAGAACAACACCTCCTGCTTCTCAACAAGGTAATCCGCTGCTTCGCTGATGAAGAGAGCAATGATTGCCATGCCGGTGAAGACGAAAGCACAAGCAAGCATCTTTGTTGCGTTACTGTTAGGGACGAGATCTCCATAGCCAACCGAGGTCATTGTGACAATACAGAAGTACAAGGCATCAAGCACTCTGTTGGTTCTCTTTCCAGATATCTGGTCCATGACAAGGTAAAAGACGATGACGCCCACTAGCAGGTAGACGAAGAGGAGAAGGCCTACTAGTCTGAAGCTCGGTCTTATCTTCTTGAACAACTCCTTGGCTTGAAGCAAGGAGCCGTCTTCCACATGTTTTTGACCTGGAACTGAGGAGGGAGTTGTCCTGCATCGTCGAAACTGTCTAGCTCCTTCAGATGGCTTCCCTTTCAGCACATTGGGAGGATCATCTAGCAATGCTTGTTGGATACTATTGTCAGCCATTAATGGGCTTAGCCTGAATCTGCTGCGATCACATTGAACGAACTTATATCAGATAGCTGCACACATTGCAATATATATGATGATGAGAAAGGTAACTGAGGAGGAAAGCATTTGGATACTCTTAAACTATCATCGAGACATGCATACACACAAACAGAGCTGCACGGATCACCAGGATTGTGTTATTTTCAGCTTATGGACTGGGTGAAGACCAATTCATAGACAAGGCAAGGCAGCCCGACCTTATGACTTTTGGCCCTTTGGCACAGAAAAGGCATGAGCATCCCCTTATCCCTACCTGTCTCTTTCTTTCTCGGTCAAATGTCCATGCCAGTCTCTATCCCCATTCGTTGAAATCGGATCTCTGGTTCTCTACCCCGAGTCAAGTTGTAACTTAAAGAAACACCATGAAACCGAGCAAGAGAGTTTCTGCGTTGAACATGGTAACCATGAGGTGGTTGGGGAGTTCAACTATTCAAGCAAGGATGGAGATGATCAAGAACGATACACGAAGGGAACCGAAACGAGACAGGGAGGGAAGCGTTTCGTTTCAGCATGCAGTCAAGAACTGTTGCTACTAATGCAATCACAGATACACCGAGACAGCCTTGATAGTGCTTGTAGAGAAAGTCGGCTTTGATGGTTCCAAAAAAATGGCATAAAGCTATCAAGCAAGCAAGAAGAGATGCTGCAGCGATTCAGGGAGCTTCGTTACCTTGGGGCTTTGGGAGAGTCGGACCAATCGAGCTAGAACTGGATTGGATCCTCCGGGCAAGGCAAGTTTCTTCGGTTCTTTCTCTCCCGGCACTTCCGTCTTCTCCCCTCTCCTCATTCTCCGTGTCGCTTTTTGTCAAACTTGAGCTGAAGCCGAGAAGACCGACCCCGACGTGAGCTGCGCGTGCCTGCCACGTGGGTCGTAGAGGCTGCTATTTGAAGGGAGATAATCGAGTAACCGACAGGCCACCGAGCCGGTGGAAGATGGAGCCCACCGATCCTTTTGAGTTGCAGGGGCGAGCCCAAGCGCGAATCCTGATACGAGCGCGCGTGACTTCCGATTCGGGCGGGGGAGGGGCGCGAGCGGCCTGCGGGCTGTAGGGAGGGGGGCGCGGCCTGTGGGCCAAGACTAGGGGGAGCAGGGAAAATCTAGGTCGGTTTTTTAGTCTATGTGGATTTATGTTGAGAATTTTGTTTAAAATTTTGAGTTGAAAACTTTTTGTTGAAAAAAGTTTGTGCTGAAAATTTTTCACGATAATTTTTTCTCGCTAATTTTTCTTGATAACTTTTCTTGATAACTTTTTTCGATAACTTTTCCCGATAATTTGTCTCGATAACTTTTGCTTAAATTTTTTTGGAAAACTTTCAAAAAAAGAAAGTTGCGGAGGGAGAGGGCTTTCCGAAAAAGAAAAGTTGTTAGTTGGCTTCCTAGCGTGCGCTCGTGAATTAGCCACATCTAAGCCTAAGAAGGATCATTGGTGTACATATGTACACCTAAATTTTGTTCCATTTTTTTTCAAGATATATGCTATCCAGTCGAGCCCAAGCGGTCGGCCTCGATGCTACGTATGCAAGGCAGTGTGTGCACGACCATGTGCGTGATGACTGGCCTACCCACGGGCCACGTTTGATGGCCCACGCCAACTGCCAGCTAGAGAGCGGAGACAAGGTCACGGACAGGATGAATCAACGAAGGCACGAGCCCACAAAGCCACTAATGGATCGATTCGATACGAGATGGAGGGCGCTGCTGGTGCCAGCGCCAACGCGGGTGAGATCTAAGCCGTCTAGGCGGGAGCAGCGGGGCGCGAGGGTGAGATGGGCCCCACGGGACAGTCGGGGCACGGGCGCAGCGCGGCTAAGGCCAGCTAGGCGGGTGCCGCAGCCGCAGGTAGAGGGCGCGGCATGGCCGAGGAAGGCCAAGTGGGAACGGCGCGGGCAACAATGAAGATCAACGCGCGGGCAAGACCGATGGCTTGAGTGCTCTAGGTGTTGACTAAGGATTGCATTAGTAGTTCATTTTTACCAGCTGGGCAATTACACTTCAGTCAATGCTGCCATCTAGTTTCTCATTCATGCACATTTAAATTCCGTAGGTTTCGGTAGTAGCTTATGTGACTATATCCAGTTTGTTGTCGGGTTTCAGTTCATTCCACAGTATAGCAAATTACACACAACAACCAAAATGCTAAGTTCCACTTAGCAACTTCATGCTTGCTAGTGAGCATTCCAATAGAATATATTTAGCAGTCAATAGGGATAGTACATTATATGTTGTTTGCTGTTAAGATTCACCATAGTCAAGGAGGGGGAAATATTATATGGGGAAGAGGAAATGCTACGGAGATATGGTTGATGTTACTCTCTATGGAGCTATGCTCTAGTTTTCATTAGCTAGTTTAAAGCTATCCAAATGGGCCGTGTTTACTGGGCTAGTCTAAGGCACGCCAATGTAGGCATGACACGATGCATTGGGCCATGCCCAGGCCAAGCGTTTGGCATGCTGTGCCGGCACGACACGTCTCGGCTTAAACAGGCTAGCATGGGCACAGCGCGCCCTGGTCGCTCCGCCGCTCTGCCGCCCGACCACCTGCCTTGCCACTCTGCCCCATTGCCCGACCACCCCGCTCCTCCCTGGTTGCACCGCTGCCCGACTGCCACTCACAACATGATACTTTATATCAATGTGTTTGGTAACTCCACTTGTCCTGTTGTTACTCGAAAAGAATACTGCAACTTTATTATCACATTATATTTTGAGCGGTTTTGTTATGCTCTCAACCATTCTTAGCTCCGGGATAAAATTCTTAAGTCATACAGTTTGCCCGATGACCTCATAACATACCACAAATTCAGATTGCATCGTAGAAGATGTAGTAAGGGATTGTTTGGAGCTCTTCCAGGAAATGGCTTCTCCCGTGAGGGTGAAAATATAACCTGAAGTTGATTTCTTTATGTCCATGCACCTTGCAAAGATAGCATCCAAATTACCCTTAATCTCAAGATTATCAGACCTCTTATATGTGAGCATAAAATGCTTAGTGCCTTGAAAATAATGCAATGTCTTCTTGATAGCTTTCCAGTGCTCTAATTCTGGATTAGATTGATATCTGCCTAGCATCCCCATTATGTAAGCTAAACCGGGACGAGTGCATACCTGAGTGTACATAATGCTCTCGACTGCTGAAGCATAAGGAATCGTCTTCATCTGATCAACTTCTAATCCTCAGGGATTGGAATGAACCAAACTTATCCCCTTTAACAACAGGAGCAGGTGATGCAGAACAATTATGTATATTATTCCTTTTGAGCACTCTATCAATGTAATCCCTCTAGGATAGACCTAATACCCCTTTGGACCTATCCCGATGGATCTCAATACCCAGAACGTAAGAAGCTCCACCAAGATCCTTCATATCAAAGATGGATGGTAGAAATTGTTTAGTCTCATGCAACATGTCCTTATCACTGTTAGCTAGTAAAAATATCATCTACATAAAGTACCAAAATGACAAATTTGCCCCCTTTAAGTTTAATGTAAATGCAATTGCCCACTTCATTTTCTTTGAAACCGAACTTTCTTATGGCTTCATCAAACTTAAGGTACCATTGCATGGACGTCTGCTTTAGTCCATAAATGGATTTCCTGAGTCTACGCCCCATATGTTCCTTGCATTCCATGATAAAACCTTTTGGTTGAGCTATGTATACATTCTCATGCAAGTCACCACTAAGGAATAAAGTTTTAACATCCATTTGATGTAGCTCTAAATTATAATGAGCCACTAGCGTCATAACATTCCTAAATGAGTCCTTTTTCGAGATAGGAGAAAAGATACCATTATAATCAATCCGTTCTTTGTGAGTGAAGCCCTTAGCGACGAGTCTTGCATTGAACCTTTTGACATTTCCCTTAGAGTCATTTACATCCCACTAGTTTGACTCCGTTAGGATTTTCTACTAGGTAATAGACCTTATTAAAACTCATTAACTCCATCTCATCTTCCATGGCCTCATGCCACTTTGATGAATGCTCACTCATTATGGCCTCCTTAAATGAGGCAGGATCATCTACCTTTCCTATGTGATTCACATCTTCATTCATGTAGATGGCATAGTCATTCGAAAGAGCAGATCTTCTTTCTCGCTGTGATAATCTTAAGGGTGAGGACCTATCCAAATTAAATTCAAGCTAATCATTAGTATGATCATTTTAATAAAATGAGAGCTAGCCCACGTCCATATCTAGACACGCCACGTGCTAACCTACATCTCACCATAACGATCGTAGCCACGAATAATTAAAGCAAATCTAACTTCGGCAGTCCCGATATGTGTGCCCTGGTAACTCCTAAAAGAGCTATTACCCACACATACCTTTACAACATGAATATAAAAACATCAAGTTAAACAAGATTACAAGCGATTACAAGCTGAACGAAATAACAAGGATAAGTGTTTTCTAGTGTAAACATATATACATAAATCGCAGCGGAAGAAAAACATCTAGAAATAAAATGAAGGCCGGTGGCGCTATTTGCCCATAAGGCAACCAACCAGGGTTAGTAGTATTATAACGACTACTTGCCACTACACCGCTCTTGGTGGGATTCGAGCAGCTAGCACCAATCTTTAACTAGAAAGAAAATAAGCAGCGTAAGTACGAAATTACTTGCAAGACTTAATCTATAGTGGGTACATATAATGACCCAATTCCATAGTCTCCGGGTGGGAGCCCTCGGGTATCTTTGGTTAGGATCACTCAGAACCTCCGGGTTGTGACCCAGAACCTACGAGTTTCTGCAGAATACATGTTTTGCCATGTTTTTTCAACCAATTCAACTTGCATGTTGAATTTCACACTTAAACATGCACAGGCATTAAAATAAGAGTTCTAGACCTATTTTATCCACTCCACAAACACGAATCACTAGCTCTAACTCATCCAAACCTTCATTTTGGCTCTATCACCTCAAGAACACAACATTAGTTCGCCATTCCTCGATTATAGCCCACAAATCCATCCAAAACCGAGCTAAAACATACATTGCTAGTAAGGAACACTAGAGAATTATCCCAGGTCCTTTACCAAGAGTTGTGCTCGTCGATTTTGGAAAAATCGGAGGGAAGAACTTGGAGAAAGGAAACCAAAGTGCTGTTGGAATTTCAGAACAAAGGTGGTGACGAAATTGCTAGCAATTCCTTCTAAACTCCATGCATGCAAGAGATTCTTGGACGAAAAGGAAGCTAAGAAGGAGGGAAAAACCGTAGTATAACATGCATACATAAAATCCTAGTGTGTGAGGTGGGATTTTTGTGTAAAGTGAGAGAGTTTGAGAGAGGGAAGGAGAAAGAGTGCGGCCTCTTTTGCTCTTGGCTATTGGAGAGGGAGAGAGTGAACATGAGGGAGAGAGTGAGGTGGTGGGGAGGGGCTGCTGCTGTGCAGCCGTGTGGGAGAGGGGAGGTGGTGTGGGGCCGACCAGGTGGGTCCCACTTGCAAGAGAGATAAGTATTGCTACTGCACCCTCATATCTTTCTCTCATATTTCTTCTTCTCTCTTTTATTAACCCAATGATGCTCTAGTGCTATAATAATTTTAGGAATTATAGTTTAGCGATACCAAAACGAGATGAACCCATTTAAATGGATTCACCCACAACGCATAAGCAGAGTTTAAACTAAAGGAAAACTCTATTGTCGGGTATTTCATAACACTTAAATTTTTTTAAACCACCAAAAGAATTTAACAAGCTCTCAACAATTAGCTTATGATGCATGATTATGTTTAATGATGTGATTATAGAATTAGGATATGACATTAAGGGTTCATTAGCGATCATAGGAGTATGATCTATATGATGCTCATCGTTAGGTGTTGCGCTACTAATTTCAGAATCTTCTTCTTAAGGCTGAACATTTGGAGGTGCAGCAACAACATGAGGTGCAGAGACATTAGCCTCTTCGATAATTGGGATAGGAACATACATCCAGTTCTCCTTGAGTAAAATCTTTCTTCCCTCAGAGCTCCCATTGATCTTAGCATTTTCTAAGATCTTAGCATGTCTCATTTCTATAAACTTAGTGGTACTATCTGGACAATAGAAGTGATAGCCCTTTGATCGTTTTGGGTACCTAATAAAATAGCAACTAACTATCTTATGGTCCAATTTTCCAATGCACAGGTTGAAGACTTTGGCTTTAGTTGGATAGCCCCACACTCGTAAGTATATTAAGCTTGGTTTTCTCCCAGTCCATAATTCATAAGGTATCTTAGACACTGATTTACTGGGGACCCAATTTAGTATGTGAGCGGCTATCTTTAATTCCTCCATCCACAAATTATTTGGCAAACTGGAGTTACTAATCATACCCCATACAATATCCATAAGAGTACGGTTTCACCTTTCGGCTACTCCATTATGCTGAGATTCACCAGGCATTGAGTATTGCACACCTATACTATTTTCCTGAAGGTACAATGCAAAAGGACCAAGAATTTACTCATAGGGAGCGTGCCTACCATAGTACTCTCCTCCTCGGAATGACCCCACTACCTTAATTTTTAAATTATGCTGATTTTATACTTCAGCTTTAAATATTTTAAACTTATAGAGTGATTCAGATCATCCATGAATAGGAATGATGTATCTGTAACAGGAGTAATCGTCAGTGAATGTAATGAAGGAGTCGTATCCATCCACACTCGGAATAGGAAAAGGCTCATATATGCCAGTGTGGATCAATTCTAATAATCCCATGATGTGGGTGGCTCCCTTCTTAATCTGTTTAACATATTTCCCTTTTATACAATCAACATAGGGGTCTGAATCAGAGAAATCAAGAGCATGGAGTATTTCTTTCTTAATGAGACGTTCCATTCTCCCATTCTAAATGTGGCATAAGCGACAGTGCCACAATTTCAATGAGGTCTCATTACATTCATTAACTTTACTGCACATATTCAGGGATTCAGGGGATTAAGTAATGCAAGTCTATAGAGCTTATCTTGGCGAACACCATAACCAACATTGTCATTGCCAAGCTTTATTACACACTAATTTTTCCCAAAAATACATTCAAATTCATGATCATCCAAAAGAGAAACAGAAATAAGGTTCCTACTTAAGGTGGGAACACAAAGTACATTATTTAAATGGAGCACTAATAGAAGATCTCCTATTGCTTCGTCTTCATCTTCCTTTCCATCAACCACTCTAAGACTTTGCTCCCCTCTTCTTAGAGTTCTTGTTCTTTCGGACTAGCACTCTTTCCCTCTCTTTGACAAATCTGGGTATTTGGAGTTATGAAGGTGTGGTAGAGGTCCTAGAGTGCCCATCAAGGGTGCTAGCACATACCTCGGGGTGATCATCACCACCTGCACCTTGGCTGTTGCTTGCCATATTGGACTGATGAGCAAGCTAATTCGGAAATGAAAGAAGGCTACCGGAAACTACTTTCTAGGTATCGACCGTAATAGGCAGAGGGCGCGGTCCATGGGGAGACCATCCTGCGAAAGTGACCGAAGTAGATTTTCTCAGCTCCACGAGTCAAACAAAATAAGGAAAAAGGCTAGAGGGCATTACACAAGGCAGGAGAGGCTCTTGATCTGGGGTGCGAAGAGAATTTTTTATGACTTCCACTTCTTGATCCTAACCCGTAAAAGTTCAATAAGTCTTTTTTCTTCTTCTTCTTACTTATCGAAACTCAAGGAGATAACCTAAGAACTGAAGCCAGGAGGAGGAATCAACAGCAAGAGCGCACGGAACGGAATCCTTGTAATGAATTACATGCATGCGCAGTTGCAACGGAGTCAATCCACCAGGAATCAGGAGAAAAACTAGCAAAAAGGGTTTCATCAACAAAAGAAATAACATTATTACCCTTCTTGGCAAGCCACTCCTTAAAACTTGCATAATCTGCCTAAACATGCCCCTTACCCTTACAAAATTGGCATATTATTTCATTAGGTCCAGAGGGTGCAAGTGGTGCAGCAAGTAACTTTGGTTCCTTAGACTTCTGTTTGCTTGAAATCCTTCTAGAGGTGAAGTGCAGCTTCTTCTTTGACTTGAACTTCCCTTGGAACTTCCTTTTTCCCAGACTTGCACTAACCTGATGTGCACAATCCTTTTTCTTAGCCTTCAGCCTCTCCTCCTCATGAACACACATAGCAGTGAGCTCGCTCATGGTTCACTTCTCCTTCTGAGTGTTGTAATTTATCTTGAATGGTCCAAACTCAGAAGGGAGAGAAGTCATAATGAAATTAACCAAAAAGCCCTTAGAGATCTCCATCTACATGCCCTTAACATGTCATTCATCATCATCACATGCTCTCTAACACCGCTAGTCCCATCATACTTGGTTGTCAGTATCTTCATAATTAATGTGCTAGCATAAACTTTTGAGAAGCCCTTAAATTGCTCCTCCACTGAGTCCAAGTAAGTTTTATCCCTTTCGGAATTGGGGATTGTTCCCTGATCCCTATAGTAATGGTGCTCTTCATGATCATTAGGGATATGCGGTTAAACCGCTCCCACTTTTTCTTAGATGCCTCATAGGCCCTCTTTTTCTTAGTGAGGTTCGGGGCATCATGAGTGGGTTCTTCAGGAGTAATCTCTCATACAACATACTTAAGATCCATCGCTCTCAGGACAATCATAATCTGCCTTTCCAGGAGGGGAAGTTAGTCCCAATCAATTGCTCAATACCGTTAAGGTGACCGGTGATAGCGGAAGGATTCATTGTTGTAATTTAAATAATAAATATTAAACATAACTATAAACATATAATTAAAACAATTAAATAAAGTCTGGTATGAAATTAACCCACGTTAGTTTGATAATAACATGCTAATGACGGTTCAAAATTTTGCATCACCATTGGGCAAAAATAAAAAAAAAATGAACAAAAATAATTTAAGTAAGAAAATAATTTAATGACGCATAATTATTATCAACTTGGTCAGAAAATAATTATGGCCATAAATAATTTAATCTCCAATAAAAGCTTCTCGTTGGTTCTACTTAAATTGGAGAGAAATACTCATAATTTATATTGATTACATAATTAAAATTGTAATTGTAACAGTGCAAACATAATCTATAATATTTTAATAAATGCATGAGGAAATAATAAAACATAAGAGAATAAAGGGCAATTCTATTCTTAAGTGAAAAAGGCCCAAAATCACAGCATGGCCCAAGTGCGTGACCCAACTCACCAGTGCACGGCGCGGCCCAACTCTATGCCGCAACCCAGGATCTCGAGAGTGTTCCTCAACCATTAGATGAGATCGACGGCCCGCCGCTTTTTTCGCCCAAGACAAAAAATCACCGTGACCCAGTGAAACACTAATCGTATCCCCACTCTCTCCCTGTTCTTCCGAGAAAAATGCAAGTGAGTGAGAGAGAGAGAGAGAGAGAGAGAGAGAGAGAGAGAGAGAGAGAGAGAGAGAGAGAGGCAACAACAGAGGCGATGTGGTGCGCGGAGCAGCGAAGTGGCGGTGCCGAGCGACAACAGCGAAGGATGCAAGCAAAAGGCATTAGCGTGACTGCCAGAGCAGCAACTCGCTCACGCACGCACGAATCTAAGGTGGTGCAGAGGGGTGCGAGCATTGCGGCGTCGGCGAGCACACTACACTCCATGGCGAAGCTGATGTTGTAGGCCTATACGCAACACCTAGAGAGGCTAGGAGGACTGTGATGACGCGTGCGATGAATAACCAAATGGTCGCGGCGACACTGAGGTGGTTTTGGGCATGACAAGGTCCAACGATGGTGATGGCGACAACAAGAATGCTAATGCCCTGACCAACGGTGAACCCATCTTAGGTACCCTTTCTCGAAACCAAAAAAAGCTTCAACGATGAACCCATTTGAGGGATTTCATGATCTAGGGTTCCAAGAATCTGGGGATTTCGGGAAAGCTAAGGTTTCTTGGATTTGATTAAATCCCCTCATTCTCTATGCTTAAAAGACAAACCGAGGAACAAGGATGTGATAATCCGTTCCAATCGACACTGATTAGGGTTCAGCTCATGGAGTATTACGGGGAATTACATCTAGGGTTCTCGATTAGCCCTACTTACTCCTCCTATGCCTTGAACCGAAGCCTAATTTACATAAGTAATCATAAAATTGACAACTATCGAGGAGATAAACTAAGAATTAGCAGAAACATAGGCATAAATAGGATCTTAACCAAAGCAATCTCACCAACAACATCAAACCGATACAAAACTGAATCAATTCAACTAATGGCTTCAATTAGGATTTAGGTTAGGTTAATTAGGCTCTGATGCCATAGTGTTAACATAATTCACCTAAACTATGTGATCAAGATTAACCTAATCACTAAGCACCATCAATTAGCAGTAAAATTGTGCAATTAACTTACTAACCTTGATTAGGCGAAGCCATTAGCAAATTGTCTTGATGGATTGGAGTAGAGCCAAGACAGGGTTCTGTACTTCGGTGAAGAGAAGCCGAAGGTGTAGAGGAATCCAGTAGATCCATTGGCGTAGTCACTTGCAACACACAGTGACGGCCTTCGGTCACCATGAGCGCTAACCTTTAGATCGGGAATATTAGGGTTTGCACGAGCCTCACAGAATTGATAATATATGGCCATCGGCTAAACCTTCTTTATATAGCGCTAGGTGATCAGGACCGAAACCAATTAGGTGGAGTCGCCACCGATCATGGCGCATGTGTCGGTCCACCAACCCCCTAAGGACTCGACTAGGTAGTTTGTTAGCCCAATCGAGAAGATCACAACCAACAAGGAGGACCCTCCACTTTGAAGTTTTTCAGAAAAAGAAAAAGAAAAGAAGAAAGCTATATTTATGGGAAGAAGCATGAAGACCAATTGATAATGTACGGAACACTTAAACCGAGTTATTGTTTCGTTGTTTCTGTTGTTTCCTTGTAAACTATTTTCTCCGGTCCCTCTATGTAAGACATATTTTTATTTAAAAAATTCAAACTTCATACTTTTGTCCGATGATTAGTCAAATTATATATATGTTTCAATAGATTTATATTTTAAAGTACTAATATGATGCTAATTTAATAGCAATTGACACTATAACATAAGAAAAATTAAAGATCAAAGTCTACCTTTTCATTTCACAATCATGAAACACCTATTAGGCATAGATGCTTACATCAACAATGATGCTATGAGAAAAAGCACCTAATATGTTCTTAGTGGCAATACAGAAACAAATTTATTTTACTAGAAGCCTCTTCGAGCACCAATATTGTATATACCTTAACCAGGGCCGGCCCTGAGAGGGGCAAGCGGGGTGACCGCCCCAGGCCCCTAAAACCGAGTGCCCCCTCCACATGTACCTGTGTATAGTGTACATGTATAGCAGTCTGCACGATAATAGATAGAACTAGGTTTAAAGTAGCAGCTAGATTTAGAAGTCTGCACGGTAGAACACATGTGGCCTGGTTCCTCAGGTCCATAAAAAATCAACCTGTTTGGCTGCCTAGCCCATTTGGTTGTTTGCTTGTTTCATGTTTTCTTCCATCCAGATAGTCCAGTTTCTTGTATTCCACGGGACCACGACTCCAATGCGTTCTGCATGCCCGCAGCTTCAATCAAAGATAGGCATCAGTCATTGCCATATGAGTTCTCGTCACTGGTTTTTTTCCTCTATAGTTTCTACTCCACCTCAAATAGATCTAACCCTTACTGAGATCGCACGTTTAAAATATGAAAAGGCCCTCACTCGCTTCAGCGATCGATGGGTTCAGCTCTGTTGCACCGTACGGGGGCGGCCCCCTGCGTGCGTCGTCATCACAAAACTCGATCGTGCGCACCACTAATCACATAAGCACGCAGCCGGTCGACCACCGGTAGTTGAACCCAACCGTTTAGTAGTAAGTAGCTAGCTACCAGCGTAACATTTGCGCTGTGGTACTGGCACCTGCGAGCAGATAGCTCTAAAGCCATACTATGGCTGCAAGCTACCTGCTGAATGTATCGGTGAGTAACTAAAGCTGCACGTAGCATATTGTACATAGGCATGCAGATGCAGCTGATCGAGTATCTTTACCTAACTAGTATGCATTAACGTAAGCATACATATATATATATATATACTTCGACCCCTCACAATTTTGTTCTCACAAGCATTTACGATAAGCTAAAATAATCTGAAATGCGTCCGATCTAACTTACTGTAACAGATATATTATCTCAGATTATTCTATCTTATCGTAAATGCTCATAGACTCTATCAGAGTATTGTCTTTACAATTGATATATAAATATTTTGATATTATATTTAATAGGCTCATTTTAAGTTTCGTCATGAGTCACTAAAATCTTAGAACTCACCCTAGCCTTAACAGTGTTTAGAAAACATATAAGATGCCTATCTTGGGCTCAGCGGCTTCCCGATATTGAGATTGGACTCGAGTTTTCCCTCTAACCTCCCGGAGTTTACCATCTATATATGCTGTAAATATTTTTAGATAACGTAAAAACATCCATCCCAACCTCAGCATCATACGATGCACCCAACTCTATGTTACAATTTTTGTATGAGTAGAGAAACTGTATCCAAGAGTAGTAGATATCAGTGTCATTACTTTATTATTATCAGTGTCATATTCGAAAAGAAAAGGATAAAAAGAAATAGATACCGTTAATTTGTTGCCGTATCAAGACAAGTACGTAGTATCTCGATTACAGTTACGGACCACATGCCAAATCAGTGCTGCTCTCAAGCCCGGCCCTACTCGGCCCGTCGCGGCTTAGCTTCCCCTCGGAAGGACTCGTCCTCGTCCACTCCTTTTCTTCCTCTCGCTAACGCCGGAGAAGCTTGTCGTTGTCGAAAACAAACCAAGGAAAAGGAGAAAGCGAGCTCCGTGTTTTGCCTGACCTCTGACGTCGTCGGAATGTCGTACACACAAAGAGCTCGGTTGAAACATGCGCCAACCAATCCAAGACTAGTGAGAGAAGAGTTGCGGGCTCACGCTATCTAGCTAATAAGGCCGTTCCTGGAGGTATGCGCGCGTGCGCCGATGGAATTCCGTCCGGCTTCCCAGCACAAGGGAGATGGTGACCGGTGAGGGCAGGTAAAGCGCGCCGTAATATTTCTTGATTTCACCTGAATGGGACTGCTTGAATTCGTACAGATTTCGTATGGATCTCTGTGCTTCCAAACAAAACATAGCTGTTACTCTTGTTGTCATGACCTAGTCCACATATTGAGTGAATGCATACTAGTGATTGAACATTGTAACTTCATGAGAAAATAGGCTGCTCGCTGGATCCCTCATGGGTCCGCCTCTGCTTGTTATTAGTAGATATTTTGTTGAGAATGTATGATATCCTACCGCAGCCAACAAGTGCGTACACATCGCGAGGTCCTTCAGCGCACGGAAGTTAATTAGTAGCATGCGGGCACGGTTCTTTCTTTCTTATGCATGCGCTTGTGATTTCGGTGAGCGCAGGGAGACACTGTCCAAGTGGATGATGATGCAACTTGAGACCTTGACGGGAGCAAGAACTGGTTCAGAAGCTGGAATGGGATATTGTTTTGAATTGACTTGTGTGGTGCATATCGAACATTTGTGTTGTGTTCTAAGTTGGTTTGTAACATCATTTACTAATTTTTACATGGAGCAAGTGCTACCCTTGGCTATATTGCCTGCCTGAGCACACTGGATATCATGAATCATGATAATTTTAAGTTTCAGTATACGAGAGGTGCGTTGCTAATGAGGTTCAGATTTGGCATGAGGAGGAGGCGGAGGAGTGCGCTAGTGGCGGCTGGTGGTACCGACAGCCGAGTTGGCTCGAAATCGAGCTGACTCATTTCTTTTTTTGCTCCTGGTCCCCACATCAGTGTCATTTCGTAGCTCGAATCGGCACTGATGTTAAGTTACTGTGTCGGTTCAGACTCGATATTGATAGTCGATAATTATCAGTGTCGAGTAATCAGTGTCGTTAAAAAACTGACAGTGAAGCTATTTTTTAACCGATATTGATATATTTTTTTAATATAAGGTAGCGCAAAACGTGACTTGGAAGTGCAGGTGAAATTCAGAGGGCCGTGGCCCTTGCAAATCGTTGCTTTGCTTATACTAGGTAATAGATTCCTAGTCTCAGCACCCACAAAACATCAAAGGAAACGCTCAGGATGCACACAGTCATTTACGACGTTACACTGAATCTGCTTTTGCTTATGTAAATTATACTCGTAATTGTAAAATTCCCGGGGGGAAAACCCCTACATAATTGGTATGTTTCATACGGACCCGCATAAATTGGAAGAGGAGATTAAAGCTAGGAGTTACGTATGTATGGTAGGAACCGAACGGGTGACATAGCATCCTATAGTCCTTCCTACTCTCCTCCGTCTCTCTCCCGCTGGGGCAGTTGCTCGAGATTGCGAGGCAGCTTGAGGCGCACAAGGCGGGCCAGCAGGGTGGCGTCGCGGTGGTAGGAGGGGAGCAGTGCTGGGCGCTGGCGTCCACCATGCGCGCCGCAGCCAACAAGTCCGTACACATCGCGAGGTCCTTCTGCGCGCGGAAGTTAATTAGTAGCATGCGGGCACTGTTCTTTCTTTCTTATGCATGCGCTTGTGATTTCGGTGAGGGCAGGGAGACACTGTCCAAGTGGATGATGATGCAACTTAGACCTTGACGGGAGCAAGAACTGGTTCAGAAGCTGGTATGGGATATTGTTTTGAATTGACTTGTGTGGTGTATATCGAACATTTATGTTGTGTTCTAAGTTGGTTTGTAACATCATTAACTAATTTTTACATGGAGCAAGTGCTATCCTTGGCTATGTTGCTGCCTGAGCACACCAGAGATCATGAATTATGATAATTTTAAGTTTCAGTATACGGGAGGCACGTTGCCAATGAGGTTCAGATTTGGCGTGAGGAGGCGGAGCCGGAGGTGGAGCCGGAGGAGCGCGCCAATGGCGGCTGGTGGTACCGGTAGCCGAGCTGGCTCGAAAACGAGCTAGCTCGTTTCTTTTTTTTATCTTCCGATCCACCTATCGGTGTTGATTCGTGACTCGAACTGATACTGATGTTGAGTTACTGTGCTATTTTTAGACCCGACACTGATAATCGGTGACTATCAGTGCCAAATAATCAGTACTGGTTAAAAAACCAACCGTGAAAATATTTTTTAACCGACACTTTTACGCATTTTCTATAGTGGCGCAAAACATGAGTCGGAAGTGCAGATGAAATCCAGAGGGCCGCGGCCCCTGCAAATCATTGCTTTGCTTATACTAGGTAATAGATTCCTAGGCTCAGCACCAACAAAACATCAAAGGAAACGCTCAGGATGCGCACAGTCATTTACGACGTTACATGAGCTTCTTCGCTCAAACAAACCCTGAATCTGCTTTTGCTTATGGAAATTATACTCGTAATTGTAAAATTCCTGGGGGGAAAACCCCTACATAATTGGTATGTTTCATACGGACCCGCATAAATTGGAAGAGGAGATTAAAAGAGTTACGTGTGTATGGTAGGAACCGAACGGGTGACATAGCATCCTGTAGTCCTATCCCAAGGCAGTGACAGGAACCCAAACGGAATCTCATCCTGAAGTGCTCGTAGCGGACAAAGGTGAGCCCCATAGGTCGACGATTAATCAAGCATGGATTCAGTTCTCAGATACAGTTTTATAAAGATGCGCCACCATTTCTTGCGTATGAAAATGGAGATACCGCGACGGCGACATGGATCCTAGCAGCCATCAGTGTTCATACCAATTTGATCGCATGCAATCATGCATGCAAGCACCAGGAGAACTGTAGGAACGAGAATGAAGATTAGAGTAGGTGAATAAACGTCTTAACAATTTTTTTTCAAAATAGATGATTTTTTTTTATTTCTCATCCAACGCACTCAAAACGTTTTAGCAGAATCAAAAGAATTAAAAAGACAAAGTAAGAAGACTACTTTCATGGCAACATGACTCCACAGATAGAATATGAATCATAGGTTCCATTTAGGACCATTCCATGTGTCTTTGTGCACAAAAACTCGTAATTTTCAAAGAAACTAGATAAGATAGACACTGGACAAAGTTATCCTCTAAGATGATAGTCTAGTGGTAAGGGACTCAAGACCCGCTTAAATACATGAGTATGTGAGTATTTAAGCCACTAGCATCAAGAAAAATAACCCTGCAAAGGTGAAATATTGCAGCTCAAAGAAAAAAAATCACCGGGGAAGAAATCTCTCCAAATTGATGATCTAGAGGCAAGGGTACTTAAGACCCATGAGCATACACTCGTATGTGAGTTTTTATGACTCTAGCAACAAGAAGAATGATCTCACAATGTGCTAAAATTTTAGTCCAAACACCAAAACGAAAATCAAAATCGAAAATCGAAAAACTTGCAAACTTGTAAGGGAACCAATAGAGAGAAACTAGAAGGAGGAGAATTCACACATATGCAAAAACATAAACTTAATTACTCAAATAGATCAGCCATATTTTAGGCGGATTACAAAGATTTATCTCTCAAAACTCTCACCTATCACATACGCTAAGCACTCGTCTTTCTCTCCTCTAAAATCCTAACTCTAAGGCTATCAAATGAGTAGCACAAGGGGCTCAAGTGGCTGGTTCAAAGCTCTCTCTAGCTCTACCCCTCTATTTATAGGCCTAAGAAACTTGGCACTTAAGTTTACTAGTTTTTTCCCAAAATACCCCTCTCTTGTAGTGCACTCCTATCTACCACTGAGGGTATTTTGGTCCATTTTCTTCTCTATTCATCGGACGGCTGCGGCGCCTTCATGACTTAGCTTTGCCTCGATGCAAGCTTCGCGATGGTGCCACAGACTCCTCCAGTCCTCCACGATTTTGAGGTCGAACTGCGAAACCGCCTGCACGCTTCTTAAAGCGTGACTCACCATCTTACTTACACCTTAAGCAAGCGCTTCGATGTTGATGTGTGTATTCTGTCATACGATTCTGATCGCCGGCAAGTCTCTCCCGCTCTAGATCCCTCGGGCCGCCTTGTCACTTGCACCGGCATCCTCTTCGCTTGACTTTGTTAACACGCCGTCTCCATCCGCCTTCAATGCTTTGCTTGACCTCCACGTGTTCAGCTAGGATCACCCTTGACTCCACCCGGCCTCCTTGATCATCTAGCACCAAGCACTCGGCTTGACCCCGATCATCCCGCCGTCGACCTCCAAGTTGCATCCATCATCTGCACACCATGAGACAAGCAAAACACATATCTCCAACTCTAATTCCAATTAGTCTATAATCAATATGCTCAAATGAAATCTCAAATCAATTCGAATCACATCAAAGCTCATGCAAAATCGAAGATCATCAAACCAAATAAATGATAATATCAATCACTCATCACAAGAAAACCAATACACATTACGACTTGGTTTCTCAAGAACCATCTGTTGCAGCCGAGTTAAGGATGTGATATTCGTGAGTCACTGGATTGAAAATCAGTGCCCTATAGATCCGCATCGTGGGCAAATAAGTCGCAGTCCATATGGGATTGCCGATGGTCAGCTGATCCACCTCAGAAATTGATTTAGCTTTAGGTAGTTGTATACGCATTGAGAGTCGTGCTCCGATGGCAGGGAGTTACGATTGATCTTATTATTGCTAATAAGGCTATCTCCAGCAGCTATATCAAATTTTCATTCTAAAAAAAATACTATTACAGCATCCCTTATTTTTTCTATCTCCAACAGCTACCCTATTTTCTACCTTTTACTACTCTTTTCCTCCCTCCGAACCCACTGTCAGTCTCTGTGAACAGAACTGCTACAGTGTTGCTACAGTCCTTTCGGGATACTGTAGCACTGGATACTCCACTGCAAAGTAAAGGGTGTACTATTCAGATCAGGGTTGAGCGAATATCAACGCGGTCCAACGATCGAATATTTCAGTGAGTCTAAGTCAAAATAACAACCAGTATGATTGCTAGACAGAGCCTCTAGTTTCACGGAAACCATCAGTAAGACCATATTTTTGTTAGGACTTATAATCTTTTTACAAAGTGATTTTCTTTCCTTCAGCGCTCTAACAGTTTCTCTTTACGGTTACCGTCACGAAGGGTTTTTCAAGGTTATTCTTTTTAGGATGTTATTCTCTCTCCTTTCTCTTTACAAATGTATTCGAAGGGAAATTGTTGGAGATGAGAGAATATAAATGAAATGAAAACGGGGAGAGAAATCGGAAAGAGAACAAAATCAAAGAAATATAGTTAGGGATAGTCTAACATCTATAACTCGTGTGCTATAACGGTTGTGCGTAGCTCGATCCACGGTGGTCAATTCTTGGTCTATGCCACCAGAACTTCATAAGAAGAGCTGGAAAAAAGAGAAAATCTCGGACGATTCAAATTTCAATGGGTAGAAATCCCCGCATCCCAAACGAACTTTAAATCGACTCGGAGCAAGGATGGTAGTTCCAAACTTCCTATCTCCCCGAGGATAAGAGTCGAGATCCGTCAACCGTGAGCCAAGAGATTCCGAGTACGTTACCGTAGGAATCCACATCACTTGATCCTAACCAGGAGGACATCGGAATTCATGGTCATGGACCCCGGGAATCACTCACGGCTCGATCAAGGAGCAGAGCCGCTGACTCACGCCACCAATCCAATTCCAACCAGCAGAGGCAGCCCGGCCAGGAGAGAACCAACGGTGGCACACTTGTAAGCAGGAATTAAAATTTTGCTGTAATTTCAGAAATTTTAGAAAAAAAAATGAAATATCTAATTTTAGATTTTTTCTTTTACTGACACGTGAGACTCACGGAGCGGAGAATGAAAAGTAACCAAAATTTCAACGAAATTTTACTAATTTTGGTCCTTTCACCGGTGAATAAGAAAAATTATAAAACAAAATTGAAATCCCTGCTTGTAAGCACATGTGGCCTCCATATTGTTGCTGGTCGCACTCGGTTAAAAATAGCGGCAATATCATGTTCGTTATCTAATCAATGCATGGATGTCCACTAGCTGCATCAAATTATACGCATGAGTATGAATTTGGATCAGAATGGATGGATGAACATGGTCCATGTAGGAACTTACTTCACGGCTCTTTTCTCCGTGTTAATCATGATCGCGCCATGGAATTTTGTTAGGCTAATCCGCCTGTTACCACTAACAAAGTAACAGTTAACCATGCCTAACTTCTTTTCTTGTTCTTTCCTGCTCCTGGCCTTCTATATAAACCCATTCCTGCATTGCAGGAATTGGACAAGCAGCAGGTCACTTGAGCAAAGAAAAACAGCACTGCACAGTACACACCTGAGCTGCTGGGTGCACAGCACTTGAAGCAAGCATGTCTGTGTCACCGTTGATCCTCGCCGTTCTTGTCGTGGGCAGCGTTTGCACTGCTCCCCGCACTCTCGCCGCGCGCGAGCTGGCCGGGGAGGACGCCGCTGCCGACGCGGTCATGGCGGCGCGGCACGAGAAGTGGATGGCGCAGCACGGGCGCACGTACAAGGACGAGGCGGAGAAGGCGCGGCGGCTGGAGATATTCCGGGCCAACGCGAAGCTTATTGACTCGTTTAACGCTGCAGGGGAGAACGGCCACCGGCTGGCCACGAACAGGTTCGCCGACCTCACCGACGAGGAGTTCCGGGCGGCCAGGACCGGGTACCGGCGCCCGCTGCCGGCTGCGGGGAGCGGCCGGTTCAGGTACGAGAACTTGAGCCTGGCCGACGCGCCGCAGAGCATGGACTGGAGGAGGATGGGCGCGGTCACCGGCGTCAAGGACCAAGGCTCCTGTGGTACGAAACACCGGCACACAGCCACAAACACACCACATGCATGATGCATACTGAATAGCTGACTAGCTAGCTAGTATTTGAATAAAAAAATAGAAAATCAATCTAATGGTTGATCAAAAATAATCTACTGAGAAGTTCATAAATAGTGTATGCAAATTTGCAGTTGTATTGTATATATGTATCGTGCATGCGTGGACACGTCTGTAACTTTTACGTGACGCACGCGTAAGGTCAAAGCAGAAAGGTAAAGCGAAATAAGACAGTTGACAACTGAAGACTAGAGTCTACCTACACCCCAGTCAGTGCACTTTTAGTCAAATGATTCCCTTTTTTTTTTACAAATATCTCTATTTCACCATCCAATCCAATCATTTGGGTCACAGAAGAGAAGAAATAATAGTACAGCTGCACGTACAGCCATGAAGCAGTCGTGTCCAGTTCTAAAAAACAGAATCAGCTGTGTTCCAGTGATCTAGTCTATAACGTGCATGCATGCGTGCAGGTTGTTGCTGGGCGTTCTCGGCGGTGGCGGCGGTGGAAGGGTTGAACAAGATCCGGACAGGGCGGCTGGTGTCGCTGTCGGAGCAGGAGCTGGTGGACTGCGACGTCTACGGCGACGACCAGGGCTGCGACGGCGGCCTCATGGACAACGCCTTCAGCTTCATCGCGGCCCGCGGCGGGCTGGCCTCCGAGTCCGCCTACCCGTACCGCGAAGAGGACGGGTCATGCCGCTCGTCGGCCGCCGCCGTGCGGGCCGCGTCCATCCGTGGCCACGAGGACGTCCCCGCCAACAACGAGGCCGCGCTCGCGGCGGCCGTGGCGCACCAGCCCGTGTCCGTGGCCATCAACGGCGCCGACTACGTGTTCCGGTTCTACGACGGCGGCGTGCTGGGCGGGACCGGCTGCGACACGGAGCTGAACCACGCCATCACGGCCGTCGGGTACGGCACGGCGAGCGACGGCACCATGTACTGGGTGATGAAGAACTCGTGGGGCACGTCGTGGGGCGAGGGCGGGTACGTGAGGATCCGCCGCGGCGTCCGCGGGAAGGGCGTCTGCGGCCTCGCCAAGCTGCCGTCCTACCCGGTCTAGCTACTGTTTCATCGAATACAAGCGATGCACGGGTGGTGTTCCGTTCGGTGCCCGCACGTGCCGCACATGACACGTCACACGTGCATGGCAGATTCGACTAGGTAAGGCTAGACTAATATTCTAAATTAATAATAGTAATTAAGATGTGTATTGTACATACTACAGCAGTACTACAGCATCATGTGTGTAGATGGTTACTTCGTGGTGGTCGTCGACCCATCACCCATGCGTGAACAAGAACGCTCGGGTTTGAATCGTACGTACATGATGGGTACGTGTATTGTACTGTACAGATTGGTTTGAAACCAGGGAAACTCCATTATGGACATAAATTGAAACCAGATTGGCTTGTATTGTAATGTACAGATCTCTCCCATCAATCGAACTTTGAGATGCACGTCGGAAAAAAAAGTTTTCAAATTCCATCCATTTATTTAACATATTTTCTAATATCAGAAATCGAGCTTGATCTCTCAAATGACAAGTTATTAGTAGCAGAGGTTTCGGAGGTCGTTTGTGTGTTTCCTGGGCTTAGAGGTATGCTCGGGGAAGCATGTCGCCCCAGTAGAGAAGGCGGGTTGCCCCGGTAGAGAAGGCGGGTGGGGCGACGGGGACGTCACTGGTCGTGGGTGACGGAGGACGGCTGATGGACAGTGTCGACCTGGCAGAGCCAAGTTAGCACGGCGGGGGTAACGAGTGTGGATCTGGTACTAGGAGCGCCATTGGAGACAATCAGAGGTGGTTAGTAGGCGGGGGCGAGCAAAGAGTGGTGGAAGAAACAACGTTGAGCGGGGCAGGATGAAGATTGAAGAAAAGACAATCGCACTACAACAGGACTGACTTTATACAACATATTGTCTGCAACCCATGGGCTATGTGTTGTAGCTGCAATATTTTTGCATCACATATTATATGTTGTTGAGGCTCTTTGCAACATATAGTTCACTTAATATAGAAAAGTGTGTTGAAGAGTCTCATGGCATCATATAATATGTGTTGCTCATATATATATTGAGAAACGCAAGCCCTCATAACCAGGGGAACCAAGCTGTTGCTTGTTTTAGATGGTGGATATTTATTTACTTGACATATCTGAGAATTACACCAAAGTAAAACAAGAAGGAAACACTCCCCATCCTCTCGTTCCTCTGCGCCGTTCTTGTGGCTATCCTCCTATATCCTTTTCTGCTTCTCCATCGGCCTACCCTCAATCTTCTCTGCAACTAGTCGTAGATCTTGTCCTCCATCGCCGTTGCCTGCTGCTATGTAGCCTTTTGGGTAGCCAAGACAGTAAGAGGGCGGCCTGGGAGCAGTGCTGGTGCGGGAGCTCTATGCTACAACGCAGCGAGCCTTAAGACTCCACGCAGCCAGGCACGGTTAGGATCCGATGATGGCCAACCTATGGTAACAGGGGAGGTTGCGTGTCTCACGGAGGTGCACCAACCCATGTCCAACATAGCAGGTTGCCTCAAATCATAACCTATTAGGAACAAATCAATTGATTGGTTTTCTCGCGATTGAAATTGAAATGGAATGTTTGTCTAATATAAAAGTATATGCAGTGAACAACTGTGGATTAGCTTGATGTTTGAAGAAAATAGTTGAAATTGAGATGAAGATCCAACAACTACCGTAGTTTTAATATACCACTGCATTGCACTTGTCCTCTGGTATTTTGTACCAACATATTGAGTCCTATAGCTCATCCTTCTCAGTTAACTGCATTCTTTTGTAAGTAGTACCATTAAGCATGTTGTTTTTTCAGAAGAAAATTTAAACATTTGCATTTTTGTTGTTGTTGTCATATGCCTTTAAATTTTACAGAGTCCAAGTTCTATTTGAAGTTTCTATATGTTGACAGTTAATTTAATTATTCTTTTTCTATTTTTTATCATAGTTAATTGATGGATCTGAAAGCCATCAAGAAATTGCTACTTTTTGATAGACCAAGTGATGATTACGTAGCTAGGGTAAATGGTTTTCTTGAGTTTGCATATAGGGAGAAAGGTTATAATGCCAAGATATGGTGTCCATGTGTCAAATGTGTGAATAGGCGGTTGAAGAAGCGAGACGAAGTGTATGATCACTTAGTTTGTGATGGAATGCTACAAGGATATATTATTTGGGATTGTCATGGTGAAACTGCAGCATACATTCGTGCTTACTAAGTATCAGATTTACAACATAAAGAAATAAATAGTAATATGCACCAGCTTGTCCATAATGCTTTTGGGTATGAAGATAACCAATTCCCTAATCATTAGTTTGATGGTCTAAACCTATCAAAAGTTGGATCTGATAAAGAAGCACAAGATTTTTATAATTTAATTATAGAGGTGGACGAACCTTTGTGGGCAGGGTGTGAAGTATTAAGACTTTCATTTCTTGTACTTTTGTTTCACATGAAATCCATTAACAAGTGGAGTAACAAGTCTTTTAATGATTTGCTAGCAATTTTACAGTTAGCAATTCCCATTGGCCAGAATTTACCTGAAACATTTGTCGAGGCTAGGAAAATAATTGGTAAACTTGGCCTTAATTATCAAAAATTCCATGCTTGTTTGAATAATTGTCAACTTTATTGTAAAGATAAGGAAAATGACAATTTCTGCTCAAAATGTGGAGCTTAGAGGTGGGAAATCATAGCAGATAAGATAACTTTAACTAAGAAGGAAAGATGGAAGGCAACACAAAGTAAGGTGTTATGTTACTTTCTAATTAAACACAACTTTCTAATTAAACCACGACTTAAGAGGTTATTTATGCACAAGGACACAGCTATAGCAGCAAGATGACATGATGAGGGGCGTATAAAGGATGGGGCTTTGCGTCATCCCGCTGATTCAGATTCACGTAACATTAGATTAGAAATTGCTATTGATGGTTTCAATCCATTTGGTATGTTGAGTTCAACTTACAATTGCTAACCTGTTGTCTTAGTACCCTACAATCATCCTCCATGGTTATGCATGAAAGCCTCTTCTCTTGTACTTGCTCTAATAATTCCTGGCCCATCTTACCTTGGACTGAACTTTCATGTATTTATAGAACCAATTTATGAAGAAATAAATGAATTATTTGAGGTTGTTACACCTACATATGATTCATCTCGTGATGAGATGTTTCAACTTCGTGCATTTGCATTATGGACTATAACTGACTATCCCGGATTAGTGATATTTGCTGGGATCAGTGTTAATGGTGAATTTGGTTGTGTGACTTGTCGTGAAGAAACATGCTCTAAACGCTTGAAATATGGGCACAAGTTCTATTTTATGGGACACTGATGATTTCTACCTGCTGATCACGAGTTTCGATATGATGCTGCTTCTTTTAATGGGACTAAAGAAAATAGATCTGCACCAATTGCTTATAATATAGAAGCAATTAGCGATCTTGAACAGTCACAAACATAGAGGTTTGTTAGTGGCCTATATTCTCTACCTTATTGGGACTCCAACTTGCTTCGACACAATCTTGATTTCATGCATATAGAAAAGAATGTTTGTGAAAATATGTATGATACACTTTTAGGGTTGGAGGGCAAATCAAAGGATAATTTGCATGCATGGCAAGACCTGCAAGAAGTGAACATCATATCAGAGCTTCATCCATACAAAAAAAGCTTCTAATAAGTTTTACTTGTCTCCAGCTTCTTATACCATGTCTAAAAAAGAGAAGCAACAATTTTGTAAAGTTCTTCATGACATAAAGGTTCTAGATGTCTATGCAGCAAACTTCTCAAGACATGTAAATGTTGGTGAAGGGAGAATCCCCTGCTTGAAAAGTCATGATTATCATTTTCTAATGCAAGAACTTCTACCAGTTGGTGTGAGGTCTTTACTTCCACACAATGTTACTTCTGTTATATTTGATCTATATGCATATTTTAGAGCACTTAATGGAAAAGTCCTCTAAAAAAAATCTTGAAAAGTTGGAGGAGAGAATTATCATGACATTATATCATATGGAGATGATATTTCCTCTTGGATTCTTTACAACCATGGTGCACTTGGTTGTCCTTTTAGCAACTGAGGCAAAATTAGGAGGACTGGTCTGTTACTGGTCAATGTACTTTGTGGAAAGGTATTTTTTTCTCATGACCAAGTACTTCAACTTAATTGTAATAATTTAACTTACATGATTGCTCATATTTCTTTTCTTTTGGTCCTATAGGTATCTTGGTGAATTGAAGTCATATGTTCGCATAATTTTTTGTCCTTTTAGTTTCATTAATAAATCCCACAACCTTTGTATATATTGCATTTGTGCATCTTAGCATTTTGACACCAATATTTTTCAAGATTACTTCCATTGTTACATTTAGAAAGCAGTATTGAAAATATAAGTGCATACCCACCTTAGTTTTTTTTATGTTATTAAAAATTATAGATTTGATCTTCATGGAGGAAACAGGGAGGAAAACAAACTAGATTGTCCAGCCCTGATAAGGCTCTGTTTGTAAATCCAGATACAAAACCACAGTTCAACTAATTAGAGTTTGTTGCCCTATTCAGTCTTTATTTCCTGTACAGTTGCTGTTATTTTAAATACAGAAACTTGTTAATCCATGCTAAAATTGTTTCTTCTTGCTGTATCACTAATAGTGTGCTTCTCTCATGTTCACATGCTGGGATTGTCTGCTTTGTGCTTGTATTCTCAGCAACAGTTTAGATTGTAGGAAAAATACGTAGAAGTGTACGATTGAATGTGGTACGAATCAATGATTCAAATGCCAATGGAAGGCACAATAACAGTGAGCTTCTTTTGCCACAAGATGAGCTGGCTATTGAATCTCAAAATATCGGAGAAGATTATATCCATGCTGAGTATCAAGATTATGATGATCTTAATGTCTTGGGTATAACTGTAACTAGAAAGATGTAAAACTAGTTTGGAAATACAGAAATCTATGTTAATCCAAAGTTTAATTAGTTCTCCTCAAATGATTTATAGGTGAATATGGTGAAGTACAAAAACTTGGGACAACTCTTTTGCCTCATGCTTGGGATCTTCCAGCAGGAGAACGTATAGTGGTGAAGTGTAACATGTTTGGAGAACCCATTGGGAGAGAAGATGGAGTGCTTGGACAACTTTTGGGTACAGTGGCAAAAAATGGAGGCTATTGTCCATTAGACAAAAGGATTGGAGATTAGTAAAACGGAATGGTGGAGACAAAACAATTCTTGATTTTGTAAAGGTATGCCATATATGTAGTGTTCCAGTAAAGAATTCCTCTTGTTCCAATACTACCTAGTCATTGTTCATTCTAGTACTACATGTCAGTTCTAAAAGACAGCAAACTTGTGCTTAAACTTTTTTTTATAATTCTACGTTATTTCATACAAAGTTTTTCTATCCTCGATCATGTGAGAAGTGGATACTAAAATCAGTTGGGCGAGATTGGAAGCAATATAAGGCTACACTAAAAAAAGCTCTATTTAATGTTAAGAAGAAGAGAGTTGTGTTGTATAGGCGGTACCCAGAAGATGTTGACGACGATCAATGAGTTTCCCTCATCAACCATTGGAAGTCCAAAAAAGACAAGGTAATAAGAGTGCAAATATGTATACATTATTTCTCCAACTATGATTTTACGATTATATGAAATTTACATAATTTGATTAAATGATTGTACTTTGCTTCTCTAACAGGCACAAAGCGAGAAAAACAAAAGAAGTATCTCGATGAAGAAGAGAATACATACAACAGGGACAAAGAGTTATGCTCGTTGGGCTAAGGACATGGTGAGTCACCTTGTTTTGTTAAATACATATCTCTAATGTTTTCTTGATATTATTTATCTCCTTTTTCAGAGACAAGCTGATCCTTAGAAGAAGCAGCCACATAGAGTGGAGGTTTATCTAGCGACTCACAAACATAAGAGTGAACAACGAAGTGAGCACGTGGTAAGGAATATGCACATTTTACATGTTTTTGGACTAATTTTGATTGGCAGGTAATTATGCACATATTTTTTAACTTGCAGGATAACTTGAAAGAAATCATGGAAGAACAACCTAAATTAGGACAAAATGATGAAGGAAAAGTTGCGTGGGAAGGTAATGCATTACATATAGTATTGGGGCAAGAGAAACCAGGACAAGTTCACGGCATGGGTTTGCTTCCAACACCTAAACAAGCATATGACAAGAAGTCACATCTTTTCAAGGACATTAATATAACTACAGTAGAAGGCCCATTAGAGATAACTGTTTTGGAGGAGATGGGAAAGCTGAAGGAACGTATAGAAAAGCAAGACCAAATTATCGTTGCAAAATAAACAATCATCCCATGTGAATAGAGAACCAGAAGAGGTAAAGAATCTTTTTAACCTACATATTAAAGTTTTCCTCAAATCTAAAACATCTTTTGGTAGGTGAACTGCGAAGCAACTTATGAGGATATTTTTCAGCTACGACCTGAACATTCTAAAACAAACGTACTATCAAAATTTTGATCTAGCATTAGTTCTTTCCAAAAACTTGCTAATACATATTTTAATATGCAAAGAATAGAATGTGATGCAATTGTACAAGACTCACTGAGTGAACATCAAGAGGTAACCATACGTATACCTTATTTTTCCTTCTTTTTTACTACTATAACATTTTTTTCAAACATGATTCAACATTAGTTATGTAGTTATAAATTAAGATAATAAACCATTAATATTTTTTATTCATTTGGCTTGTTAGGAAGTAATTAAATATTAACATATTTGATGTGTTGAGTTTCTTTCCACCATTGATTTAATTATCGTTGTTCCATGCATGTTTTGAAACTAGTTACTCTATTTTGGATTTAGATAAATTATGCTCAGCCTATTTATGTGCATGTAACACTTTGTGATCGTGATGGCAAAGTTCGTACTTATTGCAAAATAGCCTAATTAACGTGTCTTCCTCCAACACTATAGTTCACAAAGAACAAGGCACAAGAACAGGTTACTCAAAACAAGATCCCACGCCGTGCGAGTTCAAAAAAGGCACGCCCTGCTGCAATGACGGTATGAAAGCAAAATAGAAGTGTTTTGATTAAGCTATTACAACTACTTCCTTTTTGTATCTTAATTGTGCTTGCATGTCCGCCAAATATCCCAACAAAGAGCATTTTGGCAACTGCGCATTGCTTTTCCATTTGAAGAAAATGAGGTGATGGTAAGGCCATGGAACCACTACAAGACAATCAGTGATGCAAAAGGAAAAACAATAGATTGGCCTTCATCTTCTGTATGTTTGTCTTGGCTTGCTTTACTTTCAATGAGTTATCTCTATATCATACATACTTATACACCTACAATTTATTATTGTCCATGCAGGTTGAAAAAGTTAATAGATGAAATTTCTATTTGGATCTATTCCTCACCAACTCATCAAGACGAAGAAGAGACTTCATAAAGATTATAGTGATACTTATGTTTGGCTTTTTAGGACTCAATTGAGACATGTTATCATGTTTAGCATTTTCAACAAACTCTAGTTGATATATGGAATGATGTGAATGACAATACCTTTATTTATTTTCATGTACAATGCAATCTATCTTTTCGGTGTTCTTATATTGAGTTGTGCAATTTTTATATTCTCAAACATTGAATGAAAATTATTGAGATAATAGTTTGTGTACTTTCATAAATTGTAAAAAAAATATATATTTCATTATATTGTTGAATTTGCGATAAATATGCAACTGGCCATAAAAATATGTTGCTGATAACAAACATGTGTTGCTGACAAGTGTTTGAAATGTTGTTGAAATATGTGCCACATGTGTTGTTATAAATAGAGAAATGTGTTGCAAGCCCCATATTTCATCAACACATATTCATATGTATAACAACATTTACTTTGTGTTGCATAGACTCATCCTAGCAACGCCACCTATAACAACACTTAACATTTGTATTGCTAGAATCATCAGCAACACTTTTTCGTACATACAACAACACATACCTATGTTGCTATATGTCAGTCCTGTAGCAGTGTCGTTGGATGTAGATCAGAGATCTGACGTTAATCCACTGAGCTAGCTTTCACAAATAAGAGGAAAATAACATCACTCTTTATTTATGTTAGAAATAGATTATAGTTAGTGATCAATTAGCAAATAGGTGTCTTCACCGAAGGGACATGTCCTTTGGTGAAGAGACTTCAGACCCTTTTATTTTGTCCATTAGAGAGAGACATGTCTCTCTAATGGCACCCCTTCATCATGTATATATATGTAAACAATACATTGAATCAATGCAACAAATCATTCTCTATCTCATAAGTGTCTCCATTCTACTGTATTTACATTTATTCTCAATACATTATCAACACTTTGTTCTACCACTGATCAGCAAGAAGAAGAAAGATCAGAGGCACGAAGGCCTCGATCTCCCAGGGTAAGCCATGGTTCATCCACGCTAATCTTCTCTTCCAGTGGGATTGGCCACTACTCTTCACGCTCTGCACGAGGGACACTATCGACACCCGCACCAGATGTAACATCACCATGGTCTTCTTGTCGCCCATGGGCGTGACCATCGTCGGCACCACTTCTGCCATGGCAAAAGATGGCCGCTGCTTCCTACTTGATCGCGAACGCTTCTTCCAGGGACGTCGTCACCGTTGTCCTCACCCCATCCGTCGTCCTTATGTCAGCGCGGACGACGCTGGATCAAGCCGCTCACCGGCCACGACAGACGACAGTGCCATCCTCCACCCTCTACCTCCATGCGTCCCTGGATGGTGCCCCACCCACAGCCTCGTGCTGTTCACCTGGAGCCTGACAATTCGCACAGCCAGGCCAACACCTCAACCAGTGGCCGCCATGGCGTCGAGGCCTCCCTCTCCAACACCACTGACACTCGTGTTCCCACCACACGGGCCAAGCCGCCCTAGCCGCATCACCTCTATGGTGGTGTGGCTGCACAGTAGTAGTACCATCGCCTTTGACGGCGGCACATCGATGGGTTTTGGCCCCGGTGTGGGCCCTCGCTCTAGGACACCTCCACCTGGCTTCACCGCCACCAAGGAACTCTCATCACTGAGCCCGACTAGGTTCATCAACCCAGGAGGCACTGTGGTCACACGCCGTGGAGTCCCCTCGTACTACGCCGCTGTACCGGACTCGGACCCCATCCTCATTCCCGCCACCGAGGTCGCCGACACTCCAACGTCATTGTTGATCACTCCTTTGCGTTGGACCCTCCGGATCTGTGTCGGAGGCCGAGGCCTTTGGTCCATGCACTTCACACCGGCACCTCCTTCAAGCGTCAATGGCCCCGACTCCGCCTGTTATGGATTCTCAAAGGCACCGCCCACAACTGCCCCCATGACCTCACCTTCTAGCCCACCGCCTCCTCCGCTGCACAAGCAACTAGGTTAGCTTCACGGTGATTCACGACGGTCGCTCCATCAACGGGCGGCACACAGGGGGAGGTCCGGTGCTCCGTCACGGCAACATGACCGACATGGCCGATGTGGCCCTCCGGCATAACCCTGACACGGTGGTCGGTCCATCTCCAACAGACAGCCTGGCTCTAATGGCCGGCGTCCTAACCGGTGGCGGCTGTGCATAGTGGAGAGGGGGCGTGCGATTAGGGTTGAATCCGAACTGTCACCTCCTTCTCCTTGTACATGGCCAGGGGGCACCTAGCTTGGGCTTTAGGCTGTAAGGCCGCCTGGGCAGTAGCCCAGGTTGGCTTAGCCCACTCGGCCATGCCAAAATGTAGCAGGCCTTTGACCATTTTGCATAATAGCCCTTGGCTTTCTGCATATTTCCAATGTGGATGGCTATTTCTATTTAGGCCCATGGGGTCCCAATAAATAGCCCATTTGAATAGTACCATGTGTATTATTATTTCTGTTACAACCCCTGTACTTGTTTATAATTGTACCAGTTTATGTACTTTTATGAATAAGCATTTCTAGACTCAATAATACTAGATTTGCAACATGTTCAATGTGTTTGCATTCCCGCATTCCCAAAAAGATGTCTTTACCTTTCCATACTTTTAAATTCTTGCAGTTTACTTTTATATTGCAATTGAATGCTCCCTGCACTCATATTTTGATTTAAGCCTAAAATTACTACATAAAAGCACAAAGCGCTTAATTAAAAGTGGACTTTAATGCATAATATTAAGTGTTTACCTCGATTTAATATTTGTGAAATACAAGATAATAGAACTATAGCATCTACTGTATTTTTACAGATTATCCACCATTACTGTGAGGTCTACATTTTATCATCTTAACTTAATAATTACCTTCAACGTGTTCTTCCAAATATTCTATTTAGCATAACACAAGGTAATAGAAATATATGCATCTACTGACAAATGCCAGATTATGCCTCCTACTACTACGAGATCTACACTATATTTGGTGATTATCTTTAACGTGTTAGCTACATAATTTGATGTCTACACTATGTAATTTAAGTCTCAATTTGACTTTACAAAATTTTGCATCACCATTACAACATTACCATGATGATTTTTAATTTACCAAAAGTAAATTAATCAAATCTATATAGGACACAATGGCTGGCAAAGAGTCCATTGAACTCACGCTTGATCGTCACAAATGGGCAATGGACATTAAGTTCAGTCTTGAGTCTCAAAAAAAATAGTAGCGGCATTCCAACCTCCCCAAGAGGGAGAACCACCGCTCATAGATTAAGTTAAATATGGTGCATTATATAAGGTACTAAGTTCATCCGGACATCAAATCTGAGTATTTGATGAAAGAATCCAAGCATTCTATGGCTGATTCTTAAAACAAGATATGAACAATATTAGGGAGTCATTATGCCTGATGCTACTCATGAATGGACATATCTCTGAATAAAAGACTTTAAGTCCATCGGGGAATACAATCATGTTGTTCATAAAATCTGTTCAAAATTGTATTTTTGCGAAAAAGAACCTCTTTATCTATTATGCTTTCGACTGATAGGATCTTACAACAACAATAACGTGCAAGAGAATACCAAGTTTATTCTAACTTAATACATGTATTACTTCATGCCGTAAAGCATGATGAACTCCGAAGGACTCATCATCAGTGTCCAATCGACGTTGCTTCTTTACCTGAAGTATATGCTAATGTCCAGAATAATAATAAGTTTGATGGCTCTTTTAGACGCCATCCAAAGAACTTCAATGGTAAACATAAACGCAACAAGAAGTAGAATCCCTATGCACCGCATCAGGGTCAAGGCATTTCCGAACTTGATAAATCTAATGTTTATCGCAAGAGTTGATGCTACAAGCACTCCACTTAGAAATGCCATAATCTGAGATATTTAGTTGATCTGTATTTACAATCCGTGAAACATAACCGACCTTAAAACAAAAGATTTTAAGCACACTTCAATCTTCAAACTGACCCCACCAAGAAGGCTAGTTGTTCATCACAAATTCTACAAGAACCAAGTAACAACCAGATTCTTCTGCAACCAGAAGATATCATGAGCATAGAAAACATGTTTATCAAATTTGCTTCGCACGATATGTTTGGAGATCTTAACTAATCTTCCAAGTCCTTAGATATCATATTATCTATGTCCCATTAAATGTTGTAATACAATATTATATCAGCACTATGATACTACATAAAGTTTGTATGTATTCTATATATCTGATAAGAATTTTATATTAAATTCTTCATTTCTATATATAGATTTCTAGGAGTCAATCTGATAGAGAAAGAAATGTGCCTAGTGGACATATGCACAACAAATTCTATACTTAGGAAAACCAAAATATTTTCAAACTCTTACTAAGAGATAAGGAAATATTATGACAATCGTTGGACGTGATGCTATGATTGTTAGCTCTGATTGCACCATAATCACTCTCCCTATGGGTACTCAAATTACAATCGATGATGCTCTATTGTACCTTGATTTAACTCGTATCTTACTAAGTTATAGAGATATCCATCAAAATATTTTTCATATCAAAACTCATGATGACAATAAAGAGGAATTTCTCCTCTTAATCAAAATAACGGACACGACTATCTTCCCTACAGATCATCTGGATTGTACTATACATACATCAAATCCCGTACCACATATTGCATATAAAATAACTTTTCTATCTTGATCACATCAAGACATAGAATGATTGTCTTGATCACTCTACCTTAGAGATAATAAGAAAAATTATGAACAATTCTATTGGTCAAAGTAACAATTCCAGTATCTTTAGATTTGTGTGCACTACATGTGTCATAGGGAATTTAATTTTAACGCTCTGTTATGGATCAGGCTCATTGGGGCCTGCTCGGTCGGCCCAGCAGGGTGGAGGCAACAGCCAGGGCTAGGGCTGCCACCGACCTCCACCACGGGTGGAAGGTATGGGAGCCCTAGGGCTGGCTGCCGCCTCTGCCAAGTCATCATCAATAAGGAAGTCCAATTCAGACAAGGAACAAAATAAAGTCTAGTTAGAGAAAAGGATATAGATTTGGATTTAAATTAAGAAAGATGTGAGATCATATGATGAAAAATTGGTTTGGTTGATAAAATTGGTAGAGCAAAGTGATTTAGCATAATGACATTTGGTTGATGTTCACCTAAGATATGTTTGGATATCATAGTTGGTTTGATGCGTTATTATTAGTTGGGTATGCTTATATTAGTGTGTTAGTTTTGCTTGAAGTTTGCATGGTGTTGCGTGAACTGATCTTGAGTCAAGTCGGGAAGGACTTGTGCTCGTACTCGATTGTTGTTTTATTCGTGTGCAGGTGTTGCTCAAAGGCGAACGTGGTCGATGACATATCAATGAACTAAGTTTAGGGAGGAACTGAGGTTCGACGACTAGGTTCAGGAGGAACTGAGGTCATTGTGATCGAGGATGTCATGCGGGACCTTCGAGCTAAGAGAACAATGCATATGGAGACAAGGCTTTGCGATGGACATAGGAGGCGATCGGATCGTGAGAGGACGTGAATACCAATTCATGTTCAAGTCGGAGCAGACACGAGGGAGTCATATGGTGGCTGGACTTGAGACAAGAGTTAGTGTCGGAGACGGACTTTGAATTGATTACGTATATGCATGTATGCATAGGAGATGTGCATGCATGATTACGTAAGAGTTGTTGGCTAATTAGCTTAATTAGAGAAAGTTGTTTGTCCTCTTATGATTAAAGGAGGATAGAGACTAGATTGAATATGATAGGGAGTTGTAGTTCGATTCGGTCACGTTTGTGCATGTGGCTATCCTATAAATAGAGAGATCTGTTGTATTATGTAGAGTACAACAGAGCACAGAACAGGGCAGCACAACGCGGCAGAGATAGAGAAACTCGAGGGAGAGTTGTTTTGGGATTTCGTGAAAATCCTTGTTGGATGCTTTGGAGAGGCATCTTGTAATCTTATCTATGCAATAAAAATCAAGTTTCATAAGTTGATGAGTTGCTGATTCAGAATTTTCTCTATTATCTATATTCCGCATGTTTGGTTTTGGTTTTCGATTAATATAGTGCTTTTATCAAGTTTATCTTGGTTTAATCCATCCAAAACCTTCCTAGAATATCTAGTGTTTGATCAGAGAAAATTTCGAGTGGATTTGGTTTATTCTCGAGTAGCTTTTTGTCAACTCGACTAAGTTTTGATCTACTCGATACTAGTTAACACAATCTGCTTCAACTAGGAATAACTTTTGATCCACATATCCAATTTACTTGATACTTATTGGGTTAGTTTCATATTTAAATCTAGTTTCTGCTGACCAAATTTGAGAGCAATCTGACCAGTAGATATTTCTGTACATCGTTTTTACTAGAGCATGTACATTCTGTTTCGAGTGGAATACCGAGTATAAATCAAGTTTCGATTTGGGTGAGCTAATCTTTGAATTTGGTTTTCGCAATCATTCACTCCCCTTCTGATTGGGTATTTTGCGTATATTCAATCCTACAAAAGAGATGTCCCTCATGATGATGAGGGGCGATCCGGAGGATCGCCTTCCTTGTGGCCGCACCATGCTGCTCATGGCTACATTGCGAGTGGGCAGCCTACGCATTCTTGTGGACACCGACGCGACTCACAATATCATCGATGAGTCACTTGCACTTCAACTGGAGCTGCTAATGCACAACATTAAGATGCAGATCATTGTTGGGACTAGAGATCGCATCATCAGCCATGGTCTCTGCCACAACCCACCGCTTGTTGTTGAGCGGGAGGTCTTCTCCATCGACAGCTACACCTTCCCATTGGCGAACAACACTGATATCATCTTGGGAACCCCATGGCTTTGTAGTTTGAGTCATATCCGTTGGGACTTTGCTCATTTGGAGATGAGCTTCCGCTGTGGTGACATGACCGTCTACTTCTTCTGCATCGACACCGCTCCACCTCCATCTCCTCAGGCACCATTCATGGAGTCATCCATTCCTACAATACATCCGCCAGCACCTGTGCTGGCCCTGCCTGCTTCTTCCTTGGCACCATCGTGTGGCAGCACTGGCTCGTTCTCTAGAGTGGGCAACACTAGTACTTCGACAATGACCTTGGAGATTCTTTCTCAGGACCTGGACATTCTAGACGAGGTTCACCGTAGGGTCCGGGCTGACTCGGAGCTCATCGACCTCACAGCGCGCATACGATAGAAGGAGGTTGCACCAACTTGGACAGTGATCGATGACATCATCTTGTTTGACCATTGCCTCTACATGCCTACTTTTTCATCACTTCTTCACCGCTTGGTACATGCTCTCCTTGGCTCAGACGATGAGGCCCTCATTCGTCACTTGGTTGTGGGAGTTCATATGCCTTCTTCTGTGGGCACCCAACATGTTTTTCCGAAGTCCGTCTTGCTTCTTCAGGAGATGTTGCGTTCGTTCGTGCCTATTGCAGACTTGATTTTTTCTGATCATACTGGATGCGAGTTTATCACCATTGCCCAAGTCGTTTATGGAGTTTGTAGTTCTTCTAGTGCCTTAGCTCTTGTACCATTCGGCGATGCGTACACACGACTTCTGTTGGGTCATTGCCTTAACCTTACTGTTAGCCGCCCAATTCCGACAGACATGTTCGTTTTTGGCTTAGACGTGACTCTATTGCCTCACGCTGCCCTTCATCACCAGCTCTTCGATTCTCCCCCGTCGGCAGACGAGCTCTACCACCACGTGGGCATCTGGCAATACTTGGTGGATGTGCCTGGAACTCCCGCCATGAAGGGGAATACCAGGTGCCCGACGTCTTGGCATTTCACTCTTTGCGGCTACATGAGCAATGTGTCATATGAGTTCACCATGTGCATCGACCACACCATCCGCAACCTCACTAATGCACTAGTGTTGGGCCAACTGCACTCCAGGGTGTGGCTTTGGGACAACTCTTCATCACCACGCCAGGAGAACAGATCAGGCTGGAGCATGGAGACCCAGTGTGAGGATGCGCTGGAATTCAATGGCGGAGGAGATGTCATAGGTCAGGCCCATGGGGGCCTGCTCGGTTGGCCCAGCAGGGAGGCGGCGACAACTAGGGCTAGGGCTGCCGCTGACCTTCACCGTGGGAGGAACAAATAATGCATCTTGAATTTGTTTGAATTTAAATTGAATTAAAAAGAGAATATCACTTGAAATGACAAAAATGTAAATAAATGGAGCATTACAAAGTAACTCACTTTTCATCAAATAACATAGGGTTGAAAATATTTTTATAAATTAGTACATCATATGATAAGAATATTAGTGAATTTTTTCTGATTTTTTAAAAATTTATTCAAGGCACTAAAAATTTCTATAAGTTATAAAAGTAGGCTGTTTTGGAGAATTTTAATTAAATATTGACTTAGACTTTCTGGATCAAATCAGTTAAAATGTTTTGCTAGTTAGTTCTAGTTTGCTCATGAAAACGTTTAAAAAATTGACCACTCATGTACTCCAGATAAAATCAAGATTTAAATGAAAAATATGGAAACATGCAAACGTACACAAACTAAACATGGCTGGCTGAACCGTGCACACGAAAAGTACTCGCCCGATCAGTAGGCGATATGTTTTGGTAGGCCTACTGGCACAAGATCTTGCCCATTTAGTAGGCGAGATAAATGTCTAAAAAGGTGTCCACAAAGAGTCGCTTGTTTATTGGGCGAGAACTTGATCTTGCCTGCTAGACGGACGATGGTAGCCTACTTTTGCGATTTTTCCAAACGGGCGTGTATTCTTGCAAATATTAAAAAAATATAAATGAAAAAAACCATCACCCGACTGGCTTCGTCACGCGCGCGAACGGCGAAAAAAATCCAAGAACAACCGTGTGCAACGGGGGATTTTTTATTTTAGCCTTTTTTAATTAATATTTTAAAATAGCTTGTGTGAAACTAAAATTTCAGGAAATAATCTCTTTAATCACACCAAAGTGACTGACGTGACTCCTCAATTTAGTCACACCATATGTATTGGCGTGACCAAGGTGACCACCCTGACGGTAGCCCCGAGGCCTTCACATGTGGGGTCGACGTAGCAGCCTTGAGTCACGCTATAGGGGTTGGCACGAACGTATGTCACGTCAACCTCTTTGGCATGACTCAGGTGCATACAAAGGGCCACTCTGACCCTTTTGTCCCACACCTCTTCTTTCTCCTCTAGCAGACCGCGACCAGAGGTGACCTAGGAGTTGTGCCGACAACCCCCCTTCCTCCACCAATCGGGCCTGATTCGAAGGGGCCAACAACTCCAGGTTGACAATCAAGCCACCTCGTGTTGTTGTAAACGCAGAAGATTTGTCTAACTCCGATGATGAGGATGACATGATAGATAAGTACGATCAGATCACCCGCCACGGTCGCCAGTTTGAGCGTGCCACACTTCACAACTACATGATACTTGTAATTCATGATAGGTGCAATGTATTGACTCATGGTTTTTACCGTACTTAATGGATTGCATCGTGTTTACAGGGTCAGCAGCTCGAATGCCTTGCAAATGAGGCTAGACAAGAGTTGCTACTCCCACGAGGTTCTGAGGAGGAGGTCATCCACCTTTGCGCATTTGTGGAGGTGACAATTCATGTATATGCCATTATTCTTTTTTTTTCTCCTTTATCTCTATATTCAAACACGCTCTAACATTTTCACCAACTTTGTGTAGAGGGTTTGTAGGAGCTATTGCCGCCTGACGTACAAGATGAGTTGCATAACATCACCAGATGTGGCACTAGCACTAGGTGCTACTTCTTCCCAGCCATTTTTTGGCCACATGATAGCTTCAACCCAGTAGACACCTATGCACTATGGTACCAGAGCCCCCAGTCGAAGTGTTAGTGTTGGTCGCACGGTGTCACACACTAGCTCAGGGACTGTCTCTACCTTCTTGGGAGTGGGTGCATGTGGGAAAGGTAAGGCCCGACGCGAGCAACCTTCTGAGAGTGAGGAAGATAATTCGGAGGGTGACGACCCATCCTATGGGCCCAATGAGATCTGGAGCTCACAATTCGCAGGAGCTTGTCCACCGACACAACATTCACATAAGCACGGTGTGCACGTGACAAGAGCGACATTACGAGTGCCAATATCCTTACTACCAACACGGGCCGTGATTGGAGAAAGAAGAAGCTATACATACCACATGGCTGAGTAGTGAACAATGCATGTCGACGGTGCTTGAACGATGTCATGTGTGGACTATCTTGTGTTGACACTTTAGTTTCGTCATGTTGATTGTGCTATCGAACAATACCATGTGTGTGATACTTTTGTGTAGACTATATGTATGCAGCATCCCCTCAGTTTCCTTCTTTAGGATCTTGAGTAACAAAAACTTGTACTCTATGTGATCAAACTTTCCATTATATTTGCACGTGTAAAGTTCAGACTTCACATTGTGCTCATGTCAGCAGCCTAAAAGAAAGATGAGACAAATCTCGGGGTTGTGCTACATAGGCTTGTCACACCAAAGGAAATGATGTGGCCACATAAACAGTCATGCCAAGGTTCTTGGAGTGATATGCATGTATAACATTCGATTTGCGTTCAGGCTTGTCACGCCGAAGTGACTGACATGATTACCTCTGTCACGCCAAGGCCTTTGGTGTGACACAACACACGTTGCCCCCCCGTGATCCCTTGTAAATGGTCTTCCTCTAGCGTGGCAACAGTGTCTATCATGCCAGGGTGCTTGGCGTGACATAGTGTGCTCTCACGCCAGCTCTTCCTCCACTTCCTCACTCCCGGTGAGCCTTGGAAATGGGGTTCCTTTGGCGTGGCAGCAGTATGTGTTACGCCAGGATGCTTAGCGTGACACAATGTGCCGTCACGCCAACCCTTCCCCTGCTTCCTGGCTCCCCGTGAGCCTCTGGAAATGGCTTTCCTCTTGCGTGGTAGCAGTATCTGTCACGCCAAGATGCCTCACGTGACATAATTTAAATTGGTTAAATGAATATATAAAATTGTTTCCAACCCATATACAATTTAAATTGGTTCGCAGCTAAAAAATTAGCACAGGCTCACTTGAATCCAAAGTAGTTCACTATTTTCAAAGTAGTGAATAATGCTCTGATTGATGAATTCGTCGAAGTAGCTTTATGCCACCACTTTATATTTCAAAGCAGACAACTTAAAAAATACAAATGAACAACTGTATACAAAGTAGTTCACTATTTTTAACCGTGGAAAATGAATTTAAATTGACAGCTACAACGATTGACAACTTTAAAAAATACACCAAGAGTGTTAGCCGACATGATGTTTTATTTTCAGAGTACTATGTTTTTAATCCCACCAAAGACGATACTCTTATTTGCCGTAGTAGTAGATGAGTTTTGCCATCACAATGCATTGTAATCATTTTCTAATTAATTGTTCTCAGCATCCATCTATTATGTTACCTTCCTATTTATATTTTAGCATAATTGTTGCTCTTGTTAGTATTTTAACGCGTTCAAATGTCTCAAATAAACATACCAAATACACAAATAAAACAGTCCATATGGTTCACATATTATAATCAATGATGATTACACATAAAGTTCAAAAATAGTTCATAACATAGTACGTAAATATAAGACACGAACCATATACCCATCTAATTGACCTCTCATGCTAATTATCTAATCCATCATAGAGCAACTCATCATCATCATCGTCTGGAACAAGCAAATGCAAATTAGTAACAAGAGACTTCATTGTCTCTATTTGCACCGCCTTAGCTGCTACCTCTTGATCCTCTATGGCTCTTCTCTGGTGCTAGGGATACATAGCATGGTAAAAATCACAAGTTGTCTTCTTACGATGCTCCAGATAGCTTGACAACACCATCGAATAACGTTTACTCCACCATATAATCTCATGACCACCTCGTCTTTATCAAGATACTTCTTCCATGAACATCTCCGCGAACTCTATTCCCCAAAACAAATTTATATGAACTCCCAACATAGGATATTGAAATAAAAAATATATATAATATGCATAACACTAACCATATCCTTGCCAGCCATATGTCCGCAATAGTACCACACACCAAGTTCGGAGGGCACTATCTGGTATCGAGCTTTCACACCATAAGTGCACTTCCTTGGACCACGTGGTTCTATCACCCTATTCCCATTCACTTGATCCTCTTCCTCCTCTATCCATTCACCATTAGGATCGTATAATAAATCCTGAAAGTTACAAGTAGCACCATAACGCTACATTCAAATTTATAACACAAGGTATATGGCATCTAATTCTACCTCATCTATATTGTAAACAAACAACTATGCTAGGTTTTTACCTTTGTCATCCTTTCACAACGGAAGTAAGGAGATCCCCAGAAGGTTCACAAAGCATGCTTCACTTCCTACACTTGCACAACAGAGGATCCGCTATACGTCTTCTGCTCACTTTTCACTTCTCTTTATCTATCGATTTTGGTGGATTTAGTGGAGGAGGAACCCGATAAACAAACTTGTCATATGACTCCGGATACTGACTAAACCATTTCACCTTCAGAATCCTATGGTCATACATCTCAGGATTATCAATTCATTGGAAGAAATAACACATCTCTCACTCTTACAAATTATTAAAATATAATATCAGCAAAAGTAATATAATATGCTTCTACCCTAACCCATAATAAATATACACTCACATGATAATCCTTGCACACGTAGTAAGCGCAGCTAATAGTATCTTCATGTAGCGACTGAAGGATCACGATATGCTTACCACAGTCACAAGTCAGGATGGTGAGAGCGGGAGGAATGGGGGAATCCTTATAACTAATATCGGGATACTTCTTGTCCATGTGTGCCCACTTTTACTTACGCCATAAATTGACTGTCATACTATTCAAATACATAAATACCAATACATTACGAATTTAACATGCACCAAACACTTTTACATTTAATACTACCAAATCCTATGCACTAACTTGGTTACCATATTGAACGATCAATTTCGCAACACAAATGACAATATCAGAATATTATATGTACAAGCATAATAAACATGCTACCTTAAGTGTTAAACAACAACAAACAACTATTAGCTAATCTAACCAAATTTTAACATTTTAATCACCTAATCTCCAAACCCTATATAGCCTAAAACCATTTAAAACTATGGAGAAAATAAAAATTGAATGGATGCAATGAAGTATTTACCTTTAATGAGTAATTTCTGGTGAAATCATATTTGATTTGAGTCTGAAATCGATGGATTTGATAAAGATTTAGAGAAGAGATAAAATGGGCAAAAACAAGGTCATCGAGCTCACTGGAAAGAGAATGAGGAGGAAGGAGAGGAGGGCGACCAGCACGGTGCTATATATGCTCCTAAGTTGCGCCAATTCATCTGGCGCGACTTAGCGCTGCCACGTCGGTGTCACTTGACACAGGGCCGTACCGCAGTATATAGGGGCCCTGTGCAAAATTGAAATTACACTCTCAGAAAAGAAGATATCTTTTCTCGAATACAGTTGTATGTGTACCGTTAAAAACAGAATTAATGTTATATGTGGTCAATATTTATAAATAAAAGAGGAATATTTGAGAAATTCATAAAAATATAATAATGTCCATAATATCCAATTTATATTCTATATGCTATACCATAATATCCAATTTGAATGGGTGATGAAAATTCAGTTACACCTAAAGGCTAAAACATGCTTAGTACTAGTAGTATAGTTCTATCTAATCTTCGTATAAAAATTCATAAGACGTAGCTGTTCGCAGTGAGATAAATGACCAAATTAATAACCTGCTGACCTAATTAATAACCTAAAATTATAGAAATTAACTTTAGTAAAGTAGGATTGATGACTACATAAGACCCTTGCAGGGTGGGGGCCCTGTGCGATCGCCCACTCTGCACATGCTAATCGACGGCCCTGACTTGACAAGGCGTCGGAGCGGCCGCTAGTGTGGCACCTTGATTACGCCATATATATTGATGTGATTATATTGATGAGTCACATCAGATATTTTAATGTAATAAAATGAGCTAATTACAGAAAATTTAGTTATTAGCGTTGTTTTTAAAATATTAATTTAAAAGAGGTTAAAATTTAAAAAAATCCGCAGCGGGGAAATCCCGGAAGAAACGTGATGGGTTTCGCCACTTCGGCAGCTCCCCACTCCCGTGCCCAGCGGTCACCGCTCCTCAAATATTCCCCGAAATTTCCGGGAAAAAACGATACCCAATCCCCTCCTCTTTCTCCTCCAGTTTCCCAAATCGAGCAGTCGACGGAGAGCCCGGCCAGGGAGAGGAGGGTTCGGGCTCGAGGGTTCCAGATTCAATTCCTCCCCGAATCTCGCTACTGGCTTCTCTATCACGGTACGTGCCCTCGTTCACCTCCCGCCCCCATTTCTTGCGAATTAGGGTTCTTGATTTTGCATCTCCTCTGATTTCTTCTTATCGCATCTCGATGCCCGCCGTCTTCCCCGCAGGATCGCCGCGAATCCCCAAGGTTGTCGCGGATTTCGGCATGCCCTAGCCAGCCTGCGGCGATCGTTTCGCGGTCGGGCTCGTCATGTCGTGGGGGCGGTTCAGCCTCCACCAGGGGGCGACCCGGTCGGGGATGCGGCCGATGGGGAGGTGCTCCACGCAGAAGCCCGCGCCCTGCACCGTGGTGGTTATTGATGAAGAGGATGGTGATGATGCCTCCGACTCGGAGGTTTTCATAATCGATGACGCCGCTGGGTATCAGACCAAGAAAAGGAACGGTTCCTCTGGTAATGTGATTAACATAGATGATGATGAAGAGGTGGAGGAGGGTATTGGCAGGGATAAGGCAGGCCCCAGCACATCCCCTGCGGCTGGGTCTCCAGCAGCTTCCACGCCGGGGCGTGGTTCTCCGAGAAACAGATATGGGTTGGATTGCACATCTGACAGCTCTCAGAGTGATTCATCTGAGGGATGGGACTCTGACACCGATGATGGCGGCACCTCGGATTGCGAGATTATGGATGACACGTCTGGGACAGCCCGTAAGGTGTGGGAGACAGCTGCTTCAAGAAAAAAGATGCCTCATGGTATCCATGAGAGCAAAGATGGTAGGGCTACTGCATCCACATCAAGTGCTGGGTCGGACACACAATTCAATGAAAATAAAGAGGGCCGCTTTGGTTCAGAATGCCATCTAAACGAAAACATCTTTCATTATTTCAGTGATGCATGGAAGGAAGGCGCGCAAAATAGTACTGGTGGTGCAAAGGATGGCCATGGTCTTTCTTCAGTGCCGAATGCAAACGAGTGTTCAAACAGAAATGTTACCGATGATAAAGAAACAAAACACGAGCAAAATATTAATGGCGGTGCAAAGGATGACCCTGCAGAGTGCCATCTAAGGTGTGGAAGTACGTCTGGGACAGCCCGTAAGGTGTGGGAGACGGCTGCTTCAAGAAAAAAGATGCCTCATGGTATCCATGAGAGCAAAGATGGTATGGCTACTGCATCCACATCAAGTTCTAGGTCGGACACACAATTCAATGAAAATACAGAGGTTCTCTTTGGTTCAGAATGCCATCTAGACGAGAACATCTTTCGGTATTTCAGCGATGCTTGGAAGGAAGGTGTACAAAATAGTACTGGCGGTGCAAATGATGGACATGGCCTTTCTTCAGTGCCAAATGCCAACGAGCGTTCAAACAAAAATGTTTCCAATGGAAAAGAGACAGAACACGAGCAAAATATTAATGGCGGTGCAAAGGATGACCCTGCAGAGTGCCATCTAAATGAGAACATATTTCGGTATTTCAGCGGTGCATGGAAGGAGGGCGTGCACGATAGTACTGGCAGCGCAAAGGATGTCCATGGCCCTTCAGCGCCAAATGCCAACAAATGTTCCAATGGAAAAGAAACCGACTGCAGAGCAAGTTCCAATCTAGACCCTGATACAGCTTGTAATGATAAAACGGCTCACCCCCACAATAGCGCTGTACCTGAAAAAGCCCCAGAAGGAATTCATTCTCCTCGCCTAGATGAAACCTTCGTCTATAGATTTTTCTCTGCAAACAGGGTGTTTCCCACAAGCTCCTCGGCAGATCGGAAAGATGGAAGTCCTCCAATGTTTGTCTGTACTCCTGAAAAGGTTGATGAGAAGATACCTGATGGTTTATATTCACAAAAGGATCAGTCACCACCAGACGCTCATAATGTAATTAACAAAGATATGTTTTCTGCAAAAGATGATGGTCCTGTCAGTGCTCAACAAACAGAAGTTCCACCTTTTACTAGCAGATGTGACTGCTCAAGACAATTTGGAGGAAAGTGTCCTCAGCTACAAGCTAACTCTTGTGCATGTGCTGCAGCCTCCATTAAGAATACTTCTGTAAATGTCATATCAGGAAGTTGCTCTTTGCCTCAGAAGGATTTGGTTGATGATCCTGAAGAATTAGGACCATTTACTTTGGTTCAAGACGCTTCAGGCATTCAGGGTGGTCTGATTGGTGAACGTGAAAAGCACAAAGAATCTATTGAGTACAAGCGGGCAGCAGAGGAGGAGTGGGCATCCAGACAGCGTCAATTACAAATACAGGTGCAGTTTTTCGCCGTTTTGAATTGATGCTAAACTATACTAGAACTATGTGATGGTGCGCATAAATTTTGGAACATAAAATTCAGATCATATAATTCTGTGTTAATTTTACTTGCACTAGGTTAATGCTTTGCAACTTTGGCTCGCCTAATTGTGAGGACTTTTTTGCAAAAAAGATATAATTATCAAAATAGCTAGCAGATTAACGGCAAGTATTGGCACTAATGTCACGTGATTTTCGTGATGATTATTCTTAGCTGGATAAACATTTTTTGCAGGCTGAGGAAGCAAAGAAATTGCGAAAGAGAAAGAAAGCTCAAACTTTACGATTGCTTGACATGGAGAAGAGACAAAAGCAACGAGTACAAGAAGTCCGTGAATCACAGAGAAAGGTCTCTTATCTTGCTTGTACTAGACTACGATGTGATACTAGCACAATTCTTTGCTAGCCTTCATACTTTAGCCTTTGCCATTCTGTTCTGTTGCCTCTCTCTTTGGGAAGGGGGGGGGGGGGCAGAGATTTTATGACACTTACTTTTTTCTCCTGTAGAATGAAGAAGATATACAGCTAAAGGAGCAGTATCGAAGCGTAGTAAGAAAGGAGCTTGAAGATACGGAAAGGCGATACAGAGATATGACATCAATATTGCGTGTGTTAGGCATCCCTGTTGAAGGTGGTGAGGTATGTCCTGTTCGTGTGGATACACCCAACCCATCACTTACTGGTGGTAAAAGGTTTATTTGCTGCTAGCTTCTTTGTTGCTGTATTGATTTTGTATGTTTTTGCGTAGTACAAACAATAGTGCCCCTTGGTTGACCTTAAAAACTCAATGTTTTTGAAGACCTTTCATGAACAATTGTAGCTAGCTTCTCTGGCGATTGCAGGCTGGCCTTTGTTTATCAGTGCTTTTGAACATGCCTACATATGCACATGACAATTGTATTTTAATTTCGCAAGGGCTCGCCTCTCTTTGTTTCTTTAAGAAAAGGGAACAGAAAAAAGCTCTTAATTGCATGTTTGGGAAGACTAAAAGCCAATAACCATGTATAGGTGAAGATCAATAACGTGTTTCTGATTCAAGAAGCTCAAATGTATCCATTTTTTCCAATATAAGCATTGGGAGCTAACTTTTTCTGCTATGACTATATAGAGTTAAAAAAAACCTATCTGCCTCTGCCTTAATTATTTTGATGAGACTACTTATCCTTTTCAGGTTAAAGCTGCCTATAAGCAAGCTCTTCTGAAATTCCATCCAGACAGGGTATCGAGAAGCGATATTTATCAACAGGTCAAAGCAGAGGAGACATTCAAGTTTATTTCACGCCTGAAAGAGAAGCTACCTCGTTTTCTTTGATAGCATATTCCAGTTTGCAAAGACCATCTGGAACCCATTTCTTTTTTTGCGTGTATTCACCTTTGCGTAGGCAGACATCTTACCTGCAGGCTCAAGATCCAGAGTTCAGAAGATATTTATTGTCGTCCTTAGAACTAGCGCTCATTAGTTAAACTTAACCTTTTGAAGTGGTAGGATTCATGTTAGCCGTTACTTGGGATGGTTAGGAGAGGGTATATACGTATAAAGAATATATTATATATAGATAGGATATATACGATGTATATTCGACAGTTCTAGATATTATGGAATCAAATTAGCGGTACCTGATACATCTGAATTTAGTAATACAAGAAGGTTTATATTGTTTATCCAACTTGATACGATCTGTATTCAAAACAGATTTAACTATTGTATGTTAAGGAAAATAATTTTCTATCGATTACAGTTGGATAGTAGTTGATATCTCACCTTTATATAAGACGAAAAGGCTGAGGGAAAGAGGAAGATACAAGATAATAAAACGAAAGACACGATGAAACATGCGAGAAAATAAGAGAGGTAAGTATCAATAGAGGAGTTACTTAACAATTTTATTTCTAGGATAATTAGATTTAATCAATTTTTTGTAATAGTTTTAGTTATCTTGCTTGTATTTGAGATCATCAATATATGGTAACAACATCCTCACAGGATGTAGGGTATTACTTCAATCGGAGGCTCGAACATGTATATATCGTTTGTCTTGTCTCGTGATTAATCTCTACATTCAAAGGTATTCAGTCAATTTATGAATATATTGTCGGGAATTAATCTTCGACGGTTGACGCGTCAGGTAGGGGTCTTCTTTTGTTTTGTAGGATTAATTATGTCTCAGACTCATCTTGCGTCAGATTTTTCGACACCAGCTTCTACGACTACTAAGAGTCGACGGCGGACATCTTCGAGTCCTCTTCCGTCGACTTGAAAATCATCTTCGGAACTATGGTTTTCCGTTGGGACAATCAAGGTGGACTAATCCACACCGGTACCCTCGAGTTCAGATCATTGGATGCGTACTACGAGGTGGGACATCTCGAGTGGGATCCTGCGGAGCTAATGTTCTCCATTGCATGGACACCGACAGCAACAAGGGTGGCGACGGTGACTAACGTTTGCAAGAGCAGCCGAACAGATCGATTCGTGTTTATGGCTAGAGGCGATGACCCCTCCCCCCTCACCAGCTGACCTAATGGTGATAGATCCAAACGTTGTGGTCGATAACGGCACGGAAATTCTTGGAGATCCAGTGACAGCAGTCGCTGCTGACGGTACTGGCGCCGAGTTACCACTCAAAACATCCGCATCTATAGCCGTACGTGCACTTGACACGGCCCTCCATCGGCAGACCATAGGAAGGCATATGCCTCCTGACCTTTCCCGACGACTTCCGATGGGTGTACCTACACCCACGATAGTCCACGGCTTAAGGAAAAGCATCCTCCGAACAATCATCGTGAGGTTTCATCGGCCTTGGTAGCGACATATTTAGTAGTTCGGATGCTAACGTGCAAGGAGCTCATCTGATTCTCAGATCCCTTCCATAATTGGATCCAGCGAATCCACTGACTCCTATGGCCAATCAAGTCAAGATCCTACTCGATGTGGCTCAGAACCAAGTCGCTCAAGCTAACAATCCCCGCAACTCTAGGCCCCCCAGTCAGAACTATCCCGGCTCGAGGAGCCACGGGCGAGAACGCTCTCGAGTACAGGAATCCCAGACGGGAGACTCAGGTGGTTGAGCCTGAATATGATATTGTGAGCAAACTGTAGATGCACTATCCATAGGTGCGAGCATCAGGAAGATCTGAGGAACCATATTCCTCACAACCAACGTGATCTACTTATGGCGATTGAAAGCCGCCGTGAGGAACTCTGTGAAGACAATCGCCGCTAATACGACTGTAGATATATAGGATGAGATGATCTATATGATTCCCCTGCTCAAAGAGATAGGCGTGGCAATCCTCCACCACCTTCTCCTAAAGAGTTCGACGGGAGCTGTGAGGCTTTCGTACGCGAACTCCGGTCGATTCGGTGGCCCGAAAAGTTCAAAGCAGGTCCGATCTAGAAATACGACGGGAAGATCAATTCCAATGAGTAGTTACAGATCTACACTCCTATAATTTGAGCAGTTGGTGGTGACAATTGAGTAATGGTCAATTACTTGTTAACCGCCCTTGATGGACCCGCAAGGTCCTGGTTGCTAAACTTACCGCTCAACTCGATTCGTTCGTGGGCAAAACTCAAGGATCAGTTCATAGCCAATTTCCAAGGCACATTTGAGCGCCCAGGAAAAGAGAACGACCTACACCAGCTGCTCCGAGGTGACAACGAATCTCTTCAAAATTTCATCCGCAGGTTCAGCAACAAGCGTAACAAGATCCTGGACATCTCCGATGAATCGGTAATTATCGCCTTCAATCGAGGTGTTCAGGACATGAATTTGCGTGGAAAGATGGCTACTCGGAAGATTCGTACGGTCAAAGAGCTTTTTGAGTTGGTCGACAAGTGCGCAAAACAAGCGGAAGCGCAGATGCGCGCTAAAAACCTTCAATCTGGCAAGAACAAACCTGAGTCCTTGAAGAATGGAGGAAAGAAGAACAAACCCAGTGACAAGCGCAAGGGTCTCGATATGATTATAGCCGCGGTCGACAGGAGCAAATCGCGCAACACTGAGGACAACAAATGCCTCAGTCGAGGTGGTGGAAAGTGGTGCACCATCCATCGAAGCAACCAACACGATATTTGATGAGTGCTTGTGTTCAAGAAGAAACTAGATGAAATGATCAAGGCGTGGTGGTAAGCAGGTTAAGCCTAATGTTGTGGGTGACGAGCCCTAGTTCCACGAGGTTGACCACAGCTTGGCGCACATCTTCGAATGATCCGCCACGTATGAGTCCAAAAGGCAGTACAGTGCGGTTGAGCGAGAAGTCAACTTGGCCTTAACTGGGCCCACTCGGTATATCAAGTGGTCGTGGTTGAGCCGATCATACTCAACATCAAGGTATCCAGAACTCTGGTCGATGGAGATAGTTCACTCAACCTTATTTTCTCCAAAACCTTGGACAAGATGAGAATTCAGAGGTCAGAGCTTAAGACAGGAGTCGTGCCTTTCCACATCATAACTCCCAACTCATCGACCATGTCTCTTGGCCAGATCGAGCTGCCGGTCACGTTTGGCACGACCGACAACTTCCGTACAGAAAAGCTGACCTTTGATGTCACGAACTTCGAGACAACGTACAATGTGATCCTAGGCCGCCCAATGTTGGGCAAGTTCATGGCAGTAGTTCACTATGCCTACAAAGCACTCAAGATCCGAGGTCCCAATGGGACCATTACAGTTAAAGGAGATCAGTGCGTAGCGGTCATATGCGACAAACAAAGCCTGGATATGATCGAACACTTCAATGGAGTGGCCATCACTCCTAAGGACGCAAATTCTAAGTGTCAAAGGAACCAAGGTGTTGTTGAGGCCAAATATTCCAGGCTCGTAAGTCTTGCTAGCGCTACTAAATCCGATGATGCCAAAGGCAAGGCCCACGACGGCGTTAGCAACAAAAAGACCGATGGTTGCGTCAAGGCAGTGCCCCTTGACCCGTCTGAACCATCAAAGATGGTTAAGGTTGGGGCTAACCTCGACCCCAAATAGGAATTCGAGCTCGTCACCTTCCTCCAGGCAAACCAAGACGTGTTCGCATGGCAACTGTCCGATATGCCTAGGGTCCACAGGGAGGTGATCAAGCATCGACTAGCTGTTAAACCTGATGCCAAACTTGTGGTGTAGAAGCAGCGAAGATTTACGAAAGATAGGAAGCGGGCCATCCAAGAGGAGGTCGATAAGCTTCTAAAGGCGGGCTTCATTCAAAAAGTGCGTCATCCTACATGGCTCGCAAATCCCGTCCTCGTCAAGAAGGTCAATGGCAGATAGAGAAGGTGCGTCGACTTCACCGACCTCAACAAGGCTTGCCCCAAGGATCCTTTTCCTCTCCCATGCATCGACCAGATCGTCGACTCTACGGCAGGCTGCGAGTTGTTATGTTTTCTATATATCTATTCGGGGTATCACCAAATTAGCATGGGATTAGAGTATGAGGAGAAAACGGCTTTTACTACTTTTGCGGTGTATTTTGTTATGTAAAGATGCCTTTCGGTTTGAAAAAACGCTTGTGCTACGTATCAAAGGTGTATTCAAAACTGTCTGCAACCCCAAATTGGGCGCAATGTAGAAGCATACGTCGATGATGTTGTAGTCAAATCAAAAACCGGAAACGCATTGGTTGATGATCTCAAAGAAACGTTCGACAATCTCAGGAAGTATCACATGATGCTCAACCCCCAAAAGTACACGTTTGGTGTGCCGTTCAGCAAGCTTCTCGACTTCTTGGTGTCGAGTCGAGGCATTGAGGCCAACCTGCGCAAAATTGAGGCTCTCGACTAGATGCGGTCACCTCGAACACTGAAAGAGGTCCAGAAATTGACATGTTGCATTGCTACTCTTAGTCGATTCATTTCCAAGATGGACGAGCGAGGGATGCCTTTCTTCAAGCTATTGAAGAAACAAGATCGGTTCGAGTGGACGGAAGAAGCGAAGCGCACCTTCCAAGACTTAAAAAGGTATTTATCGTCTCCATTAATCTGTATACCACCTAACGAAAAACATATATTGCAGCTACCCCACAAGTTATAAGCACGGTACTGGTGGTCGAACGGGAATGTTCCGAGAAAAAGGCCAAGGCCCAGAAACCTGTTTACTACGTGAGCGAGGTTCTACACGATGCTAAGCTATAGTACCCGCAAGTACAGAAGCTGATATATGCAGTCTTGATGTCTTCCTGAAAATTACAGCACTACTTTCAAGCGCACAGGATCACCGTCATGACGACATACCCGTTGAAGGATGTAATACGCAATAGGGAAGCTATTGGACGAATCGAGCAATAGACGGTAGAACTAATTGAGTTCGACGTAAGCTACGCACCATGCATAAGCGTGAAATCCGGAGTGTTAACGGACTTCATCGCTGAATGGACAAGCGTTGAAGAAACAAGGTCAAACATGGTCGAAGATCACTGGACGCTCTTTTTTTATGGATCGCTCACGCTCCAAGGCGCGGGGGCTGGCATTATACTCAAATCTCCAACGGGCGACGAACTCAGGTACGTTGTTCAATTAGATTTTAAAGCCTCTAACAATGTTGCAGAATATGAAGGACTGATAAACAGGCTCTGCATAGATGCGTCGCTTGGAATTAAACGACTTCTTGTGAAAGGGGACTCATAGCTAGTCGTGAACCAAGTTCAGAAGGAGTACTAGTGCTCAAACGACAACATGACAGCTAATTTACTCGAGGTATGGAAGCTCGAGCAAAAGTTTGAAGGGCTAGAAGTGACGCACATCAGAAGGAGTGATAACTCTGGTGCGGATGAACTTGCTAGACTCGCTTCTTCTCGAGTACCGATACCCGTAGGGGTCTTCGTTGAAAAACTCAATAAACCATCTGTCCCGACAGTTCGGCGAATGGATACTGCATAACCCGACCAGCAGTCTGGCCAGGTCAGCGAGGCAGAACCCACAGACACGGATGTTGCACTACTTGAACGCCACCCGACTCGAACGACTCCGTACCAAGACTATCTCGAGGGTCGAGACATCCCTGATGATGATACATCTATAGAGAAAATTTCTCGTAAATCCAAGCTCTATATTTTGGTACATGGCGAGCTTTACCGAAAGGGGAGTAACAGAATCTTGATGAAGTGCATCACTCAGGAAGAGGGCAGTAAAATATTGCTCGATATCCATTGAGGCATGTGTGGCAATCATGCGTCTTCTCGCACCTTGGTTGGAAAAGTTCTTTGCCAGAGATTCTATTTTCTGACTACCCTCCAGGATGCTTCCGAGCTGGTCAAAAAGTGCAAGAGCTGCCAATTTTTTGGAAGGCAGACCAATCGACCAGCCTAAGCTCCGCAAACAATTCCTCTTTCCTGGCATTTCTCCGTCTAGGGCTTGGATATCCTGAGACCGTTCCTAAGGGCCCAAGGCGGTTACAAGTTCCTATTTGTGGCTATCGACACGTTCACCAAGTAGATAGAGGTCGAACCCGTAGGAAAAAATAATCGCAGAAGCGGCCAAAAAGTTCATGAGGAGCATAATTACTCGATTCAGCATTGCGCATCGGATAATTACGGATAACGGTAGCCAGTTCAAAAGCGGGACCTTTATTGCGTTCTGCGAAGAATTCGGTATCAAAACTTGTTTCGCCTCAGTAGCTCACCCGCAGAGTAACGGTCAAGTTGAGCGTGCTAATGGAATAGTCTTACAGGGTATCAAAACTCAGGTCTTCGACAGGCTAAAAGCCTACTCGAAACGTTGGGTAAAAGAACTTCCCTCAATACTATATATCGTTTGTACTTCGACCAATAGAGCCATTGGTAAAACTCCGTTCTTCTTAGTTTATGGAGCGGAAGTGATGCTCCTGATTGAGTTCAGTTCGGATCACCTCGAGTGGAAAGTTGCTCCGAAGTATGGCAGGAGCAATTACGAGCGGACAACATAAATTTACTTGAGGAGTACCGAGATCGAGCATCTATTCGAGCGGCTAAGTATCAATAGAGGAGTTACTCGATAACTTTAGCACTAGGATAGATTAGATCCAATCAACTCCTTGTAATAGTCTTAGCCACCTTGTTTGTACTCGAGATCATCAATACATGGCAGTAACACCTCTATAGGACATAGGTTATTACTCTAATCGGATACCCAAACCTGTATACATCATTTGTTTCATCTCGTGATTAATTCTTACACTCGAAAGTACTCAATCAATTTACAGACATATTGTTAGAAACTAATTTTAGACGTAATCTTTCTTCCAGACAATCTTTCGTAATTTAACTGACACTTTTGTAGTTGTTCAGCTCTTTTGTATGCGTTTTCACATGCATGCATTTGTAGTAATGGTTTGTACGAGACATCAGAGCGTCACACCGGTAATGTCGAAAACAAATGTATTTCTTTTTATGTCATAGGAAGCGGCCTCTTTGCTCTGTATTTGCAGTGAACATGAGTAGATGCCTTTAAGCTAATTCGTTCTCGCAAGAACGAAATGGATGGGGCTTCAGGTTTACGGTTAGGCGGGGTGTGTCTTGTGGATGGATGCAGTTATCCTGCGACCCGTCGAGCAGTTGGGTAGCGCACGACCCCCATGATTGTGCCTCAGTGCCATGACCAGTGCATGCAACGCATCGTGCATGCTGGAATGCGATAGAAGAGTAGTGATTCGAGAATGAAATTTTGTCTCTTTTATTGATGTCAATATATGCATACCCGGATAGACGTTCTGTCCGTTGGCAAACATCCCTTCCTAATGAACAAGAGCAGCCGTCATTGGCGGTTGTTTAATCATACATGTTTGTAATAGTAACTTATGTGAAGATTGATTACTTGTATGGAGGTTGAGGTTTCATTACTAAGTTTACACGTAAAATTGCTATTATATATAGATGTCACTGAAATATATATAGTATAAATTTTATTTTGTATATCTCATCATAAGAAACACAACGGTGCACAAGAAATGAAAAACGGATATTCGATGAGAGAGTTGTGATCATTTAAAGTGAAGGACGTGCTTATGTCGCGACGGGTCGCGCCAGTGCGAACTACGTGATCCCGTCTCCACTTTGTTTTGTACACCACTGGCCGCCATCAAAGTCTAACACCACTCGTCCCCTTCCTCTACGCTGCGCACAGCTGCGCTGCCCGCCTCCTCCCTTTCCATCGTGCAACGCCTTGCCGCCCGCCTCCTCCCTCCCTGTCACGCACTCACGCGACGTCGCGTCGCTCTTCGTCTCAACGGGTCCTCTTCTCCCTCGCCAGTGCTCAACCGGCCGTAGTCCTCCACCTCAATCCCGGTCATTCTTGTCTCGCTCGACAGTGCTCTTCTCGGCTGTCTGCTTCTTGCCGCCGGCCCGCTTCACCTGGTGTGCCACTGTCCTCCGAACGCTCGTGACGCGAGAGAGCTTCATATCCCTCGATCGCCTTCCTTCCTTCTCCGGTGAGTGCAGGGACATGGCTAGGATTTAGTTGGATGGTGTCACCATCAACTCTTAATAAGGATCACAACTTCTAGTAAACTAATAATACGTAGTTAAAGTACAATAAATCAATAGTAAGTAACAAAGTTAAGGAGACCAATCAGTTTGGGTGAACCTACGTATTAATCCATACATCTAATAATTATGCAATGTAGATAAAATTAGATAATTATAATTACAAAGCTGCAAAACTGACATCAGAGGTGAAATAAGTAACCTGAAAAAAAAAAGATAAAGATAACTTGTTATAATAATTCATATTTAATAATAGAATTAAATTTTAGAAATATTTTTTACACCGGTGCTTACCTCTCATAGAATCATTTTGCGATTATGATCTTCCATCTTTTAAAAGCGATATATTACAATATTGTTTGGGATTGTAGCTAGAAAGGCTGGCTCAACAAAGCAAATGATGAATCATTCATAAATCGGATACAATAGGATTACATAGTATCATATTCACAATTTTTATTGCCGAAAAGCATCTCTCCACTGATGTGGTGGCAACAGGCAAAACAAGTACTAGCTTTAAAAGTTTGTAAACTAAAGAAAAAGCAAGATGTTTATTTGTATCCAAGTTGAAAAATATAGGAGAACCGTCCAAATAATATTCTAATTAATCATCAAATCGATCATCTACATAATCATAACTTCAACAATTAACCAGAACATCATCCCGGTAGCCCTGACACGTATTTTATACTCAAGATCGGAACACATACCTTTCCAACATAAACAATCACAATCAAACTTAACAAAGAGTGAGTAATTGAATTATATTACAAGTTTTAATCATTTACAAGTTTAACAATTTACAACAAAAAAGATCTAAAAGGATACTAAAACTAATCAAATCCTAGCCAAAAAAGAAACTATGTAGCGGAAACAAAATCTAAAGACAACAAAAAATGGGTGAAGCCGTATGCACTTAAGCTTCACCCTAAAAGCGCGACCTCCGAGTAGTTGGCTACTCATTCCTGCCGCTAGCATCAGCGAGCATGAAGTAGTCAAACATCGCCTCTTCCTCACCTGTGAAACCTATAGAGCAGCTAAGTACGAAGATACTCGCAATACTTAATCCATATAAAATACATATAAATAACCCAACTCCAAGGATTATGTATTGGGCCAATAGCAAGGAAAAAAGCCACAAGGTTGATTAAAACATATACGCCCGCAACCTAGACACATATGTGTGAGCATCTAAACATAACCAACATACCCTTTCAAACCTGTAACTACCAACCTGCACATAAATGTAAATGAAAACGTAGTAATACATAAATAGCTAGCTATCATCATTACCCAACATACCATCCATACCACCATCTAACATTCGTAACTCTACGACTGATGCAAATGGATAGAAGCATGCTCATGACCAAGAGCGCGGCAATTCAAATTATTTTTACACCCTGCAGGGGTACTCCTTTACCTACACAACTCGATGACCATATGGCTCACGTATCCACACAGGCTTACATGATGGGGTACTCATGTCAATCTTTCCCAATAAGTCCCAACCGTTTGATCATGCGTCGATAGGTGTGGGGGTCATCCAGAACTATTCCTGGAGCAAACTGGATACTCCTACAAGCTCGCCCGCTTACACCATCGACTCGCAAACCAAAAGGCCATAGCTACAAAGGTATTCAGTTTATCATTCCCATATGCGACATGCAATAAGTACGAAAAGTGCTAAAACCAACTGCACCGACAGACAATGCTTAACCGATGCAAAGCAGTCTATGGTGCCCGGCTCCTCTCCCGAACTACCCTGAGGAACTCCTCCAGAGCAGAAGACAACCCTAAAACTTATCTAACCATCGACATCATAATCAATATTTGTGAACAATAAGTAAGCCCTAAGCTCGCGAACAATGGTTGCACCATCGCTCGACTTCTACCGAGAATCTATGCATTGCTAAGCATTTCAAATAACTTTCAAGTAAAATATCAACAATCTTATCAAGGCTACAAGGATATGGATCATCAAATAACCAAGGTGGGACAAAGCATCTCATAGGTTCTACCCATATAAGCTCGACATCGACTCATTGAACATGCAAACTTACATAAAGCATAATTTATCAATTTTAGAATCCACAATTCAAATCGAAAGGTACAATATGTTTAGATGCTTACCTTGCTGCTATAGAGTTTGCCTGATACTTCCCGCATAACACTCGCAAAACTCCAGACGGTTGGCGTCACCTTCACTCACTTGGACAGGCAGCGCAACACCTTCTAAACAAATCAAAATGCAATGCATAAACAAATGAACGATGGAAAAACATGCAAATGATGCATGCTTGAAGTATAATAGAGCATCGAGCTTCAAAAACATTTGCAAAATACCACTAAGTGATTAGGATTTTGAAGTTTAAAACCCCGGACAAGGTAACCTAAGTATATCTAGCTTTAACAGGCTAGCGGTCAGACCGACGTAGAGGTGACGGTCTGACCAGTGACCATCAGAGGGTTTTGGCATCTGACGGTCTGACTGTAGACATGGTGGCGGTATGACCGCTCACCAACAGTCAGACTAGCACAAGTGGTGGTCAGAATCATGTATAACTTTTCAACTTAGATTCTCTGGTCCTAACTAGCGATCAGACCAGCCCTAGCGACGGTCAGACCACCAGACCTTGCCGATAGCGTCTTTGCAGGGTCGCCGGCGAGGATTTCAATGAAACCTTCGCAACGAAGGGTACCAAAATGCTCTATGAGACTAGTTGAGTGTTTCTAAAGTGATTTGGACATCATTCACCGAGCTAAACTCAAAAATACCCCATGGATTGGATTAGGCTAGGTTGAACTTAGGCCTAAATGATATGAGGGTCAAATCGAGCTCAGAAACAATGGGGAAACGGTAGGGGATAGCTCACCTCAGCTTATGGAAGCTTTCTATTATATTGGAATGCTTTAAGGAGGCTCCGGTTCATGGATCGGCTCCCAGAGTGGTGGTGAAGCTTGTTGTCGATGAACGGGTCTTCAACGAGGGAGAAGAGGAGGAAAACTTGGGGAACTCCTTCGGGAAGCTCGTGGGAGTTCCCACCTCCGATCTCCAGCCTTCGAACGTGACGAGTAGAGCTCTCTTTCTCTCTCTAGGGTCGGTTGGAGAGAGGGAGAGTGAGAGAAAAGTGAAAGGGAGAGAGCAAAAGAATATGATCAATCCACTTAACCCGAGCATTTGTTTGCTAGTGGTCAAACCACGAAAAATCCATGTGGTAGTCCACATGGCAGCGCACCTGGCGGTCAGACCACGGGTGACACCGATCAGACCGCGAGGGGGTTCTTTTGCTGAAATTTTTCTAAGCCTCTTCTTATCATCCTCCTTCTATTATTTTCCTTCTCTAAGGTATGTAGGGATTCTCTAAAGTGCTCTAAACTATCTCTAAGATGTTTGAGACATGCTTAACTGGTTTTTGATAGACAAACACATGGAAGCATATGTGATGATGATTATGCATGCCTAATTACGTAATTAGCATTTTGGGATGTGACAGAAAATCTTTCATCAGCTTGTACATTGTCAATGTAAATTTGAAGCTCATGAGCAAGGTCCTTCAGTTGAACTGAACTAAAATCATCAGGATATAGCTTAGCTAATTCTATTCAGCTCTCCAATTTGAAATCACCAAAAGAAGCCTTAGGATTGAAAGCAGCCATCTAAGTAAGCAAATTAGAATTTGTCTCACTGAACTGATCATTTAACTCAATAAGTAGCAAATCAACAACAGAGTTTAAGCAATCCCATCGATAGTATTGGCAATTAGTGCGGTTTGTCTTTTTCCTTGATTTATGACGATCAACATACTCTTCTTGCATATCTAACTTAGGAATTCCATGCTCGTAACAAAATGAATAAACTATTTCCAATAAAGATTCCCAACCATCATCTTTAATCTCTTGAAATTTTTTGCTTGGTTGACTTCACCCCTAACATGGCCCCCAATATATCCTGATCTTTCCTTTGTAAACAAAGTGATAGAGCATTTGCATATCCCAATATCATCAACATCAAGTGCCAATGAAACACAAAATCAAAATCATGAAGATAATCTATGAGTCCACGGGCTTGACGTCTCTTCTTATCATATGGGCCATCTTTTTCCACATATTGGAGCACCTCGATAACACATGGGAACAAGCTATTAAGGCTCTTAAGGATCTTATAATGGGAACACCACTGAGTGTCGCCGGGCCTTTGAAGTGATTGCTCCTGATTCAACCCTGTCCTGGTACTAATCTGTCCACTGCCTATTGCTTCCTTTACTCTCTCTTGTTGACTTTCTCGTATCATGTCTTTCCGTTTGCAAGAAACTCCAACCACATTAAGAATAAGAGATATCATGTCAAAGAAGTCACTAATATTATCATTCTTTTTAGCTACTGCCACTATGACTAACTGAAGCTTATGACTAACTGAAGCTGGTGAGCAAAACAATGGGCATAGTATGTTGACATATTCTCTCTCATGATTAAAGCTCTTAAACCATTAAACTCACCTCTCATGTTGCTCGCTCCATCATAACCTTGGCCTCTGACTTGTTTCCAGCTCAATCTATACTTGGTAAATATTTGATCAATATTAGATTTGAGACATAAAGCTATTGCCTCACTGACATGAGCAATACCAATAAGTCTTTCTTTGAGCAATCCACATTTGTCGACGTATCGCAAAATCACAGCCATTTGTTCCTTGTCTAAAACATTAGCAAACTCATCAACCAACAAAAAAAAACACATCACCGCCAATCTCTTCTATGATAGAATTCACTATGATCTGAACATAACACATTACTGATCATTCTTGAGAGTTAATACATCATTCGGAAAATAAAATAAAAATGAGCCACTTTGCCTTTGCAAAGCATTGAGCAATGTCTTTCTGAATTTCTGGAGCCTCCATTTGATGATTTCCAGAGCATTTCTTAGCACAACCTTATTAATGTTTTCATTTTTCTCTGCCAAAAGCTTCACCAACTCTAGAAAATTCCCCCTATTCTTAGACTCTTCTGACTTGTCATGACCACAAAGAGCTAAGCCTTGATGCAATAAGAACCATGTAGCATTTATGGAAATACTTAGACAAGTAAAATACTCCTCTTTTGCAACATCACTCTGCTTGTTGAGACCAATAACAATGGACTAGCTTGGCTTCAACAAATTGTTACATCTTTTCACAGCCACATTATGAAAACTAGTTAACCTGCATGCATGAGTGTCTAGTCTTTTTTCTTGTTGCAGGAAGAGAAACTTTTTGTTACAAATGCATCATGTCTAGCTTATCCTTCGATACAATATCTAAACAAGTAGCAGTATAGGCAAAAAAAACTTCATCTACCTTCTCACTATACTCTAGCCAATCATATTCTTCAAATCATTCAGGGTTAAACCGTCGTGGCTTTTCTACTATGAATGTTTGTGAATACTTGAAACCAGGTTGTGGTCGGTAAGGACCTCTAATCAAATATCTTCTCCTAATCTGATCTTGTAGCTTAAGGCCAGGATATACTGTTATTCTCTTCTATCAGCTGGATCATAAGGTAGTTTATCTAATTTACATCTTTTGGTGACAGTATTAAAGAAGGATGAGTAGTAACTTTGATGTCTGATGCACCTCTATTAGTATGTGTATGAGAAGTCCCTTCATCACTAGCTAGGGGTAATTTTCTTTTCAAGAATAGTTCCATCATATTCATACTACTTGTACAGTTGGTGAAATTAAATTGTAAAGCACTAAACTAAAATTACTAGATACACATAAGCAATAGTAAGTAGCAACAACACTATTTTTTGTACTTGAACCTGACATCATGGAAGAAGATTAGAAGCCCCAATGGCCGAGCCTGCTACACGCCAATGAGCCCTCGAAGTCTCAAAATCTCCAAAAACCAAAAGCCCCAACCCGGTCAAAATCTTCAAAAACCAAAAGCTCTAACTAGCTCAGCGGCTACACAAGGTCAAAATCAAGTCGTCAGATTGGATGGGGAATTGGGGATTTGGGGTTAGGGGAAATAGAGCCTCACCTAATCGCTATTGTTGTGTGTCGTTTCGCTCGTGCTGTCACGCTATGTCTCTTCATAGGCAGGTCGTACAGAAAAGAAAAGCTAGAGGAAAGAGGCAACAACTATGAGTTTTGGGCTGAAAACCTATCTACACAAGCCAATTGATGGAGATTTATGTATATCAAAAGTAACGCAGATAAGTTTTTTCTTTCTTTTTAGATGTAAAACTGTTTTGTTGTTTTTTGCCTTTGTGATATCGTGGAGGTAGCAACTTATGTGAATGGTGGGTATCAATTTCAGCGGAAGTGTGGTAGCAATTTCTACAAAAATAAGGTATCAACTTTGTGAAAACATAGTTAGTAGTTTATGTGAAATTTGGGTATCAACTTCACTGGAAGTTATGTAGCAAATTTTGCAAAATAAAATAAAACAAAAATTCAACTTCATGAACAAATTGATAGCAACTTCACTAAAATTTTATGTACCAACTTTTGTGAAAATCTGGTATCCACTTCTGTGGAACTTCTTCAAATATAGGGTATCAACTTCATAAACGAATAGCTAGGAACTTCACTAAAATTTAGGTATCAACTTATGTGAAAATTGGTATCAATCTCAGTGGGAAATGGGTAGCAACGTTAGTGAATATTTGATACCAACTTATGTGTAGACTATGTGTCAACCCAATCATTCAAGTGGTAGCACAAAAACGTCCGGGATAATATGAATCTTGTTTTGATAACCTTTTCATGTAGAACACAATGGTACAAATAAACGTGACTCAAAATGGACTCTCTATGAAAAAGTTACGAGCAACCAAATGAATAAATGTTATAAAAGCCATGTTGTTTCTTGTAATCTCCCCATGCTCCAAGGATGATGAGTTCCATGTAGCACTCGACATTGAGCTTTCTTTTCATGTCGACAATTGCATCCTGAACCATGATGTCTCTACTTACTATCCCAATACTGCCCGGCAAATGCACCATCAAAAACACAAATGCTGCAGACTTTGTTCAGTACCTTGTGAACACAAACAGAGTCATATGATGGCAGATGGTAGTTTTTTCTATTCAGTAAATTTCCTGTGTTGAGTATGTCTTGCAGGAAGAGTCAGAAAAATACTGCGTCTCTTTTACATGCATTTTTCCACAGCCATCTAAAAGTAACTGGACTTTGGCTTTGTCCCATGGATAGTTTGTACATTTTAACTGAAGAGTATGTTTCTGTTCGCCAAATACATATCCAATTGTCATTCTCTTCCCACGGGATTTTTAGAGGAGCTTTCAAGATAAAATATATAAGTACATGGACCGGCATCGATCAATGGGAAGAGTTAGAAATCAAATGATCTTCGCCTAACCGTCGGGCAGTTGCTCCTGATGGTTGATTGATCGAATAGGTGTCCGTTCGGGAGGGATGTCTCCTCAAACGGACACCTCATCAATATATATATATATATATATATATATATATATATATATATATATATATAGGACACCTATTCTATACTCCTAGGAGTATGTACTCCCACATGCAATATACCACCTAAACAAACACTTTATACTCTTTTATCATTTTTAGTATACTCTAATACTAATTCTAAGATACTCCAATATGAGTTGTATGAAAAAAAAATTCAATGTTAGCCTTTCATTTTTGCTATATACTCTTTTTTATACATAAAAGAAGTATATACGCAAATTAAGATAAAAATCATGGAATTTCATAAAAATTTTCATGGGATTTGTATTGTAGTATCTTATAATTACTAATAAAATATATTTAAAGTGATAAAGAAGTATAACACATGTGTAAAAGTGGTATATGAGAGGTGGGAGTACATACACCCAGGAGTACAGACTAGTTTTCCTATATATATATATATATATATATATATATATATATATATATATATATATATTTGTAACAATCATCAATGAAAGATTAAAAGTTTGAATCATTGTTTTGTCTTCCAATTTACATTGCAATCCAAATTACTCTCAACACACACAGCAATGAACTAGCCTTATAGTAGCTCAGCTTAACATTAAGAAATTGCAAAGTTGCTGCAAGTAAAAAGGATCTCAATGAAGGCACATGATTAGTGCAGGAAAAAATACTTTAAATCATGTAGTAGAGGGCACATGATCAATAAAGGCCACATCATTCAAGCTGCCAAGTCTGCAACGTAGCAAAAAGGCACGAGGCATTAGGGTTGAAGAGCTCAGAGGTGTTCCAAACGGATAGTTCAACAAAGAGGTGTTTTAAACGGATAGTTCAACAAAGAAGCAGCTTTGGACAAAGAACAAGCAAAACCATAATCTGGACACAGGCAGGTACATGGGGTTGAAGAGTTCAGAGGTGTTCCAAACGGATAGTTTAGCAAAGAAGTAGCTTCGGATAAAGAACAAGCAAAACCAACAAGCAAACCATTATCATCCTCACATGGTACAGAAACTAATACCAACTATTGTTGTTCTCACTCTCCACAAATGCAAGGACAAATGGTAGAACTTGATTGTTCCCGTCAACCCTAATAACAGTCAGGATCTGTCCCATGAACTTGCCGGTAAGGAAAGTGCCGTCGATGCACAGGATATGCCGACAATGCTTGAAAGCTTCGATACATGATCCTATTGCGAAGAAACATCACTTCAGGATGTACTTACCAAGTTTGGATAGCAATGGGTACTTATCAATGTCATAATACGTCCCCGAGTTCCTTTGAGCAATAGTCTGCAGGAAATGTGGCAGATTCTCATATGACGCTTTATAGGTCAAGAACCTCATCTCAATTGCCTTCCTCTTCACACTCCATGCCTTGTTGTAGCTGATAGTATACTTGTACTACTCCTCAATTTGCCTGATTATAGACCCTAGTTCGTAGTTCAGGTTATCCACAATCTGGGCGTACATCATATTGGCGACAAAACCTGAGGTGATGTTCATGTGGCTACGCTCAAGTTCGTCCATCATACAAGTATGTTCGACTATAATTGACACCTCCTAATAGTCAACCAACTTCCCCTTAAAGTCGTACACCTACCACGCGTAACCCTCATTCGCACACTTCACAACATATTCTTTCTTACTTGACTTGACAATATAAAACTATTGTCGAAACGAGGTCGTCCATTGAGTCACAGCATCCTTCATAGCCTGACTGGTAAGATACCTAGCACTTGATTTTTCTCATTCACCACAAGATTGTTGAAGTTTTGGATTGTTCCAATACGCGAGAACTGGAACATCGTCCTCATCATCTGAGCTGTCATACTCAGGAGTTTTATCAGCCTAAATATCATCCCGCTCCATCTGTTCAATTAAAGAATGGATTCGTTCCCCCTCGTCTGCCTCACCGATCGATTCAGTTGAATAATCCGATAAATATACACCATCTGGATCAACATCTTCATCATACTCTTCCTCATCACCCTCCTCCTCCGCATACGCTCCACCTTGCATCTCCCCGACTGCCTCCTTATTCTTCCATTGCACAAGCAACATAAGAGGCCAATCTCTGTGCACAATATCATGCAGGTACCTCTTCCATAATTCATCTTCCCATAGGGGAGCACCTCCAAGTACACACCATCTCTGTAACGGTTGCTGACAATACTAATGGTCATCTCTTGAACATCGAGGTCTATTTTGAAACCCCGCATCAACCATACATATAAGTGTTCGACATTTTTCTACATTAATCTGGATATACCCTTGTCTATTGACTTAAATATGGATAGTACTACCCCTTTCGGACCATATAAGATTTCACTGTTCCCGTAAAAAATCCTAAACTGCCACATATCCGTCATACGTGACAATCATCGACAAAAATTATGAGATTATTGCGACATAACAGAAAGAATCATGTTAAACTACATCTACAATGCAAAATTCATTACAAGCGTAACCCAACATGTAATCTATACTGCAACAACATATTCCTGATTCGTTACATCAAACATATCTAAAAATCATACATCTATCACATCAATTATGACTACACTATATCTAAATCCTACATCTAATATATAAAATATGTCTAAATACTACTTCTAATTGTTAAAATATACGTAAAAATATGATCTAATTGTTAAACTATATCTAACATAAACTACATCTAACCTTAATCTAAACATAGATCTATATTTTATCATACTTCTAATGGAGATACTACCAGGTATGTAAAACAAAACCTAGATCTAACATCAAATCTATGTCAAAACTCAATACTAGTTGCTATCATACTGGGTTTGTTAAAAAAAAGAAAAAATTTACCTTTTATTTTCAGCAGAGCTTCACCGCACAAATCTCCCTCCCCTCCCCTCCCTTCCCTCTCCTCTACTCTCTCGACTGAATAGGTGTCAAATGAAGTGCTGACGTCGACAAGTCGACCATACCAGCATAAATACTTAAAAGGTCTCGTCTGCTCAACAGACAAAACCTTTTAGGTGGACCCGCACGACATCGCAACCACAAAGGTCTCGCCCGTTCAACAGGCGAGAACTTCCTCCCCGATTACTAAATGCATTGCCAACCGACGCTCACAAGGTGTTGTCCATTCAACGGGTAAGACTTTATTCTCATCTGTTGAACGGGCGACGATAGAGTAAACTTTATTATTTTTAAAACGGATATATAATAAAAAAATAAAAATATATATTAAAAAATTGCGCGATGACACTGGAGAGCGACTCGTCGCCTCTTGGATGGATTAGTACAAACATACTCCAACCACCTTACCGGCCCAGCCCGAGGTCGCGCGACTCCGGTCCAAGCGCGACGGGTAGCGGGTTAGAGTTAAGGCTTGTGGACGATTCGGTTGCGGCATTTTCCTCCCATAAAAAGTTGAGCTACTTTTGTCAACCCTCAGGCGGATCCCGATCCCGATCCCAATCCCAAGCCCAGAAGAATTCATCCGATGCCCTGTGATAATTTCTGCTCAAAGGGAAGTGGTCAAGTGGATACATAAAGGATTCATGGCCGATGGATTATTTCTGTGAAGTGTTATATGGCCGCAAGGTGCTCAAATTCGAATTCACAAACCACGCACATGTGTTGTGTGTGTGTATATATTCTATAGCCAGTTATTTATAAATTCATCTATATACGTGTGAAGACTTTTATGTATTCTTAAGTGTACATAATTTTCCTCTAATAGAGGTTTAGAAATGAATGTATATATATATATATAGTATATACTTCATTCTAATAGAGGTTTAGAAAAAAAAATAGTATATACTTCACTTGCAAAGAAATATATACATCTCAATTGTGGATCAATCCGGAGTATGTATTACTTTCTGAAATATATACTATTTTCTAAGATATATATATTAGTTTCTAAGATGTATATACTCCATTCTAAACATCCGTTATAGAGAGAGTATATACATCTAAAAGTATAGAAAATGCTTTATATATAAGGGTAAATAACACATTGTACGGCCCCACCAGGGCGCAGGCCCGAGGGACATGGTGATGAGCAAAGTAAATACGCATTGCAGCTTGCTACTAATATGCCGAGATTACGGTAAAACCCCTGCTTCTCGCAATCAAAATAAGATTCGACGATAATAACACACCAGGTAGAGCAGCAGGCCAGCCGGAGAAGCATGCTACCGTTGCTGAATTCTGGGCTACACACCGAGACTGACGGGAAGCCTTCAGCCGCTGGGGTGGCTAAGCATCCATGGTGGCAGTCCGATACGAACCTGCGGCTGCTCTGCTGCTCTTTCCATTCCGCCGCCTGCTCCCGCAGGGTAATTACTGCACAAACCAAACATTTACGGGCATTTATTTGTTACTTCCTCCTGAAGTATCAATAAAAAACTGCTGGTTTGCGTCTTCTTTGAAAACAAGCTATATCAGCGAAGAACTTTGGAGACATACTTGAGGGCTTATTTGGGTAGGCATGGTTTAGATCCAAACCCTTTGGACTGATAGAAAGTTAGTTCACACTCAATCCAAAGGGACTGTTCCTAGCCGGGTGGTTACCAGCACAAAACTGTTCTGGGATTCAGTTTACCAATTACTGGTTTCTGGGACCCTGAGAACGTAGGAATTAAACTGTGATGTGATCTACCTGATATTTGTTGTTGGGGGAGCTTCTCTCACCATGAAGGACGAGTAAGACGAACTGGACTGTGGTTGCTGAGCTTGGTCCCATTGCACTTGATGTCTATGGACCTTCTGCTTCTCCACAAGCTGCACAAGGAGCAAGGATTTCTATCAATTTGACTCGCTTGATGGAAAAACACAAGATCAGCTGGAACACGGATGGGGCAACGGTGTCAGCAGCCTACCTCCTTCTGCAGAACCTTGTTCTCCTCCTGCAATGACTTCTCCTGCGCCAAGAATGCAGCTTATGTCAGCACAGCAGGGGAGATATTTGCACGGATGTTACAACGTAACCACAATTAACAAAGGCTTACAAGAAGCGATGTCCATCTGATGGACACCTAAAGAAACCATACAAGTGTGTTTCTAACTTAACTAGCATGTTATAACAGTTAACTAAGGATCTGTTTGGTAGAGTTCTCAGATCAGTTTTCTGATGAAAATCAAGAGGATCTCTGGCAAACAACAGTTTTTAGCTCACTGAGCGTAATCCGTAGAAATGATTATCTGAAATGAACTTGAAGCTGAGAGCTAAAAAAAAGCAGCTTTCCCTGATTCACTTCTCCAATAAAATTAATTCCTCCATATAGTTTATTCTAAAAAATCACTTTCAGCCACATAATTATTTTTTCTGAAGAATCACTCTCCACAAAGAATTTGAATCAGAAGAACTCTAACAAACATGCCCTGAAATGGATTGACAATTTACCTTCCGTTGAAGCTCTGAAATGGACTCGAGCATAAGCTGGCTCTGCACAAACAGCGAATTACATGTCAGCTTTTGAACACGTATAGTGTATGATTGTAGCGGTGAAGGGAACACATAATTGTTGTACTGCAATATTTTTCTTTTCTGCTAGTGTATTTTACTACCTTTCTGGATCTAATATGTTTCAGTGAACTTTCTAGCTGCTGCTCTAGTTGCTGAAGCTCCTTGAGATTCAAAGTTTCAATATCCTCTCCCATGAGGTGCCTGCAGGGCGTAAAAGTTGGGTCATATTATGTTCAACTGTGCGTAGGACATATTTGCTTCAACTTAAATCACTACAAATTACTTTTGACATTTCTGTATTGTCTCGACCTTCGCTTTTAGTTTTCTATATTCGTGGCACCAGTTGCCCTGCACAAGCAAAGAAGATTTGCATTAGTAAATATGGTCAATATCATAAACAGGGGAATGCTACTGATTCAGGGAGAATAAGTGAACCATGGACTGCTCTGCGCTTGTATTTTTTGAATTAATTTAAAATCAATTTCATCACTTCTTATAACTTGGACTAGGACCATAAATGGCAGATCTCCATGGAGCTTAGGATAATGCTAAGGAAATGATGGAAAATTGGTTGACAACATATTGTATATCAGAATTTAGTGTTTATTGTGCTTGCAGTAAAACAGGTGAGCTGCTATGTACAATCAGTGCTTTAGTCTCATCAACATGTATTGGATACCAGTAAAGCTCTGATTTTTTACCCGTATTGATTTTTACCGGTATTTTCAGAATTAAGTGAACCATGGACGTGTCAAGAAGTCATAGGTGCGACGAACCTCCATTTTAGACTTCTGACCAAAACAGAACTAGCAAGTACTAGGAGACAACTTCGGCCCAAGTGTATCAAGCTGGCGCAGTACCGCAGACATCTGGTTGAAGAAATCCTCCACTGTAGCACCACCCAGCTGCAGAGATTGCTCCGGACGTATAGCAGCAAGATGCATAGACTGACAGATGGCTCGTAGCGGCGACGAAGAAAATCCCACATCAAACGTGCAAAATCAAGACCAACAACATCCCCGGTGAGACGCTGCTCCGTGCTAGCAACAAGGATAGATCTAGCACGAGCATCCTCGTCCCTTCATGTCCTGTACGCAGCAAATTTAGCCACAAAAGACGCCAAAGAATCCTCATGATCAGTAACCAGCATCTTCTTCTCATCATCAGAGGCTTTCTCCGGAATCATAGGCGTGGTAGAAGCAGAAGGGCAGGGCGGGCAGGGTAGCTCACCAGTGAGGAAATCCCAAAGTCGCAGACCGCGTATGTGCAAGCGCATGTGAAGAGTCAAATCTAGATAGCAATGACCGGATGACAAAACAGAAGAGGACGACATCCTGAATAAGTGGCAACAGGATAGCAATCGACGACAAGAGCGCATTGCGCAAAGAGTAACAGCTGGTGATGGCAAGAGCGCAAGAAGGAGCGGCCGTAGCTGCAGCAAAAACTTCTTTTAACTCTTTTTTTACACACACGCACACAATCACCTAAGAACTCCTCTGGTTGCCTCTGCCCAACCGAAACAGATCGGGACAGAGCAAATTAGCTCAACGACATCCAAGGGTGACGGGAAGACACGGCCGGGGAACTTGCCGACGGGGAACACACCGGCGGAGGGGTATGTTGGCCGGATTTGGTGATGATGGCAGTGTCAAATTGGCGACGACGGCGGCGGTGGAGTGGATCCAGGCGGCGGCTGGTTCACAACGAGGAAGTGGATCCCGACGGCGGCGACGGGATGAGCCGGCGATGGCGGAATCCAGATAAGAGGCGAGCTAGCGGTGGTGAGATCTAGACAGGAGGCGAGCACGGGGTCCACCTCGTCGGTGCTGATGAGATCCGGCAACGAGCTTCAAGATGAAGAGGCCCAGTGATGAAGATCGATGGTGATGGGTGGTGGCACGCAAATGCAACGTGCGGTGGAAGAGGAGATCGACCAGGGGAGATCGAGAAAACCCTAACACTAGTTTTGGCTCTAATATCATACAGAAAACCCCTTATACAATAGAAAAATATAAAGAACTAAAATGCAATATACATGTATATCTAACACAAATATGACTGACTTGTTGCGCCTGCTATATTGCTATGCACTACAAAGCACCTTGCCATTGAGTGGTCCCGCTACATGCTATTTAAGATACTGATAGGCTTAAGTAGACAACAACTTTGGTGCACTTTTACCTAAGAATTTACTCTAATTTCGTAACATTCAGATTTATTATATAAAAGGTACATCTATGTAATGGAGAAGCGGTTTACTGCTCCCAGGTACAGATTAGTTGTTTTGTCGAAACAAGTAATGGAGCAGCAGATCCTATCAAGACCAAGATGGCTAATATATGCTTGTTCGGTACAATTAGATCAACATAAAAATATCTAATTTTGGCTCAACTTGAGAAGAACTGAATGAGATTTTCTGGTGAACAAAAACCAAAGAAGTACAGTAACGAATCAAATAAAACCATAGGAAATAAAGTTACAAGACAACTTCATATGTAGCTCAAGAAAAGTGAACTTTCTGTCCATGTACCTGAATTTCAGATTCTGCTGAAATGAGAACCTTTTCTGCATAGGAGTAGCGCTCATACTGTTCAAGAATTTTGTCCATACTGTGAAAAGGTGGAAATCATATCTTATTACTGGAAGTAAATGCAAACATGATTAACTAAGCAATATACACACCAATCTGAATGATGAAGAATGGATGGATGTATCATTATACATTCAGTAACATAAGCAACCATCGTGGCAATCCTTTGTCGATGTTAGACATTTCTTTTAGGAACAGATAGACATTTATAATAATGTAATGTTTAATACACCAAGTTATTGATTCTTACACCACGTAAGATTCTCTTTTTTCGGCGATGATGTAAAGCATTTTGATCCAACTATTTGACAAACTACATGGGAAGTGAGAAAGAAAATTTGGGATCAGATTTTGAAATCCCTATTCTATATGGTTGTGTGTACTTGCTCAATGCAGAAGTGGGAACTTTTTATTACAGAATAAAGCTTCCTTTATCTTCAAAACTTAGAAAAAGTCCATTTAACGACCCTTAGCTATGAGCCTATGAGCTCAATCCGATTTTCAACCCTTAATTTTAAAACCGTTCACTTTTCAACCCTCAACTATTAAAACCATTTATTTTTCAACCTTTGCATGGTGGTTTTAGGTGACGTGGCACGGACATAGCGACATGGGCCAAGGCTAGAATAGTTTTTTAACTTAAAAATTAGTAAATGGGTTCAACAAATTTGGAAAAGTTCTTGCTCGCACAATGTAGTATTTATAACCTAATTAAATTTTGTACAAGTGAAATAAAATTTAACTGAGCAAACAAAAGAATTGTGTATAGAGCTAAACAACACTACTACAGAACTGTGCTTATATGCCGACCCATCACTGCCGGTTCCTCATGAGCCGGCAGTGATGTGGCATCACTTTCGGTTCATTAGCCGCGCGGGAAGTATCAGTCATCGTAGCTTATGAACCGACAGTGATAAGAGTCATCACTATCGGCTGATGGATTAAGCCAGTCGTGATGCACACATCATCACTCCTGGCTTAATCTACTGACCGGCATTGATATCCTTCTCTTCCCCACTTTATAGATAGTACAAATCTAGGTCCTATGGAAAACGCTATCGAACCTCTCTATGTATGTCGTGATCATAACGAAGGGCGAATTGTTAAGATAAAATAGTTAAATTGTATTAATTACTATATATGAATTTGTTTTAGATGCAATTATACCTTACTTTTGTTTTGGAAACTTCAATTTCTCTGCGCGCACGAAACTAAAATAAATTTTTTGCACCCCGCGGTACCAACAGTGAAAGGGGTTTCACTGCCGGTGGATTTATTAAGCTGATAGTGAAGGTACTCTTTCAAATTTAAATAGATATACATTATGATTAGGTCAACAGAATGTTAATAAATATAGATAGTACAAACTCAATCAAAAATTCTTGAGTAGCCCAGCAGTTTATTCGTTCTTACTTGGTGCAAGTCATGGGTTTGATTCTTTGGGCGTGCGCGCGAAACTAAAACAATTCTTTTGCACCACACGGTACCAACAGAGACTGCCGGTGGACTTATTGGGCCGGCAGTGAAAGTAGTTTCATTGCTGATTATCCTATTGAGTCGACAGTGAAGGTACTCTTACACTGTCGATGCTCATATTGAGCCAATAGTGAAAGCCCTCCCCGATAAAATGCCTCGACGCCGCGCTCTCTGACACTTAGAAAAATTTCCCGGCATGTGCCCTCCGCGCCGAAAAGCCTCCCGTCGCTGCTTCCCCGACACCGCATCATCCCCAACGTCGTCGTCCCTGGAGCCCCGTCGTACCCATCCCGGAGTCCATCATCCCCGTCCCGAAGGTTGTCGTCCCCTATCCCACTCGTGCCGCCGTCGTCCGTGCCCACCCACCTTGCCGACAGATAGAGCAAGGGTAAATTTTATCATCACCTCCCTCCCTACTCTGTTAATCTGGATAGCAGATTACATATACTTTATGCTCTGTGATGAAAGTATACACTAAGACTAGGCTTGATTTCTGAGTACACTAGTATAGACCTGGATGTTACTTGTTGTATGTTCGGTTTTGTACCTGTACATTGAGAAATCTATGTTGGTTTGGCTATCCAGTGCAATACATGTTAAATTGATCCCTAGATATATGCTGCTATGAGTTCAAAGTATATTTAATATACTTGATACTTAGTAAATTGTTATGTTAGCTTCTATGAGCAGTCATTTTGCAAACTAATATTCAGTTCTCCTACCTTGGCACTTTCTTATTTGTTCTGTTCAGAGTTTGTGCACTTTGTTGGCATAGCAGCCATGTTCATGATGATGTCTTAAATTTTGAAGAACTAGATCAAGTTCTATTTGCTAGCTGAAATCTCAAAAACATTGTCATTTGTATGATGTATTCACTGAAATCTCAGCAATTGTTGCTTGACTTTTTAGTTAAGCTCAAATGTTATTTACAAGCGGTGTCAGTTTCTGTACATTGATATCATAGGGCAATGGAGGACATTGGTGCAGATTATCGAAGTCCTGATAAAGCCATGCTCTCTACGGAGAAACAAATATTTCTTTTGAAATACAATAAAATAGTGGCGATGATGATATAGCTCGAGGGTGTATTTCTTTATTACTTCTAGGACTTAGTACTAATTACCTATTCGGAGATAAAGCTAGCATTCTTCTCAAGTACTGAAGTCCTAATAAGACCATTTGCTTCCTTTCCGAACAGGTAATCAGTACTGAAGTCCTAATAAGGTTATTTTCTTGAGCCACTATGTTGTAATGTAACATGAACATTATCTTTTCTTCGCAGTAATATTTTTTTTTTGTGTTACTGTGGTTTGTGTAGTATATCATTTTTGCATATTCTTTCAAATTTAGGACTACTATGATATGGTATGTTGTTCAGCCCTAGCATAGTTCAACTCCTGTTATGTGTTGTATTAAAAATTGTATTGTTTTCATACTTGTTTTACTTTTTTGTAAATGATGAAATTGTAAAATTATTTACCATACATATAACTACAAAGCTCGACTGAAATAGTTATTACATATGCACCTTGCACGTCTTTTCACTATCTCAGTCGAGTTTGCAGTCATATATAATTATCTCCATAATCTAATGTGGATCAATCAAATAATAGACTCTTTATTGGATGGTGGTTGCATATGATGCTGGTGACTGATTTTTGTTTTTGTTCTTGCTTTTCTTCTTACACGCCCTAATGTATAGATATTGATGCCATGCTTATTTTAGTACTGATCAATGCACTGACATGATAAGTTTGTATGAAAAGCACTACCAGTATATCATTTATGCCTATTATCTAAAATTTATGACTGCTATGACATGATATGTTGTCCATCGTGGCTGGCAAAGTGGAGTGTTGTCTAGTTGAGAGGAATGCCACACACAAGTTAATGGATTCAAAGTAGCATGTTACAAACGATACAAGTCCAAATATGAAGCTGTTGCGGCATACAACAGTCAAATCATTCAAGCCGAGCTAAAATTGGCTAACTTCAAAAATAAGAAGAAGTGTGATGTCACGTGTAAAGATGTTATAATTCTAGTTCTGGTTGTAATCATCATTATTTTGTTATGTAAGATGATATGACTTGTAAGATCAATGTGTCAATTATCAATACATTTATATGTTAGCAATAATCTTGTCATTAGTGCATATGCATGTTATTTTGTTCATGTGCATGTAGCAAACTATCTGTATAGGCTTTGCATATGGTAGTAGTGAGCGGCACCGGCGAGAATACACGGCAGTATGTGTGATAGGTACGTGTCATGAATCGTGCGATACGGTCAAGGGAGGTGCCACTATCTGCGACGTGCAAAGGCCGCTGCATCAAGAGTTCGTCTACAAACTAACCTGGCGGCAGTAGCGATTACTAGCTGCGTGGAATCAGTTGTGTGGTAGACCGTTTCCACTGGAAGACACGTTTGCATGTAAGTGTGTGTAAATGGGCATGAAGTGCTCTAGTCCTGGTCAAGGCCGTGAAGAGATTTCGTGGCAGGAGAATAGGCCGGATAGGCTTGCATGTCATCTGCACGTTGCATTAGTTTAGGAGAGTATGGCGCAGTCTACGTGTGGACTGGCCGGCAGTTATCCTTTTGCATGTACTTCAGTTTATATATATGAATGAAAACGACGAGAGCTGTGTGGCTTGCGTTAACAAAAAAAAAGGACTTACTTGTGCTGCTGTATTCTTGCGTGTGTGAGTGAGCCACCAAAAGGCTAGTGTGTTTGTGATAAACACCTAGAGAGTGAGGAGTGATTCCAACATTATACCTAATTTTCATATGTGTTGACCGACTTTTCGGAGGATGATCTGTGAGAACTATTATATATATGTGACATGAATTACTATGTGTTAATAAAGGTGCCTTTATTATTGATTTACATTACATATGTCTCATTGTATGCATGTATTGAGTGGGAGAGAGATGGAGAGATCGAGGAGAGAGAGGAAGGACAGGGTCGGAGTAGAAGGGGGGAGGCACAACACTATCGACTGAAGCTTTCAGCCGGCAGTGATATCCAGGGCATCACTACCGGCCGAATCCCCTCAGCCGATAGTGATAACCCCTTTCACTGCTGGTCCAAGGAGTCGACAGTGATAGTCCCCGACTATCACTACCCGTTACCCACTGTCGGCTCCAAAATCGGCAGGGAAGGGGGGTTTTGGAGCCGGGAGTGAAGGGGTTCTGTAGTGTGCAAATCTATCTTTCGCATGTCAATTAAACTTTAACTCATTTTGTACCAGATTTATTTAGGTTTTAAATACTCCTATGTGCAACCGATTTTTTTCCAGAATTGGAAAAGTTCTTGATCACACAATATAGTATTTATAACCTAATTAAATTGTGTACAAGTGAAATAAAATTTAACCGACCGAACAAAAGAATTGTGTATAGAGCTAAACCAATCTATCTTTTGCATGTCAATTAAACTTAAACTCATTTTGTACCAGATTTATTTAGGTATAAAATACTCCTATGTGCAACCGATTTTTTCCAGAACTGTTTGAAGTCATTTACAATTTTCCAAATTTTAAAAGCATGCCCCAATTTCAATAATTATTAAATTATTTCAAAAATATATTGAAAAAATTTTTAATTGTGCATTGAGTATCTAGAGCCTAAATAAATTTGGCCCGAAAGAAATGAAAGTTTAATCTGCACATCGAAAATGGTTTTATTTAGGTTTATACACTATTTTTTAGGACAATTATACTTTGTTTGAATAGTACACAATATATTTAGGTTATAATACTCCATAGTGTGAGTGGTTCTCTTTTCTGAACTTTTGAAGTTATTTGATATTTTTTAAATTCAAAAACTATTTCAGCCTTGAACCATGTCGTCATGTCACTAAAACCACTAAAAATTTGAGCCAAGGTTGAAAAGTGAACGGTTTTAATAGTTAAGGGTTGAAAAGGGAATATTTTCAAAGTTGAGGGAGGGATGAAAACCAGATTGAGCTCATAGTTGAGGGTTGTAAAATGGATTTTTTTTCAGAAAACTTACATTATCAGCATTATCAAGAATAACAGCTACCACAGGACAGCAATATATATGACTTAAAGAAACCAAACCAAACCAGAATGATGTTATGGACCTTGCTAACTGCATCATAGCGCTTTCAAACAGTTTCAATGTGGATTTTTTTAAGGCTATGTTAGTTTTTTTAGAATTCGTACTAGTCTATAAAGAGTCTCTACCGTATAATTGGTTATTATCAAGACTACTGAAGCACAGTAACAAATAAATGGTGTCTTGATCTGAAATAGAAAATTTCGCCTTTGCAAACAGTATAACTTATTATCATGAACAATCCCTGCATAATTTCCTTCATGTTTAACAATGTTTATTTTTTTAATACTATAGTAGGTGTCAGCTGACGAAACTATTTTTTCTTATTTATAGTAACTTGATTTCCACGGAGCACTGTATGACTTTAGATGGCTAGCTTGCAAATCACAGCAGCTCACTAACTCTATTTTCTTAAAACGTAAAAAAAATGGATGTTCTTAAAACATCGTGTATAATGGAAGTATTCTTTTTATCTCCCATGCAGTTCGAGGCCTTGTGAATTTTAGGAATCTTTTTGTTTAAATAAATTTGGACAGTAAAAGTATAAATATACGCACTATGTAGTACATTATGCTGATCTTGCAGTTCTTGTTTCTGAAGTTTCAGAAAGAGTTCGGCTACCAAATTTGGCCAAATTGAGTAGAACATATCAAGCACTAACTTCACATTTTTCACATGGGAAGGAAAATTTGCACTATATACCATCACAAGTGTGTGTAGGTAATGTTCTGGAAAAAAGTATGCATTAGATAAACTTCTAGAAATAAAAGCAAAATACAGAAGGAAAATACTAGTCAGCTTTTAGTAAACTGGATAGCAATTCCAAGTTGGGGGAAGCTCATACGACCTTTTTCTCTTAATTTAAAAATAAGAAAAAAAAACAAAAATTAAAGTGCAGATCATTGTAATCCACGACGAGTTGTGCCAATACATGGGCGTTCATGTGCTAATTGATAAAGGGGATGTTCTACCTTAAGTAAATCGGGGATTGGTTCACAACAAAAATCTGGAGGACAAAGTCACACATGTGATATTGGGATGTATACAACATGCATTCAGAATCTAATCAATAATATGATTTTCATATGAATTTGAATTTGTTTGAAATTTCATGAAATAAGTGAAAAGGCATCAAAAGAGGTAGGACTAAAAGACCGAGTTCATTAAATCAACTTATATAGACGTGTGAGAAATGTTTATAAATTGAAAATTGTTGCAGAGGATCGGGATAGGCTGCGTACTGGTGAAACACTTGGGCTTTTCATTCCGGAAGAAACACCTGGCATTAATTTGAGTTTTGCTTCGTTATCTTAAAGTGACCGTGCTTATGTCTTCTGCATGCTCGAACAGAAAGTTTGCAGGCCTACTCATTAAAGCTGGTTGTGCCTAGGCTGACACCTCAGCACGGCACAAGAGACAACGGATCTGTTCAGCACGGCACGATAAGTTAGGTCGTGTCTGGGTTGACGCCTCACCATGGCCCGCCCCGCCCTGCCACGGGTTGGCCTAGCCCGGCATTAAGTGGGACATGCTGAGGCCAAATGCTCGGCACATAGGCCAGCATAACATGATCCACTTGGCTAACGGGCCTAACCAGGTCATGTCTAAACAGACATGAGTCATGTCGTGACAAGCTATCCATTTGGTCAGGTCTGCTGCTCACTATAAGTTACAAGAGCTTGAGAAGCTACGATAGATGAGTTATACTGTCGAGGGTTTATCCCTAACAATGATTCTGAAGTGTATAGATTGATAGACGTGTGAATAACGCTTACGGTGTGCGTGTATTTGTGATGAACTTAAGAACACATGGATTATCCAGAATCAGGCCTCCCTAAGGATAACAATCCTATGTCCTGTGTATTTTATTATCCGTGTTTGTGAACTGGGGTTCTCCATTCGTCCCTACAAACCAGGTCCTCCTCTCTTTATATACTAGAGCGAATGAGAACTTACAAATGGACCATTTTTCTCTGATGCATACTTTAGCAAAACCTTCCACCCTAGGCTATTAAAATGGGCAGCGCACGTGCCCCTTTTTGTTCTGACAAAGCCGTCGAGCTCATCCCATCCGTTGAACACCTCCACACCTACGTTACCACAGTCAGCCGGTCTGCCCCGTCCCATCACCGGTCTCGCATGCGCGCCTATGAAGCGGTTTGACACACCTGTGAGTCCATTCCGTAATGTTTAATGCTATGGGACGGGACATGACACCACTGCACTGGCCACGAAATGCATTTAATGAGAATAGACTAGTTTGATAAGAATTGGTTTCGCTACCAGCGATGGCTGGTCGTAGGAATCTCTTATGTGGTAAGGATCCTGGTCGCGAAGATGCAGACTGATCATCCAGTGGGACTCTAGTCCGGAAAAGAATATTCTGCCAACTAATATTGGCTAGTGTGGGCCCTCAGAACATGGGACCCTCCAATTCTATACACCAACAGTAGCCCCGATGCTCTCTCGTGGATATGGTGGTCTAAGCAATTCACCGCGTGGTCACGGATGGACCTGGTCGTACCACCTAGGCCCCAGATCAACACGAGTTCACCTTGGGAGTGACCATCAACACAGTCCACTTTCATGGCAGGCCCATAAAACCATAGCCGGGGGGAGGTTTTAAACTTCCAAAGAGAGAGAGACATGGATTTTCGTCGGATCTAAGGGAATTTCGACCCCTAAAGCACAGCCTTTCAAATTTCGAGACAACTGAACTCCGCACGACAGTTGGGAGGTTGGGATATCATGCTGGCCCTATAAATTGGAAAGCCAAAGCTTGCCTATAAATCCTTTCGCCATCCCCCACAGCCTCCAAGTCCTTACGCTCAGAGCTCATCGTCTGCATCAAGCATGCCATGATCTTTGATAACCAACACAACACCATCAAGCAGCATCAGTTCGCAAAGGAAAGATGACAGGAGAAAAGGAAACCAAGCCAAATTTGTCGTCGTCGCATTTAGAGCTAGCAATCCGAATCGAATCCACATCCTCCCTCTATAAAACCCGAATTCCACCCCCGACCAAGGCTCATTTCGCTCCAACACACCCAACACCCAAAAACTTGTCGAGTTTGTGCCACCAATACGACCTCGCGGCGCCATCGTAGCTCCTCTGCATCCCACAGTCGTTGTTGTGCCGCTCCAACCCTCCCAACGCCGTCCGAGCCTTCACCCATGTTCATTGACCGTACCTCAACATCTGCGACTGCTCGTCGTCGAGTTTAGTCGCCACAGTCGAGCCCTCGTCATCGCTGAACCTCCACCATCACTGAGCCTCTCCAGTCTTCCCTGACACCCGCATCCACATCAAACGGGTTCGCTTGCTCCAACCCATGCTTCCCCGCCGCTCGTCGTTGTCATCCGGCCATCGTAGTGTCGACCGGGCTTCTCAAACCGTCTTTCGCCGTCCCGATCTCGCCGTTGATCTGTTCTATGTTGAAGCCGAGTAGCTTCCCTCTCTTCCATCCAATCTCGGTTATATAGCGTAGATTAGATGTTGGATACCCTTTCGCGTTCAGTATATCTCAGACGCAGTATCCAAAATCGACACGCATAATTTAAATAGGTTAGCACCGAGTTAGCGTTGCCATGTGTGTGCACCACATTAGTGTTCTTGCCTGACATGGCCAGTCCAATCAGCAAACCAAGCCACGCCAGCATCTAGTCAGCGATGACGTGAGCACTTGTGCAATAATCCAAGTTTCCCGATAGAAAAAAATTCACGACAATCCGATTAATCCAAAAATAGGTTTCCTTTTAATAGAAAAATTTTAGAAAATAGGATATGATTTAAATAAAGGTTTTAATGGGTTTTTAGTTCTATTTTATTTCTATAAATATTATTTAATATCTTTTAGTATTAAAAATTAATGTAAAAATGTTAGAATAATAGTTTAATTTGAAAATTAGATTTAGAAAATATAGAATTAATTCTGATAATGTTTAAAAATGTTTTATTTGATTAAATAAATTCTTTTATTATGTTTTGGTGCATATAAAATTAGTTTTAAATTATAGAAATATACAAATAAATTGTAAAAAATATTTTAACGTTGTTTCATGTTATAAAATAATTTTAGAAAATTGTAAATAAATGTTTTAGGCCTTTTAAAAAATTGGTTTAATTTTAGAAAAATAGTTTTCATTGTTTTTAGTTGTTTAAACATTCGTTTAGTTGTAGTTTTCACATCGTTCCTCTGATTTGTGCAGTTTTTACGCCCAAATCATCCTAAAATCATTTTCTAGCTTGTTCTAGCATTTGTATATTGTGTTTGCTTTGTTTAGTGCTTGTTCTTAGTATTGCTTGTTTTGTTCGTGTAGAAGAGTTTGTCTCGAAGGCATTTGACAACATCCAAGATCAAGACTTAGGTGAATTCGAGCCGTACTTTGGAGAAGGCAAGTGTCCTTTAACATTTTGTGTCTATTTTTATAAAGTTTTATTTTACAAATTTCATGCCGATCAAATGTGATATCCCATGATTAGGGTTTACTAGTATTCCCCAATATTCCTTGTAGCCGTAGTTTGGTTATCATGATTTGGGTAGATTATGCTTAGTTTTGCTTACTCATGGGTAGCATAAGCAAATGATGTTTTTGTTAAATAATATGAATCATGATGATAACTTTGGTAAATATGCTTAGACTTGGAAAGTAGGATCTGAGGAAGTTTGGTATGTTGGTTGGCATGTGGATGTGTTCTAGACAGAATTGTGGACTTTTCAGATAATTGGTTATTACCCTGTTCTGGATGATGGTGGTCTTGCCCAAACCATGTTAAGAACTGGTTCGTGAAGCGACCACCCATGAAAATAGTATAACCATAAGCCTGATATGGAACGGGTCTAGCCGAATAATTCGTTATTCTCTCAGCATGGTGAAGATTATTTAGTGATACGGGGATGGAAAGGTGTACTTCCTGGATACGCAAGGCGTAAGAGCGGGCTTCTGGAGTGGAGGGTGTACTCCCAGAATGATGAAACCTCAGTGGGTCAACATGTGTTGAGAGAGACGATGAAAAAGCTTTGCAGTGGATTCCTAGTGCACACCTCAGAAGTGTGTAAAAGTCATCCGTTGGCCAATGAGTGCTCAGCAAAATAGGAAGACATATTTTGTGGGTAAAGTGTACAATCTCTGCAGAGTGAACACTGATATATTAGCCGTGCTCATCGTCATGAGCGACATGGACTCCTCACATGATTGGTCGGATTGTTTCTGGGTTAGTTTTGGGTTGGATCTAGTGGATCACAATGGTGGGAACTATGATTTGAGTTAGCTTTGTTTCATGTGGTTAGAATCTCGGTTGTGGAGCAAGGTGATTGGAACATTGTCTCAAGTCTTAAAGAATCTTTCCCTTAGTAATAAGGTTGCCTTTATAAAATTTTGACTAAAAGTGATATTTATGCAAATAAACCTCTAAGTTAAGCCTATCTTTAATTTTGACCATTATATCATATTTTCACACACTTGATGAGTATTACATATACTCACGCTTGCTCCTTCTCTCTAATCTTGTTGCTGCTCAAAAGGTGAAGACTATAATGATATCTCGGACGATAGAGTTGAGTTCTAGGTGAACGACTTTTTGATTGATTGTTTGTGGAGCTAGACCCTTGGGTCATTGATGTAATAAAGTGACATTGCAATAATAGATATTGTGTCCGCTACCCACTTATGATATTACTATATATATGATTCTAAGTATACATTTAGGTTATATTTGGTTTGGTCTTAAAACCGGACGTGACAAGTAAGCACAACTTTAGTCAACAAAAAACCATCAATATGAGAAAATGCACGGCCACTAACTAAGAAGATTTTGCCTATCCACAAAGAACATGGCAGGTTCTTCAGGGCTAAAAATTATTGAGACGATATGTACACAGATGGCAAAAAGAATATGAAATAAATTAAAAGGGGGAAACTGGAAGAAATCCACAGCAGCTTATGTGCTTCTAACGGGTGGTTCTACTTAGAAACCATGCACATGCACTAGCATCCCCCTAAATAAACTCAGAAAGCAGACGCAGAAATAGAAGCCAAGATTGGCTAATAGCAGTGACAGTAAGTGCTGAAGAAATGGTGGATCCACGTACTCTTCGCGTATCTGTTCTTCCTTGACGAAAATCATGGTATCATCAACAAAGTAATATGTATCATATGCAAATTAGTTAAGGAAATCCTTTTTTTAAACCACAAAGTGAACGATTATATTAGAAGAAAAACATGACACCAAGAAGCCGAACAATACATGCCAAAGCAACAAGAAGAAATAAAAGAAACTACACCACCACGGACGAGCGCAGGCTTGCCGGGACAAAGAAACTAAAAACAAAACACTATCTGCCACAAATTAGTTAAGGAAATTGCATACAAATTAAAGCTTATGTGCTCCCTGCGGGTTTGCGATATGTGCATGCCCTTGATGGACTTCAGCATCATCATTAGTCAATAGTGAAAACACAAGCTTGCTTAGTTGCTTGTAGTTGTAGGTATGTAGCAAGACCCCATGAAAACTTGTGTACCATGAGGTCCATGACAACTTGAGAAGTATCGATCGCCAATCAGAAAAAAGAAAAGAAAAAATGCACAAGAAAAAGACTGAGAAGAGCAAAGAAATAATAACACCAAACTATATAAGCCAAAAACCGCGAAAGTGCAAAGATAAATAAAGGAACGGATATAAGCAGTAAGCGAGTGTTGAGCCTGAAGCAACGTAGCGCATCTAGCTAGAAATTGATGGTTCCTAAATGAACAAAATTCAAATTACAGAAGTCATGGTCGTCCATGTAGCCCCCAAATCATCCCAGGACCTTAAAGATATATTCATATTAAGAGATATTACTAACATAGCCTTCCCCTTTTGGTGCAAAGTTTTATATAGGAGTCAACTCAGTCAAGCAATCACCACATGCAGCATGGCAACAAAAGTTTCCCCAAATAGAGAAGCACCAACGCCATCCCCACCGAAAGCGGAGCATAAAATTACCTTTTGTATAGTACGCGCACCACAGTGCGCACAAGCGACACAGTAGTAGTATAATACACGCTCGAATTCAAGTAGCTCAGACGCCCCGTTTACCCAGAGCCGGAAAATTGGCGACGAAATTCAAACAGATAGTAATCGAACACACCAAACACCGCAATCAAACCCGCCCAGAAATGGAGCAGGCGGGCTCGAGCAACGGATTGCGTTAAAACGCAGGGAATTTGAGAAGAAATGGAGTCATATGTCAGCGGCGCGTACGTACCATGAGTCGGTGGCGTACTCGTAGAGCTTTCCCTTGGTGGAGAAGATGATGAGCGCGACCTCGGCGTCGCAGAGCACGGAGATCTCGTGCGCCTTCTTGAGCAGCCCCGAGCGGCGCTTGGAGAAGGTCACCTGCCGGTTGATCTTGTTCTCGATCCGCTTCAGCTGAACCTTCCCGCGCCCCATCTCCTCCTCCTCCGAATCCAACCCTAGCTCGCCCTCTGACAACCACGACGCTTCAGCGACGACGACGACGACAGCTGCTAGAAGCCTAGAACTAGCTACCTACGGGGCACGGCTGATTGGCTAAGCCTACAGGCGAGCGTACAGGAGCGGCGGCGAGTGCATGGCGTTGCGACGGTGGCGGTGGAGGCCGGAGGCGAGGAGACTATGAGGGGGGACCGGTCGGACGGGTAGGAGGAGGGAGGCGCCGGGAGCGGAGGATTTAGAGGTGGAGCCGCTGCTGCGACGGATCGGAGGGGGAAGGCGGTTTCACGAAACCGGGCTGGTTTCTGCCAGCCGCTGTCGAGTTGCCATTGGCCGAGGCCCCATATCCGGGGACGCCTGCCCCACCACACCTCTCGTCACGGGGCCCGCCGGAGGGTGTGATGTGATGTGCCTCCTCCTCGTACGGTCGAAACCGCATTTGCCTTCCTACCTACCCGGGTCTGCCATAAGAGTGGCAATTTATCCAATCGAATCGGTTTTCGTGGATTTTAATCTAATGAGGTTGAGATTAGATGAAAAAAATAGTCATGTGAAATCATTGGGTTGGGGCCTAACTTGAATCGGATTCAGGTTAGTTTGTTTTTTCATCCGTGAGGCTACTACGAGCCCTGAAAATTAGGGATGTCAATTAAGAATTTCTCATCGGAGAATGGCTTTCCATCCTGTCCCCACATGAAGGAAAATCCTCCGTTCTCGTCC